>NC_141689.1:1056055548-1056692631 GCF_964263255.1 Lissotriton vulgaris | reverse complement strand
CAAAGAGTGCATCAGTAGGGAAAGCGTTGGATAGCGTAGGGGTAAAAATTACTATTCCCACTCCAGTGAGTGCAACAGTAGGGAAATTGTTGGATAGCGTAGGAGTAAAAATTACTATTCCCACTCCAGTGAGTGCAACAGTAGGGAAAGCGTTGGATAGCGTAGGGATAAAAATTACTATTCCTACTCCAGAGAGTGCAACAGCAGGGAAAGCGTTGGATAGCGTAGAGATAAAAATAACTATTCCCACCCCAGTGAGTGCAACAGTAGGGAAAGCTTTGGATAGCGTAGGAGTAAAAATTACTATTCCCACTCCAGTGAGTGCAACAGTAGGAAAAGCGTTGGATAGCGTTGGGATAAAAATTACTATTCATACTCCACAGAGTACAACAGTAGGGAAAGCGTTGGATAGCGTAGGGATAAAAATTATTATTCCCACTCCAGTGAGTGCAACAGTAGGGAAAGCGTTGGATAGCGTAGGGGTAAAAATTACTATTCCAACTCCAGAGAGTGCATCAGTAGGGAAAGCGTTGGATAGCGTAGGGGTAAAAATTACTATTCCCACTCCAGTGAGTGCAACAGTAGGGAAAGTGTTGGATAGCGTAGGAGTAAAAATTACTATTCCCACTCCAGTGAGTGCAACAGTAGGGAAAGCGTTGGATAGCGTAGGGATAAAAATTACTATTCCTACTCCAGAGAGTGCAACAGTAGGGAAAGCATTGGATAGCGTAGAGATAAAAATAACTATTCCCGCTCCAGTGAGTGCAACAGTAGGGAAAGCGTTGGATAGCGTAGGGGTAAAAATTACTATTCCAACTCCAGAGAGTGTAACAGTAGGGAAAGCGTTGGATAGCGTAGGGGTAAAAATGACTATTCCTACTCCAGAGAGTGCAACAGTAGGGAAAGCGCTGGATAGTGTAGGGGTAAAAATTGCTATTCCAACTCCAGAGAGTGCAACAGTAGGGAAAGCATTGGTTAGCGTAGGGGTAAAAATTACTATTCCCACTCCAGTGAGTGCAACAGTAGGGAAAGCGTTGGATAGCGTAGGGGAAAAAATTACTATTCCCACTCCAGTGAGTGCAATAGTAGGGAAAGTAAATACTTCATATATAAATATAAAAAACATAAATATTAATACCAATTTCACAAAAAAATTAAAATATTTTACAATTTTATAAAATATATTAATTAATCAATTAAAATTACAAATAAAAATTAACTAATAATAAAAATTACCTACTAATACTAATTATTTACCAATTACCAATAAATTAATTTACAATATAGAATTAAATAAAAATTAGACACAAAGAAAAATATTTTAAAAATGTAATTACTTACAATTAAATTACTTCCCAAGCTATTCCCCTATAAACACACAACCCACTACAGAAAATAATGTAATAAAAGTAACATATTTATCAATTAATCAATTACAATAAATTACAAATTATATTTTAATTAATTACCAAATAATAATTAATTAACAATTAATTCTTAATAAATACCAAAAATTAAAATACCATATTTAATTAATTATAATTAAATTAATTCCCACCCTATTCCCCTATACACCCACAACCTGCTACCGAAAATAAATTACTAAAATTAACATATTTATCAATCAATAAATTAAAATTAATTATCAATTATATTTTAATTAATTACCAATTAATTCTAAATAAATACCAATCAATAAAATAACATATTTAATTAATTATAATTAAATTACTTCCCACCCTATTCCCCTATAAACCCACAACCCACTACAGAAAATAAATTACTAAAATTAACATATTTATCAATTAATCAATTACATTTATTTACCAATTATATTTTATTTAATTACCAATTAATAATTTATTAACAATTAATTCGAAATAAATACCAATAAATAAAATAACATATTTAATTAATTATAATTAAATTACTTCCCACCCTATTCCCCTCTAAACCCACAACCCGCTACAGAAAATAAATTACTAAAATTAACATATTTATCAATTAATCAATTAAAATTAATTATCAATTATATTTTAATTAATTACCAATTAATAATTAATTAACAATTAATTCTAAATAAATAAAAATAAATAAAATAACATATTGAATTAATTATAATTAAATTACTTCCCACCCTATTCCTCTATAAACCCACAACCCGCTACAGAATTATATTACCCAAAAATTGAAAATTAATATTAACTTACCTTAAATTCGATATTTTTGTTGTCTATATTCTGTCTAGTCGATATTATGTCCATTCTATGTTTTTGATTCGATATTATGTCCATTCTATTCGATATTAAAATGTTCTAGTCGATATTTTAGTAGTCTATATTATGTCTAGTCGATATTATGTCTATTCTATATTTTTTACTCAATATTATGTCTAGTCGATATAAAAAACTCGATATTTTGACTCTATACCCATGTATTTCTGTCTACAAAGACATCATCCAACAAAATGATTCTC
The DNA here is from genome assembly GCF_964263255.1 of Lissotriton vulgaris. NCBI lineage: Eukaryota > Metazoa > Chordata > Amphibia > Caudata > Salamandridae > Lissotriton > Lissotriton vulgaris. The sequence continues at coordinate 1,056,690,155 of NC_141689.1, read as the reverse complement.
GTCCAATTTTCCCAAATGCACACTGACTCACAGTGTGATTCTAGACAAATAACAGTATCCCTTGCACTTTACTGAAAGGATTACTACATGCTACTGAAAGAGTCACCTTGGGATTGAAAGAGCACTCACAGGGTGTTAGCTGAAGTGTATGGATACTAACTGGGGAATTACAGGCCTGAAACACAAATGTGAAGGTGGTTAGATCACTACATTCATAGTTCATAGTTCATGAATCGCTGCATAAGTACTTGGATAATGACTGAATGATTATATTAGTACAACTACACAAAAAGTTACCAAATGCTTCTCTCACAATGCTTTACAAATGAGCACAAACTCACAGTGTGATTCTAGAGAAGCAACACTATTCACTAGTCTAGAAGAGTTAAGATGACTGCACACCTTTCACATATTTCATTACTACATTTGGAAGTACAAGCGTGACACATTTTAAAATACATAAGCAATGACTGCTTTCAAATTCTACCAAAACTTGGCAACAGCATAAGTTTTAAACCAGTCCTAGAACTGCAAGCACATGAAATACACATAGGCATCTCTCACAACAGTTCCCAAATGTACACAGAGTCACAGTGTGATTCTAGACAACCAAGACTATCTCTTGGACTTCATCAAAACACATTCACTGGCCTACAAAAAAAAGTGTCAGCACACATTTCACATATTTCATTACTGCATTTCAATGTTAAAGCCTAACTCATTTTCCAAATACATAAGCAATGTCTATTTTCCAATTCTACCAAAACTTAACATCAAGAGAAGTGTTTAAGCACTTATGTGTCTAAAAACACATCAAGCAACCAAATGATTCTCTCTCAATTTTCCCAAATGCACACTGACTCACAGTGTGATTCTAGGCAAATAACAGTACCCTGGCACCTTACCAAAAAAACATTTAGTAGTCTGGAACAGGAAACATGACTGCACACATTCCACATATTTTAATACACAGTCTCACAAACTGAATCTAGACAAGCAACACTATTCCCTGCACTTTACCAAGAGAAACACATTAATCTTATTAAATACAAATATACCAAATACAACCTCTCACAAAAGAATAAGTTACCTTTGAAATTGATTTGTAGATTAAGAAGTATGTCAGTCACACACCAGATTTTCTTATACAGAATCTCTGTTCTGTGCACTTCTTAGCAAAACCCCAAAAATGGCAAGCTTTCCCTCTCATTCTCCACACATATACATGTAAATAGCAAATCACATTGCTTCCTACACTAATTCAAAAGCTAACACACATTTCTATTAGTTACACATTTCAGCCCTTTCCAAGTGAAATAAATCTGAACCCTTCCCCAATCTGCTCACTGCCTGTTACCAGAGAAACAGTTCATGGAACACTTAACTGAAAACATAGGTCAGAAGTTCAGCACACAATGTTGCTAATCCAAACAGAAAGTGTGCTTGACTATTCAAAATATCAGGGTATCCTATGCAATGTTCCTTTCAAATACATTTTCTAAACCAATAAAAAACATGCTTTCAAAAAACAGAAACATGCACCCTAATTTTGAGACTAGAATGATCTCAAACACCCAATCATTTCTTTTCTTTTTTCAAACCTGCATCTTATCCACCATTTTAGAAAAATCTCACTTGTCAAACTGCAATTTCACATACAGAGACCATCTGAGTGCATCCAGACATCCCTTCAAGATGCTTAGAGTGTGGATTGTGGGACACAGTTATATTTTCTGGAGCCAAAGGTATGCAGAAAACAGAAACTTGTACAAAGACCTAGCTTTACCAAATGTAGACATTAAATGGATAGGACTGAGAGGGTTAAAGTGGCTCCAAGAGATGCCATTGGTTAAACCCTTTTTGCATCTTCAACACCCTGACCTCATAATTGTACACTGTGGTGGCAATGACCTAGGCACTTTCACTTGGGTAGGTCTGGAAATGCTTATAAAGGACACCTTTACCTAATTGATGTCACTTTTCCACCAAACTGCCTTTGTCTATTCTGACATATGCCAAAGGCAGAAATTGAACTGGTCCAATCAATTTTGTCCACAGATTGGGAAAGATAGGAAACATGTCATTAAATCTGTTTCTGCTTTTCTCCGAGATTATAGAATGGGTTCCATTTACCTTAATAATCTGCTTTTCAAGATGGATGGCATCTATAGGAGAGGTGGTGTACATTTTACAGATGAGGGTAACAGAGTCTTCCTCTTGAACTTTACACTCTGCAAGGTACTTACTTGTAGGAACCAAAATATCTCAATAAACACAAGGGCTCATTTTAGAGCCACCTAAGAACTAAACACATAAGCTTGATGTATAACTGAAAAAAATTATTAGTTTTTTTGCTTGGAGTCGTGCACCAGACGCGTCAGAGTCGTGTACCGAACGCGTAGAAGTCCTGCACCAAAGGCGTTGGAGTCATGCACCCTACAGGTTATGAGTAATGCATCCAACGCGTGCACTCCAGGGGGCCGCACTGAGCAACGCGCTGGGTACTTGACTCCTAATTTTACTGTAAAACAAATCTCCCCTATCACTAATTTCTATTATTCCCGGGGACTCCATCCCCCGGGGCTTATATAAAACATTGGGGACCGTGGGGGGAGCCCCAATGCCCACACGGTCCCTCCGGCTTCCTGAGTCCTTCGGGAGCCGGCATTGCTTTTCCACATGGGGAGCTGCTAACATGCAGCTCCCCATGTGTAAAAGCAATATGATTTGGATTTTGAAAGAGAGAGCAGGTTTCCCTGCTCTCTCTATCAAAATCCAAACCAAGTTTGCTATGAGGGGGCGAAAGCCTCGGCTCCCGCCCTCCCATAGCATACAGCAGTGTCGTGGGGGGTGTGCACCCCGGGACACTGCAGGAGCCAGCCCTAGAGGGTGGCGGTCCCAAGTGCCCTCGAGGGCTCCAGGAGGGGGGCTGCACATCCCACCTCCAACAATACACAAAGCACCGGGGCTTGGGGGGGTTGTTGAGACCCTCCAACCACGGATTTTGCTGGGGGGAGCCTTGCAGCACCCCCAACCATTTATTTTGAAGCCCCGGGGGGTGGCGGTCCCCGGGGCTAGGGAGCCCCTCTTGGCCCCCATACATTTTTTAAATGTGCCCCCGGCATTTGGACCCCGGGGGCTAATTATAAAAGAAGGTCCATTATATTTATTTATTTTTTTATGGCAGGATCCACGCACCCTGCACGCACTTGCCATTTAAAAAAATAAATAAATACATTTTGGGCCCTGGGGGTCCTTGTGGGACCCCCTAAACAGGTCTAGAGGGCCAGGATATTTCTACCCTGCCCCCTTTATACGTTTTGCACACTTGTTCCACTGACTTCTTCAGCCTTGCTTCTACCGAATCACAAAATGGCTGCCAACCGTTCCTGGTTTCGAATGTTGACAACCAGTCAATTAGCATTCAACGCGTGATCTGAACGGTGCGCTCAGGGTGCACAGATCCACCGCTGCCATATATATATGTACTTTTAATTGTAATTTTCTCAGCAACTACTGAACAGATGTACACCATTTGAGCAAAAGGCACGAGTCTGAACTGAGGACTACCTCTTTGCCAAATTTGGTGTAATTCCATTCAGCTGTTCAGGCTGTAGCTGCAGCTAAAGGTCCCTATAGAAAATTGCATGGGGAAAATACGTTTTGCGACCCCCCTTTTTTCTCGGCCCCCGCTACATGAATCATCCCAAGTCTTTCAGGATAAGAGCGGACCAGAGCTGGCCATTAGTTTTGAAAATTTCACGAAGATTCATCAACCGGCGCCAAAGTTATTCCAAATAGAATGTTGCGGATTTCCTATGGAAAATAGGTCCTAACTATAACTACCTACTGGTGACCTCCAGTAGGTAATATATATATATGTATATATGTGCATTTGTTTACCCCGATGACATCAAGCCGCTGATCTCAGTGTGGCGGGTGCAAACGGCTCGTGAGGACGGGGGACTCACGCATCAATATGCTTCAACCTCCACGTAACAATGGAATGCACTCACAGGGCTTTTTCAAATATAATTTATTCGCTTTCACCAACAAAAAGTACTGACAAGCACCTTTTCGCCTCCCTAGGCTTTGTCAATGTCATTGACAAAGCCTAGGGAGGCAAAACGCGTTTGTACCCTTGTAAATATGGGGGCACTGTCAATATCAATGGGTGATGCAGCAGAACGCCCGCTGCAATACCCATTGCCCTCCCCTTTCAAGCTAAGTATAGCAGTGTTAACTGCCTTGTAAATATGGCACAGCTGTATCGCCACAGGAATGTCGAAAAACAATTTGTTCTTGCAGCGATAGAGGCTTGTACATATGCCCCTATGTCTTCTAAAACTTGCTCTTGGAAGTAAATCACACTTCAAGAGTTTGAGACATGGTAAATTTGGCCCATTTTGTCTGTAAATGTCCTTTCAACTTTATTGATTTAATCCCTCATGATGAGAAACCTCTAATAAGGATCCAGAGTAGTTGGCCATTTCTGCTGACTTTAGAGAAACCTCTAGTAATGAACTCTACCCTTTCCTCTCAGTTCACAAGGACCTCTGCTAATGATCTGGGCTATATCCCCCTTCTTCTGACTTTGGAGAGACCTCTTGCAATGACCTGAGTTACTGCATTTTTTCTGCTCATTTCAAAATGACAATTAACATGTCGCTTGTCAGCTTAAGGATGGAACAGCAGTAGACAAAATCACTCTTGGGACAGATTGGAAAGATCATATGCTCTTTATTATTTACACTTGAAAGTGGCTTATTTTGATGATAGCAAATCTGGTGTTTTTGTTATATTTGATAATGGAATATGGCAGTATTAATGAGAGATGGTGAAATTATGGACATGTACTGAGGATTAGTTAGTGAAAACCCCAGAATGAAAAGTGATTTCTGAGACATTTTGCAAATGTACCCACATCTTGTAAGTAATAGTGCAAATCTCGCCAGACTCTGAAAATATGCAAATGCAAATTTAAACATGCATTCAAGATGAATGAGCAGTAGTACAAATCTGAAAATGAAGTAAGAATTACTGAGTAATTGGTCAAATTTAAACAGGAACTTATACTTATTGAGACACAGGAACAATCTAAACATGCAGTTAGAATTAATGAGCAATGTTGCAAATCTGAACATGCATAATGTTGGTATTGGAAATTCTTCACATTTCGGGCCCGATTCACAGAATGAACTTAAGACTCAATCTTAAACTTACTACTGCTTTGGTATTCACAGATTGCACTTACTACTTTTGGTATTCACAGAATGAACTTACTACTTTTGGCATTCACAGAATGCACTTACTACTTTTGGTATTCACAAAATGAACTTACTCATTTCGGTATTCACAGAAGTTAGGACTCCTAACTTTAGGACTCCTAAATGCCTTCTGTGAATACCGAAAGTCTTAAAATTAGGATTTTTCTCAATTTAGTAGTAGTAAAGTTAGGACTCCTAACTTTAGGACTCCAAAATGCCTTCTGTGAATACCGACTTGTTTGTTCACATAAAGAAATAACACGACCAATGTGAAATAACCCAAATCAATGCAGCTTCCCTTGTTTGGGCAATTAGGTTCCACTGACACTGATCAATGTTAATCAATTACAACAGTGCTTAATTTCTCTATATCCACGGTATTGGTGATGGTACCTCACACACTACTCCTTGTCCTGCAAACAAGTCTTCTATTCAATCTTATGTATGTATCAATGTATATCCCTGGATCTCTTGACTACAGTGAGTCTGAATTCTTCAATCTCTTTTCTTCAACAGCTTCCAAATACTTCTTTTCACTCATTCATTCATTCTCACAATACCACTGTCTAAACTAAAACACAACCACCATAAACAACACATTGCCCTATTAATACTCACACCTTCAAACCGCAGCCACCTTCTAGAACTGCCTGACAAAGCTGTACAGATCTTCAAGTTCTGGACATTTGTTTCAGAAATCGGGACTGTTATTCTGAATTGGGAATTATTTTATAGCTCCATTCAGGGTATGAATCATATCTCTGCTACCAGAAACTGCTAGCACAGAAATGTTTTTCTTTAATTAATCAGTTCAAACCGTTACTTACAATAGGGGCCTCCAGTTCTGCACTGAAATCTTCTTCTCTTTAATGGATCTTTGCCACTGTTTTAGAATGGAGCATCAATCGAAAGCAATTCAATAAACATCATCAATTTAGACACTTAGTTCAATCAATAATTTAGAGTTTTGGATCAGTTCGAAAACTTTTATTTATCATTAAGAGTTTAGTATATAATTTTGCGCTCTTTATTCAATTTAGTAAATCGGATAAATACGTTTACAGAAATATCAGGAAAATCATGGCTAGAGTCAATCAAGTAAATAACAGTGTGTTCCTTAAAGGAATTTAATCCCTACCCTACTCTAAGTGGATCCTAACATACCAGAACCCGTAAAGAGTCCTTTTGGAAAAGAGTGAGATTTAAAGGAACATTGAAATAGGGTCAGATTTTCATTCATTTAATGTTGAGGCAATTCCATCCACTGCAGGGAGAGTGGAAGGAGGAATGGCGACCTTGATTTCTGTTAAATATGGATCTATAAAGATTGAGAATATAGTTGATTTCCCCTGGTATCAGATTATTCTGATCAGTAATTTGATTGATGTTTCAATATTATTGATTCATTTGTATTATAATATTTTTGATTGGAAAAATTTTGGGATCATTAATACCCTCAAAGAGGAAATTGATAAGGCTGCTGTTAAATGTTTCCTCTTTGTATACGATGGGTGGGTGATTTCAATTGTACTTTGTGTTAGCATAGTTCTCAAATGGTATGTGGGCTCTTAGACACTGAAAACCAACCGCTTTCCCATTTTAAGCACTCTCTACAGGGTGAAGCAATAAATACCATCATTGTTGTAAATGAACTATGTTTTGTTGATACTTTGGTTTGTTCCCCACCTATACAGTACCCCACATTTTTTGGGAGGAGTTAGGTCGAGTACTATCGACTTCATGCTGATATCTAGAAAATGTCCCCATCTGGTAGACAGCTTTGCGGTAGAACCTAACCCTACTAGTGATCACAATCCCCTTGTTGCCTGTCTGTACGGAACGGCACCAAGGAGCAACAGTGATGCCAATTAACATACAATCCTAATCAGGGGGTGATAATAAAATGGAGCAAAATAATCACACTATATTTTGAGAAGGAGATTGTGAAATCTAATTTTAGTCAAGATATGACCTGTTTATCTGATGATTCCACCCCAGAGGTGGTTATACAGTACTTTGAAAGAATTTGTAAACATGTGGCCAATCTATACTACTATTATAAAGGAAGAACTTTGAACCTTTGAGGCGGGTAAACTCGGGAACCACAGTGCCAATCCACACACCCGATACATCGTTGTAATCGTCAGGGTGTGCAGATGGACATAGGCTATATAAACGTAATAAATATACATTATTTAAAAAATTTACTGAAAAAAAAGTAGTCCCTTGGAAGAAGCGCCGGCCGCGATGTGCGTGCCCGCGTGAGGAGCGCGGGGAGGAGCGGTGTCCAGGAGCGCGAGGAGGACCGGCGGACATGGTGCGGGGAGGAGTGGCGGACAGGCGATGAGGAGCGGCGGACAGGCAGTGAGGAGCGGCGGACATGCTTGGAGGAGCGGTGAGCGGCGGATAAGGTAGGTTATTTATTTATGTATTTAGGAGCGGTGAGCGGCGGAAAAATGAAGCAAAAATGAAAATCGTGAGCAAGAGGAAGCAAACGGAGCATTACAAAAGTGAGCCAAACGGTGCATTACAGGAGGAAAAAGTTACATGTGCAGGTTACAAAAGCGTAGAAAGTAAACATAGAGGTATTTTATTCTCATCTAATTTGTTATACCAAATATTTACAAATATGCTGATCAGAGCCCACATCAAAACAACTCTCAACCAACAAATAAGTTGCAAATTCCTTCCACTTATAATTGTTCTTTTTCACTTTTTAAATACAGATCAACACTCCTAGTCTGATTTTTATAGTGAGTTCGCCGACAACAAATACAATAAAAATTTGGCCTTTCACCTGAAATCACCTTAAACTTTGTAATTTCACCTTCAAAATGTTTTGTACAACTATGTTTAACATTCTCTTCAACATTTTCTTGTATTAATGTCTCAGTTCCTGCACTCTCTATTTCAGGACCAAAGTAACAAAACTCAATGTCATCACAAATCTTCTTCACATCTGAAACTGACCCACGCAAAAGAGCACTGTTCAACTCATTTAACTTTAGTGCTGGACTTTTTGGTAAAACAATCTTCTGACTAACGTCCGCATTTGAGTAAGATGTACTGCCAACATCCTGAAATGGTGAAAAACACTTTGAAAAACTTTCCTAGAAAGACAAGCCAGAGAATGACCTTGCAAACCAGTATTTTTTCTTACTCTACAAGGGTCTAGGCCTTGCAACTTCTTAATCTTTTGTTTAGCACATTTTTAGTATATTATCACAAGAAAATGCATAAAATATCAATAGATTCTTGTCAAACACTACAAATACTACTGCAATCCCAAGTAAACACTGGGGCTTTAGGACGTCTGCCTAGAACTTCATCAGCTATCACTTCTTCTGCATTTCTGGGAACCATTTTCTCTTTCTCAATTGGGCAACGAATTCTAACCTCATAAGCTCGACCACTGGTGTCAACTGCATGCAACAAATCATTGGTCTGAAAATAACTCTCCACATTAAAGAAAGTCTCAGAACTTGAACTGTTTCCATTCCCCTAAAAAAATCACAAAAATTAGTTCTGTTAATTACTCTTTTCCTCTTACTTTTTGCCTTCATTAAATGGATTGATTTGTCTAGGGATGAAATTCTGTTTAAAACTAAAATACATAATTTCCTCTTTACTTCAAAAGTATTTTCAACAATAGATTCAATGTGCGTCTTCTTTTTATAAAACAGAGCTCTCTTTTTATATTTCTTGATATCTTTCAGCAAATTATGTACTAATCTATTATAAAATATTTTTTCACGGATTTCTTTATATTCATTTTCTCTTCTTTTGCTATTAGTTGTATCCTTTTTATGTATATTGCCTTATTTTCCTTTCCTATTTTTTGCACTTTTTTTGTGCTTGTAACATTTTTAGTGGTTTTAACATTTTCCATATTCTTTCTGATTCTAGTAATAATTTTAAGAAAGTCCTTTGTGGTCTTACCAGAAAATGTGATTTTCCCAAATGCACACTGACTCACAGTGAGATTCTAGGCAAATAACAGTATCCCTTGCACTTTACTTAAAATATTACTACATGCTACTGAAAGAGTCACTATGGGATTGCAAGAGCACTCACAGGGTCTTTGCTGGAGTGTATGGATACTAACTGGGGAATTGTAGGCCTGAAACTGAAGTGTAAAAGTGGTTACACCAGTACATGCATAGTACATAGCAATTTGAAGCTCTGCGTGCCCTAAAGCCTGGCTCACTGCATGAGTACATGTATTTGGATCACTGACAGAATATCGACAGTCAAAATACCGACTTGCCAAAATATCGAGGTAAAAATATAGAATGCCAGAATATCGACTTCCTATCTACAAACAGGTAAGTACAAAAATATCGACTCCAAAATATCGATAGGAAAAAATATAGACAGTCAAAATATCAAATTTTTTAAATATCTTAAAAGTAATTTAAAACTAATATAATAATAAATATAATTAATTTAAACATACTTAAAATACTTAAATAAACTTAAAATTAATAAATAATTATTGAAACTTAAAAAAATATATATATTTAGCAGTAGGGAAAGCGTTGGATAGCGCAAGGTTAAACATTACTATTCCCACTCCAGTGAGCGCAACAGTAGAGAAAGCGTTGGATGGCGTAGGGGTAAAAATTACTATTCCAACTCCAGAGACTGCAACAGTAGGGCAAGCGTTGGATAGTGAGGGGTAAACATTACCATTACCACTCCAGAGAGAGCAACAGTAGGGAAAGGGTTGGATAGCGTAGGGGTAAAAATTACTATTCCCACTCCAGAGAGCACAACAGTAGGGAAAGCATTAGATAGCGTAGAGGCAAAAATAACTATTCCCACTCACGAGAGTGCAACAGTAGGAAAAGCGTTGGATAGCGTAAGGAAAAAAATTACTATTCCTACTCCACAGAGTACAACAATAGGGGAAGCGTTGGATAGCGTAGGGATAACAATTATTATTCCCACTCCAGTGAGTGCAACAGTAGGGAAAGCGTTGGATAGCGTAGTGGTAAACATTACTATTCCAACTCCAGAGAGTGCATCAGTAGGGAAAGCGTTGGATAGCGTAGGGGTAAAAATTACTATTCCCACTCCAGTGAGTGCAACAGTAGGGAAAGTGTTGGATAGCATAGGAGTAAAAATTACTATTCCCACTCCAGTGAGTGCAACAGTAGGAAAAGTGTTGGATAGCGTAGGAGTAAAAATTACTATTCCCACTCCAGTGAGTGCAACAGTAGGGCAAGCGTTGGATAGTGAGAGGGTAAACATTACCATTACCACTCCAGAGAGAGCAACATGAGGGAAAGGGTTGGATAGCGTAGGGGTAAAAATTACTATTCCCACTCCAGATAGCGCAACAGTAGGGAAAGCATTGGATAGCGTAGAGGCAAAAATAACTATTCCCACTCCAGAGAGTGCAACAGTAGGGAAAGTGTTGGATAGCATAGGAGTAAAAATGACTATTCCCACTCCAGTGAGTGCAACAGTAGGAAAAGCGTTGGATAGCGTTGGGATAAAAATTACTATTCCTACTCCACAGAGTACAACAGTAGGGAAAGCGTTGGATAGCGTAGGGATAAAAATTATTATTCCCACTCCAGTGAGTGCAACAGTAGGGAAAGGGTTGGATAGCGTAGGGGTAAAAATTACTATTCCAACTCCAAAGAGTGCATCAGTAGGGAAAGCGTTGGATAGCGTAGGGGTAAAAATTACTATTCCCACTCCAGTGAGTGCAACAGTAGGGAAATTGTTGGATAGCGTAGGAGTAAAAATTACTATTCCCACTCCAGTGAGTGCAACAGTAGGGAAAGCGTTGGATAGCGTAGGGATAAAAATTACTATTCCTACTCCAGAGAGTGCAACAGCAGGGAAAGCGTTGGATAGCGTAGAGATAAAAAGAACTATTCCCACCCCAGTGAGTGCAACAGTAGGGAAAGCGTTGGATAGCGTAGGAGTAAAAATGACTATTCCCACTCCAGTGAGTGCAACAGTAGGAAAAGCGTTGGATAGCGTTGGGATAAAAATTACTATTCATACTCCACAGAGTACAACAGTAGGGAAAGCGTTGGATAGCGTAGGGATAAAAATTATTATTCCCACTCCAGTGAGTGCAACAGTAGGGAAAGCGTTGGATAGCGTAGGGGTAAAAATTACTATTCCAACTCCAGAGAGTGCATCAGTAGGGAAAGCGTTGGATAGCGTAGGGGTAAAAATTACTATTCCCACTCCAGTGAGTGCAACAGTAGGGAAAGTGTTGGATAGCGTAGGAGTAAAAATTACTATTCCCACTCCAGTGAGTGCAACAGTAGGGAAAGCGTTGGATAGCGTAGGGATAAAAATTACTATTCCTACTCCAGAGAGTGCAACAGTAGGGAAAGCATTGGATAGCGTAGAGATAAAAATAACTATTCCCGCTCCAGTGAGTGCAACAGTAGGGAAAGCGTTGGATAGCGTAGGGGTAAAAATTACTATTCCAACTCCAGAGAGTGTAACAGTAGGGAAAGCGTTGGATAGCGTAGGGGTAAAAATGACTATTCCTACTCCAGAGAGTGCAACAGTAGGGAAAGCGCTGGATAGTGTAGGGGTAAAAATTGCTATTCCAACTCCAGAGAGTGCAACAGTAGGGAAAGCATTGGTTAGCGTAGGGGTAAAAATTACTATTCCCACTCCAGTGAGTGCAACAGTAGGGAAAGCGTTGGATAGCGTAGGGGAAAAAATTACTATTCCCACTCCAGTGAGTGCAATAGTAGGGAAAGTAAATACTTCATATATAAATATAAAAAACATAAATATTAATACCAATTTCACAAAAAAATTAAAATATTTTACAATTTTATAAAATATATTAATTAATCAATTAAAATTACAAATAAAAATTAACTAATAATAAAAATTACCTACTAATACTAATTATTTACCAATTACCAATAAATTAATTTACAATATAGAATTAAATAAAAATTAGACACAAAGAAAAATATTTTAAAAATGTAATTACTTACAATTAAATTACTTCCCAAGCTATTCCCCTATAAACACACAACCCACTACAGAAAATAATGTAATAAAAGTAACATATTTATCAATTAATCAATTACAATAAATTACAAATTATATTTTAATTAATTACCAAATAATAATTAATTAACAATTAATTCTTAATAAATACCAAAAATTAAAATACCATATTTAATTAATTATAATTAAATTAATTCCCACCCTATTCCCCTATACACCCACAACCTGCTACCGAAAATAAATTACTAAAATTAACATATTTATCAATCAATAAATTAAAATTAATTATCAATTATATTTTAATTAATTACCAATTAATTCTAAATAAATACCAATCAATAAAATAACATATTTAATTAATTATAATTAAATTACTTCCCACCCTATTCCCCTATAAACCCACAACCCACTACAGAAAATAAATTACTAAAATTAACATATTTATCAATTAATCAATTACATTTATTTACCAATTATATTTTATTTAATTACCAATTAATAATTTATTAACAATTAATTCGAAATAAATACCAATAAATAAAATAACATATTTAATTAATTATAATTAAATTACTTCCCACCCTATTCCCCTCTAAACCCACAACCCGCTACAGAAAATAAATTACTAAAATTAACATATTTATCAATTAATCAATTAAAATTAATTATCAATTATATTTTAATTAATTACCAATTAATAATTAATTAACAATTAATTCTAAATAAATAAAAATAAATAAAATAACATATTGAATTAATTATAATTAAATTACTTCCCACCCTATTCCTCTATAAACCCACAACCCGCTACAGAATTATATTACCCAAAAATTGAAAATTAATATTAACTTACCTTAAATTCGATATTTTTGTTGTCTATATTCTGTCTAGTCGATATTATGTCCATTCTATGTTTTTGATTCGATATTATGTCCATTCTATTCGATATTAAAATGTTCTAGTCGATATTTTAGTAGTCTATATTATGTCTAGTCGATATTATGTCTATTCTATATTTTTTACTCAATATTATGTCTAGTCGATATAAAAAACTCGATATTTTGACTCTATACCCATGTATTTCTGTCTACAAAGACATCATCCAACAAAATGATTCTCGTCCAATTTTCCCAAATGCACACTGACTCACAGTGTGATTCTAGACAAATAACAGTATCCCTTGCACTTTACTGAAAGGATTACTACATGCTACTGAAAGAGTCACCTTGGGATTGAAAGAGCACTCACAGGGTGTTAGCTGAAGTGTATGGATACTAACTGGGGAATTACAGGCCTGAAACACAAATGTGAAGGTGGTTAGATCACTACATTCATAGTTCATAGTTCATGAATCGCTGCATAAGTACTTGGATAATGACTGAATGATTATATTAGTACAACTACACAAAAAGTTACCAAATGCTTCTCTCACAATGCTTTACAAATGAGCACAAACTCACAGTGTGATTCTAGAGAAGCAACACTATTCACTAGTCTAGAAGAGTTAAGATGACTGCACACCTTTCACATATTTCATTACTACATTTGGAAGTACAAGCGTGACACATTTTAAAATACATAAGCAATGACTGCTTTCAAATTCTACCAAAACTTGGCAACAGCATAAGTTTTAAACCAGTCCTAGAACTGCAAGCACATGAAATACACATAGGCGTCTCTCACAACAGTTCCCAAATGTACACAGAGTCACAGTGTGATTCTAGACAACCAAGACTATCTCTTGGACTTCATCAAAACACATTCACTGACCTACAAAAAAAAGTGTCAGCACACATTTCACATATTTCATTACTGCATTTCAATGTTAAAGCCTAACTCATTTTCCAAATACATAAGCAATGTCTATTTTCCAATTCTACCAAAACTTAACATCAAGAGAAGTGTTTAAGCACTTATGTGTCTAAAAACACATCAAGCAGCCAAATGATTCTCTCTCAATTTTCCCAAATGCACACTGACTCACAGTGTGATTCTAGGCAAATAACAGTACCCTGGCACCTTGCCAAAAAAACATTTAGTAGTCTGGAACAGGAAACATGACTGCACACATTCCACATATTTTAATACACAGTCTCACAAACTGAATCTAGACAAGCAACACTATTCCCTGCACTTTACCAAGAGAAACACATTAATCTTATTAAATACAAATATACCAAATACAACCTCTCACAAAAGAATAAGTTACCTTTGAAATTGATTTGTAGATTAAGAAGTATGTCAGTCACACACCAGATTTTCTTATACAGAATCTCTGTTCTGTGCACTTCTTAGCAAAACCCCAAAAATGGCAAGCTTTCCCTCTCATTCTCCACACATATACATGTAAATAGCAAATCACATTGCTTCCTACACTAATTCAAAAGCTAACACACATTTCTATTAGTTACACATTTCAGCCCTTTCCAAGTGAAATAAATCTGAACCCTTCCCCAATCTGCTCACTGCCTGTTACCAGAGAAACAGTTCATGGAACACTTAACTGAAAACATAGGTCAGAAGTTCAGCACACAATGTTGCTAATCCAAACAGAAAGTGTGCTTGACTATTCAAAATATCAGGGTATCCTATGCAATGTTCCTTTCAAATACATTTTCTAAACCAATAAAAAACATGCTTTCAAAAAACAGAAACATGCACCCTAATTTTGAGACTAGAATGATCTCAAACACCCAATCATTTCTTTTCTTTTTTCAAACCTGCATCTTATCCACCATTTTAGAAAAATCTCACTTGTCAAACTGCAATTTCACATACAGAGACCATCTGAGTGCATCCAGACATCCCTTCAAGATGCTTAGAGTGTGGATTGTGGGACACAGTTATATTTTCTGGAGCCAAAGGTATGCAGAAAACAGAAACTTGTACAAAGACCTAGCTTTACCAAATGTAGACATTAAATGGATAGGACTGAGAGGGTTAAAGTGGCTCCAAGAGATGCCATTGGTTAAACCCTTTTTGCATCTTCAACACCCTGACCTCATAATTGTACACTGTGGTGGCAATGACCTAGGCACTTTCACTTGGGTAGGTCTGGAAATGCTTATAAAGGACACCTTTACCTAATTGATGTCACTTTTCCACCAAACTGCCTTTGTCTATTCTGACATATGCCAAAGGCAGAAATTGAACTGGTCCAATCAATTTTGTCCACAGATTGGGAAAGATAGGAAACATGTCATTAAATCTGTTTCTGCTTTTCTCCGAGATTATAGAATGGGTTCCATTTACCTTAATAATCTGCTTTTCAAGATGGATGGCATCTATAGGAGAGGTGGTGTACATTTTACAGATGAGGGTAACAGAGTCTTCCTCTTGAACTTTACACTCTGCAAGGTACTTACTTGTAGGAACCAAAATATCTCAATAAACACAAGGGCTCATTTTAGAGCCACCTAAGAACTAAACACATAAGCTTGATGTATAACTGAAAAAAATTATTAGTTTTTTTGCTTGGAGTCGTGCACCAGACGCGTCAGAGTCGTGTACCGAACGCGTAGAAGTCCTGCACCAAAGGCGTTGGAGTCATGCACCCTACAGGTTATGAGTCATGCATCCAACGCGTGCACTCCAGGGGGCCGCACTGAGCAACGCGCTGGGTACTTGACTCCTAATTTTACTGTAAAACAAATCTCCCCTATCACTAATTTCTATTATTCCCGGGGACTCCATCCCCCGGGGCTTATATAAAACATTGGGGACCGTGGGGGGAGCCCCAATGCCCACACGGTCCCTCCGGCTTCCTGAGTCCTTCGGGAGCCGGCATTGCTTTTCCACATGGGGAGCTGCTAACATGCAGCTCCCCATGTGTAAAAGCAATATGATTTGGATTTTGAAAGAGAGAGCAGGTTTCCCTGCTCTCTCTATCAAAATCCAAACCAAGTTTGCTATGAGGGGGCGAAAGCCTCGGCTCCCGCCCTCCCATAGCATACAGCAGTGTCGTGGGGGGTGTGCACCCCGGGACACTGCAGGAGCCAGCCCTAGAGGGTGGCGGTCCCAAGTGCCCTCGAGGGCTCCAGGAGGGGGGCTGCACATCCCACCTCCAACAATACACAAAGCACCGGGGCTTGGGGGGGTTGTTGAGACCCTCCAACCACGGATTTTGCTGGGGGGAGCCTTGCAGCACCCCCAACCATTTATTTTGAAGCCCCGGGGGGTGGCGGTCCCCGGGGCTAGGGAGCCCCTCTTGGCCCCCATACATTTTTTAAATGTGCCCCCGGCATTTGGACCCCGGGGGCTAATTATAAAAGAAGGTCCATTATATTTATTTATTTTTTTATGGCAGGATCCACGCACCCTGCACGCACTTGCCATTTAAAAAAATAAATAAATACATTTTGGGCCCTGGGGGTCCTTGTGGGACCCCCTAAACAGGTCTAGAGGGCCAGGATATTTCTACCCTGCCCCCTTTATACGTTTTGCACACTTGTTCCACTGACTTCTTCAGCCTTGCTTCTACCGAATCACAAAATGGCTGCCAACCGTTCCTGGTTTCGAATGTTGACAACCAGTCAATTAGCATTCAACGCGTGATCTGAACGGTGCGCTCAGGGTGCACAGATCCACCGCTGCCATATATATATGTACTTTTAATTGTAATTTTCTCAGCAACTACTGAACAGATGTACACCATTTGAGCAAAAGGCACGAGTCTGAACTGAGGACTACCTCTTTGCCAAATTTGGTGTAATTCCATTCAGCTGTTCAGGCTGTAGCTGCAGCTAAAGGTCCCTATAGAAAATTGCATGGGGAAAATACGTTTTGCGACCCCCCTTTTTTCTCGGCCCCCGCTACATGAATCATCCCAAGTCTTTCAGGATAAGAGCGGACCAGAGCTGGCCATTAGTTTTGAAAATTTCACGAAGATTCATCAACCGGCGCCAAAGTTATTCCAAATAGAATGTTGCGGATTTCCTATGGAAAATAGGTCCTAACTATAACTACCTACTGGTGACCTCCAGTAGGTAATATATATATATGTATATATGTGCATTTGTTTACCCCGATGACATCAAGCCGCTGATCTCAGTGTGGCGGGTGCAAACGGCTCGTGAGGACGGGGGACTCACGCATCAATATGCTTCAACCTCCACGTAACAATGGAATGCACTCACAGGGCTTTTTCAAATATAATTTATTCGCTTTCACCAACAAAAAGTACTGACAAGCACCTTTTCGCCTCCCTAGGCTTTGTCAATGTCATTGACAAAGCCTAGGGAGGCAAAACGCGTTTGTACCCTTGTAAATATGGGGGCACTGTCAATATCAATGGGTGATGCAGCAGAACGCCCGCTGCAATACCCATTGCCCTCCCCTTTCAAGCTAAGTATAGCAGTGTTAACTGCCTTGTAAATATGGCACAGCTGTATCGCCACAGGAATGTCGAAAAACAATTTGTTCTTGCAGCGATAGAGGCTTGTACATATGCCCCTATGTCTTCTAAAACTTGCTCTTGGAAGTAAATCACACTTCAAGAGTTTGAGACATGGTAAATTTGGCCCATTTTGTCTGTAAATGTCCTTTCAACTTTATTGATTTAATCCCTCATGATGAGAAACCTCTAATAAGGATCCAGAGTAGTTGGCCATTTCTGCTGACTTTAGAGAAACCTCTAGTAATGAACTCTACCCTTTCCTCTCAGTTCACAAGGACCTCTGCTAATGATCTGGGCTATATCCCCCTTCTTCTGACTTTGGAGAGACCTCTTGCAATGACCTGAGTTACTGCATTTTTTCTGCTCATTTCAAAATGACAATTAACATGTCGCTTGTCAGCTTAAGGATGGAACAGCAGTAGACAAAATCACTCTTGGGACAGATTGGAAAGATCATATGCTCTTTATTATTTACACTTGAAAGTGGCTTATTTTGATGATAGCAAATCTGGTGTTTTTGTTATATTTGATAATGGATTATGGCAGTATTAATGAGAGATGGTGAAATTATGGACATGTACTGAGGATTAGTTAGTGAAAACCCCAGAATGAAAAGTGATTTCTGAGACATTTTGCAAATGTACCCACATCTTGTAAGTAATAGTGCAAATCTGGCCAGACTCTGAAAATATGCAAATGCAAATTTAAACATGCATTCAAGATGAATGAGCAGTAGTACAAATCTGAAAATGAAGTAAGAATTACTGAGTAATTGGTCAAATTTAAACAGGAACTTATACTTATTGAGACACAGGAACAATCTAAACATGCAGTTAGAATTAATGAGCAATGTTGCAAATCTGAACATGCATAATGTTGGTATTGGAAATTCTTCACATTTCGGGCCCGATTCACAGAATGAACTTAAGACTCAATCTTAAACTTACTACTGCTTTGGTATTCACAGATTGCACTTACTACTTTTGGTATTCACAGAATGAACTTACTACTTTTGGCATTCACAGAATGCACTTACTACTTTTGGTATTCACAAAATGAACTTACTCATTTCGGTATTCACAGAAGTTAGGACTCCTAACTTTAGGACTCCTAAATGCCTTCTGTGAATACCGAAAGTCTTAAAATTAGGATTTTTCTCAATTTAGTAGTAGTAAAGTTAGGACTCCTAACTTTAGGACTCCTAAATGCCTTCTGTGAATACCGAAAGTCCTAAAATTACGATTTTTCTCAATTTAGTAGTAGTAAAGTTAGGCCTAATTTTAGGACTTTCGGTATTCACAGAAGGCATTTAGGAGTCCTAAAGTTAGGAGTCCTAACTTTACTACTACTAAATTGAGAAAAATCCAAATTTTAAGACTTTCGGTATTCACAGAAGGCATTTAGGCGTCCTAAAGTTTGAAGTCCTAACTTTACTACTACTAAATTGAGAAAAATCGTAATTTTAGGACTTTCCGTATTCACAGAAGGCATTTAGGAGTCCTAAAGTTAGGAGTCCTAACTTTACTACTACTAAATTTGGAAAAATCCTAATTTTAAGGCTTTCGGTATTCACAGAAGGCATTTAGGAGTCCTAAAGTTAGGAGTCCTAACTTCTGTGAATACCGAAATGAGTAAGTTCATTCTGTGAATACCAAAAGTAGTAAGTGCAATCTGTGAATACCAAAACAGTAGTAAGTTTAGGATTGAGTCTTAAGTTTATTCTGTGAATTGGGCCCTTCGTAGGCATTCTTGTTATGACAATGCCCAATCCTGCATAATGCTTGTCTTTGACCCTGCCTGCAGGTAGGCCGCCCCCCCAGCCGCTTCACGGTCCTCCTGCCACGCCGTGACGCTGTCGCCTTGCTGCTGACCCTTGTGCCCTTGTGCCCTGTGCCCCATACCTCGTTGCTCCCTGTGCCCCATCTCCCACTCCTGCCTGGCTCTAACCCCCTTGTTTTTTCCGCCGTTTTTTCCTCTCTGTTTTCCGCCATTTTTTTTTCTCTCTGTGCCGCTGCTGACCCTTGTGCCCCATCTCTTGTTGCTCCCTGTGCCCCTTCTCCCACTTTCTTCCTGGTTTCACCCCCTTGTTATTCTGCCGTTTTTCCCTCTCTGTACCCCCCTCCCCCGTTTCTCCCCCTCTCCCTCCGTGCCTTTTTCCAGCCGCTGCATCCCTGTGGCCTTACCCCCCGCCATCCCATTCGCCACCCCGATCCCGCCTCAAAGCTGCTCCGCCCTCCCACACCCCCTCTTCTGGAGGCTGCGCAGTGGCCGCACAGCGGCCGCGTGCAGGGGGTGCGCCGCTGGTGCGCCGAAGGAACGCAAAAGGCAAGTCCTACTGCGCCCGTCCGCGCCTGGACCACACCCAGCGCCAGAACCCCTGGACCCCGGGCCCCCCGCATCGCCAGACTGCACTACGACTCCAGCACCCTCCATACACTCAACACCAGACGAGGCCACCCCTGCTACCGGGCCACCCCGAGGCGCACCCAATGACCCTTCGCCCGCCGGAACTGCTGATTCACCAGCATCCAACCCACCAAACCTCCTGCCGAAGAACCCAACCACCTCCGCTGCATCCTCCTCAACACCAGCTCCGCTAGCAAGCACACCATTGAACTCTGGGACCTCCTAGACTCCCACAATCCTGACGTCGCCTTCCTGACGGACACCTGGCTGAACGCCACCTCAGCACCAGACATCGCCATAGCCATCCCACAGGGCTACAAGATCTCCCGCAAAGACCGCACCAAAGGAGTTGGAGGAAGAATCGCCATTATCCACAAGGACACCCTCAAAATCTCGACCAACATGAACAACACCCTCACCACTGCTGAGCACATGCACTTCCAGATCCACACCGACCCCAACACCATCCTCAGAGGAACACTCGTCTACAGACCACCCAGACCGCGACCACAGTTCTGCGACACCATCGCCGAGTTCTGTGACCACGCCCTCCCCTCCACGGATTACATCCTCCTCGGAGACCGGAACTTCCACCTTGAGAACAACAACGCCAACTCCACCGCCCTGATCGACAACCTCGCCAACCTCGGACTCAAACAGCTCATGACGACACCCACCCACGCCGCTCGACACACGCTGGACCCCATCTTCTCCGCAAGCCCACACGTCTCCTTCAACCACACCACCGAACCCCACTGGACCGACCACAGATGCGTCCACTTCACCTTCAGGAAGCCTGCCACACACCACCGCACCCAACAGCTACCACGCCGCTGCTCGGGCAAGGTAACCAAGGACCAACTGACTACCACCCTCGCCCTGAGACCACCCGCCGTCCCCACCAACCCAGATCCCGCCGCGACCAACCTCAAACAGTGGATCAACAACTGCGCTGACACCCTCGCCCCTCTCAAGACCTCCACAACCAAACGCACCAACAAGAAAGCCGCCTGGTTCACCGAAGACCTCCGGATCTCCAAGCGTACCTGTTGGAAGCTGGAGAATAAATGGCTCCTCGTCCGAACACCAGACAGCCACACAGCTCACAAAAGCACCACCCGCAGACACCACCAACTCATCAGAACCGCCAAGAGGACCGCCTTCAAAGACCGCCTGGACAACAATGCACACAACACCAAAGAGCTCTTCTGCATCATGAAAGAACTCTCCAACCCTAGCTCCAACACCAACGACATCCCACCATCACAAGACTTATGCGACTCCCTGGCCACCTTTTTTCACAGCAAGATAGCCGACATCCACGACAGCTTCAACTCCGACACCCCTGTACCCACCACTGAGTCTGCCACCCATGCGATCACCACCCGCACCAGCCGCCTGACAGCCTGGTCCCACGTCAGCGACGAAGACACCATCAAAACCATGAACTCCATCCACTCCGGATCCCCTTCCGACCCCTGCCCTCCCCACGTCTTCAACAAAGCCAGCACAACCATTGCACCCCACCTCCAGAAAAAAATCAACAGTTCCTTCGAGACAGCAACCTTCCCGGAAAGCTGGAAGAATGCAGAGATCAACACCCTGCTGAAGAAGCCCAAGGCGGAACCTAAGGACCTCAAGAACTTCCGGCCCATCTCCCTGCTCCCGTTCCCGACAAAAGTGACAGAGAAGATTGTCAAAAAACAGCTAAACCGCTACCTCAAAGACAACAACATCCTGGACCATTCCCAATCTGGATTCCGCAGCAACCACAGCACCGAGACCGCCCTCATCGCCGCCACTGACGACATCAGGATCCTGATGGACAAAGGAGAAACAGCCGCCCTCATCCTCCTGGACCTATCAGCAGCCTTTGATGCAGTCTGCCACCGAACTCTATCAGCACGCCTCCATGACGCCGGAATTCAAGAGAAGGCCCTGGCCTGGATCACATCGTTCCTCTCCGGCAGAACCCAGAGCGTCCGCCTCCTACCCTTCCGCTCAAAAACCACTGAGATAATCTGCGACGTCCCACAGGGATCCTCCCTCAGCCCAACACTGTTCAGCCCAACACTGTTCAATATCTACATGGCACCGCTCACCCACGTCTCACGACAACATAACCTCAACATCATCTCCTACGCCGACGACACCCAGCTGATCATATCTCTCACCAAAGACCCCCACACAGCCAAAGCCAACCTCCACAGAGGAATGAAGGCCGTAGCCGACTGGATGAAGGACAGCAGTCTGAAGCTGAATTCAGACAAGACGGAGGTCCTCATCCTCGGACCCACCCCATCAGCCTGGGACGACTCCTGGTGGCCCACATCGCTAGGCACAGCCCCGGAACCCACTGACCATGCATGCAACCTGGGGGTGCTCCTCGACTCCACCCTCTCCATGACCAGGCAAGTCAACGCTGTCTCCATGTCCTGCTTCAACACCCTCCGAATGCTCTGCAGGATCTTCAAATGGATTCCCCCGACACGAGAAAAAACGTCACCCAGGCCCTCATCACCAGCAGACTTGACTACGGGAACGCCCTCTACTCAGGAACAACAACCAAGCTCCTGAGACGACTACAACTAATCCAGAACGCCTCAGCACGACTGATCCTTGACGTCCCCCGACGCAGCCACATAACACCCCACCTGAGAGGCCTGCACTGGCTCCCCGTCAACAAGAAGATCACCTTCAAACTCCTCATCCACGCACACAAAGCACTAAACAACACCGGACCCACATACATCAACAACCGACTCAGCTTCTACACCCCCACCCGAAACCTCCGCTCAGCCAACCTCGCCCTCGCCACAGTTCCTCGTATCTGGAAAGCCACCGCCGGCGGCAGATCCTTCTCCGACCTCGCCGCCAAGACCTCCAATGCTCTCCCTACCAGCCTACGACAGACTCAGGACCTGCTGGCCTTCAGGAAACTTCTCAAGACCTGGCTCTTCAATCAGTAGCAGCACCCCCCCCCCCCCAGCGCCTTGAGACCCTAACGGGTATGTTGCGCGCTTTAAAAATTCAGTGATTGATTGATTGATTTGCATAGAAGTGGTAATTATTGACATATTGCAGATACTCTTAAAATATTTGTGGAGACTCCTGGTGTAATTCCGGCTTTGGCATAATTTGTAATTCTTTCCAGATATTGTTGCCATTCATTACATGAAAGAACCCATCCTTGAAATAATGTTTACACCAACATGGTTGCATTGTCAAGATATTTCCCTGATCAAGACCAGACAACCCTACTTTGGCCTATCGGCAAGCATAGGTATACCAACTTACCGACTTGAGTTGGGAGAATGGACAAAGTTATGTCCCACCTATCCCTCTTAACTTACACAAAGATAATCCATGTTAGTTCTGTAAAAATACCTGCAAAAGACTAAATTAACAGGATGTACAAATTATATAAGCAGGTAAGATAGCACATTGTGATGGAACCCTTACATATCAAACCATAGATAATAATCATGTTATCATCAAGATCTGCAATTCACTAAGGGTTCAGTGTTTAAATGTTTGTCGTTGCATAACTAGATTTTATTTATTTTCCAGTCCTTACCCTATTTGTGGGATAAGGCTAGACAGTGTCAATGGGGCCATGTTTTTTAATTGATTGATGGCCTTACCACAGTTACATAGAGAACGCCTCTGCTCTGCTTTTTCTGGAATTCAAGGTATCTTGTCCTCTCATTGAGACCATAATATTTTGGGGAAAAGTACCCCCATTCATAATGTTAGCTGAGAAGAAAACCATGGAAATTCTCTTACATATTCATATTCCCCAAGTATTGTTATGCAGCTTGCTTTTAGCTTCCATATTAGTTCTTGTGTTAAATTAGCCTCATTTTCTAATGGTGCTTTGCATGTGTTTTTAAACTGCGAGAATAGCCCTTGCATAGATTTCCTCCTGATTGCCATTGTCCCCCTGTAGTCTGCACATTTAGTTCCAGGGTTGCGCAAAATCAGGACAAGTTTTATTTTCTGTGATTGCAAATAGACTACTCTTCTGCTTCAGATGAATTAACCTTCTGTCCTACACCTTTGACACAGTTTGATTAGCTTGCTGTTTTATTATAAAAACCGCATCCGTGCTGAAGTCGGTGAGAGGTGTTCTTCTGCTGGAGTCATCACGGAACGCTGCTGAGATGCAGGCCAGCTGTCCTCAACCTTCATCCTGAGAAGGAAGATAGCTGTATACTTGGAGGTGCATTCGTGGATGCACTGAGCCTGAGTTCCTGATATACACTATTAGCCGTGGTCTGTAGTGGGAGTACCTGCCGGGCAGTGATGTCGGGAGGGGGAGGGGCAGGGTGGGGGGTATTAAACTATGGATTACGGAGGTTTACAGGTAAGTAAACATAAAAATAAATAAAACAAATTTTGTTGCGTGCACTGCATCGCATTTGGGGATGCAGTGCACACAACAACATTTGTATTATTTATTTATATGTTTTCTTACCTGTAAACCTCCGTAATCCATAGTTTAATATACCCACCCTGCCCCTCCCTTTCCCCACGTCACTGCCCGGCAGGTACTCCCACTACCAACCGTGGCTGTACACTGTCAAGAAATGGGGTTAGGTCTTTTCAACATACAGTGCCGATGGGTACTCCCAATAAGTTCTCTTTAGCATAGATGCCACCAATAGATATGGGTAACATTTACAATGTTATGCATTGTTTGTATTTTTCACTATTCTAATGATGCTCATTACAATAATGTGTCTCATATTTCGTCTTACAGGTGCAGTTCATGTTTTATTTGCAAAGATTAGATCGATAAATCTTTGAAAATGCAATTTTGTATCTTTTCTTTGTGACACTTTGGGCATGCAAGAGTGACAAATGAAAGGCTCTGATCAGTTTCCATGATTTCCTTGGGAATCTGTGGTTTCATATTCAAGGTTACTGGTGACATCTATAACACTGGAGGCCTAGGAGATTAAGGGCCAGATGTAGGACCGTTCCATTTTGCGGGTCACAAATTGAGACTTACAAAATGGAATGCACTAATGTGCTTCAGACACATTTTGCGATTCCAAATGGGTCACAAATGACCTTCCTTAACCATATCAATGAGGCAGGTCGCAATTTGCGACCCATTGGGAATCGCCAGCACTTACAGGGAGGGTGGCCTGCTGGGGTTAGCAGACCGCCATGTATGTGACGGCTTTTCAAATAAAGCAGTTTTTTATGCATTCCATTTCCCCTTAAAGAAAAATTTAACTTTTCTGTTTCCCTTTTTAAGATTAGGCAGTGGTCTGTGAGAGCACTGCCTGCTTTGAAAAAATAGTTTTGCTGCCTAACACAAAGGGGGTGTGCGACTAGCAAACCCTATGTTGTGAGTCGGTAATAGATTACTGAAGTGCAAAATTGGGTTTCAACCTACCACAATCCTTTTTACCGGTCGCAAGCGGACCAATTTTCCGATTGCAACCGCTAAAAAGGGTCATACATCTGGCTCTAGATGTGGTACTGTGTGCTAGCCAAACTGACCAACATTTACTGATCATATAAGAAGACTCAGTCTCTGTATTGTGAAGTTGTGTTGTTCTAAATACACAGTCCTAGTAGATTAGAAGGAACCGGATAACAGTATCACACATTAAATGAAAATATGAACCTAGATGCATATTATCAGAATACACAGTACATGTAGTACACATTTTACATTTATAGACATTAATGCATATAATATTACTGCTCATTGTAAATGAATATTGACTTTTTGAGGCCACAATGAACAAATACACAATGCAAGGGTTCTTAATAAGCATGTAAGCAAAACTTGGGACAGCATGATACAGGTAGTTCCTTGTTCTTTTTGTAACATTTGGGCAGCCTATTCATCCAGCCTTCAATGAATGCACTCACTTATTCAACCAAACATCTATGAACTCATCGCACATATTTTCATGCACCTACCTTAAAACACATATGCATCAACACACTCAATTCTACCATCCAAGCATTAACTCATTATTATATTCAATCATTCACACAGTCACACACACACAATTTTGCCAATCTCTGTACTTTTATTTATATTTATTAAATATATTTTTAAATTGGGTAGATTGCCAATTCATGTCACTCAGAGATGAAAATGTGTTAATTTGAAAGGTCAGCATGACTTTTGTTCATGTCAGAAGCACCAGGAAGGCAGACAGTTGATTTGAAGGAAGGCATAAATAAGGCTTCTTAAAGAAGTCACAGAATTCTGGAAGCAGCTGCCAGTTTTCCGACAGAGCACAGTATGTTGATGTTTCACACAGAGTTGATGTAACTGAAACCATGGGCTTTCAATATTCTCTCTTTCAGACAAAAGTCAGGCAGTCAGTGGGTACAGAAATACACTGGACATGAGCCATTTATCAGAGCTGTGTGCTAAAAGAAAGGGCTTGAACTAAATGACTACTGCCATTGGAAACATTAACTGTAGACAAAGCTCTCACTTGTGTGTGTGTGTGTGTGTGTGTGTGTGTGTGTGTGTGTATGTGTGTGATTTTGATATCATAAAGATGGTTTTCATGTAATAAACATAGTGTATGCCCTAGAGAACATAACTATACAATAACATGTGACCATCTCTCTCTCTCTCTCGCATACACAAACACTCGCATGCACACACACACATATATATTCCATAAAATGTGCATAACAAATGTTTGGGTGCTTTTTTTGCACAAAATACAGCCTACAAATCACTCTGCAGAAATGTAACAGTGTCTGGACATTATGCAGCATCGTAAACCAAATTATGTGTCAAAGTCTTCTAAATCAGCAGCAAAAATCCAAATTATGTTGCACATTCTCTGTCAGTATTATTTTATTCCATTTGTTTGTGTTTTGCAAATTTTGGTAAATATGCAACAAGTTATAGGATAATTGCAGTTAATTGATTCATATTTGCATGGCAAACATAGGGGCTGAATACGATGGTGGACGTACTTTACAGTACGAACTTTGTTGAAACCACCATTGAGGCGGTCGCATTGCCTATGTTTTGCATTGTGGTTGATGCTGCTGGCTGCAACACCCGCCGCAATGCAAAAAAGGCACCATGCGGTGCCTGCCACATGGTGCAGAGATATGTATGTTCCCACCAGGTACTGTGTCTGGAGCCAGGGGGTATGGGGCGCCCACTACTGGCCCCCAAAGTCACTTTCTGCCTGCCTGGTCATGGCAGGTTAACCATCGCTGACAGGTGGAAAAGGATATAATCCCTACGGCGGTGCCTGGCAGGCACTGCTGCCATTCTAGGGATAGCTGGGGGTCCAACAGGAAATCAACATCAATCCGACTGTCAGACCCGGGGCAGTCAGTCATTCCGACCGTCAAGCATCAGCATCAGCCCACCATTGTTATATGGTGGGCGGTAAAGTTGGTTATAATGGCGGGGAGACCGCCACCAACAGCCTGTCAGTGGCGATCTCCCCGCCATTGAAATGCCAATGTCCATTTTTTATCAAAAATGTATTCATGAAAAGTAAACCTAAATACTCTAATTGCAATTAGTGCTCATTGTTAGCTGCAATTTTAAGAAAATTGATTTTCAAGGTAACTATCCCAAAATATACGTAAATAAATATATACACAATGGGTAACTATATAAGCCTTTGGCCTTGTGGGATATGATATCAACAAACCCTTTGATAGCAATATTGATTTGTTACATATTTTCTCTTTGCTGTGTGTGTTTATTTCCTCAAGGTACATACAAGTAAGTTTCTACTATTCTTAACTCCACTTCTTCTCCCGCATGCCTGTATATAAATAACACGAGGCTGTAGCGGTCATCTTTACTTCATGTTCTAGCTGGTCCATATTAATAATAACCACAAAATTCTCACAGAGACCTAAACTTATTCAGAGGTCATTCAGAGTTGAATCAAGCTGTCAATTGCTTCTCGCTTGTAATGGAGAAAATGCACAGGGTTCACAGGAAACAGCTTTGGGCAATTAGGAGTATCTGAACGGGTATTTCAATCTGTGCTAAATCTGGATCTACAGAAGCAGTTGGCACTGTGGCACTCAAATCAGCACTTGATTCTCTGTGATTAGTAGGCATTGTATATAGCACAGATCTTGAAGCTAGCATCTGCTCTAGACTCTCATCCTCTGGATCCGTATCTGCCACCCCCCCATCTTACTTTTGATGATCGCTTTCACTTCTCTTCTTAGCGACTTCCATAGTAATAGCTAGATATAATCTTGTTCCTTCTAATATAGCCTTTCTCCATCTACGCTGTTCTTCATCCCATAGAGCATCTGCATAATTCTGCACTACTCATTTTATCCTTCTCTGGTGTTCTTCCCTCTCCTTCTCCCTTGCAACCTTTTTTGATACACTTAGAGCTTCATATTGAGTGGGTCTAGGTGGTGGCATCTTCTCATACAACTTTCCTTTCAAATTATCAAGAATTCTGGTATTAAATGTCATGTATCTAGGAAGACTCAATACACTTCTTTTCAGTGATTCTGCTCCATTGGTGAAGCCAAGAACAAATATGTATCCCATGCTCAGTTGTCATAAAATCTGCAGACGTACTTTCAAGAGGTGCCTCTTCACCTTTCTGTGACCGGAATAGTAACATCTCCTCTAACTATATTCTTTATTTCTTTAAAATATAACATTTTTGCAATTCAACAAGGGACAGGGTGAATTTCAATCAAATGTTATTGTTTTGTTCCGTATATGTCACATTTCAATAAACCAATCTGATTAAGACTACTAGTTTTCTCAAGTTCATGAAAAAATCCAAATCCATTATTCACGTCTTGTAAACCAATACCAATGTGACACACTGATGTCACCAACCAATTCCAGCACAAAAGCACAGCAACTGACCCATCGCAGCGCTAAGCAGTATGATGTATGATCTCTCTCCTTGCAGAGCTCAACCTCCTTTACAATTCCGCTCGCTTGCACACAGCTGTAACAATAAACCTAAAACTCCTTCTTGTTTGTTCACATAAAGAAATAACACGACCAATGTGAAATAACCCAAATCAATGCAGCTTCCCTTGTTTGGGCAATTAGGTTCCACTGACACTGATCAATGTTAATCAATTACAACAGTGCTTAATTTCTCTATATCCACGGTATTGGTGATGGTACCTCACACACTACTCCTTGTCCTGCAAACAAGTCTTCTATTCAATCTTATGTATGTATCAATGTATATCCCTGGATCTCTTGACTACAGTGAGTCTGAATTCTTCAATCTCTTTTCTTCAACAGCTTCCAAATACTTCTTTTCACTCATTCATTCATTCTCACAATACCACTGTCTAAACTAAAACACAACCACCATAAACAACACATTGCCCTATTAATACTCACACCTTCAAACCGCAGCCACCTTCTAGAACTGCCTGACAAAGCTGTACAGATCTTCAAGTTCTGGACATTTGTTTCAGAAATCGGGACTGTTATTCTGAATTGGGAATTATTTTATAGCTCCATTCAGGGTATGAATCATATCTCTGCTACCAGAAACTGCTAGCACAGAAATGTTTTTCTTTAATTAATCAGTTCAAACCGTTACTTACAATAGGGGCCTCCAGTTCTGCACTGAAATCTTCTTCTCTTTAATGGATCTTTGCCACTGTTTTAGAATGGAGCATCAATCGAAAGCAATTCAATAAACATCATCAATTTAGACACTTAGTTCAATCAATAATTTAGAGTTTTGGATCAGTTCGAAAACTTTTATTTATCATTAAGAGTTTAGTATATAATTTTGCGCTCTTTATTCAATTTAGTAAATCGGATAAATACGTTTACAGAAATATCAGGAAAATCATGGCTAGAGTCAATCAAGTAAATAACAGTGTGTTCCTTAAAGGAATTTAATCCCTACCCTACTCTAAGTGGATCCTAACATACCAGAACCCGTAAAGAGTCCTTTTGGAAAAGAGTGAGATTTAAAGGAACATTGAAATAGGGTCAGATTTTCATTCATTTAATGTTGAGGCAATTCCATCCACTGCAGGGAGAGTGGAAGGAGGAATGGCGACCTTGATTTCTGTTAAATATGGATCTATAAAGATTGAGAATATAGTTGATTTCCCCTGGTATCAGATTATTCTGATCAGTAATTTGATTGATGTTTCAATATTATTGATTCATTTGTATTATAATATTTTTGATTGGAATAATTTTGGGATCATTAATACCCTCAAAGAGGAAATTGATAAGGCTGCTGTTAAATGTTTCCTCTTTGTATACGATGGGTGGGTGATTTCAATTGTACTTTGTGTTAGCATAGTTCTCAAATGGTATGTGGGCTCTTAGACACTGAAAACCAACCGCTTTCCCATTTTAAGCACTCTCTACAGGGTGAAGCAATAAATACCATCATTGTTGTAAATGAACTATGTTTTGTTGATACTTTGGTTTGTTCCCCACCTATACAGTACCCCACATTTTTTGGGAGGAGTTAGGTCGAGTACTATCGACTTCATGCTGATATCTAGAAAATGTCCCCATCTGGTAGACAGCTTTGCGGTAGAACCTAACCCTACTAGTGATCACAATCCCCTTGTTGCCTGTCTGTACGGAACGGCACCAAGGAGCAACAGTGATGCCAATTAACATACAATCCTAATCAGGGGGTGATAATAAAATGGAGCAAAATAATCACACTATATTTTGAGAAGGAGATTGTGAAATCTAATTTTAGTCAAGATATGACCTGTTTATCTGATGATTCCACCCCAGAGGTGGTTATACAGTACTTTGAAAGAATTTGTAAACATGTGGCCAATCTATACTACTATTATAAAGGAAGAACTTTGAACCTTTGAGGCGGGTAAACTCGGGAACCACAGTGCCAATCCACACACCCGATACATCGTTGTAATCGTCAGGGTGTGCAGATGGACATAGGCTATATAAACGTAATAAATATACATTATTTAAAAAATTTACCGAAAAAAAAGGAGTCCCTTGGAAGAAGCGCCGGCCGCGATGTGCGTGCCCGCGTGAGGAGCGCGGGGAGGAGCGGTGTCCAGGAGCGCGAGGAGGACCGGCGGACATGGTGCGGGGAGGAGTGGCGGACAGGCGATGAGGAGCGGCGGACGGGCGGTGAGGAGCGGCGGACAGGCTTGGAGGAGCGGTGAGCGGCGGATAAGGTAGGTTATTTATTTATGTATTTAGGAGCGGTGAGCGGCGGAAAAATGAAGCAAAAATGAAAATCGTGAGCAAGAGGAAGCAAACGGAGCATTACAAAAGTGAGCCAAACGGTGCATTACAGGAGGAAAAAGTTACATGTGCAGGTTACAAAAGCGTAGAAAGTAAACATAGAGGTATAGGAGGAAAAAGTGACGTGTACAGGTAGCAAGCGGAAGCAAACGGAGCATTAAAAAAGTGAGCCAAACGGTGCATTACAGGAGGAAAAAGTTATGTGTGCAGGTTACAAAAGCGTACAAAGTAAACATAGAGGTATAATACTGCAATATATGGAGGAAGGCTCCGGGGGACCCACGGACAACGTCGGGGCGGGAGGGGGCCCTGAAGCCTAATTGCTCCCGGACAACGTTGGGACGGGCTGCTAGTAATTTAATAAGAACAGTGAGAAGAAAGGACCCACATAAAATTAGGTGATTCAATCCAGAGTGCTCCAGAGCACAAAAAGATCTTAAAAAGACCCTGCACATAGTCCCCCACGATAATTAACTAATTAGGATAGCAAGAAAATCCTATAAATATATAATTAGACTGAGGAAAGAGGAATTAAGAAGACTTGCCTGGGAAGATCTTGAGAGGGCTAGTGCTCTCAATGATTCTAAGGGCGTTTGGGCAGTTATAAATCGTCCCCTCTTCAACAATGATGTAAGGAATATTGAATCAACAATAACAGGGGGTGTTTAGGAATCACATTTTGCAAATATATTTAACTCAAAAGGTTTATCACCGTATGATCAAAGAGCTAAAGTAGTAATTAATTCTGAAACTGTGAATCAACTCAGTTTATCTATCTCTCTTGGTGAGGTTGAAGAGCTTTTGACAAAGGGTATTTCCTCAAAAGCCCCAGGACCAGATGGGGTGCCCTTACACTATCCAGCATTCGACATTGTGAATATGTGGTAGCTAGAAAACTAATTAAATATGATGAGTCATGTAGCTTAGGAAAAGAAGAAGTATATGTTTAAAGTTAGCACATTCTATAGAGATGACATGTTTAAGCAAGTCAAGTGTGAATGATTAGTCAAATAATATGGCATAGTTCAGCATTGCCTAAAAGTATTTATATATTAAAGTTGAAATGGGGGCGTGGCTTGGGCGCCGATGGCGATGGTCGCCTGAGAGCTCGGCTCCGGGACTGAGCCCGTGATTGTCCTGTAAATCGGAGGCTGCGGGGCACCCCAACCCCCGCATTCTGTTGATCGGCCCGACGGGGACCTGCCGGGGCCCTTGGCGCAGTCCGAACGTGTGGTGACCCGGTGGAAAATCGAAGCTGGTGGAACTGCGGAGTGCGACCCAACATGGCGCCCGGACTTCATTGTCCCCTTGGCCGGGTCCATTAGACTGGAGGAGCATCACTGGCAGCGGCGCACCCTCTGCTCTACCGTCTCCCAGTGATATGAGGGTCTGGATATCGGTCTGATTGGACTCTTTAAACGGGGAGCGCACCCAGATGGGCAGATGCCCTCGCTATAGTGGATCTTGGCACGCGGACGCCTGAAGGCCACGGCGGTAGCCCCGCTCCCTGCGCCGCACTTGGCTGCTTTTTCCTGGCCGACCCACTTCCATGGGAGGCGCATCCCTTTGGCGCCACAAATCATCCGGCGGAGTTGGTGACCCTCATTCCGGGACTTTATCAGCCACACGGGCCTGCCCGACCTGGCGCCGATTGTCTCCGCCTCCTCCTCGGTGCCCTCAGACGACGTGGTGGTGGCACGAGCCGAAGCTGAGAAGGTCCAACGGGCCCTGGAGACTGGGATCTCCGGCACTCGACCCGAGGACCAGCAACCGGGAGAATCATAGCCGGCGCCCGCACTCGGCGGCGCCTGCTCCTGGATCCACATTGTGTGCTCCCGGCGACATGGGGAAACCTAGGGGAGCCAAGGGGACTACCCCAGCCGCCTCAGACTCGGAGTCCCAGGACAAAGAGGAACGTGTGGACCCGGAGAGTTCTGGTGGCGCACCAATGCAGCAGCAATTTGACCGCGTCTTGGAGGCGATTGCGACCATGCGCTCGCCCCTCCAGCAGGACATTGCCCAGGTGGCGACGAGCCTAGGCCTCCTTAGAGCGGATCACGGCAAACTTTCGGACGGGGTCAAGGAAGTGGAGAGCTCGGTGAAAACTTTGGAGCCGGCGCAGCGAACCTTGGCCGCGACTATGAAGGATGCCCTGTCCCGGATTACTGCCCTGGAGCAGCGAGCGGAGGATGCGGAAGGCCGTAACAGGCGAAATAACATTCGTGTGGTGGGCCTGCCGGAGAAGATTGAGGATGGCGACATGGTGGCATACTTGGAAGCCTGGCTCCGAGACACGGTGGCCCCAGAGGGTCTATCCTCCTTCTACACCCTGGAGCGAGCTCATAGAGTCCCAGCGAGGCCACCACAACAGGGACGTGCCCCGCGACCGGTGGTGGCACGGTTATTGCACTTTCGAGACAGAGACCTCATCCTCAGTGCCGCCAGACATAATGGTCCATTCAAAGTGGCGAACAGCCAGGTGAACATCTTCCCGGATTACACCTATGAAACCCAACGCAGACGGTTTTCCTTCTTGGCGGTCAAGCGCGAGCTCCGGAGCGAGGGCATCCAATACTCGCTCCTATTCCCTGCAAGGCTCCGCATGATTGTCGATGACAAGACTCAATTCTTGGATACCCCGGAGGATGTCTGTAACTGGCTTGAACTCTATAGAGCAGGGAAAGATGGCTTCGGCTCCTCATCTCAGCTGGCGGCGGAGCCGGAGCAGAGACGGCGGTCTAAAAGGATTCGGAGTCGCAGTGGCCGCTCAGGCGGGCCCTCAACTGCGGAGACATCGACGGAGCGGAAGGGAGTGCTGGAGGTGTTATCTGCGCTATCTGGCTCACGGGACGGTGCCATTGCAGAGGAAGCGGACCCTGGTGACGAGGGGGTACCGACGGACTCCGAGGAATCGGTGACTGATAGCGTCCACACGCCGGTGATCACACCGAAATCGGTGGAGGACCTTCTGGATGGACAGGGTTAACGGGGTGAGCTACTTCAGTTTGGGTGGGGGCCCGACACGGGGGTAGCGGGTGCCGACGATTGATGCTGATTCCCGGGGAGGGGGGGTGGGGTGCCTTGCTTTTGCCCCGAGGGTTTTGAGCACTGTTTTGGGCTTGCCATAGTCCTGGTGGCCTGGGCATCGAGGGCCCACTGCCAACGCCCGGCCCGCACCTGGCCCTTAAGGCCTTCCTACGGTGGCGACCGCAGGATTAGTCGGGGACAGTAGGGTTTTGGTGGGTATGGTTTGGATGGGAACTAGATGGTGCTATTTGGGTCCTGTTCTGGGGAGGGTGGATGGGGGTTTGGTTCGAACTGGGGTTGTTAAGTTTTGGTTGGGGAAAATGGCCGCCATCAGTGCTGGGTTGATTGATGCTCTTTCTTTGTTGGGACCCAGATGGGGAGACTTTGCGCGAACGATATGGGACAATGGCTGATGTTGCTAATCTGAAATGCATTACTTGGAACGTTCGGGGGCTTCACACCATGTCTAGGCGTCACAAAGTCCACGCTTATTTAGTGCGTAGGGGGGTACAAATGGCGCTGCTACAGGAGACCCATCTGAACAAGGCGGAAGGGGTGGCGCTACAGCGTAGGTGGAGGGGGCAGGTCTTTTGCACTTCGTACTCCGCGTATGCCAGAGGGGCGCTGATTTGGGTTAGAGCTGGGGTTCCCTTCCAGGTCACGAAAACAGTGATAGATCCAGAGGGGCGTTATGTGGCCATCTCGGGCACTTTGGGAGGGAGGGACCTAAACGTTTGCTGTGTGTACGCTCCCAATATAGACCAGACTGCCTTCCTTTCCAGGTTATCGGGCTCGTTGGCCCACTTCTTCTCCGGGCCCCTCCTGCTCGGTGGAGATTTCAACTCAGTAGTGGATGTGGACACTGACCGCTCGCATCCGCCCCTCCCTGATTCTCCGGTTCGCCGCGTGGCTAAGGGCCGTAGGGACTGGCAGACACACTGGGGTCTAACGGATATTTGGAGGGCGCAACACCCCACAACTAGGGACTATTCCTATTTCTCGGGCCTCCATGAGTTGCACGTTAGACTGGACGGATTTCTTGGCTCGCCTGAACTGGTTTCGGCAGCGGCCCGGTCTGAATATTTGGCCAGGACCATATCAGATCATAACCCCCTCCTGCTGGACCTTCGTTGGTTTCCCGGGGTGCCTGCAGTGCCCACCTGGAAGTTACGGCCCGAGATCCTTGAGGACAGTGTTTTCAAAGCGGACCTAGGCGATAGGATCTCGGAGTACTTTGCGTCCAACGGAGGCACCGCGAGCTCGAGAGCGCTAGAGTGGGACGCGTTTAAGGTGGTGGTGAGGGGATACTGTATTTCTAAAAAGGTTGGCATGAGACGAATTATCCTTGCCGACCTAGATACAGCGGACCGGAAACTCCGCGAGTTGGAACTCCGCCGCCCCGGGCGCCCTGAATTACAGGAACGCACAGCGGAGGCGAAGGAGGCTGTAGCGGCGGAGGTCGAACGGCTGCGCTGTTTTGACTACAAGGCCTATACGGTTAGGTCCCTCGCAGAGGGGGATAGGTCGAGCGCGTTGCTGGCATGGCTAGCCAACCCTACGCGCCAGACCTCATTGACGACGTCCATGCGCATGGCAGACGGGACTGCGGTGCACACTCAACCTGAGATTCTGAGCTGCTACCTGCACTATTACGAAAATTTGTACCGCAGCCGCTCTGTCCGAGACCCTGACCTGCTGGATAATTATCTACGGCCTCTGGAGCTCCAAACAGTGGAGCAGGACGTGGCGAAAGCCCTGGGGTCCGACATAGAACTGGGAGAGATCCGCAGCGCCATTAAAAAGATGGCGAGAAATAAGACCCCGGGCCTGGACGGCCTTCCTGTGGAGTTTTATGCGGCTTATGCTGATCTTCTAGCCCCAAGGTTATTAATAGTATACAGAGAGGTGAAGAGGCTTGGGCGGCTCCCAGGCTCGATGTGTGAGGCCTTAGTGGTTCCCCTCCTCAAGCCCGGAAGGGACTCATCCGATCCGCGGTCTTACCGTCCCTTATCAATGTTGACGGTTGACTATAAAATACTGAGCAGCATTTTGGCTTCGAGGTTGCTGGGGCACATGAGCTCTCTGGTACATGAGGACCAAGCTGGATTCATCCCCAGGCGTAACACGACCATGAACATTCGCAGATTGTTCCGCTTGCTGGGAGAACCGCTCGTGGACGCCCCGTGCCCGGTAGTTTTATCGGTAGACTTAGAGAAGGCTTTTGACAGCCTGGAATGGGACTACCTTTGCACCGTGTTACGGAGGTTCGGCCTCGGGGAGGGCTTCATCAGATGGACCACGGTCCTATATGCCTCTGCATCGGCCAGGGTTCGGGCGGGCCCGCTAATTTCCTCACAATATCCGGTGGAGAGGGGCACGAGGCAGGGATGTTCGTTATTCCCGCTTCTCTTTGCGCTGGCGGTGGAGCCACTCGCGCTGCATCTCCGGTCGGGAACCCATTATACTGGCCTGTGGACTCCTTCGGGCCCACACTACATTTCGCTATATGCAGACGATCTGCTGCTCTTCCTTGAGGACCCGCCTGCTGCCTTGCAGGGAGCTGCGACGGCGCTCACGGCGTTTGGGGAGGTCTCGGGCCTCCGGGTGAATTGGGCTAAGACCTGCCTTTTCCCGGTTCGCAAAGGCACCCCTAGCCCTGCTCTCAGTAGGGAGATTAGATGGGCACCCGACTGCTTTAAGTACCTGGAGGTGTACGTCTATCATGAACCTTCTGACCTCCTGGATGGGAACGTTGCCCGCGGCACTCGAGCACTTCGGGGCAGTATGGACTTTTGGGCTACACTGCCGCTCTCGGTGGCAGGGCGGATCGCTCTGCTCAAAATGGTGGCGCTTCCCCGGCTGCTGTATTATTTCCGGACGCTACTGATCTGGGTCCCACCGGCCACGTTTCGACTATTACGATCAATGGTAGTCAGATTCCTCTGGGGCTCGGGCCGCCGAAGGGTGGCCCTCAAGACCCTGATAAGGCCGAAAGCTGAGGGTGGGCTTGCGGTGCCGGACTTTGAAAAGTATTATTTAGCGGCGCAGCTCCAGACCTTCACCCAGGAGATCGCCCGGGAATTCCGGGGCCCAGAAGACAGAAGGGGTATGGGTATGGCCAGACATGTTCTCTCCTTCATAGCGCTGCGACAACGTTTGGCCCTACAGGACTTGTCGCTTGAGGAGAGGACCGTTCGCCTGTGTTGGAACCGAGCTCACGCCCGGGGCCACCTGAGAATACCGTATGCGCCCGAAATACCTTTGGGGATGCTGACGGCTTTGCCCCATGGCGGCGATTGGTCACGGTTGGCGAACTGGGAGGACGCGGGCTTACAGTTGATAGGTGACCTCTACGAGGACGGGGCGCTCTTGCCCTTTCATGAGCTCATTGATCGCTTCGAGGTTCCTCGCGGCGACTTTCTGTTGCACTCGGCCCTAGTCCGAGCGATCCAGGCGCACTGGAAACACGGGCAGGGGGCACCCCCTATATCTCCGGTGTGCCAATACGTCATGATGTCTGCGGGCACGGTGAAGGCGGTCACTTGCCTTTACGGCAGACTGATCAATGAGGGGCTGGCTCCCCTCACTACTCTGAGAACCCGTTGGGAGGAGGACATTGGCAAGGAGATCCCGGAGACGACCTGGTCCCAACTGGTGCGGCGAGCCTGGAAGGGCACTCGCCACGCCCGCTTTCAATTGGTCCACTACTACGTGCTCCATAGAGCATATCTGACCCCGGTGAAAATCAAGCGATATTTTGCTACGAGCTCGGCGGACTGCCCCAGATGCCCAGCACAGGAGGCGGACCTTCTCCACATGTTGTGGTCCTGCCCGGGATTGTCCTCCTATTGCGTAGAAGTGGGGAAGACCCTGGAGGAGGTGACAGGGAGATCCTTACCGGTTGACGCGGCAGTGGGACTCCTGCACTGGTTCCCTCATACCCCCAAGAACAAAATTACTAGCAAGTTCATTGACTTGGGGCTTCTCCTTGCTAAACGAGAGGTGACCAGGAACTGGAAGGCACGGGCTGGTCCGACAGGGAGCCGGTGGCACAGCGAACTTTTGAAGTGGGCAGCGGGGGAGAGTACACTGAGATACCAGCTAGCTAGGAGACAGCGTAATGAGAAGGCACAGGAGGCAGCGCTAGAGTGGGAGACGTTAGTGCAGGCCCTCAGGGATTATTGCACCCCCAGCGACTCTGAAAGTGAGGAAGCAGCTCGCCCCAAGTCCCGATAGACGATTGCACTTTTCAGCTCTGTTGCTTTCCCCATGGGTCCTATCGCAGATCCTGCTGCGGTTGTTACCGTGCACTGATGGCGGGGTTGGGTAGGGATTACTTTGGTTCATAGTGTTTTGAGGGTGGGGTTTTCTTTCTGGGTTTTATAGGCTTGTTTGGAAAAGCAGATGACGGACAGTGGATCATCCGGACCAGCTTCGCCTTCCTGCTGAGCCCCCATTGAATTTCGCCGCCCGACCGCAGGGTTGTGGGCTGAATGGCTGTGTACGAGAACTACTGCTGGGGGACGGAGGGTTGTGTTTCATTGATTTTGCTTGTTCTATAATGCTGGTCGATTATGTAACGATTTACTGATTCCTGCAATAAAAATATATTTAAAAAAAAAAAAAATTAAAGACGAAATGTAACTGAAAAATAACTGTAGAAGCCTAGTCTGGCCTAGTAGTGTAAGGACTATAGAAATGAATGTTTACTGCAAAAATCATGTTACACATTCATTTTTACACGTTTAAGAAAAGGCAAATTTTCGTAAGTTTCGTTCTAGTAAGCATTTTTGTGCTAATGTCTAGTGTAAATTATGGCAATTATTTTAGGGTAAATTCTCCTGCTCTATCATAAGAAACTATTATCATCATCATCAAGATAGCATAAGGGATTGAAAGATCAGTAGAGTCTGTTAAGTTGATTGCAAGTGAAAACAATGACAGCATATTTGTGAATGTTGTGAATAAAGCGAATGAACTGGAGGATAGGAATAAACTCAGAAAAACTTCTA
The DNA here is from genome assembly GCF_964263255.1 of Lissotriton vulgaris. Lineage (NCBI taxonomy): Eukaryota > Metazoa > Chordata > Amphibia > Caudata > Salamandridae > Lissotriton > Lissotriton vulgaris. The sequence continues at coordinate 1,056,650,819 of NC_141689.1, read as the reverse complement.
CTAGAATTTGTTTTAGGCACAAGTCAATTGTGCACATAGGGAGCAATGTGAATTGTCTGGCTCATTTTATGCCAGTCTGTAAAAGAGGAAATTTGGTGATGATTAATTGTGTACATCACTCAGATGTACAAGACGTTTTTGAGGAATTCAATAAAGTAGCCTTGACAGTCGGTGTGGAAGAATACAGAGTAACTGACGTAGAAGCATATAAATGGTGTATTGCTTGCAAGAAAGGTCCCTTTTGTTCTGTCATGAATTACAACAAAGAGATTAAATTAATGGCTGATTCTGGATCCGAGGTTACAATGTTATCAGAAAGCACATTTGAAAATTCATTGGTACAACAAGAATTTCATACAAGCTGACATAAAAACAGTGGCTTATAGAGACTCTGAAGTAGGGTAGAAACATTGGGTTTCTTTGAAGATAAATTGAATTTTGAATGGAGGGAGATATTTATGAAAAATTATGTAGCTGTAAAAGAAAAAGGATATTATGGGTTGGGTGCATCAGGGGAGGTTAGGAATTATTTTAAGCTCTCATACTGAAACCACAGTAATGCTAATTGAAAATAAGTCTGAAGACATTGAAAGATTTCTCTGCTTTCTTGACGCTATTTGGACTTTGGGATCGCCGTGTTGCCTGTGATTACAGAACTCTCTGCCTCTCTTCAACCTACAACTCGCGGTACCCGCTGCGCGGGTCCCGCTTCGCCAGAGGCCATCTCTATACAGCGCCAGTGTTTTGAACCTTCTCCTGGGTACTGGGACCTGCAGGGCTGCGAGCGTGTTGTGGGCGCAGGACTCCAAGTCCCAGGAGCGCCCACAACTCCCAATTAGTAACAGCTGGGACGCTCTCCCTGCAGGCTCCTCCCCCTGTTAGGCAACGCTGTGAAAACCTGCCTCCTTGCCTGTACCTGCGTATTTCTCTGCTTTCTTGACGCTATTTGGACTTTGGGATCGCCGTGTTGCCTGTGATTACAGAACTCTCTGCCTCTCTTCAACCTACAACTCGCGGTACCCGCTGCGCGGGTCCCGCGTCGCCAGAGGCCATCTCTATACAGCGCAAGTGTTTTGAACCTTCTCCTGGGTACTGGGACCTGCAGGGCTGCGAGCGTGTTGTGGGCGCAGGACTCCAAGTCCCAGGAGCGCCCACAACTCCCAATTAGTAACAGCTGGGACGCTCTCCCTGCAGGCTCCTCCCCCTGTTAGGCAACGCTGTGAAAACCTGCCTCCTTGCCTGTACCTGCGGATTTCTCTGCTTTGTTGCCGCTATTTGGACTTTGGGATCGCCGTGTTGCCTGTGATTACAGAACTCTCTGCCTCTCTTCAACCTACAACTCGCGGTACCCGCTGCGCGGGTCCCGCTTCGCCAGAGGCCATCTCTATACAGCGCCAGTGTTTTGAACCTTCTCCTGGGTACTGGGACCTGCAGGGCTGCGAGCGTGTTGTGAGTGCAGGACTCCAAGTCCCAGGAGCGCCCACAATTCCCAATTAGTAACATCTGGGACGCTCTCCCTGCAGGCTCCTCCCCCTGTTAGGCAACGCTGTGAAAACCTGCCTCCTTGCCTGTACCTGCGGATTTCTCTGCTTTCTTGACGCTATTTGGACTTTGGGATCGCCGTGTTGCCTGTGATTACAGAACTCTCTGCCTCTCTTCAACCTACAACTCGCGGTACCCGCTGCGCGGGTCCCGCTTCGCCAGAGGCCATCTCTATACAGCGCCAGTGTTTTGAACCTTCTCCTGGGTACTGGGACCTGCAGGGCTGCGAGCGTGTTGTGGGCGCAGGACTCCAAGTCCCAGGAGCGCCCACAACTCCCAATTAGTAACAGCTGGGACGCTCTCCCTGCAGGCTCCTCCCCTCCCCTTTCAGCCAGTATACTTACAACTAGGGTGTTCCGCTGCGCGGGAGCGCGCGGGAGGGCGCCGGGAGAAGCCCGGGACAAGGGCGGGACCGACTGTGACCGACAGAGACCGATTGAGGCTGGGCTGGGCCACCCCCCTTTAGTGTGATTGTTGAACTAACAGAGCGATATTGTACTTTGTTCCTCTAGATAGCATGACTACCAAGAAATTGAGATCAGGAAGAGTTCTAGTTGGTAGAGCTTGTTCCAAAACCAAATCTAATCCTTTACGAAACAAAGATGGTTCTGCTTTACAACTAAAGAGTAAATGTCAACTTTATTCATTGTGGGATAAGGGTAAGGAGAAAGTAGACCAGGAGGGGGCCCCTACGAAAACTATTAACATCAATTGTAAGGAATATGTACAAGATTCCCCTGTTATCAAAAACGATAGTACACTAGCAGGTATCACTGTTTTACCCCCTCTAGATGATATATTAAATAAAAATCAAGAGGGAGATACTGACTATCTTCTTGAAACCCAAGAAAAAGCAGTGGATGTTGCTGATTTAGGTAGCACTTCTGTCTTTCCTGTTGTGGCCCTAGTACATAATTTTCCCTCTCCTTCTCAAGTAAAACAAAAAATCTATTCTGAAATTTCTTCCCCCTTGCATATCCTTCCAGAGGATTACACCCTCCCTGATATAAATCTAGAGTCTCAGAAAGAATCAATAAAAACACAGAACCCCTCTCATCCACAGGATATTGTAACTACTCCTAGGTTACATCTGTATAGTAGTACTCCGTCAAAAAACTCTGAGTTTTCCACCCCTGAAATAAATGTATTTCTCAGTCCTACTCATATCCATAACAAAGATCTACGAAATTCTTTTATAAGAGAAGATAATGTAATTTCGAATTCTTTATCCTCTTTAGAACGGCTTATTTCATCAATTTTACAGCTATTGGAAAGAATGGTTAATGGATCAGATAATGTATTAGACACAGTAACACTGATTTTAAAGGCACTCGTGAGTAACAAAACAGGATTGGATGGTGTCTTTGACCAAAAAATAATCACTTCATCAAATAATTTAAGTATGGAAGTAAATGGGGAAATAAAAAATATAAAAGCAAACCCAGAGGTGTTTTTATCGTCAGATCCCCTGGTTAAAACTAATACTAATACTGCAGTTACTTTTGAACCATCTGTACACAGGAATGAGTATCCATCTAATGGTAATTGCGTAGCTTTCATTAGCCAGGAGATCGAGACTTTATTACCTACAGAGGATAATTCAACTAATGCTTTACCCCCCATCTTCCCAATTTTCATTTCGCAATAAAATAAAGAAACTCCAATTCCTCCTACTTCTTCAGAAAAAATTTCATCATTAAGGGAGGAAAAAAGGAAATAATAGCATAAAAAAACAACGATGCAAAAAAAGAAAACCAACCCGTAGATTTTATAAAAAAAGGCAAAGGAAAATAATTTTTGATTGTGAACAAGAACCCTCGTTGGATATCTCTAATCCAGTGGATCTTGACTCTAAACTGTTACATGAGCCATCGATAATATTAAAATCAATCCCCACAAAGACACAAGAAGATTACCATTCTCATATAAGTCAACAACATCTTGATGAGCAAACTAAAGTGGTGAAGGAACAAAACCCAACTTCAATTATAGATTCCAAACCAAAGTTATCTCTTAACCCTTTGGCTAATATTTTTTCAGATGTTGTTGCAACCGAACATATATCTAAAACAGTACCTAAGATTAGAAACAATGTGGATACTCTTTATCTTGATTTCATACCTATTTTTGATCCAGATCTTATTTTAAATAGATCTGCCCTAGTTAAGTGCTTTCACGAAATAGAAAGCTTAAAATTGATTCAGTCTGTAGATCTAGATATAATTACATTAATAAATTCTGAGAACGGAAGGATAACACGGGTAAAATTTTACTCAAAATTGGTAACAAACCATGTCTTACAATGGGCAGAAGAATTCCAAATAAGAGGAATTGATGTTGATCCCTTTATATCGGTCAAAATAGAAAATCATAAATATCAAAAAATGTCATTCCATCAAGGCATAAAATCCGGTCCTCTTGATGGCCTTACGGCAGTGCCTGAAGAGCTAAAAATACGGATATCAAAAAATGACCGACAGGTGATAATTAATAATCCGTTACCCATTAAACAAACTAGGGTAAAGGATGTTGATCAGGAATGGAGTTGGTTGCCCGCTGTCCTATCAGATAAATCGGGTTTTGCATCCAGAATGAATTCAGAGTTTTAACGATAACTTAAAAATAATATTGTGGAACATTGCTGGATTAAACCAGAGTTCAGAAAAGCTGTTATTTTTGCAGTCTCTTGATGCAGATATTATCTGTTTGCAGGAAAAGTGGTTGGCAGGGAATTTTCCGGTTGTAAAAGATTATTACGTTCTGGAGAGTAGTGCAATTCCCTCTATGAGAGGCCGAGCAAAGGGAGGGTTAGCCTGTCTTTTGTCAAACAAGGTTAAGTGGAATTATACTCACTACCTGGATCCAAATAAATTATTTCAGGCAATAACCATAATAAATTCCGCCAAGGATGCCTCTCAGAAATCATTTGTAATAATAAATGCCTACTTGCCTCCAGAAGTAAAGTATAATTCCAGTATTAAGATGATTAGTTCTTTTATATTAAATCTACAGGAATCCCCTTTCCCCCCCACATTTTACTACTAGGAGATCTAAATGGTAAAATATCTAATTGTGCCCTTGAGATATTTAGGAATAAGATAAGAGAGGAAACATTTATGATACCTAAAGCTATCTTTTCGGAGAGCATTAAAATAAATAAAAGAGGGAAACTAATATTAGAGAGTTTATCCGAAGTAGACTGCATTATAATTAATGGAAGGTTCCCTTCGGATATTCCAGCCCATTTCACTCATAAGCTAGGAAATGGTGGTTTTATTCTCGACTATATGATAGTTGATAGTACCTTCTTTTGTTCCTTAGAGGATTTTTCTATTCTAGTTACTGATCTTAGTGATCATAATGTTTTACTTCTAACACTAAATACAACATCACCTCAAAGGGATTCATGGAAAATTGGAAATGATCTATTGAACATTAATAATAAAGGGAAATGTTATTGGAATTTAGGGTCCATTAGAAGTTTGTCTAATATATTAGAACACACAGCTGAGAATTTAATTTTATGGGAAGGTAGAGAGCTACTCTATTTTGTGTCTTTTTTACAAACTTTAAAAGCTAAAGTTCGAAAGCCACCTTCAAGAAAGCCAATTCCTAAAATCCCTTCTGACCTTCGTTACCTAAATAAAGAAATAAATAAATTAGTCAGGGCCCAATATCTCTCCTTTATTCCTGAACGTAGGCAAAGAATTTCTCTCCTGAGAAGAAGAAGAAACAGGTTAAAGGTTAGATTAAAACGGGAGAAAGAAGATGCTCTCTGGATTAAACTTTATGAGGCATCTAAGAGTGGGCAGGTAAAGTCCTTCTGGTCATTAATTGGAGAAGGATGTGGGGTGAGATCAAGACCCTCTCCGATATCCATTAATGAGCAGATATGGGCTGATTTTATACAACAACTATATAACAGCAATGGTGAGAAGTTTTGTTCTGATAAACTGCAGGAGGATTCATTTCCATACGACCCTCCATCTGAATTGGAAATAGTTGCAGCAATCAAAGCTTTACGCTCATCTGGCGCATTAGGCCCAGATGAAATTCCAATTTCTGTGCTAAAATCCTATAGCACGTTATGGGGAAAAATGTTATACCCAGTCTTTAAATTCTGTTTTATTAATGGCACTGTTCCTCATTCTTGGAAGGGGAGTTTACTAATCCCGCTCTACAAAAAGGGGGCTAGAGACTTACCTCAAAACTATAGACAAATAGCCTTCTTAGATGCCATAGGCAAGGTTTTTGCCAAATGTTTATTGAATAGTTTAAATGACTGGGTAACAAAATCTGCAATACTCCCGTTGGAACAGACTGGTTTTAGGAAACAACATGGTACTTTGGATAATCTTACTGCTCTTCAAATCCTGGTGGAAAAATATGTTACAGTTCGTAGAGGGGGTGTATTTGGGGCTTTCATCGACTTCTCTACGGCTTTTGATAAAGTGGACAGGCCCCTGCTGTGGAGTAAGTTAATCAAATTAGAGATACCGTCTAGTTTATTAAAATTAGTTATCGCACTACACACAGACACTTGGTGCAGAGTTTTAATGGGTGGCGAGCGAGGACTATCTAGGGTTATACCCACAAATAATGGTCTGAAACAGGGCTGTCTATTGGCCCCCCTGTTGTTTTCCCTATATATCGCCGACCTCCCTAAAGCTATCCTATCAACCAGTAATGGTATTGCTCCACTTTTGGGGAGAGCTCCAATAGCGTGCTTAATGTACGCAGATGATATTTTAATCTTGGACCTCACCCCAAAAGGTTTGAATGACCGCTTACAAGCCCTGTCCTCCTACGCTAAGGCTCACTTTTTAAAAATAAATATCTCAAAGAGTAAAATAATGTGCTTTCAGAGAAAGAGAAAATCCAAATATGAAAATTACTATTGGTCCATTGGGGGTGAAAGATTAGAAGTAGTGAAATCTTATCCCTTCCTTGGAAAGATTGTCATGAGCAATCTTAGTGAAAAAGCCCACACTGAGAATAACAGCAGAAAAGCCTTCGTTCAAGGGAAGAGTCTTATTTCCCTTTACAAAGCGACTGGCAGAAGGCATTTTTACATATTGCTCGAGGTTTTCCGAGCAAAAATCCCTGCATCCCTAATCTACGGATTAGAAATAGTGGATATGGCATGTTGGAATTTTTTGGATTCTACTGAAGGAAAAATATTACGCAATTTAGCCTCTGTCAATTCCGCAAATTCGACGTCTTCTTTAAGACGAGAATTCGGCTTGCGTAGCTCTCGGGCTCAGGCATCTGCGAGTGTGGTGCGTTGGGTTTATAAAATTGCAAGAGGAATGCCTGGCACATTGAGATATCTAATAAAAAGTGAACTGTTGGGTTTGTTTAATGCTCATTCCTCCATTGTGAGGAATTTCCGGCAGGCTGTTACGCTATTACAGCTAGACGAACAAAGTCTCTTTACATTATCTGACACCCAACTGAAGTTATCTTTAAAATCTGCTTCTTGGGAGCTGAGCTTTAGAGTTGATAGTGGGACAAGTAAAGCGGTGAGAGGAATGTTCCCCATTGGCAAATTTTGTAAAATAAAAACTCCCCAACCATACATATGCTGGAATCTTCCTCATGGAATTAGGCGATTTATGCTGTTGTTAAGGTATAATTTGCTCCCGTTAAATTGCCTTTTGTCCAAATGGTATGGTAGTTCAGATACCTGTAATCATTGCAATTTTAATACCCAGGATATGTACCATGTTGTTTTCGTTTGTCCGGCCCTTATGGCATTTAGACGTAAATGGCTAAGACCTATGTGCCTCCAACTGGGTATTCGTACTGCCTTTGATTTCATTGAAGCAATGCTTAACCCCCCTGACGAAATGTTTTGTTTTAAATTATTTTATTTCTTCAAATGCTTTTTAACATTATATTGATTACTTAATCCTATGTATATTTCTTTTGTATTTTTACGAAAATTGTTGTATGACTTCATGAATTCTTATGTGGATATCTTTTGAGTTCCGTTATCATAATAAAATAAATTTGAAATTTGAAAGTATTTTGATGAAATACTCTGAAGTACTTAGTAACAGAATTTGTGAAGTGATAGGGCTTGAACATCAATTTTGTATTGAAAGAGAAAAATGTGCCTATTGCTTGCAAAGTATGTATTGTACTGTTGTATGTAAGAGATGATTTGAGGAAACACTTGGATTAGTTGTGTGAGAGCAAAGTATTTGAGCCAGTTAATTCAGCAGACTGGGTCAGTGCAATTGTAATAGCTAAAAAGAAAGGTGGTCAAATAAGACTGTGTTCAGATTTAAGTTCTTTAAACATGAACGTTGTTGTGGAATTACATCCTTTACCCAAAATGTAGGAATTATTGACTATGATAGAAGGAGCTAAGTATTGTAGAAATGTAAACTTGAAAGCAACATACCACCAAATCACATTAGAGAAGAAATCTCAAATGGTTGTCCACATTTATTACGTCTTTTGGTGCATATCAATTTTGAGGCTGCTGACTGGGCTATCTTCAGTGGCCATCATTTTCAAAAACGTATGTTTTGCTTATTTAAGGATGTAGGTGGAGTGCAGACATTCCAGGACGATGTTTTGTTTTTTTCCCAAAAGAGTTGAAGAACATAACGTGATTCTTGACAAAGTGTTAAGCATTTTGGAGGAAATAGGCAGGACTGTGGCTAAATATAAGTGTAAATTTCTCATGAATTCAGATGATTATCTTGGTCACAAGATCACCTCAGGAATATCATGGCCAAAATGGATCTTCTGCGAGCATTAAAGGAAGAACCTATCCCAAAAAATAGGGATAAACTGAAATCTTTTGTGGGATTGTCAGACTATTATTCAATGTTTGTGGAGGGGTATACTATCATTATGAAACCTCTCAAGAAAATAATGAGAAAAAGAGAAAACTTTGTGTGGGGGGAAGTGGAAGAAAAAGTGTTCCAATATATAGATAAGATATTAAGGATTTTTCCAGCCTTAAAAGTCAGGGAACAACGTTTCCAACCCTCCTAGAATGATGCAAAGAAAACACAGTCACACATGCTCAGGAACAGATGAAATATATGTGCAGGTACCAATACTTACTGGACAGCCAAGGCAGCAGGCAGACACACATCCCAGTGAACTCATTAGAAACCAGCTTCTTCTGCCCCAAAGCATTCTAGTGTGGCATTTAAATACTTTATAAAATGCAGCTACCAGCAGAAACCAAAAAGGACACAGTCCAAACATGAGCAAACAGAATTGCCAAATATGCAAAACTAAAAAAACACAATGCCAAATATACCTAAAGGCAGTGCAGGCAAAAAAGAGAACATAAAGCAGGTGCACAGGTATAGGTGGCTAAAGGAAGCTTTGACCTTGCTTGTGGATTGTCCAGTTGAACAAAACGTAATGTGACAGACAGGAGCTAAATTTAAGTAAGCAAAAATAATGACCGGTAGGACTCAGAGTGGTTTGCATGCACTGCTGTTGGAGGTGTCAGAGAGGTCAGCAAGAAAGCCTTGGTTCATGGCTGGAAAGGATCTTTGAAGGAGGGGAGAGCACAGCAGAGAACCTGAGGAGCAGCCCCGAGCAGCTTGTTCAGGTACAGAAATAGGTAGCTGAATAGGTTGGAGATAGTGCAGGAGGAAATTTGAACTATCATATCTATATAGTACATACATAGATATATATATTTCTCCAACATTAAAAACCTAAAAGTCGGATGTGGAATGTACAATTACCGAAGATTGGATAGTGATTGACATTGGGCTGCTCTATATCAGAATGTGAATGGGATAGACATTCCATTGCATTCTCATCAAGAGCGCTTAAGGATGTTGAGAAAACATACAGGCATGTGGGGCATTGTTGAGAAAACATACAGGCATGTGGGGCATTGAAAAATTCAAGACAAACGTGTAGGAAATGCATTTCATCTTGCGTATGGATCACAAACCTTTGACATTCTAATTAGGAAACAAAGGCATATCGTGGGCATCCTCTAGACACATTCATATTCTATCTAAGTTGAAGGAATACAATTTTGAGGTGTGAGATATTGCTGGGTCAGAAAACTGGTGAGCAGATTGTTTATCACGCCTGCCAGTTGAGGTGGACACAGATGAGTTGGACATGTTCAATGAGGAATGGCGTTGTAGAGTGTGTAGATGTTTGAAATAATGTTGGGGTAGAATAGGTGAAACTGATTGGTACACGGCATGTGAAGAGGATGAGTTGTTGAAGACAGTTGCCCAAATATTCCTCTATAATTGTTCACAGATCCTCTTCTATACTGTAGTGCCATGATACCCATTGGGTGATAGTCGCGCTCTATAAATGATTAATAATAATAATAAAGAAGGTGTGTGAATATGTGAAGAAGAGTAGGCCCAATATAAAATATGCACCAGGTGAATTGAAATGGATGTTTTCGAATTGCAAATGAATTGACTGGTGAAAACAATATTCTGCTGAGTGGGGATGAGTTTGCTCCACCTACATAACATCTCTTTCTTTTATAACTTAAATAATACTTATATTATTTCTTTAACATTTTTCATGTATACAAATCCTGCAAATAAACAGGTTTCTTAGAAATATGTCCTAGCCTGGTTGTAACTTCAACACAACAAGAATTTCCTCTGTACTTTAATTTAAAAAAGTAGTGTCAATCAAATAGTAACCACTGAACCAAAACCTTCCTGAAAATAACTTGTATAACAAAAAAATATATTCAAACCAATTTATTACATTAAATTCATATTAAAACATATAACACATTCCATAAAAACATATTTTGTTTAAAATCCAATGGAGATGGATTTACCTTGTCATGTGATTTTTAACAGGAATTTCAGAATCTCAACACCATTTGCATGTTGATCCCAGTTGCATATTTATGCTCTGTATATTGAACAGTATAGCTTTAAAAATAGTTGTGAACAATCATGCATACAATTTAAATAATGATTCACATTAAATAAAACAAGTGTCTAAACAATGATTTACATTAAATACAACAAGTGTAACTTCCACTACATCTCTTGCAACACCATTCACATCTTGATTACCACAGGATTCATATGGCATCGATGTAGCCTCACGGAATTCATTTGGCATTGAATCAACATCACATATATTAGAAGAAGAAATATCCATTTGTTTACTGTGTAAAACACTTAAGATCACAACCATTGCCGTCTGTGTTATTCTGTTCATCACAGACTAGTTTGTTTGAAAGTGCTCAATACATTTGGATATCTTCAGAGGTTTGCATTTGTTTTTACAATGTCTTTTGGAAAATCTTTAAATGGAACCAAGTTCCTAATAGACCACCATCTCCCATTGGCAGACTTTACTGAACATTTTTTAACTTGAATGACTTTAAGTGGTCCACAAAAATGAAACTCGCTTTTTATGCCTTTTCCATCCATGTTCTTTAACATAACCCAAACACCTCATTTTAGTTTGTTAGTAAACAATCTTCTATTACAATCTTGATGAGCTTTCATTCTCTGTCAAGGCTCTTCCACTTTGGAGGTCATAACATCATAATCCTCTGCCAACACACTGGTTTTGTTTTCCAACCAATTATAAATAAGATTGGAATAAGGACATCTTACTCTTAACAACATGAAAGGAGAAACATCCGTAACAGAATGTGGTGTGTTGTGATATGCCCACATATTTTCCCTGACAAATTCAATTACACCCATACCACAAATTGAAGCAGTTTGTATTTCCTCCTCTAACAACCTGTTCACTCTTTCCACAGCTCTATTTGATCGGGGACAATACAAATACCTAATCAATGTTGTGAATTAGATTTATTAAATCAAGAGAACATTTTTTTGTGACTAAATTTTATTCCTGCTTAAAAATTACATTTGCTTTACTTGAGTATTATGCATAGACCCACCTATAATATTAAGATGGGAGTCAGAGAACATGTTTAGACATGGTGCCCAAGAGGAAATGTATGTCTGCAGTCAGAACCTGGCAATAAAGATAAACGAGATAGAAATATAAATTTTTCTGTTTACCAAGATCTTCATCTTGTTTTCCTTAGCTTCACAAAATCTTGTAAGTTTGCACTTTTTCTAGATAAGCAAGGTGACAACTAGCTTCCAGATAGCCCGATTCAAAAAGTTGTTGTGTTTGTTGTTTGTTATATATATATATATATATATATATATATATATATATATATATATATATATATATATATATATATATATATATATATATATATATATATATATATATATATATATATATATATATATATATATATATATATATACAGGAATCCTGCCAAGACAGGACAAAATGGGGCGCACTCACTGAAAGTGATTTCACGATGTTATTTATACCAAAACATAAATCATGAAAAAGGGTGTCACAGCAAAAACCAACGCGTTTCGGTCTTCCTGACACTCTTATGTATTCATTAGTTAGATTTCAGTCAAAAGAATTAAGCTGGCAATTGCTTTTTTATTGCTTTATTTTTTTCCCAACAGTGTCAATTATTCAGCCTTTCATTCTAGCTTTATTTTTGTAGATGAGACACAGATTCTACATGTGTTTCACACAAGGAGTTAATCTGAGGGCTTTAACAAGGATGCACATCATATCATCCTAGTCAGTTTGTGAGTAATTACTAAAATAAATTAGCGAAACACAAACGCACTTTCAGCACTGTAAAGTGTAGTAGGTGAAATTAACACAAAATTATACAAAGTTGAGAAATCAGGGGTTCCATTGAGAGGTAGGTTATGAAGGCATGCCATACAAGCAGTCCCATTCGTTATTTATGGTTTTATATATATATATATATATATATATATACATATACAATATATATATATATATATATATATATATATATATGTATATATATATACAATCCAAACCTTTGTTCGTCCAGATTAGAAAAAAGGCACTGACTCCGTGGGCTTCACGAAAAGGGATTTATTCACCCTAAACGTATGGCTTAACGCGTTTCGATGGACAAAAGCCGCCTTGGTCACAACACCTTTGTATTTAAAACAGACAGTTTATATACACAAGCACCACTCGATGGTCGGAGCAGTCTGATGACGTTTTTTGTTTACCTTGGCTTTTAAATAGACATAGAAAAAATCTTTCCTCACATTACTCATACAGAATTTGATCGTGAATGGGCATTGCTTTGCAATTTCAGATTCTGATTCACTGCAAGTGCAGTTTGCAACTATGACATGATTATTATTACAAATTCATTCGAAACAATTTCAATGCAATATGTCGCAAACTCATTATTAATCTATGCCCAAATCAATGGTAAGACATTCATTCATATATATGCATAGCAATATAAATGCCTATATACACGCAGCTAACGAAAAGGAAAACAGTGTGAAAGTGCAAAAAATAAAAAATAAAAATAAACACTAACTGTGAATGAGTGCCTTAATGAGACATAGTCAAACCACTTGGAGATTTCATTTTGTACTGTCGCTTGTTATGCCTTAACCACTTTGCGTCTAAGAAATTCATTTTTATACTTCAAACAATCATTTTGAATTGGCGAACAGAGATTTTTACAATGGAATTGAGCCCTAGTGGGCATTCTGGTAGTTCTCTGCTCACACAAAAAAACACCACAATTTATAGTGGTTTAGGGCTATTCAGTACTGAATTGATAGTTTCTTTACTCGTGATTTTCATATTTTAGTTACTTTATGTGCTCCTAACCTAGTGAAAGTAAATAAAAGTGCATTTTGTTTTTTTTTTAAAAGTGAACTTGTGTTGATACTTTGATATCACATTAGTATCCTCACTGTTAAGGTTCAGAGGAGTGGGATACGTGTGCTTAGTATGGAGCTAATCTGGTCGTATTTCTGAATAACAGGACCCTGGTTGTTTTTCTGAAAGGATGTGATGTTACAAATGTATACTTAAAGCTTTGTCAGAGTTTAATCCATTTAGGGTCTTGGTGTCGAGGAGAATTATATATCTTGACTCTAGTCTCCTAAGTGCCAAGAGCCTATTGCCTCCCCTCACATTTTTGCTAATACTGTCGATCACAAAGTATTGCAGATCTTCTATTCTCCCCTTGTGAAAAGCGTTGATGTGGCGAGCCACCGGATAGCTTTGATCGTCATTAGTCACTGCCCTCAAATGCTGTAAAATTCTTACATGGACAGGATGTAAGATGCTACCAACATAACGTTTTTTGCAGGTACATTGAAGTACATAAATTGCATAATCTGTCTTGTAATTGTAGGCCCCCCTCAACTCTAGTGGTGTTCTCCTTAGAGGGAGGTGTACTTTCCTGACATTAACTCCATATTGACAAGCTTTACATTTTGTACACTTAGAAAATCCTTTCTTATTGGAGAGCCAATTGGTGTTTTTTGGTTGGCTCGGAATATTGGTTACCAGTTCCTGTTTCATCGATTTTGCCCTCCTATACGTAATCTGCGGCAACTTGGTGCATATTGTTCCTAAAGCAGGATCACTACGTACTATGGGCCAGTGCCTATACAAAATTTTTCTTACTTGAGTATGATAGGCATTGTACCCAGTGATGATTCTAGGTGTCTCATTCTTATCTGTGGATGTTACACTAGATTTGTTTTGAAACAACTATACAACTATATATATATATATATATATATATATATATATATATATATATATATATATATATATGTATATATATATATATATATATATATATATATATATATATATATATATATATTACCTACTGGCGATAGCCAGTAGGTAATATATAGATATATAGTTAGGACCTAGCTACCATGGGAAATCTGCAACATTCTATTGGGATTAACTTCTCTGGAAGTTTCGGGGGGATTCGTCATGGCGGGGCCAAGAAAAAAGGAATGGAATTACACCAAACTTTGCAAAATTGTAGGGACTGGTACGGAGAAGTGCCTTTTCTATATTTGGTGAAAATTGCTCCAGTGGTTTTTATGAAAATTAACTTCAAAAAGACATATATATCTGGGCAGAGCCTAACCACACATTTCATCGTGAGATCTGATTGGCTGTCAGCACTTCATCCAAGAAGTGTTGGCAGCCATCTTGGGACCAATATACATGATAGCACCTCATTAAAAAGCATTGTAGTTAATAGTTACATTATAAATCATTTGTTGATGGTACCATACTCATTTTAGGAATTGTGGTGTGTTCTAAGGTGATTTTACCATGTAAAAAGGCCTTCTGCTGGGATATCATGAATCATGTTTGAAAGAAAACTATTATCTCATGTTTTTCCCACAGTTGTTTGGAAGGGGATCTATAAGCTAAACTGAAAGCATATTTTCTGTAAATTCACATTATCTTTCTTAGTCATGTGAGAATGAAGTCTGACATTCTCAGTAAAACATGTACATACAACAAGGACAGAGACTGTCTGTTGATTCCTTTGTGTTCTACTGCAGCCTCCTAGAGTGTTCTAAAGAACAACTAGAGCGCTAACAGTCCTACTTATTAAAAAGGTATGGCACACCTGAAGCCATCTTGATTGGAATAAAGTGGTAACTCTTAAAAGATTTAATTTAAAAAGGAACAAAATGAGGGGGTATATTTTGCCATAGAAAGTATGATAAGTGCTGCAGAAAAAAATATTTGGTCACATTTAGAGTGACTTCTCAAATCCTCTTCTATTTCATTAAAACATTCTGACATGCAGTCTCCCAAGATGGCCACCAGAGACAAAAGACCCCAAATGTAGCCCAGATATCACCCAGATGTAGCCCAAGTGTAGCCCAATGACAGAATGTCCCAGAGTGTTCTAAAGAACAACTATAGCACTAACAGTCTTACTTATGACAAAGGTATGGCACACCAGAAGCCATTTTGATTGGAATGAAGTGGTAAGTCTGAAAACATTTAATTTAAAAAGGAACACAATGAGGGGGTTCATTTTGCCATAGAGAGTATGATTAGTGCTGCAGAAAGAAAAATGAGGGCACATTTTGAGTGACTTCTCAAATCCTCTTCTGTTATATAAAAAAATTCTAACAGTCCTACTTATTACAAAGGTATGGAACACCTCTGTGCAATGCAGCCCCTAGTCGCATGCTGGAGGTTCCAGGTGGACTAGTTGGCCCCCAGGGACCCCCAGTATGCAAGGGGAATTAGTTCCCCCTCTGCAAACGCGCCAGGGGGCTGCCTTGCAGAGAGGTGTAACAAGGGGCATAGCCTCATTACACCTCTGCAATGCAGACCCCTGGCGCATACTGGAGGTTCCAGGTGGGCTAGTTGTCCCCCAGGGGCCCCCAGTATGCAAGGGGAATTAGTTCCCCCTCTTCAAACATGCACGGGGGCTGTGTTGCAGAGAGGTGTAAAAAAGGGTGTGGCCTCATTACACCTCTCTTCAATGCAGCCCCCTGGCACATACTGGAGGCTCCTGGTGGGCTAGTTGGCCCCCAGGGACCCCCAGTATGCAAGGGGAATTAGTTCCCCCTCTGCAAACACGCCAGGGTGCTGCATTGCAGAGAGGTGTAACAAGGGGCATAGCCTTATTACACCTCTGCAATGCAGCCCCCTGGCGCATACTGGAGGTTCCAGGTGGGCTAGCTGGCCCCCAGTATGCAAGGGGAATTAGTTCCCCCTCTTCAAACATGCAGGGGGGCTGCGTTGCAGAGAGGTGTAAAAAGGGGCGTGGCTCTCTGCAATGCAGTCCCCTAGCGCATACTGGAGATTCCTGGTGGGCTTTCAGGTCTTATATAGTTAGAAATTAGCATTAAAAAAACCTTTGAAATTCACTGAAAAAACTATAGGTTCAAGGCCTTATGTAGTTAGGAATTAGCATTTAAAAAACCTTTGAAATTCACTGAAAAAAACGCGGTTTCAGGCTCTATATAGTTAGGAATTAGCATTTAAAAAACCTTTAAAATTCACTCAAAAAACTATAAGTTTTAGGGGTGTTATAGTTAGCTGGACATTTCACTCATACAAAACCATTGAAATTGCTCCTATATAGTTAGTTGTACTAACTATATTTCGCGCACCCGCAGTCCACTGCTGATGATGTCACATATTACATCATCATGACATGGTCAGTGACATCACTGATGACATCTCAAATGACATCACTGATGACATCATCCAGTGAATGTGGTTTGCTTCGTGGTAACTGAAAATAAACTGTTCATGCTGAAATTGGATTCCTGAGTGCGCACCTTTTTGCTTTGAAGCATTACTTTGGATTTTCAATATACCGTATATATATATATATATATATATATATATATAGTCACTACGGCATCTGCCAATATATCAGGTGTGATCTGAAAAATCGCATATTAGCCATGTAATGGAGACAAGAGCAGTCTTGCTGTTCTTACCTCTCTACTCATATTCATCCATGAGAGTCATGCTCGAGTCTGTGGGATGTGAGTAACTGCGTTCAGTCTTGCAGTCAATTTAGGCATTTTGGCTTATGCAAATCATGACACAGGTTAGCATAACAAGGTCAAATTTGCAGTTTGATAAGTGCCATATTTGAGTGGTGCAGATTTTTGCACTTTATTGGTAAACTAGAGCGGTGTGAAACATATTTAGATAAAATTTGAAAATGTTGAAGCAGAATTGCACAACTCTTGAAAGTAAATTTGAGGAATCTGTATTTTATTGAGTTAAGTTAAGTAATTTAATGTCTGAAATCCTTACTTAAGGGTTTAACCCTCAGTGTGCCTGTGCAACATGTAAATGTAAATGTGTTTGTATTTATATAGCGCCTTCTACCCAGAGGTCTCGTAGCACTGTATTCATACCGCTGTGGAACCCTTCCTGGCTTTCCTGTGAGATGTACACTCCTGGGCAGCCCCAAGGTGAAGCCAGGCATCCAAGCGCTGCTGGGGCTGTTGCGGAGATTAAGCAAGCTATTGCCCAGAGTCACAGAATTGGACCCATGATTAGACTAGGTACCGAGGCGAGAATTATCAGGTCCGGGGAGATTGAGTCCAAGAGCTGTTGAGGCGGGAATTGAACCCTGGTCCCGGGCCAGACCTCTGCATCAGGGTCTGCCGCTCTAACCATTGAGTCACCTTAGATAATGTTCCATTGTGTTTTTTTGCAAAAGGTCCTCAAATATTTTGAGATATGTGAAACTCCTAATACAAACTGTCAATTGAGTACAATGCTTTTTAATATAGTCATTGGTAAAGTTTAAGCCAGGGCCCTGATTTCCATTTGTTGTATGGTCGAAGTCATATGAGCCTGGTTGTTCAACGTAGATGTCCCTTGTAATACGTAGCTACACAAAACAAATGTAGTGGGTGAACACAAGCACGAAGAACATAAAAAGAAAACTCAATCAACCAGAAGAGAATCTAACATTTCACATGTGAAGCTATGACCTATGGTCAGAAATAGAGATACCCATACCAAGAAAATTGATTCCTCCATGAAGAACTCTCTATCGTTCCACCAGCAGACGGGATGCAGGGATGACAGAATTTGAACTATTCAGTTTCACATGACTACAAGAATTGGAAGGTCTTATTTGAGAATCACCCTGCACTCCCACAATCCCCAGGGCATATTGAACAACCAACTCGAGACCGGGACCGAGGGAGAACGCACAAGCTGTTCGTGATTGAAAACAAGACAATCACGGACACAACACAAATGGAAAGGGGCGACCACTCGGTCCCCCCGAACGTATGGCAGAGTACCACGATCCCCCCGGGAAGCCATCTTGGGCGGGAAGCGAGTCTCGGCTGGTATGCCCGAAGCGGCGTAGCCGGGGTGCGCTTTTTCCCGCCCTAGAGTGGGCTGCCCTAGACACTGACGCGGCTGGCCACGCCCTCGGGGCAGGCCGGGGCGGGGTTACGCCCACCCTGAAGACGGATAAAAGGGGACGCAAGACCAGAAGGCATCCTCTTGTTCCTGTGCTCTGAAGCTGCACCTCCTCGCTGCACGTGAGCTCGAGACGGGACGAAGAGCCAATTTTGAGCGTTGTAATCTTTCTTTTGTCTTACAGAGAAATGCCCAAGAAAGGCGGAAAGAGAATGACGACTGAACAGATGCTTCGGGTCCTCATGAAGGAGATGGCGGAGCTAAAGAAGCGGGTGGCGGAGAGAGAGGGGGAAGGGGGGCCGGAACGTCCTTCGGCTGGAGCAGCTCCAGGAGGGAGAGCCAAGAGGCCAAAGAGGGGACCAGCTGGGGGAGACGTCCCGGTTCCCTGTACCCCGCTCGAAGCGCCAACCCCAGTACCCGTGGAGGGGAATCCGATTCCCGTGGTGGTCACCCCGGTGTCCAATGAAGATATGCCGCCCGAGCTGGCAGCACAACTTGCAGCGTGGTTGGGCGATAGTAGTGAGGGCGCCACGGCTGTCGACGCGCAGGCGCTGCTGAAGCAATTGCGCGAGAAACGGGATGCAGCCAAGGTGCCCGCGCCGGCTGCAGTAGTTGACAAGCCACAAGGGACGATTACGACCGCAGAGGCAGCGTCCGGTGCAGGTAAGCGGCCATTGCCGATTGCGAGGGATGAGTCAGCACCCTCTCGTAGAGAAAGGTTGGGTCAACATGTGCCTTTGGCAATTAAAGAGAAGATTTGGGCGGGGGAATATGTGAACATCTTCTCGTTGCTTGTTGATCATTATGAGGTGGAGCATGTTAAAGGCCAGAAAGACCTCATGCATCCGAGTGTTTGGCGCGCAAAAATGGCCGCCTTTAAAGTGAATGAGAATATTGGCAATTGGGGCAAAGCATGGGGGATTTTTGCGTCGATCTTGGGGGAACGTAGGCCCGAGTTGCTTTCCGAGTTGCCGACCTATCAGTCGCGAATCATGGGGTACTCGACATCACACCAGGGTAACCATTGGTTCTGCTACGATAATCTTTTTAGAAAGGCTAAAGAGCATAATAGAAGCTTAACCTGGGATTGTTATGATTCTTTGACATGGGATAAAATGAAGGAGACAGGTATGTTGAAAATGCCATTGGTAGGGAGTAATGTTGGCGAGTCCTCCCGCCAATATGCGGGGACGCCCTTTCGATCAGGTACGGGTACCGACGATTACTCAAGACCTGCCGGCAATACAGGGAAAAAGGGGTTCTGCTGGAATTTCAACAGAGGTAAATGTACTAGGCCCCAGGGATCGTGTAAATTTAGACACGAATGTAGTGGGTGCGGGTCGTCCCATCCTGAGTCCACATGCAGAGCCAAAACGGGTGATAACGGGGGTAGAGGAGGCGCCAAACAGGTCTAACATGGTCCGAGGGGCGCCTTTACCTACCCCGATTGATACCTTGGCGATGATTCCCTGGCTCAGCGAATACCCGGATCGTACTTCTGCTGGGGTGCTGCGGAACGGGTTTTCGTATGGTTTCCGCATCCCAGTAGGGGACTTTCAGGGTGTGGAAAAGTGTAAAAATCAACTTTCGGTCCTGCAGCATGCGACCGTGGTACAGGAAAAAATCCGGAAGGAGGTTACCCGAGGTCGGGTCGCCGGCCCGTTTAGTGTACCCCCGGTGCAGAATTTTGTTTGTTCTCCTTTAGGGGTGGTCCCCAAGAAGGACCCAGGTGAGTTCCGACTGATTCATAATTTATCAGCTCCACGTGGTCTTTCTGTAAACGATGCAATAGACCCGGAAGTGTGTTCGGTGCGGTACGCATCCTTCGATGAGGCCGTAGCCATTTTGAATCGTCTGGGGCCCGGGGCGCTGATGGCGAAGTCAGATATCGAGTCAGCGTTCCGGTTGCTCCCGGTACACCCAGACGACCAGCGTCTCCTGGGTTTCATGTTTCAGGGTCAGTTTTACATGGATAGGTGTATGCCGATGGGGTGCTCTATATCTTGCGCCTATTTCGAGAAATTCAGTAGTTTTCTACAGTGGGTCTTCACAAAAAAGACGGGTTTTCAACATGTAATGCATTACCTTGATGATTTTTTGTTCCTTGGGGCAGCCTGGGATCTCGAATGTGGCCAGGCCTTGGCCGAATTTTGTGTTTTAATGAAGCAGTTTGGTGTGCCATTGGCACCAGGTAAGACGGTGGGTCCTGCGACTTGCCTCGAGTTTCTGGGGATCGAGTTAGACTCCAGTGAGGGTTGTTTTCGTTTACCAGCTGACAAAGTGTTGAAGTTCAGGGCAGCCTTGCAAATGTGTATAAGTGGATCTAAAGTTAGGCTGCATCAATTACAGCAGTTAGTTGGACAGTTGAATTTTGCCCTGAGGGTTATACCAATGGCCCGCCCCTTTTCCCGTTCGATTGCCCAAGCTATGGTCGGCCTAAAGGAGGGTCATCATCGCACGAGACTTTCGGCTGAGGTCCGCCAGGACATGCGCATTTGGTTGGCATTTCTGGCGGATTTCAATGGTCGAGTCGTCTGGAACAAACCGGCCGTGTCCTCTGAAGAGCTGGGGCTATGGACAGATTCGGCAGGTAGCATGGGTTTTGGTGCCATCTTCGGCACAAAATGGTCGGCACAAAGGTGGCCGGCATGGTGGCATGACAATGGACTGACAAGTAATATTGCTTTCCTGGAACTTTTCCCCATTTTGGTGGCCCTGAGAACGTGGCCCGAAGGTTTCAAAGATCACTCTGTGGTATTTTGGTCTGACAATATGACCGTGGTCGAGTGTATCAATAGCCAGGCAGCACGATGCAAACTGCTTTTGAGACTGCTCAAAGAAATTGTTTTACTGTGTATGCAGCTGAATGTGCTATTCAGAGCTAAACATGTCCCGGGGGTAATGAACCAGGCGGCTGATGCACTGTCTCGTTTTCATATGCAGGCTTTCTCGGGTTTCCTTCCCACAGCGGACCCGGAGCCGGCACCCTTTCCCGAAGCTCTCTGGTCTCTCGGTGCCCCGAACTTCGTCACCTCGTGGGAGAGAGTTTAGCACCAAGGACGAGGAAGGCATATGAAGGGGCGTTCCGGTCCTATTTTGCCTTTTTGGGGACTGATAGAGAGGGGCTTTGGGGCCACGAGGAATGGGTAGTGAATTTTATGATGTCCTTACGTAGGGCTGGGAAATTGGTGGCTACGGCCCAGAGGCATCGTGCTGCCATTTCCTTTGTTGCCAGGGCTCATGGTATCCAGGACCCGACAGCGTCTTTCGTTGTACAGAAAGCGCTGCGTGGGTGGCAACGCCTTGAGGGTCGCAGAGTAGATGAGAGGCGCCCGATAGGTTTGGATAGGTTGGCCCAGTTGTTGGCCACACTCCCTGCCACATGTTCATCTCAGTTTGAGACGGTGTTGTTCCGGGCCGCTTTTACGCTGGCATTTCATGGGGCGATGCGGGTAAGCGAATTGGTGGCGAGGAACAAACAGGATGTGGCGGGGGGTTTGTGCCAGGAACACGTTCAGATCAGAGGAGAGACAATGACTGTATCCTTTGTCAGGTCCAAGACCGATCAAGGTGGGATGGGTAACTGCATAATCATACGCAGGATTCCCGGGTCCTCCATGTGTCCGGTAAAGTGTTTAGAAGACTACCTAGCACGAAGGGTGGCATCATGGGGGGGACCTTGTTGAGACACGCGGACGCCACCCCACTGACAAAATTTCAGTTTCAGCGGGTGCTTGCGATGTCAATTGCCGCTGCGGGCTTGAACCCGGGCGAGTTTGGGACCCATTCCTTTCGGATAGGGGCTGCTACAGAAGCTACAGCTAGGGGTCTTAATGTTGAACAAGTGAAACGAGTGGGGCGTTGGTCCTCCAATTGTTATAAGAGGTATGTGCGGTTGCACATGTTGTGAAGCTGTAATGATGTACTCACGCTTCCTGTTTTTGTTTGGTTTTCAGTTGCGCAAGCCTACGAGGCGGGGCGGACTATGCAGTCGACCCAACACCGGGCCAGCGGTCAGACATCACCGGCTGTGAAAAAGGAGGTGTGGGTCGTGGGCCACTCATACGTGAGGCGTGCCGCGGACGTATTCAAAGCAGGTGACATGATTCACGTAGCTGGGGAATACGGGTACAGTGTGTCCTTCTACGGAAGAGGCGGTCTCTGTATTGACCAGTTTCAAGCATTCTTCGAGGGTTTGTTAGGGCGGAAGAGGTCACCGCCGTCTATAGTCATAGTACATCTAGGGGGCAATGATTTGGTCACCACCGGTAGACGACTTCTCCTGGAGGCAATGCTTTCCACTGTAAGTTGGTTGGCGAGGAGAGTTCCGGGGTGCACAATTGCGTGGCCCCATATGATCCCACGAAAGGTGTGGCGGGGGGCTATTTCTGTTCCTGCTTTGAATCATTCTGTTAGAAAGCTTAATAACAAAATGAGTAGGTTGTTCCGTTCCAGGACATTGCATTCTATTTCGCATGGCTGTATTAATGATGACAGTATGTATTTGGGGGATGGTGTGCATTTGTCTCGGTTGGGGAATGAGTTACTCATAGGAGACCTCTTAGCATGGTTAAAAACGTTATAACATGACCTTTAGGTAGGAGCTTTGTGGGGGGTCCGGATAGCCGGTCAACTATCCGGCCTGTGGCGGTAAGGTCATGATCGGTGAGCACTAATTGGAAGATCCTTATGAGTGGGCGTCACCCAACACGGATGGGAGCGCTCGGGAGAGGTGGCCATTGGCCCCTCAACGGGGAGGCGGTCCCTTCTAAGGATGGGTCGCCGAAAGAAAGGAAAGGCGGTCAAGGCCCCTTCCTGTGTAGGAGGGGTTACAGCCCCCTCCTGTGGAATTTCCCGGGGCCAGTGACGTCTGCGACGGCAGATGTGGTAAGTTGTGCGGGGTTTGGGGGGGGGTCTACGCTACCTTCTAGATACCTCACACGAGTCCTCGAACGACCTTTAAGTGGCGTCGAGTTTTATTGGTGCCCCCGTCAAGTCAAGGGAAATTGGTAGTTGCACTTGAGGTACGCCTCTGTGCTGTCGCCCCTCCCAAGTGGGGGGGGGTATTTCTGGTTAGGGATCTTGACACCGGTTACGACCTTGCCGTTGGCCCTTAAACGTTAGGATGTACAATTTCAAAATTTCAAGTCAATGTTTTGTAGGATGTTAGTTCGGCTAGGAGAACCTCTGTATTAGAGAATCTGTTAAGGTTAGCCAAACATTGCAATGTGGTAATGAAATTGTACATTAATATGAAACTGTTGATTTAATGTTTTAATTTTGTTTTAATAAATACGGCCGGGAGGGTCACTCCCTCCCTCTTCCAAAAACTTCAAGAACTGTTTCCGGTTTCCCTCCTTTGGGGATTGTGTTGAGAGGGGGTGGCGGGTATCTCAGCCATATGGAAAGGGGCGACCACTCGGTCCCCCCGAACGTATGGCAGAGTACCACGATCCCCCCGGGAAGCCATCTTGGGCGCGAAGCGAGTCTCGGCTGGTATGCCCGAAGCGGCGTAGCCGGGGCGCGCTTTTTCCCGCCCTAGAGTGGGCTGGCCTAGACACTGACGCGGCTGGCCACGCCCTCGGGGCAGGCCGGGGCGGGGTTACGCCCGCCCTGAAGACGGATAAAAGGGGACGCAAGACCAGAAGGCATCCTCTTGTTCCTGTGCTCTGAAGCTGCACCTCCTCGCTGCACGTGAGCTCGAGACGGGACGAAGAGCCAATTTTGACCCACCCACCAGCCCCTGAGGACAGCCAGTTGTTTTGAATAAAAGTTGATGGATAATTCTAAATTCGTTACAGGTTGTGGTATTATCGTGTTGATTTTGAGTATGTAATAAAGAATGGTCTATGTCATTTATGTTTTGTGATTAAAGAAATTCGGCTTTAGTGTTCATTTATAAGCATGCTTTTAATACGCTCGTAGTAGCCAAGGTTTTTTGTTTTAGTTTAGTAGGTTAGTTAGCATTGTCGTATTTATTTTGGTCGGGCGGTAAGGTCATGATCGGTGAGCACTAATTGGAAGATCCCTATGAGTGGGCGTCACCCAACACGGATGGGAGCGCTCGGGAGAGGTGGCCATTGGCCCCTCAACGGGGAGGCGGTCCCTTCTAAGGATGGGTCGCCGAAAGAAAGGAAAGGCGGTCAAGGCCCCTTCCTGTGTAGGAGGGGTTACAGCCCCCTCCTGTGGAATTTCCCGGGGCCAGTGACGTCTGCGACGGCAGATGTGGTAAGTTGTGCGGGGTTTGGGGGGGGTCTACGCTACCTTCTAGATACCTCACACGAGTCCTCGAACGACCTTTAAGTGGCGTCGAGTTTTATTGGTGCCCCCGTCAAGTCAAGGGAAATTGGTAGTTGCACTTGAGGTACGCCTCTGTGCTGTCGCCCCTCCCAAGTGGGGGGGGGGTATTTCTGGTTAGGGATCTTGACACCGGTTACGACCTTGCCGTTGGCCCTTAAACGTTAGGATGTACAATTTCAAAATTTCAAGTCAATGTTTTGTAGGATGTTAGTTCGGCTAGGAGAACCTCTGTATTAGAGAATCTGTTAAGGTTAGCCAAACATCGCAATGTGGTAATGAAATTGTACATTAATATGAAACTGTTGATTTAATGTTTTAATTTTGTTTTAATAAATACGGCCGGGAGGGTCACTCCCTCCCTCTTCCAAAAACTTCAAGAACTGTTTCCGGTTTCCCTCCTTTGGGGATTGTGTTGAGAGGGGGTGGCGGGTATCTCAGCCATATGGGTTATGGATAATGAAAATAAACTTTCCTGATGGCCTATCAACTATGATGTAGAGAAGGATTTGACTGCTGTCCTTTATAATAAGGCCCTTCATGCCTCGTACACCTGAAGCTCCAAATATAAAAGTCCTGAGAGAAAGGATCTGACTATTGTCCTTTATAATAAGGCCATTAATGCCACGTACACCTGAAGCTCTGAATAAAAAAGTCTTGAGAGAAAACCACTTGACAAAACGTCCTCAATATCTTTCGCCCTGAAGAAGTCCTTCGGACGAAACACGTTGGCTACGTTTTTTACTTGAAGACTTTGAATAAAAGCAAGAAAGAGAACTTTAAGTCCTACTGAATTGTGTTTCTTGATTACTGTTTTGACCACTATTGTCAATTGTACACTGTGTGGGGTGCTGAACCATTGTGTTGAACCAAATCGAACTTGATTGCTTCAATCTTCTGCTTGGAATCTATCTACTGAATCCCGGGGTTGTCAGGATCTGCCCATTTGATACTCATATGAGTCAACTAATTAAACTGAGTAAAAAGCTTTGTTAGTTAATGTAGCTACAGTGTGCTGGTTAAAGGCCTGAAATTGCAGAAAACTTCTCGACCTTTCATCCTTAAGAAGTGGAAAACATAAGCATATTGAAATACGGAAATTTTATGAGGGGCCGCTATCTCTGAAAATGCAGGAGAGTAATGGGAGAATAAGGCATATATTTTGCATATGTACCTGTGCATTCCTGTCTTCTGAAGTAAACAAAAATTGAACCAGACCTTGTGTAGCAATAAAATTAGAGGTCGGGAGTGGAGGATGTGTAATGGGCCAGTTACTTGGAAAGCAGCAGAGATGGATGGAGTCAATCACAACTCACTCATATTTGTCTCTGTCTTATAATTCAATTAAACGAGCCTTGTTGAAGTGGAAGTGGATGTCAAGAGACCGTTCCATTTTTGGTGTGTGCAAAATACGTTTGAAATAGGCCTTATCTCTTCTTTCTGTGACTGTCCTTTATGAGATCACTCCGTGGTCAATGAGCTTGTATCGACATCTGTGTGCAACCTACAAGTTCCCATCTCAGTGTGGAGAGTCACTTATTTCAGCATTCCTAATGACATACAGCTAATACCACAGTGTTCGTTAATGTGAGCGGCTATTATTATACATTATCAAGGAACAGTTGAGTTGCCCTGCTGGACACTCGGCTCAGATCTTGTGCAAATACAGTTCATTCTAGTTGTGGCATCCCTAGTTATCACCTGAAATGCAAAAATGGCATTCTGTTCAACTGCGTTAATTTAGTACAATTGTGTGTCTCTCACACATTTGCCTTTACATGTAAGAAATTCTAGTTCAGTTAAATGTAGAACCCGCACTGGTGTATGGATAAAGCAACTGTCCCAGTTCAACAATGCAGGTTTCATTTGACATGCACACTTAAGGAAAAAGTGCACTCTGCAGTAAAATATAAGGATAATTAAAGTCCTCAAAGAGTTGTAAGCAAGTGTGCAGGAATGAGGTTGAAGGCCAAATTCCTTTATATAATATCTTGGTACTATGAGTTAGAGCATAGGATATTTAAGCTCCATATAATCACCCTTCCCCAAAAACATTACACCCATTGTCTCTTGAGCTTTCATATCAATGAATATGAATGCAAATATGTAGAATAAATGAACAATCACTCGTATGAAATAAAATGTATCAACATACAGCTAGCAATTTGATGGGAAAACGTATCATATGGCGTTTCATCTAAGTCACTTTCAAAATGTCCTTAATTCACAATGCATGGTAACATGTAGAGAGATTCCTGCTTTTATGCAATAAATTATTCACTAAGAAGCAGATTCATTTTTTTGTATTCAAGCAGACATTCTGATCGTCACATTTTATGTACACATGTGTACAATCTACCTATTTTGTGGGTAGTCCTTCAAAGTAATCCCACGTGTACTGGCATTTATTGGGCATTTTCCATGGTAAATCACGTGATGTTTGACCTGCAAAAATAAACATAGGTAGAATTGTGTGGGGTGCGGTAATGTGTATAACGTGTAATTCAGGTCCCACTGTTAACAGGGATTTCAATGGGATAGGAAAAGAACGGGCTGAATCGTGCAACGTGTAGATTTATGCATTATCTACAAATAGGGCCTGTGTGTTTACACACACTGAATCCAAGCCTGTGTGTGTGAGGTATCTGTAGCTGCAAACAAACTGCTGGAGAGATGTAAAATGAGAGCTTAAGTTCTATCTTCCCATTGAGGCAAGGGAAGCAGCATAAAGGTATCAACAGAAGTAACATTAACAGAAAACTTCCCTAAAACTATGCAACGACCCTTGCTGTTACTGAAGCACACTTTTAACATAAACAGCACCCCTAGAGCAAAATGCTAATAACAGGTGCTGCACAGCTAAACCCCAGCACACTGTATGGGAACTTTCTCTGGAATAGGTATGAAAATCTGTCTCCCCAATGTAACTTTATGAAAGCAGCATGGTGCAGCTTCATTTAATATTTCGTCTGTATTGCCATTAACGAAATTAAATTACTCTCTATCCTCATTTTAAGATACTCCCTTTCTCTTTATTATTGTCCTATTTCTGATACCAGGCCTATCCTCTCTAGACCTTTCATTCCAAGATGTAATGATAGAACATAAAATCATATTCGCTTACTTTCTATTGGACCCTAAGTTCTAATTAGAGGTGAGCCGAGATTTTAAGATGCATCGGTTTATAACTGAAGGTTGTACATTCTATGGATTAGAATCTTGTGTTTTGAGAACTTTTCTTTGCGTTGTCTACCAGAGTGAAGCGATTCCCCATAAATTGGAACTCCGTGGAATCAAGTAGAGTGAGTGGGGCGTGGTGTAAATGCGGGCCCCACATCCAAATGCCCCTGGAAAGTTTGTGTATGGGTCAAATTATTCAAAGGGAAAAGGCCAGCTAAGTACAATCACCCAAAGCAGTTGCATGAAAACTAAAATACATGACAAACTCATGAATCTAGCCAGGATTTTTTCATCATCCCTGCACGGGGAAGCCAATGGTGTCAAGTATCCTTTGACTACTGATGACATTACAGGAAGTTCAATCATGTATGCTTTAACTCTGATGACATCACAAGAAGTGGCCGAACTTGGTCTTTTTTTCCTACTGTGCAGGAAGGGGCCGAAGTTAGCCAAAATATGCAAAAATAACAAAGCAGTTAAAATGTTACTAAAACAGATTTTTTTTGTTTAGTTTAGGTTTCAGACTTGTCAAGTAGGGCAACTCGCTGTGATGTGCCATTGACACATCCACTACCTGCCCAGGTTTACAATCATCATTTGGAAGAGTGCAGCTTCACATCTTTGGGTACACTTTCAAATGCCAAGCATCAACCAACATATTCACAGGCATAGTCTCAAGGGCCCACGTACAGTCTTCGACATCACAAACCTATGAGCTAAGTCTCTGCCTCCCATGACTTTTCCAGACAGAGATTTCCACCTCACTGCTGAGATCTCTGCACACATACACATACATTTTTGTAGTAAATGTGGGAAGGACAGAGAAGAATTGCTAAAAATTACCACAAATAGGAGGGGATAACGGAGGGATAAGAAGGGCTATAGGGAGGGACAAAAATCCACTCACATAGGAGTAGGACCATTGATATTCACAAAATGAACTTCTAAAGTTACCTCAGCCAACAAGGACCCAAAAGAGTAGTGAATGTTATTCAGCTCTTCCAAGGGGTGAGCCCAGTGCCATATATGGCCAACCCTGGGTAATGCAACACATTCCCATGAAAAAGTTATTGAGCCACCAAATAGCTAGATAAATCTATTAAAAAATAAAGGAAGCACAATTGTTGTTTTTTTTAATCCATTTTTTAAAAACTTTTAGGAAACTTTCTTTACTATTTTAATAACTTTTTCGTCCTATATTTCAATGTTCCTTAAAGCTAATCCTGTTGAATTATATAACAAGGCTTACAATACTTGCAACACATCTTGTAATGCAAAGAGTGATTGTTCTGAACTCCAGCTCCCCTTTACAGGTGAAGCACATTTCAACACCAACGAATTGATTCCAGGCTGACCATATATAAAATGAATTCACACACAACCAAACACGTTTTCTGCCTCCACCATGCTGTTGTACATGTTTGTTGCTTTGTCCCTCATTTTGAGGAATAATCATTTAAGGATGAGAGAAAGGGTTTGCAGGCAAAATATCAACATCTTTAGGATGTCCAGAGAAGCAGTGAGTGCCAGATACTGCTCTCACCTGATGTGATCCTGGACATGGGTGAAGACTAGGAGCAGTTGCTCGATTCACCCCTCAGTCTGCTCCCAGCC
The DNA here is from genome assembly GCF_964263255.1 of Lissotriton vulgaris. NCBI lineage: Eukaryota > Metazoa > Chordata > Amphibia > Caudata > Salamandridae > Lissotriton > Lissotriton vulgaris. The sequence continues at coordinate 1,056,621,383 of NC_141689.1, read as the reverse complement.
TATCCCTGCCTATGTGAAAATACTGACTGCACTCCATATTGTGGCCTCTGGATCTTTCCAGAGAGTCAGCTCTGACAATTTTGGCATCTCACGGACAAACCAGTCTCAATGCTTCCACCAGGTATTTAGGTGCATTAACAGAAGAGTGCACCAGTTTATTGCCATGCCATAGTCACTGATAAAAAAGGCAAAGGAAAACAAGGAAAGTATAAGCTTTTGCCCACATCAATCATTTGCTAGGTGCCATTGACTGCTATAGTGCAGTGAGACCATGGGGCTGATTACGATGCAGTTGTAAAAGGCTCTGACTTTACCACCGCATCGAAATATGCCGGTCGGATTCCGTTCAGAGCGCCTCATTACAGTGAAGTTTTCAATACAAGAAGGAAGAGTGAAGGTGGTCAGAAAGGAATCTGACCGCTCATTCTGGATGGCTTCCAATGGGCTCAGAGAGCCCGACAGCTGGTCAGAATGCGGCCTGTAATCCCAAGGGTGGTTCTTTCCGCCCTTGGGATTACAATGTCTGGTTTCGGCAGCCTTTCGGTGCACCTTTCGGACACAGAAAGGTTGTCGGAATTTGCATTTAGGGGCTCTCAGCAGGGCCCCTTAGGTGCAGGGCCTACAGTTGGAGCCCGAAAATGGGCACCTATGGTTCCCCCTGTTGCAACCGAAGTGCAGTGATGGGAGCATGCATGTCGACTGGCTTATGAATGGGAATGCATGCTCCCATTGTAAAATGTATGAATGAGACCGAACAGTGTTCGGTCACATCCTGATTGGCCAATCTGGACAGCCAACCGGGTGTACATTGGTCCCATGACCGAGACGAGGCGGGCGGAGGCAACTCTGCCCGACATCGTAATCACCCCCTACGTGTGCTCGGACCCTTACGATGTTTAAGCACTTGCAACAGAAGACATGGAATACGATGCAGCTGCATTTCTGAAACACCACTGTCTTTCGACACCGCCAAGAAGCAGAATATTGGCACCAAATGGACTGCATTGATAAAGACATTTATGCCCTAGAAGAGGTAAATGATAAGAAAATCATTAAGTACCTAAAGTATCTTACCGGTGATGGAGTAAAACGAGTTCTGAAGAAAATATGACTAGCTGACCCAATATCATACCATCAACTCAAGGTAGCTTTAGAAGTCAAGATCAATTCAATGCCGAACTTGACTATGAAAGGTACATTTTCAAGCATGACAGAAGCTGGTGAAACATTGGATAAGTTTGTTGAAAGATTTGATGTGCTTATCAAGCATTGAAAATGTAATGAATTTAATGATGAAAAAGCCATACATCTTCGGGTTATCAATGGCTGTCTTTCAGACTCCTTTAGAAAACACATGTTGAGACAGACACTCAGCTTGGAGAAAGTGCTAAAGTCCAGCAGGGCCGAAGAAAGAGCAGATCAGCAAGCCGCTGACTTGATCAGCGGTGGCCATGAAGAATAACCCCATGAAGAATAAGTACAAACACAGAGTAGACACATGCAAGTCACTGTCTACAAAGAAAAAAAGGTTGTGTTTCTGATGTGGGATTTCATACCCACATGAAGACAAATGTCCTACCATAGGCCAGGCGTGCAAAGGCTTCAGTTAGCAGAACCAATTCATAAGACTTTGCCAAGCCAAAGAGAAACAAACTGTGTACGAGCGAGAAGAGAAAATGGATGCCAGAACATTGCAGAAACTTTCTTGCCACACCCCCAAAGTAAAAAGGTGGCATTAGTTGTGGCAAGTTGTGGCAAGTTGACACCAGACAAAGTTTATCATCATCAAGTTCATCCTTCAGCAGCTCGTAAACATCATCATCGAGTGCCAGTGAGGAAAATGGATGCGGGCTGGTAGCAAAAAGCGACAAACAATGGACACATGTAGGTTTGGCTGCTTGCAAGGAAGTTCCAATGACAAAAGCAAACCACCAAATGAATCAACAAAACTCATTTGGACATTACCCCATGATTACAATGAAGGTCAACGGTTGCCCCACAACTTTCATTATAGACAGTAGGGCGTTGATTAACATCATGCGGTTAAAAAATTCAACAGCTTCTCTCCTGTGCCATGTCTCCACCCATCAAATATTAAAGTAAAGACATTGGCAGCCTCTAAAGCATTGAGTCAAGTGTCATTCAGTGACTTTGAGACATAAAGCAGTATCGTTGCAAGCGTAATTCATGTTCTTCAAGGAGCTTCCTCCAGTGCGTGCCTACTCTGTTAGCCACCTCTGCTGACATGAGACTGATATCTATCAATTGCAACATGCACACTCAATCTGAAGTTGTGAGTCAGTTATGTTATGTTATATGAAATTAATAACGCGCACAATTACTCTTGAGTATCCTGGCACGACAAGGTCTCAGACATTTGGCTAGAGAGAGAATTAATAGGCCTGCTTGAAAAGGTGAGTTTTGAGAAGCTTCTTAAAGCACCGGAAATCCTGTGTGTGACGCAACACGGCAGGGAGGGTATTCCAAAGAATGACTACTTTGACTGAAAGAGGCTGGCCGCCCATCCTAGAGCGACGAAAGTGGGGGGTGGTCATCAATCGATGAGAAGCAGATCTTAAAGATCGTCGAGGTGTATAGAAGGCCACCCATTTCCTGATATAGTAGGGACCCGAATCATGAAAAGCTGTATGCGCTAAAATAAGGGCCTTGAACTGCACCCGCTGGACCACGGGCAGCCAGTGAAGATCACACATTTGTGATCTAATACTTGATCTCTTAGAGATGCTAGGTAGAAGTCTGGCCGCGTTCTGGATTAATTGCAGTTTATTAACCAGATATCCAGGGATGCCAAGGAAAAGCGCATTGGCATAATCCAGGCAGGATAAGATAAGCGCCCGAGCCACCGTTTCCTTGGCCCGCTGAGGGAGCAGAGGGAAAAATCTGCTTAAGGATTTAAGAGTTCCAAAACACACACCCGTAAGTCTCTTGATGTGTTCTGAGAACCTGAGATCTTCCCCAAACCAGATTCCCAGGTTCTTAGCCGGGTCACCCTCAGAGAGTGGGCGGGGGAAATCAGAGGGCCACAAGGCTTCTGTGAAGAAAGGGGGAAATTGACCGTAAAGTATGATTTCTGATTTCCCCTCGTTACACTTAAGTTTGGCCTGTGCAAGCCATGTAAACACGGCGGCTAGGCATCTTTGTGCCATATACGTGCATAAATCAGAGACATTCCAGGTACACAAAAGCTGGGTGTTGTCGGCGTAAGCCATAATTTTGGCATCCAGCTCTTCAGCCAGGGAGATCAGTGGAGTGAAATAGATGTTAAAAAGCAATGGGCTCTGGGTCGAGCCCTGAGGAACTCCAGTCAAGACCTCCCTGGCAAAGGATGAGAAGGGAGGCATCAAGACCTGCTGGGAACGGGTGTTCAAAAAAGATTCCAGCCAGGCCCACACTGCACCAGAAAGGCCGATGGCCGATAGACGGGAGAGAAGAAGCTGGTGAGGTACCGCGTCGAAGGCGGCAGAGAGGTCCAATAGAATCAGAGACGCTCTGCCGCCCCCATCCAGGCATTCCCTTATAGCCTCCGTCAGCGCCACTAATGCCGTCTCTGTGCTATAGGATGATCTGAAAATTACAAAAAAAACACAATCTGAGGCCTGACTGTGCCGGATGCAGAGCCCCCGAGGTTTCCACAAATGCATCCAGTTGGCGAAAAGCCACCTTCTCACAAACTTTGGCCAGTGCTGGTAATAAGGATATGGGCTGATAATTGGCAGGTGTCAAAGGATCCGCTGTCGTTTTTTTTAAAAGCGGAAGAAGCTTAGCCTGTTTCCATTGCCTAGGCACCGCCGCCGACTGCAGCGACATATTAACGATGGACGTAACTTCCGTGTCTACAGCATCTGCCACTCCGGCCAGAACTCTGGCCGGACAAGGATCCGAGGGAGAGCCCGATTTAAGCGATTTGAGATTGGTAAGAATGTCTGGCATCTTCACCAAGGCAAACTGAGAGAATAACAGGTTGGGAGGGGTACAAATAATGGGCACTAGGGGAGAACGCTGAGGAGTAGCTGACGAGGCCAGGCTTTCTTCGATTAGTTGCATTTTGTTAATGAAGAATGCTGAAAGCTCCTTGCACCACCCCAGGGAAGCAGGGATGGACTTATGTTCTGCTCGAGGCGACATAAAGCTTTGTACAATGGTAAAGATCTCTTTACTGTTGTTGGCTTTTATAATTCTAGCGCATAATACTCGCTTTTGGCTTTTCTGACAGCAGTATAATAGATTCTCTGAGTTGAGCGCAATTTGGATTTAGCTAAAGGGCAGTACGCAACCCTCCATTGGCGTTCCAGCTTCTTACAGCTCAGTTTCAATTCCTTTAACCCAAGGGAATACCAGTTCCAGTTGTTATTTCACAGCATGGGCAGGTGCAAGACAATGAAAGTGCAACTTCACATCAATGAGGACATTACCATGTTGCCCAGCAGCACAGCAGATTCACTTTCCACTTGCAAGAAACAGTTGAGATAGAACTTTAAAGGAACTAGAAACGCTGTTGACGCAAGACCAAACTCAAATACATCTTTGGACACATATTTTCTGATGGGTAAAGAATCCTGACCCTTACAAAGAAAACGCACTGTCACCAACTCTACTCCACGAGATGTCACAATTCTGCGATCCTTTCAAGGTATGGCCAGCTATTGGTCAAGGTACATTCATGATTTTGCTCCTGTAAGTGCTTTATTAGGAGGGCTTCCAAATGAATGTTCCATTTCAATGGTTTATTGAATGTTTTCAGTTTCAAAAGGATAAAACATGCACTTGAGAATGCAGCGAGATGGCCTATTTTGACTGCAAACTACACACTGAGATAACAGTGAATGTGAGCCTGGTGGGGCTGGGGGCAATCCTTGCTCAACATAATGGTCATCCGAAAGATCAGAGACACATTGCGGCCTATGCCAGTCAGAGCCTGTCAGACACCGAACATGCCTATTTTCAGCCAGAGAAGAAGATTCAGGCTGTAGTGTGGGGCTGTGAACATTCTCATGTGTTTCTGTGAGGGAAACGCTTCACTATCATCATAGAACACCAAGGGCTATCAACATCTTCGGAAATCCAAAAGCCAAGATCCCCTCTCGCACTTAGATTGCAAGAGTACGATCATCCAATTGTACACAAGCCATGTAAAGACCAAAACCCTGCAAGATATTTTATCGAGCACCATTCGATCGTCACAGTTCAACGTCCATGACAGCTGAGTAGTACATCAACTTCATTGTGAAAGCTGGCATACTGAAGTCTGGTATGCCAGCAGCCATATCAATCAAACAGATTATGAAGGCTACATATTCTGACAAGAACATGCACATTCACAAATACATAATTCTGTCTCAATTACGGAAAAGAAGTGTTTGAACTCTTGTTGAGGATGTCAAAGTTTAAAAATCTCAAAATGTACATAATGAACTGTCTGTGATTGAAGAAGGTGTTGTATTGAGCGGTTCAAGAATTGCCATACCTGAGAGCCTGAGACAAGAGGTAATTGAACTAGCCCATGAAGAACATTGTAGTATTGTAACTACAAAGAGAGCCCTAAGAGACCGAGTGTGGTTCCTGCACTTAGATGAGCAGGTTGAGAGGGCACTTAAAGAGTGTCATCTTTGCAAGGGCCTTTCCCCTAATATGACTCAACATCTACGGACTATGTCTGACCTTCCTACAAAAGCTTGGAAAAGCATTGCAGTTGATTTCCTCGAGGTCTTAAGGACCAGATATCATCTCTTGGTAGTCATTGATAAATAATCACATTTCCCTTTGGTAAAGGATTTGTCATTAACAACCCATGACTAGGTCATTGAGTGGCTGGACAATATTCTTGCAGAATGGGGTATTTCCATCATTCTCAAACCTGACAAAGGTCTGCCATTCAACAGCAAGGAGTTCAGAGAGTTCCTAGTCAGAATCAATGTTAAGCATCAAAATATTACATCGCCATGGCACCAATCAAATGGTGTAATTGAAAATTATTTTTGGGGTATTCTCAAAGGGGTAATTCAGTGAGCATGCCTTGAGGGGTTGGAATTGAAGCATGCCCTGTGTCAAGCCCTCCATGCTTATCATTTAATTATTGACTCCACAACGTGTAAAAGTCCCGCCATCTTGCTGTTTGGGTGAGCCATCAAAACCAAACTGCCACAATGAACAGTAGAGTGATCCTTGAGTGCTGACAAGCATCATGTCACCGTCACATCTCAAAAGTGCAAGATGAAGGCATACACCGATCTGCATCGGAGAGATGAAGAGACAGCCTTCAATGAAGGGGACTTATTCCTGGTTAGGCAGAAATGAAAGCGGAAAACAGATACACCAATTGCTGCAAAACCTTTGAGAATTGTGACATGCAAAAGACTTATGGTGATGCACATTGTTCAGGACAGTCCATCACACGGGACTCATCACATCTCAAAGACATACCCCTGTGATCGTCAGCTCCGACACCTGCTCATGAAGCCATCCCCCCTGACAGTCCAGATCAAACATCAGAACATGAACCATCGGTGGGTGAGTGAACAGAGTGCATCTCAACCGCAGCCTGTCACTTAATCTGGTCGACTAGTATGAGCACCTAGAAAACTCATTGAAAAATTATAATATAACAGTTGTTTGTGCTTTTTTATTGAACAAGTGGGAAGATGTAGTACTGTGAGACTAAGGGGTCCATTAGGATGTAGGGCGGATCGCCACCACCCTCATGGCAGTGGCGATCCGCCCTCCTTCCTACCCCGCCCGCCACCCATTTCCCCCCACCATATTAGTATGGCGGGTGGACCCCGGCGGATGGAAAGACCGTCCGCCACTTTTCCGCCCAGTTGATGAGTTGACCGGGCAGAAAAGGATTTCATATGGTGGCAGTGTTTTCTAGACACCACCATCCATATTAGTATGCAGGCGGAGAGCAGCCTTTCTGTGGCAGCATGGCCGCCACAGTAAGGCATGTGGAGTTCACAGTTGGGGGCCCATTGCGAGCCGCCAGGAAGTTGGGGGGTGGGGGGTGCACATGGGGGGTACCTCTGGTACCCCCCTGCATTTGCATGCACAATGCGGCAGGCACCGCAAGGTGCCTGCCACTTTATGCATGCAAATGCACAACATGCATTTTTACCATTGTGTCAGGTGCTGCTGAATGCACCGCCCGCCGCAATTTCAAAAATGCGTGGTGCGCCCGCCAGTGTGGCGGGCACATCCTAATTTCACCCACGGGACCGCCGCACATATGGTGAGCAGTCCCGTTTTCCATCAGGATGGCAGGCGGACTTAATGATGCCCTAAGTGTGCTAGGACCCTTGTGATTCTGGGCGGATTCCGCAGAGACAGTAGGTAACTGATTGGGAGGTGCTAAGGGTTATTTGCTAAAGGTTATGACATCATCAGAGAGTGAAGTCAGATTGTATGCTGAGGAATAAAGACGTATAATCCAGAGCTCCGTTTCTGGCATATTGAATTGCATGCTCCCGGGCTGCGGAGGACGCTACAACTGCAACCTTTTGGCACATCAGTCACCTCACCACATTGGACACGTCTTCCGCAACTGACGCCTCTGGCCCTCTACCAATGAGTAAGCTGTCTGCAAAACTGATTCACTAGTAACATACTCCATTAGGTTACCCATACATAAACAAGCCGTTATTGAACACGTTTTATGACCCTTAAGAGACTATACAGATGTATTAATCGTATGGGGTCCAAAATATCAAGATATGGAAATATCGTCAGCAAGAATATCACTGTCAAAAATATAGATTTTAAGGTAAGTAATATTGATTTCTAAAATATCGAAATCATTAATATGGTTTGCAAAAATATAGGTAAAAATATTGTTTTTTGATAATTGTTATGTATTTTAGTATATAGTTTTAATATATATGATGTACATTTTTGGAATAATTATTGTTTATTTTTTTAATACATTTGTTACATTTTTAGTAGTTATTAAAATTAATTTGATAAATTGTTGTGATTTTTTGTGCGAAAAGCGGATTTATAGAGGTATAGGGTGGGAAGTAATTTAATTATAATGAATTAATAATTATTTTTTATTTAATATATTTTATTTAATTGATATTTAATTATGATAATAGTGCTATAAATGTTTTTTAATGTAACTTTTATGTGCGAGTTGATAATTACGTTAATTGTGTATTTTCTTTTTTTTAGGTGTGGGTTGTGGGGTTTGTAGGAGTAAAGGATGGGAAGTTATTTATTTTTAATACATTATTATTATTTTGTAGTGAATTAATAATAAATTAATTGATAGTTAATTATAGTAATTTTTTTAGGTGCAGCTTGTGTGATTTATAGGGAAAAAGGATGGGAAGTATTTTTTTTTAAATTAATTAATAATTAGTTGCTAATAATGTTAATTAAATAATTGATAGTTCTGTTAATGTTGTATTTATTTTTTATGAGTGGGATTCATAGGGGTAGAGGGAAGTAATTTATTTTTAATTAATTATTAACTTGTAGTTAATTAATAATCAATTAATTAATAATTCATTATGTTAATTGTGTTATAGAATTGTGTTGGGTAGTGGGTTGAGGGGTCTGGGGTCTGGGGCTTTTGGAGGGAAGGGTGGGGAGTAAAATTATTTTAATTAATTAAGAATTAGTTGGTGAATAATATTAATTATTTATTTGGCAATTAATATTTTTAATTTTATAATTCATTTTTTATAAACATTACTGTTAGGTGTGGGTTGTGGGGATTATAGGGGTAAAAGGTGGGAAGATCATTAATTTTAATAAATTAATATTAAGGACATAAGTACGATGTTGGCAATCACAATGCAACTGTGTATGGTGCAGTCGCATACTCCCATTTGTCTAAGGGAGCTTGTGCTGTGGCTGTTAACCGACCGTAGGACAAGCTCCCATTGACAAATGGGAAATCTGTCCATTCTCTACCGCATGACAGGCTCCTCAGGGTGATGTCACTGACCATGTCATGAGTGATGTAATATGTGACGTCATCAGCAGTGCATTACACGCACAAGTTATAGCGAGTCCAACTAACTATAACGTGGAATTTCAATGGTTTTATGTCAGTAAAATTTCCAGCTAACTATAACTGGTTTGAAACCTATGGTTTTTTCAGTGAATTTAATAGGTTTTTTTAAATGCTAATTCCTAACTATAACTGGTGTGAAACCTATGTTTTTTTCAGTGAATTCCATAGGTTTTTTAAATGCTAATTCCTTTCTATATCGAGGTTCTAACCTACGATTTTTTGAAAAATTTGCTGTTTTGAGTAAGTATTAATTATTATTTGTTTTTTTTGTTCTTTTTTAATCATTTTTTGCTGGGGCGCTCTGGGTGCGCGCTCCGGTAAGCTCTCTGGAAAGCGCACCCAGAGCGCTACTTTCGTTCGTGAAAAAAAATATGAATGAAAAGTAAATAATAACGCAAGACATTTAGTACCATACATATAAAAGCAGTTTTTTATTAATAAGGAAATGATAATGATTTTGCATTTCCGTGAAACTATCAAAACGTCACTTTGGCGCGCCGCATAAGCGCCCCCGGAAGCGCCTAAGTTCGCACCGCGTATGTGCCCTGGAAGCGCCTACATTCGCACCGCGTATGTGCCTACGTTCGCGCCATGTATGCGCCCCGGAAGCACCTACATTCGCGCCGCGTATACGCCCCGGAAGCGCCTACGTTCGCGCCGCGTGTGCGCACCCGGAAGCGCTCCGGTGCGCGCAGCGTCAGCGCGTCAAGTTATGTGACCTTAAAATAACACTTTTCATTGGTTGCTAACAGTTTTTTTTACAAAGAATTAAATCCCCACCCATTTCCTTCACTTCTTCTTTCACTTTTGTGACTGAAAGACCTGCTTTTTTGCTCTTGCATCTTTTTGGGTTAATCATGGCTGTCAGACCATCCAGCAGTGAAGATGAGCCTGAATTCATCGATGAAGAGCCTCCTCAGCCAAAGGTGAAGGAGCATTTCATTTGGAATTTTTTTTCAACTTGTTAACACTCCCACACACTATGCAGGACACACACTGGACCCTATCTTCACTTCCAGCAAGCATATCTCCTTCACTCACACCACACCCCTCCACTGGACAGACCACAGTTGCATCCACTTCATTTACAATAAGACCATGATCCACAACCACCCTCAACCAACTCTGCGAAGAAATTGGAACAAAATCACCATCGACCAGATTTCCACATCGCTTCTTCAAAAACCCCCGGCCTACTCAACAAACCCGAACCAAGCCGCTATCAACCTCACACAATGGATAACCCAAACCGCCGACAAACTAGCACCCCTGAAAAAACATCAAATCAAGCACGGAAGCAAGAACGCCCCCTGGTTCAACGATGACCTTAGGAAATCCAAGAAGCTCTGTCGCTCCCTTGAGCGACAGAGCTTCTTGGATTCCCGGAGCTCCGCTTCCCGGAGCGCTGCCCGGTTCGCGTACCGAGCGCTAAACCCGCGAATATTAAATATTTTTTTTTTTGCTTTATATGGGCCTTTTCAGCCACCCACTTCAAATCTAGGGGGTCAGGGGGTGTCTACCCTGCCCCCTTTTATTCATTCCCCCTTTCGTTATTGCCACCTCTTGTCTCTCGATCTTACCGAGAAACAAGATGGCGGCTGCTCCGGACTGTTTCGAATGTTTACAGACACCCAAGAACCAATCAGCTTTCTGCGCGCAAGTGGTGTGGCGCGCCCGGAGCGCTCCCCGGAGTGCGTACCGGGGCGCTGCCATAGATATATATATTTTTTTTTGAACCTAAATTACTCAAAATCCACTGAAGCACATATCTTGAGACATAGCAAAGGCACATCGGGCTACCAGTCCCTACAATGTTGCCAAGTTTGGTGAAAATCCATTCAGCCGTTCGGGCTAAAAGTGAGGTCGACCGCCCTATGGAAATTAACATGGGGAAAACACGTTTTGGGACCCTCCTTTTGTCTCGGCCCCCGCTTGACGCATCCCCCCCAAACTTTCAGGGATGGACCGTAGCTCAACGAGGACATTTCGAGGAAATTTTCAGGCAGATTCGTCAACCGGCGCCAAAGTTATTCCAAATAGAATTTTGAGAATTTTGACATTGAAAAAAATCCTAACTATAACTACCTACTGGCGACCGCCAGTAGGTCATATATATATATATATATAGTGATGACTATGGGAATACCACTTGCTGAATAAATCATCTTTGCACTGAATTTTGGGTTCGAGTCCGTTTTTGGCAGCTGACTGAGAGCTCTGCGCTACACCGGATTATTCCTGGAATGTATATATATATATATATACATGCATGCAAGGGAGTTGGCAGGTCAGAAGAGGTAATAAGATTGGCTGCTGCATTAACATTGACGTTGGTATATACCATATCGACAGCCACAACAAATTTTTGTTTTATTCAGCATGTCAAACCAAGCGATGCGGGAAAGAGAAGCAGCTGCTGATGCGTTGTTTGACGACTTACCGACACTGGACAACCAACAACGAGCCCCCAAGGCTGCAGGGGCTCCAAGCGGTGACACCAAAACCAAACTCAAAAACCTTGAAAAATTGATGTGCAATGAACTAACCAAGTGGTGGGAGTGTAAGTCTCTGAAAATGTACTGCGGAGAGCAACCTGGAGACCTCATTGCGCCTTGTAGCGATCCTCATCAAATGTGCGGGTATTGATTGGAGGGAACTACAAAATAAAATAGATAAAATAAACGAGGAACTAGACAGCTCAGACAGAAAAGAAGTAGTAAGTAAAGGCTGTGGAGAAATAATGACAACATTGAAAAAACATGTAGAAACTATAAAAACACTTAAGGCATTAAAATTTGCTCAGGATAAGTCCGACTATGTGTGTGAACAAATTTTTACCTTTGGTAGGAAATTCGACTCTGCAAAAATACAGAAACTCAATACATCTACAAAACTCCCTACACCTGCAACGTCAACTGCCTTGTCATATGAAGAAATAGACTCGGCCTCATCTCGGTCATGAGCTCTACTGGGGCAACTGGCACAGAATCAGAAGATGGCAGCAGCATGAATAACATGGACCCTAGACTATGAAACAATTTCAGTCTAACAGAGGAACTGGGTTTTTTAGAAGGGGACAGGCGTCAAACATTGTGCCCACGATCTCTGAGGAAACAAAATACAGGCGCAACTGTAGAAGACGTGAGTGCAGAAAGAGGAGGAAATCAAACAGGAAACTGCAACAAAAAAAGAGGTAACTGAAGACAAAAATAAAGGATAACTCCAACACCGTCATAAATCTCTCGGACCTACAACTAACCGAGGCAGCAACACAACTTCTCTCCTTAGGTTTTACCTACTGCCCAGAAAGTAGTTTTGATTACACAACCACCTGCATTGACATTTTCAACTTCATCCGAAAACTCAAACTCATTAAATTTTTAAATTGGAAACATGGCAACAAACCTCCAACTACTAACAACAACAAATTGGTCCACACTCAAGGCACTCATGCAGACTCGGACATTGCCACAATCAGAACCATGACAGAACTAGAATCTCCTACTGACAAATCCCCAGCACAACTTATTTTAAACAACGGTGGTGTAGACACATCAACCAAAATCAGAAGTCCATTTAAGCCACCATCCAATTTCTCGCCCACTATACTCAGATATGGCATAGACATCTACAACGATGGAATTGTGAAAGAGGTCAAAAAGATGCACAAATATCAATCCTGTGCAAAACACAAGAAGACATTCAAACACAAACAATACATGGACCTCATAAAAAAACTAAAAGACATAACGGACATTATCGTCAACAAATTAGACAAAGGCTGCAACATCTTCCTATGGCCTAGGAACCTATACATGGAGGAGGCTTACAAACATCTGCACGATGCAACTTGCTATAGACCTACCACCATGAAGGAAGTAGTTACTAGTGGCAAAGAACTAAAAAGAACCTCAATAACCTCAGAATGCAAGGCATTATCAGTAAAGAGGAGTTCAATTTCCTGAACAACGAATTTCCTGAGGTATCAAATTAGAGGTAAACATGTACCTGGAGTGTAGATTTATAGGGGCACTTGCATGAAGCATTTTTGTCTTCGCAAATAGGCCAATTCACAGAATCGGCCCCTTTGAGAATGCAAAAAATGCTTTTCAGATGCAGCGAACCCAATTTTGCGATTTGGTAACCTGTTACCGAATTGCAAAATGGGTTTGCGATTCGCTATTACGAAGGGGCGTGTTTAGGGCATCCCTTCCTAATACCTAATCGCATCAGTATGCAGGAGTGTTTTGTGACCGAAATGCGGTCACAAAATATTCGCATTTTACCACCTACTTTAAAGAGGTGGTAACCCATTTGCAAATGGGAAGGGGTCCCCAGGGGATTCCTCCCCTTTTGTGAATGTTTGTTACCGCATTTTTTAAGAGCAGGCAGTGGTCCGACGGACCACTGCCTCCTCTAAAAAAATTAAAAGAAAACTTTTAATTTTAGTGTTTTGAAACGCATCCCGTTTCCCTTTAAGGAAAATGGTCTGCATTTAAAAAACAAATTGCTATATTTAAAGCAATCACAGACGTGGTGGTCTGCTGACCCCAGCAGGCCAATATACCTGTGATTTTTGCGATTCCTAGGGGGTCGCAAATTGCGACTTACCTGGCCTGTACCTTGGTTTGGACAACCCAGGCCCACAGAGACAAGGGAGGAGAGTCAGACCTCTGGAGCCAACACAAGGGGAACATTGTTTCAACACATGTGAAACATCGCATGCCATTACAACGCAAGTTATTACAGCGACGCGTAGTTACATTGCATGCCATTACAGCACAAGTCGACTTGATGTAGGGGGTAGAAGGAGCTGGATTTCTTGGATTTTCATTCCAACACCTTCTCTACTGTTGCACGCACTGGAGTTGAAATAATAAATTATACTGTTCCACACTCTAGCGCCCCCTACAGCAAGTCTTTGTAACAACTTGCGTTGTAAAAACATGCAATGTAACAACGTGTTGTTGTAACGACTTGTGTTGTAATGGCATGCATAAAAAATCCATGCATTGCAACAAGTGCTATTCAACACAAGAGGAGGTTGCCTTTGAAGTTTTGATGGGAAGGGATCAGGCAGCTTTGTCAGCTAAGGGGTGAATCAGAGGGTCTCAGGGGAACTCTTTCCACAGGCAACTTGAAGTTGTCATATTGGATTGTCCGCAAAATCGGTGTAGGAGGGTTAACACCGGAGTGGAGTGAAGATGGAGCAAACTAGGATTGGCTAGGGGTGCCTGAGAACGACAACAATGACAGAATGCCCTGCTGGAGGGAGAAGCCACCTGACGCCACTGCAAGGAGAGACTGAAAGATTTTAACACCAGCAGAACCCCAGGACTAGAATAGGTCTCTCCAGGGCAATTGTTGCTGGTCCACTAATGCCCCCTGGGGAATATTTGGTGGAATAGACCAGCTGGGGGACCCTTCCTGGTCCCCCTGGGACTTCTGAAAACTGGCCCTTGACTCTGCTGACACACAGGTACCCTTCTAAAAGCCCGGAGGCAATGAAACCTGGGAAGTGCGGCAGGGACTGGAAACAAGCATCCTAGTACCGGTTTTCTGCTTTCAACCCTCATCAGCCAGGATAGCTTGACTCCAGTGGCATGGAGAGCAAGGGACCAATGTCTGGGCATACCCGTCCCACTCGGGTTGACAAATGCAAAAAGAACAATTGATGGACAGAATGCAGAAGAATGTCATACATTCTCCCCAGTACAGAGATCTGGGCCTAAATCCATTGTTTTTTGCTCACCATGACATTCCAGTTTGGACCCAGCGATTTGCAAATCAGTCTTGACCCTGCGCCCAAAAGGAACAGTCAAACCTGAACTGCCAGGTCCGGCCCTCCCTGGACTGGAAACAAGTATCCTAGGACTGTTTTGAGCTTTCAGCCCTCATCAGCCAGGGTAGCTTGACTCCAGTGTCATGGAGAGCATGGGACCCACGTCTGGGCTACCCATCCCACTCAGGGTGACAAATGCAAAAAGAACATTTGATGGACAGAATGCAGAACAACTCATACAATCACCCCAGTACAGGTATAAGTCCCACTCTGGGTGACAAATGCAAAAAGAACAACAAGCATCCTAGGACCTGTTTTGGGCTTTCAGCCCTCAACAGCCAGGATAGCTTGACTCCAGTGGCATGGAGAGTACGGGACCAATGTCTGGGCATACCCGTCCCACTCGGGTTGGCAAATGCAAAAAGAACAATTGATGGACAGAATGCAGAACAATGTCATACATTCACCCCAGTACAGAGATCTGGGCCTAAATCCATCTTTTTTTGCTCACCATGCCACTATGGAAATCAGTTTTGACCCTGTGCCCAATGGGAAAAGTCCATCCCGAACTGCCAGGCCAGGTCCTCGCTGGACTGAATACAAGCATCCTAGGACCAGTATCAGGCTTTCAGCCCTCATCAGCCAGGATAGCTTGACTCCAGTGGCATGGAGAGCTTGGGACCCACGTCTGTGCATACCCGTCCCACTCAGGGTGACAAATGCAAAAAGAACGATTGATGGACAGAATGCAGAACAATGTTATACCTTCACCCCAGTACATAGATCTAGGCCTAAATCCATCGTTTTTTTGCTCACCATGACATTCCAGTTTGGACCCAGCCATATGCAAATCAGTCTTGACCCTGCACCCAATGGGAACAATCCCGCCCGAACTGCCAGGCCAGGTCCTCCCTGGACTGGAAATTAGCATCCTAGGACCGATTTCAGGCTTTCAGTCCTCTTCAGCCAGGATAGCTTGACTCCAATGGCATGGAGAGCCCGGGACCCATGTCTGGGCATACCTGTCCCACTCGGGGTGACAAATGCAAAAACTGGGGTGGCATGGTGAGTAAATGAACGATGGATTTAACCCAGATCTCTTGACTGGGGTTAATGTATGATTTATACAGCAGTCCGGTCATCATTTGTTTGCGTAGCACTTTTCACCCTAAGTGGGATGGGTATGCCCAGACGTGAGTCCCTTGCTCACTGTGCCACTGGATTCAAGTTAGCCTGGCCGATGAAGGGTAATACTCAGAAACTGGTCCCAGGATGATTGTTTCTGGTCCAGGAAGGACCTGGCTTGGCAGTTCAGTCTGTACTGTTCCCATGAGACACAGGGTCAAGACTGATTTGTATATGGATCAGTCTAAACTGGGGGTGGCATGGTGAGCAAAAGAACGATGGATTTAACCCAGATCTCTTGACTGGGGGTGAATGTATGATTTATTCAACATTCCGTCCATCATTTTTTGTTTAACTTTATTTTGCATGTTTTGTTGTTGGTACACACTTAGAAGGTGCACTTGTATCTACACATGACAGCAAGAGAATAGCATTTAGTACATTTTACAGCATGCGGCATCAGTTATAAAACACATAGGTTTACAGTTCCATAATGCAGGATGAGCATCCAATTCCGATTGTGCACGTCAGGAATATTGGTGTTTGAACTATACACTTCGACTATATGAAGTAGCAATATACTTTCTTATCTGGGTATGCTTGTCCAGCAATATATGTGACAGACATTTATACAACCTATGTAATTCCTATCTCATATATTCAAGATGAACCCTACTTGTGACTTATCAATGAATTCACCAAGATCGACCCTTGCAACCTCCCCCTAAATTCCTTACCACCTTCCATCCCTACATACGAACGTAGTCTCAAACTACCCCATATCAGTCTATATGCGAGGATTGTGCTCCTTCTGAGGGGCCAGAGCAGGCTTGCTCTAGTAAATAACACTTCAACGGGCCCCATATATCAGTTGGCCTGGAGGCAACCAGTAGTAGCTCAGCATATGTTGTGATTTGTTCCTGACAATAGGTAAGATCACTCATCCACTCCTTGAATTTGGGCGCTCTCCCACTGCCCCACCGGCATGCCACTCTCCTTTTAGCCATGAGTAGTGCCATTGCGACAAATCTGCGGTGTGCTGCCTGTATAGGTTCTACGTATCCCAAGAGTGCCAGAACCGGAGAGGGTTCCACACCAATATTTATCATCTTAGACTGGGCAGTAAATACTTGTTGCCAGTATGCATGCACTCCTTCACAGGCCCATGCTACGTGCAAGAAGTCAGCTCCTGAAGCATGGCATCCGTCACAGGCGTCTGAGTCACGCAGGCGGTACCTGTGCATGCGAACATGTGTGTAGCATAACCTATGAATACATTTATAGTGAATTATTCTCAGTCTACTGCTTGACGAAAATCCGTTCAATCTGCTGCATGCAGAAATCCCACTGTCTATCCGTCAGGTCTGATTCCTGATCCCACTTTGCTCTGAAAGCTGGAGCTAGTAGTTCCCTCAGCGAATGTACTGTCTTATAAACTGTCGACACTAGTCTCTTGGCCGATGTATCGTGGAGAACTCCCTGCAGCAGCGCAATGACCTGGGGTTCATTAGGGAAGTCGGTGTGACCGACCTAAGTCCCTGGCGAAGGCGAATGTATAGGAAAGTGTCGAGTGGCGATCGTTGTATGCCAAGAAATAAATGGTCTAGTGTACGTAATATCCCTTCATGATATAAGTCTCCCCACGTCTTTACATGCGTACGTTCAGCAAGTTTGTGGAATATAGTTTCCTGTAGTAGGGGCATGTCTGGATGGTATGTTAGTGGTAAAAGTGGTGAGTATATCAGATGTGTATCTAACAGTTTGCCCAGTTGGGTCCAAGCGTTGACCGTGCTCATCACTGTCGTCGGTGTCTTGTCTGTACCAGGGGTCGGCATATATAATACACCCTCAATGGGAACTGGCAGAGCCAGCCAATGCTCTGCCGCTATCTGAGGCATATACCAAGGTTGATGCACCCCAAAAAATGCGTAATGTGCTTGGGCACTGCAGTAATAAACTTCAAAGTTGGGTATTCCGAACCCTCCCTGTACGTACGGCCTAGTGAGAGTCTCTTATTTGAGACGTGGGCTCTTACCTCCCCACACCAATTGAGTCAGTTCCGATTTCAGCTGCTGAAAGAAATATCTCCCGGGGTAAAAAAGGATGTTCAGGAACAAGTAGAGTAACTGTGGTAGTATCACCATTTTTATTAAGGAAGCTCTACCTGCCACAGACAAGGGGAGCACGATCCACCGTGTAATTGTATCTGAGATACGGTCCATAGTCGTACCATAGTTGATCCGCATTAGTTCATCTTTGTCTTTTGATATACAAATCCCTAAGTATTTAAACTCATCTTCACACCAGGTGACAGGGTAATCCATGGGGAATTTAGTTGTTGTCACCGTAAGGGGAAATAAGCACAATTTACTCCAGTTTATGTGGATACCAGAAAGTCTGCCAAACCTTATAAACTCTCTAAGGATGGGGTTCAAGTTTTGGTGGGGGTCACGGATATACAGTGTGATATCATTCGCATATAGAGATATCAAGACTTGTCTCATGTTACATTGCGACACTTTTTCCTTATGGTGTTGTCTCAGTTTTGCTGCGAGAGGCTCCACTGCCAGTGCAAAAAGTAGGGGAGACAGGGGGAAAACTTGTCTCGTGCCTCTCGTGATGGGTATTTCTTGGGACATTTTCCCATTAATGACTGCTTTAGCTATTGGTTATTCATATAGCAACCTAATCCAGGATAAAAAAATAGGAGGAAACCCCATACGTTTCATCAGTTCAAACACGTAATCCCATTCCAAAGAATCAAATACTTTGGTGGCATCTAAAAATATGGGCGCCATAGGCAAGCCTTCAGAGATGTTATTCATAACAGTAAAGAACGTTCTTAAGTTATGAGATGTTGCTCTACCAGGGACAAAGCCCGACTGGTCAGGCAGGATCAAGTTGGTCATAAGGAGATTGAGGGGTGAAGCAATGAGTTTAGCGAGGATTTTAACATCACAGTTAAGCAGTGACAGAGGTCTATACGAGTCACATCTCTGTGGTGGCTTCCCTTGCTTTAGTAGTGACGTGATAAGAGCAACTCTTATGGAGGGAGGAAGATGTCCCACTTCCAACGCATCCTCATATACTTCCCGGAGTATTGGGGCCATAAAGTCTATGTAGGTTTTGTAAAATTCAACCGGTATCCGGTCTAATCTGGTGGCTTTACCGGACTGCATGTGCATTATAGCGTCACGTACTTCGTCTAATTCAAATGGGGCACCTAAGAATTGCCATTGCGTATCGCTCAGCCATCCCAAGGACACATCCTCTAGGTAAACATGTAAAGTGAGTTTGTCAGTTCTTGTGGTAGCATAGAGTGTCGTATAGTGCATAACAAAAGCATTCAATATATTGGCTGTGTCTCTGTATACCATCCCATCCAACCCTTCAATTTCCAGTATCACATTCGTCTTTAGTGGCAGCTAGTGCCTTACCCGGTCTCTCGCCTTCGCTATAACGGCCGTCTAGTATCGCCCCCTAAATTTGGACTCTCTACAGGCTTCTTCCGTGTACTCTGTGACTTTCTCTTTAATTTTAGACTGAATAGCCCCATCTGGGTGTATGGTCAGGGATTCCTCAAGCGATTTGAGCTCAGTTTCGAGGTTAGCTAGTGTGGTCAGTATGCTCTTAAGCACCCCAGATCCTTTTGCTATACAGATCTCTCTCAGGGTAGGCATGGGCGGAAAATCCGTTCCGCTCGCGGATTTTGCGGATTTTCGGGAAATCCGCAATCCGCGAGATTTGCGAATTTCCTGCAAAATCCGCAAATCCGCGAGCAGCGGATTTTGCTCGCACTGCTCGCACTGTTCGCGTGAGTTCGCGCCCCGCGAATAAGTGCGAAATTGCAGAAATATGATCTAAGCAAAACTGAAAGTAACTACTTACCAGGTTCAAAAGTTCAGGCACATCATTAGTAGCCATTTCCTGTAGTGCTTCCTGAGGGGCCCCTCCAGAGTTCAGTTGCCAGTTGAAACTATTATGTGACCCTGCTCTGAACCTCAGAATAGTTACACATATGCCACAAAGGTCATGAATTACAGCTAAGGGAGACAAGCAGGAGCCAGGCTGGAAGTTAAAATCCATTAATCAGCCCCTAATTCATTATTGTCAGTTGGGGCAGGGCAGGTGTTGTAACTAATTTTGCAACAATGAAAGCACTTAGCAAGTGCAAAAGATCACTAATCAGGGCGCACTAAGGAAGCAGGTGCCAGCTAAAAAAATATTCTGTGACACATTAATCAGCCCCAAATTAATTCAGGTCACTTGAGGCAGGGAAGGTGTGCTTTGCTTTGCCGAAAATAATGTACACTGGACAACCAGAGGGTGTGGTGATGAAACAGAGGGTGGCATGGGTGGGCCAGAGGGTGGCATGAGTAGTCAGAGAGTGGCAGTGGTGACAGAGAGTGGCAGTGATGAAGAAGAGTGTCCCAAACAGGTTGGACACGTAGAAACAACAAGTTCGCAAAACTTGCGACCCGACAGGTAAGTTCGCAAATTGCGAAATTGTAAAAACCCTCGCGAACTGGCAGAAACACGGGCGAACACAAAAAAAAAATAAAATCCGCAAATTCGCGGGAATTCGCGGATTTTGCGGATTGCGAGTTCGCAAATCCGCAAATTCGCGGATTGCCAATCCGCAAAATCCGCTCATGCCTATCTCAGGGTGACTTTAAAGGCTTCCCAAATAGTTTCTACATTCTCGACAGAGCCCTTGCTGCGGTCAAAGAAGTCCAAGACCTCTTCCCTCAGCTCCTCTTGAAAGACAGTATCAAGCAACGCGGTAGGTTGTAAGCACCAGTAAGAGCTCGGTGGCCCCATGTCCTCTGTGCTTAAAGTAAGCCGCACTGGAGCATGGTCCGAGTAGGTCCTGGCTAAATGTTTCACCTCTGATATCGCAGGGCACAGTTTCATTGATAGAAATATGTCATCTAAACGCGCCCACGACACCGCGTGTGCAGTGAAATGTGTGCCTTCTTGTGTCATAGGGATGAGGTGTCTCCAGGTTTCAATCAAATTGTATTCTATGACCATATTGTGTAATTCAGCACGCGCTTTAGAATAATGGTGGGGGGCCGGGTGTGATCTATCGACTGCTGGATTATGTGATCGGGTCCGGAGTCCACAACAGTGGCCCATAGCTCAGTGAAAAATTGGGCATCATCTATATTCTGGCCGTAACAACATACGAGGGTGACCGACATGTGTCCCAAATGTCCCCATCCCAAACAGTACGTCCCACGTGAGTCACGTCTTTCACCTACCAAGGTGAAAGGAGTGCCCTTTTTGACAAGGATCGCAGTGACCCCCGCATATGTCGAATATGAGGAGAAGATCGCATGCTCCGCCCATCTAAAGGCAAAGGTGTTATTGGTCTGAGGTTTAAAATGTGTCTCTTGCAAAAAAGCAATGTGTATGCCATGCCTGTCGAGATATGACAATATCTGACTCTGCTTTCGTGGATCACCCAGCTCCCGCACGTTCCATGTGATAATGTTCAGACCAATCCCTGCCATGGATAGCTTACTACGTAGCAGTGACGCTGCCTGCATATCTGGCTGTCCTGAAAAAGACCAGTGCCCCATCTCAGCATATAACTAGTGTCTACTAATGTGTAACATGCTATGATTCGCCACAGTGAATACAAATCCTCACCATTATGGTAGTAGACAGAGCTCGAGTGTGTGTTTCCCAAGTGCAACATTCTATAACAATCCAACCCCCAATCCCTCCCAACCTGCCTTCCCATCCCCCCTCAGCTACAATAAACATCCATGTATCATGACTATATACCGGACTTCGCCCCTTTGCCCTCCCCCCACCCACTGAAGCAACCCCAACTTGCCAGAATAGTCTACCCACCCACCTCCCACTCCCCACAACAGTAACATCAACAGACCCCAAACGATACATTCCAACATAGGGTTATACCCCTAGGGGGAACCTCTAGATAGCTATACAGCCACTTCCTCCTCCTCAAGCCGCGGGACCTGTGCACCCTCTGGCTCTGTCTGAGGAGGGGTAGTGGGCCCTGGAATACATTACTACTGGAATAATCGCGAACTTCTTGGCCGATCCTCTATTAATTGTCCCCAGTCTCATCGCTCTGCCGGAACCCATAAACACCACCAGCTCTGGCTAGTGGGTCAGTCCATGCGGCGGATTCTACATTTCAAGCTTCCTCGTCTGTTTCTTGTGCATTGCCTCGTTGCGCAGAGTCATGACAATTTATTTCCCTTTGCATCCTCTTCAATGTTCGTAGATAGTCCTCCAAGTGCTGTGGATTCGTAAAGAAACGCTGTTTCCCTTGGTGTGTCACACGAAGTTGCGCGGGGAACAGCAATGTGTAATCAATCTGAGCTGCACGTAGTTTCTTTTTTACATCGAGGAACTTGCGTCTTTCTTCTTGCACCAGCGGAGTGAAGTCTGGGAAAATCGAAAAAGATACTCCATTATACGTCAGAGTTTGTTTGGTGCGCGTTGCACGCAGGGCCACGTCACGGTCATGATAATTTAATAATCGGGCAATAATGGGCCTTGGCGGATTCCTGGGCTTTGGTTTGGGGCCTAGAGACCGATGTGCACGCTCAACGATGAATTGCGTGGAAAAGGCTTCAGACCCAATGGAGATCAGGAGCAGCTTTTCTATATAGTCCTCCATCCGCCCGGTGTCTGTGGACTCTGGTACGCCAGGTACGCGGATATTATTACGCCTACTACGGGCTTCCCAATCCTCATTCTTCGCTGCAATTACCCGTAGCAGGTTATCCATTCTCGCTAGTTGCGTCGTGTGGCTATATGGCCGGGATGCCCGTCACACCCTCCCAACACAATCCCCAAGGATGGGAAGTCGGACGCAGTTCTGAACTTTTGGAAGGCGGGAGGGAGTCACCCTCCCGGCCGTATTTATTAAAATATGAAACAAAATTTAAAACATTAAATAAAAGTTTCATAATCATGTACAATTTTCATTTATTACATTTCGATGAAGACATGTTCTTTGGCTAACCTTAACAAATCTCTAATACAAAGGTTTCCTAGCCGAGTCTAACATCCTGCAAATGCATACATTCTAAATTAAAATTGTACATCCTAGCATTAAGGGCCAACGGCAAGGTCTTAACCGGTGTCAGATCCCTACTACCAAAAACTCTCGCCCTCACGGTGTGAGTGGCGGCCGCGCTGAGGACTGTACCCTCCTCGCCAACTCTAATTTCCCTTGTCTTGTTGGGGGCCCCCCTTTCCGCTCTACGCCATCTTAAAGGTCGTCCGAGCTCCTGTGTGAGGTATCCATAGGAAGGACAGCGTGGACTCCCCCCCCACCCCCACACTCTCTATCACATCCGCCGTCGCGGATATCCGGGCCCCGGGAAATTCGTAGGAGGGGCATATAGCCGCCTCCTCCCCTGGAAGGGGCCTATGGCCGTCTCCCCTTAGGCGACCCATCCTTAGTGGGTGCCGCCTCCCAGTGGGAGGGGCCAATGGCCGCCTCCCCCCGGGCGCTCCCATCCATAGTGGGTGGCGCCCCACTCTAGGGACCTTGAAATTACTGCTCACTGATCATGACCTTACCGCCTGACCAAAAAATAAATACGACATTTGTTCACCTACTAACGGAAGAAAATATCAGCATGTCTAATTGTATCAAGACTGTTTACTCCTAACAGAAAAAACAGTATCCTACAGACAGAAGTCACATCCTCAATCTAGATATTCATTTACTTCTATATGGAGGAAAAAGGGGGTTAACAGAGCAAAAATGTTATTGCAAAACCAAACATTGCCATAAGGGGCTGGTGGGTGGGTCAAAATTGCTCCTTGTTCCGTCGAGGGCTCACGAGCAACGAGTGGGTGCAGCCTTCCGAGCACAGGAACAAGAGGACGCTTCTTCGGATTCCCGCTCTATTTATTCTTCTTCGGGAGGGCGTGTACCCTCCTCCGGTACGCCTACTGGGCGTGGCCATTGGTGTAGGTGTCTAGGACAACCCCTCTTGGGCGGGAAAAGGCGCGCCCCGGCTACGCCGCTTCGGGCATACCAGCCGAGACACGCCCCCCGCCCAAAATGGTTTCCCGGGAGGATCGGGGCACCCGACCATACGTTCGGGGGGACCGAGTGGTCGCCCCTTTCCAGTAGTGGTATTGTCATTGTCTGAAATTCGCCTCTCGGTCTCCTTAATCCGTTCTTCATGCAGGTCTACTTTGTGTACAATAGCGTCCATTCTAGATGACATTCGGTCAACTTTATCTACTACCGTGGCGAACCCCTGTCTCCTTTCTTGCAGTATCTGTTGCATATCCAAGTCCGTAGATGCTGCACTGCTTCCCGCCATATCTGCACTGTTCGGTTCAGCATCTGCTGAGTTAGGTTTTGGTCCCTTTTTTGCTGCATCGAAATTAAGTTTCAGCTGGCTGTTATCTTGTTTTCTCATATTGCCACTTACAACAGGGTTTCATGATTGTACCACAGTTATTCAAGGCCAGCTCCCTGTAGACAATTCAATATCAGCTCTCTTCACACTGCAAACTTCCGTCAGTTGCGCACGTAAGTGTATGCGACCATGTGCGGTAGGGCCTCCTATCTGCAACACTCATGGAGGACCGTCACATTATAGAGATGGGGCCCGTGAAGTACTGCCCCAGTCTACTGGCTACCACTGGCCGAATCGCTGACCCGCAGCCCCCTGCGCCACACCTCTCCAACATTCGCAGTGCTGTCCAGCAAACAAGATCCCAACCAGTGTGAGCAGGTGCACTAAGAAGACGTCCACAAACGCCGCCCCGCTCCAGATCTCTCACCCCATGGTTGCGCTGCCCGCAGCTTCGCCTGCTGCAGTGGAGCAGACCAGCGCCGTCAGAGGCCTCCCAGCGCCACAATCACTTGCCTCAGTGCGCTGCTGTGGGGGTTCCAAAATTACGTCTTCACTCCTGTGCAATGCAGCAGTATCTCATCCGTAGTGCTACAATCCAGGCCGCTGCAGCGTTCATCTATCGGCCGGACCTATGTACCCGGGCCGCCAATCAGCTCCGCCATCGCTCTTCTGTGCTCTGCCCTCGGTCTGTGGCTCTACTTCCCCACGTTGTGCAGCAAGTTCAAGACGCTCTCACCATGTCAGAGTTGTCGGGCGCCGTCACTGTGAAGATCGCCTCCGATCATATGGGCCTACTCCCTGCGTGGTAATCCTTGGGCTTTCCCACTGCCATACGTCGCTCTCTTTAACCCCCGCAGCTCCAGCGCCAATCCCGGGAAGATCTTCCGCACCTCCGTGCTCATGCATGCAGCTTCAGATCGTTCCCAAAGTTTCAACGAGGCTGGGAACAGGTCTATCCGCAAAAAGGTGTCATTTTAGCCAGATTCCGATCCAGTTAACAAGGAAAATTAGATGATATATGATCCAGGTAGCAGGAGCCTCACCAGACGGCGGCCATTCTGCTTGTGCGCCCTCTAGCGCCCCCAACATTCCATC
Organism: Lissotriton vulgaris; assembly: GCF_964263255.1. Lineage (NCBI taxonomy): Eukaryota > Metazoa > Chordata > Amphibia > Caudata > Salamandridae > Lissotriton > Lissotriton vulgaris. Next base: position 1,056,595,981 of record NC_141689.1, on the reverse strand, counting down.
CATCATTTGTTTGTGTAGCACCCAAGCAGGAGGAAGCGCCAGGAGCCCAGACAGAGGACAGGTCTGGCTTAGGTATCAATATTAAAAAGGGCAAGAAACCCTGTACCCTCAAAGAACTAGGGTATACAAGCAAATAATCTAAAAAGTGTTCCTAAGGTATTATTTATAAAATCATAACAGGTGGATGGGCATACAAATTTCTACAGGAAAGAAATGCAAGGTGAAAGAAGATGCAAAACCCATTCGAATGTAATGATTGGATTCATCATATAAAAAGAATCCTCATATGACAATTCCTACTGGTGACAAGGTGCTACATGTGGTGCAGCAGTGCAAGTGAAGTCAAGTGAAATGCTGTGACTTAATATGTGCAGTACACATAAAACAAGGACAAAAGCTCATTCAACAGCACAACACTTCCATATACGAGAATATAAAATCACATCATAGCATAGTTTTTGGTCCTTTCAACAAATGACGATGAGGTTTAGACGTATTAATCAATGTTTCAACTCTAAAAGACAGATTTTTGGTAGCATCTTCCTCCAGACAAATGTAGCAACCTGAAAGAAATCAGGAACTGTCAAAGTTGAGAAAGTGGCTCAAAACTGAAAAAAACATAAAAGTGTAACAGCTGACAGCTCACCTGGCTAGGCTGCAGGCTATGTCTCATAATTAGAATGGTAGAGTGGAACAATTAGACAGACTGCATCAAAGAGAGGATAAACAAGATGGACAAGAGTCATCATTGAATATGAAAGAAAATATAGAAAGAAAAGTGATAATTCAAAAAGAGACTCAACTTAATTCGATGGTCCTCAGCAAAATCATGTCAGAACACTCACTCGTATGTGTAGGTAAAAATACCCATACAGACTAATCAGGTGAGCAGTGTACAACCAAAACTGCTATGACGTGTGAAATGACTCTGTGCAGATGTAAAAAGATGAGTAAGCCAAAATTAGCTTCAGAGCAACAACCAGCTAGGTGCAAATAAATCGCTAAGTATGCTAACAAAGCAAACGCAAGGAGGTGATGGATGGAGTGCTGAAACATTTCAAACATTCAACCCCAGTCACAGATCTGGGTTGAATACATCATCGTTCTTTAGCTCACTTCGCCACCCCAGTTCAGACACAGCTATATGCAAATCAGTCTTGACCCTGTACTTCATGGGAACAGTCCAGCCCAAAATGCCAAGCCAGGTCTTCCCTGGACCAGAAACTAACATCCTGGGAATGGTTTCGTGGTACCACCCCCTCATCAGCCAGGCTAGCTTGATTCCAGTGGCAAAGTGAGCAAGTAATCCACGTCTGGGCATACCCTGCCAACTTAGAGCAAACAAGGCAAACACAAGGAGATGATGGACTGAGTGCTGAAACTTTTCCAACACTCACCCCCAGTCACAGATCTGGGTTGAATCCATCATTGTTTTTTTAAGCTCAATTCACCACCCCAGTTCAGACACAACTATATGCAAATCAGTCCTGTCCCTGTGCCTCATGGAAACAATCCAGCCTGAACTGCCAAGCCATGTCATCCCAGGATGGGAAACAAGCATCCTGTGACCTGCTTTGGGGTGACAACCCTCATTAGCCAGTCTAGATTGATTCCAGTGGCAAATTGAGCAAGTGACCCACGTCTGGGCATACCCTGCCAACTTAGGGTGAACAAAGCAAACACAAGGAGATGATGGATGGAATGCTGAAACTTTTCAAACTCTCACCCCCAGTCACAGATCTGGGTTTAATCCATAATCATTCTTTAGTTCCCTCTGCCACCCCATTTCAGACAAAGCTGTGTGCAAATCAGTCTTGACCCTGTGGCTCATTGGAGCAGTCCAGCCCGAACTGCCAAGCCATGTCTTCCTTGGACTGGAAATAAGCATCCTGGGACCGGATTCGGGGTAACACCACTCATCAGCCAAGCTAGCTTGATTCCAGTGGCAAAGTGAGCAGGTCTGTGATGCAGCCCGTTACAAATAAAAAAGGATAAAATGACCCAAGGGTTGTGAAAAGAAGAAACTTCTCAATTAACAGGAGTAACAGAGGAAACCTTTCTGCTTTCCCAAATTGACTAAAAAGACACAATGGCCCATGGAAATAAGCGCTTTAGTGGCTGCAAAGTAAAAAAAACAACAATGCATGGGACGTACCTCACTGTGAGGTCAAACCTTCAAATGCACATACTGTTCGGTGGTGTTCCTAAACCTCCAAAAATAAACTCCTATGTTAACAGGAGTAATGGGGAAGCGTGAAACCATTCCACATTCCTTAATCAACCAAAACGACACATTGAGCTCATCTAAATGCTCCTCAGACATGCACAGATCAGGCCAAAGAAGCACCATATAACCCCCTATGAGGGCGTTAATATTTGCATATATCCATTATGGTGGCCCCAGGATTGGCCAGGCACTACAACCTGTTTTCATGCATGTTTAGAGGGGCTGCAGATGGTGCAGCAGCTCTCCCAGCAAGTTTTTAAAAACTCTCCCAGCAGATCGAACTCCTGATCCAGTGAGAGGTTTTCGTTGACTTTTAAAGCACTTCCTGAGCGAGTAGTTTGGCACATGGGGTTGGGAGTCCAGGGACCCCTATTAGTTGCTCTACCGCTGCAGCACCAGTGAATAAAAGCGAAATAAAGACTCCTGGGGGCATATTATCAAGGGCCTTATCGCTGCTTTTTTGGCTTTAAAAGCCAAAAAAGCAGAGATAATATTTTCGCCCTATTTACAAGGCAGTGCAAACATGCATTAGTGCATGTTAGCAGATATTTTCCAGATGCCTTGCTCTGCATCTCTAATGAGATGCAAAGTGGGCATCACTGGGCGTACCCTCATGGAATACCATGTAAATTATCGCTATGTGCACATCGCGATATTTACAAGGCGGCTCATAACACAGTTAGCAATTTTAAAATCTGCGCTACCCGCGGTTTTCACCGAAAACTAATGTCTGCTGAAAACCTGACTTACCTGCATTATCCAATGACAAGTGGATCGTCAGGCTGAGTGCACCCTGGCCTATCAACAACATTTTCGCCATTCCTGTGGACTTTTTGCTGGATTTCCGGCGATATCCCCTCCTACAACGCTGCTATCGCTGGAATTTTATCGCCCTGGAGAAACGTGCTGTTGATAATGCGATAACCAGGCGATATATTCAGCAAGAGCCAGCGATAAATAAAAAAGCACTAAGCGCACTTTGCGATATTTATCGCCGTCTGTTGCTGATATGCCCCATGGATACATGGGACTCAATTAACTACACCTTCCTGACGTTAAGCATAAAAAAAACACTACCATCTATCTCTACAGAGTTACTACTTTGCAGACAGTTGACTACAGTACTATAAGAATAAAAATACTAACAGGGCAATTGACTTCTTCTCCGTAGCAAAATGAATCTTTTTTATTATACTCACCGCACCACAAATGTAAGATAAATAGAAATAGTTATGAATTCGTTTTGCTTACCTTATAACCAAAGGCCGCTATATTGCATAGTTTAAAGGGCATTGTTGCTATAGAACTAGCTAATAGTAATGTTACTATTATAGTAGTTTAGATGTAGTAAAAATACCTACATCCACTGCTATAAAAAGTAGCCTTTTTGCCCTGTCTCTAGGGATGTGGGCATTGCAAAACCCCAAATTTCTACTTTGATGCAAGCAATAGGCTTTTTATATTATATACTGTGCCACCGTAACTGTGGTCAAAGTTAACAAAACTCTCTCATGCTCAGTGGGGGTCTGGTATTCTCCTCAGGGCTTTAAACAAACAAACAACACTGCTTGAAGCGGCCTATCCTCTCCTAGAGGGCTTCAAAAAATCCTCCGCCGCATGTTGGGGGTTTCCCCCACAGACCTTTAAAGTAAATGCTGCACTGCCTTTTGAGGGCTTGCCCTCCAGGAAGAACTTTACAAAATTATTGTGGGTTAATAAATATTCCCAGGAAGATCTGTAAAATATTTTGTGGTCAATATTTAGAAAGGTAACCAGAAACTGCTGTGTTAACCTCCAATTTAGGATGTTTATGGGACATGTGGTAACTCAAAGTTAGATAATGCAACACAGTGCATGAACTGTATAACTGGGAAAAAGGGCGGTGGATTGTTTTATATGAAAACTGTGGTTTTGGCAATGAAATGAATCCTCATTGCTGATGAATCCGAGCGCACAACACCACACACAGAAGTGCAGCTCCCACTGCCCGCAGACACTAATCCGGTTTCCAATGAGCTGGGCAGATGCCAGATAAAATTCTATTTACATTTGCAAACAAATAACTAGATAAGTAGCTTTGTGGATAAAACGCTGAACATGTAAAGGAGCATGGTGCCAGAAAATGTCATATTGCTGCTGCAGGCACTAACAGATATTGGTGGTGATGGTGACTTCCCACTCTGATGTATGTCATGCATTCACCCATATCTAGAGCCAAGCATATATTTGCACTGTCAGGTGGGTGAGGAAATTCCTATTCATAGAAATAAAGGGGGAGATTTACAAGCCCCTTGCGCCACTTTTGCGCCGCTGGTTGCGTCACTCCTGTGATGCAGCGGCGGCGTAAAGCTAGCGCCATGCTGCGGGGGATTCACAACGTAACGCATTTAGGGAGATGCGTCACGTTGTAAAGCCCTGCCCCACATGAAACCTGTGTCACTGAACGCCTCGGAAAAGTGCCTGAGTGAAATCTACAAGATTTCACTCAGTCACTTTTCCGACCCCGCTGCGTCAAAACCTTGCGCCTGCTTGAAGCAGGCGTAAGGTGTGATGCACCATGTGGAAGATAGGCTGGGTTGGCACAGTGCTGGAGTTGCGTCGCTCCCGCCGACACAACTTCAGCACTGCGCCAACCTTACGCCGATCCTTGCGCCATGGCGCGCCGCACATGGCCGGCTTTAGTACTGGTGGTGCCCTGTGCAACAATGTTTGTTGGTGCTCCCTCACCACGAAATGTTACATAAGACAGAGGCCTACAAGGTGTTGGAGTCCATTGTCATCCATAATGGTAGGTAGTAAAATTAAGAGCCTGTGGTCTGGAAAAGCACAAGTTCAGAATTTAAAAGGTAACACCATTGGGTTTACTTTAATAATTAGAATTGATTTCTACCCAAATTATCTTTTTGCAATATTTGGATAGGACAAACCTGGGCAAAAAAACATGTAAATGTAATATATTCCTTACAGTTAGCGCTCACTGCTCTATATTAGTATTTTAACTCTTAAACTGCAAGTAACAAAAGGATCTCTCTGACAAAAGCGATAACCCATTGACCTATTTATAGAGGATGCACTTTGTGATCTGAATGGGACACACACACGTTCTCTGCAGCAGGCAATTTAACCTCCTGCGCTATTATGAGTCAAAACCTTGTCTACCAGACAAAGCTCTGGTCTGTCTCCAGGAAGAACATTAACCACCGAGTTATGGTGACATTTTTATTGATGCTTACAAATTGCTGGGTCAGGGAACGTGGCATCTGGTGCTTTTAAAACAATAAACAGGGTGCCCCCACCTCTAGTCGGCGCCCGGTGCGGTGGCACCGATCGCACCGCACTAGAGCCGGCCCTGGTGGCGCAACGATGGCATTGCGTGTCGCAGGTTTCTTGGCGCATTCCTGCTGATTTGCAGGGTAACGTAAATCTGCCCCAAAGAGCGTGCACCTGCAATCCATCTGGGGACTGAGACAGGAAGTCATTTAGAGCTGACCCTGGGTCTTCCTCATAACATTTTGACTAAAGTGAGTATTTACCAACTCGGAGTTCATATTGGTGTAGAATAATTGTTGCTTTCCATGTTTCTCGCACCAGTAGTGCAACTCTAACGCGTCATGGGGCCTATTTACAAGAATTGTCACGCAGCGCAGCAAATCTCCTTGCTGCACTGCACGAGAGAGAAAGTGCAGGAAAGCACTGTCGCTGGAATCGTTTTGGGTGCCTAGTGCCAATGCAGGCAGCCTTGCACTAAGGTGCAAGGGTGACTGTGTTGCATGCATGATTGTTTTTGGGCAGGAAGGGGAACCTTCACCTATGCATTTTGACACAAACCCATATTTACAAAGTCTTGCAAACGTGGTTTTGCGCCAAAATGGTGCACATATCTGAGGCTGTTGAAACAAGGTGAAATATTATTATTTCTCCTTGTTACTTCCTCTTTGCATGTGTGCTGCATTCTGCAGCAAATATACAAATTGGAATGATCTTTAACCCTTTCGACGCTGATGACGAGCTCAGCTCGTCATCACCCACGGGTGTCGTGTGCTGATGACGAGCTGAGCTCGTCATGCAAACAGCAAAATGGTAATTCCCAGCACACAGCGGGAAAACGCCTAGTAGCCAAGAGGTTAAAGAACAATTTTTGTGCAGGACCTTAACCCCTTCGCAGCTGGGAAAATTCCCATGCTGTGCTGGGGGGCGGGGGGCCGCACAGCGCCCCTGTGCTGATGACGAGGTCAGCTCGTCATGAGCCACGGTGGTCGTGTGCTCATGGCGAGCTGAGCTCGTCATGACCACACCCGTTTCTTTAGAAAGTTCGCACAGCAGGGGAATTAGCCCAGCGTGCGAGCGTTCTAAAGGTCATGACGAGCTCAGCTCGTCATGAGCACACGAGCTCCGTGGCTCATGATGAGCTCAGCTCGTCATGAGATTCGAAGGGGTTAATACAGTCACACTTGCGACAGAAGGGTGTTTGCGTTGGCACGAGGCAGGCCAAAATGTGCCAACAGAGGAAGGCTGAACTGCACCATATCTTTGAAAATATGGTGCAGTTCTGCTCTTTCCCTTTCATGCAATGAAGTGCAGTTCAGCATCTTCCCTTGCTGTGGCGCGTTGCATGAAATCTTAGTAAATCTTGGCCAGCGTGCCTAGGGCTATGAGAGGAACATATCCCAGCCTTTGCTTCATATGTATAGTCCCTCAACAGCCTCGTCTTATTTGTTGATTTCTGTCCTTGGTGATGTGATGTGTTTACCAGAGGTGGCGAGAGAAGTGCTAGGGGCCCCAAAGAGACAGGCTTTGCAGTTGCGCCCCTGTACATTGTGTCCCTGGACGTCTATAGAAAGCAACATAAATATTTGTCTGATAATGGCATTTGCCCAACAAAGACACATGGCTGCTTGTTCTTTTCTAGATATTGCAAATAAAAGCTATAGGAATATGCTTACTTATTAGCTTTGGCACCGTTTACCCCAGCCACTAACTTTGCCAAGGCACCAGGCCTGAACGTCTTGCAAACACATGAATCAAATTTCAGCCAACATCTGTGATATTTATAATAAGACAGTTCTACAACACTCTCTACAATAAATAAGGACAACTCCATTAAATTAGGCTGAAAACATTACAGTAACAGAAAAATAAATCCAGTTGTTCAGACTGCTTTAGGGTGCCAGGCAAAGTCCACACAACCGCAAAGAGAATATATGGCCTGAACTTCTGTGATCCCATGCCAAACCTAATGTAGTCTTCAAAGAAGTAAATGAGCAACTGAGAAAGCACCACTCCTCTAAACCACATGGAGTCTGGGTATACTTATATGTGTTCAGAGCTGGTGTCAGGGAAAAGTGGCGGGGCAGAGTAGACGCGGGGGCTGACAATGACAATAACAACACACAAAAAAAGAATTTACCTGCATCCTGCAGTATCGCTGCTCTGCTGCTCTTCTGGCTCCACTAAAACAGAGGCTCCCAGACATGGCCAACCCAGACGTTGCTCTCATGCTGATGGCAGCATGAGAGAAGCGCCGGGATTGGCCTGATGGACCTGGATTTGCTCTACCCAGAGAGACTGGGAGCCTGTGCATGCTTTCTTTAACCTGGCAACGCAGCTTGGGTTGGAGACATCTCAGTGTGCATGTCAAATTGGCTGTCCTAAGATAGCGGGGCACACCCACATGTGCACTTAGCGGCATAGCCCAATACCCCTCCTATGCCCATCATCACGATGGCCCGCCCCCTAGACTTATTTTACACGTTTTGCATCTGCTGGTAGGGAAGGGGACGCTCCACCACCATAATAGAGGAACCGCCGCTGTATGTGTTTTCTGCCATGCAGCAATTTCTCTTCTAGAACGGACAACAGGGATATGCTCTGCACCCAGCCATCCCTTTACTTTGATGACAGAGGCCAACTCAGGCGGAGGCTCTTCGGTCATTGCTGGATCTCCACAACTGTAGAGGGAACTCCGCACTGCAGCTCCTAATCGCGGAGATACAGTTACAATTACGGAGACTCTACCCGAGTGTGGGGGCTTTTTGTGAATCAGAGCCTAATATGCTGGGACAGGTGTAGCCAAGTTCAGGCAGTATTTAAATCATTCCAGGAAAGAGTGTGATGACTTTTTATCTTACCCGCTAAGAATACACATATTGAAACATTCCTCTTTTTGAAACAATGTGTCACACAGATCAAATCACAGATATACACTTAGGGCATGCTTGCAAGTTCGCGGTCCGAGGACCATCATACTCGTGGTGGCACAGCAGTCTGGCGACCCCCACATTACGACCCTAGTGGTTGTGCTGCCCTGGGACTGCCGACTCTGCCAGGGAATTGCCGTTCCCTGGTGGTTTCATGGCGGTCCACTTGGGGTCTCTATGCTTGGATGACTGCTAAGGTCCAGCCAAGCATATAACGACTTTCATCACTGTCACTGTTTTGATGGTGGTCTTTCCTCCATGAAAACAGTAGTGGTGAGAAAAGAAAGGGGACCCTACACTGTTTTTATGTGCCCCTCTCGTAAACCTCTTTTTTTGCAGGGCAGTGGGCATGTAGGCTACTGAGTCTCAATTGTGGGGTTGAGGTTATTTACCACGGATGTTTCCAGGACCATCCAACTATGGGTCTGCCAACTGGCCAAACTATTTCTGCTTGCACACTTCACTCTCATGTTAGAGAGGGCAAGCAGTCACAGGCTTCTCAAAGATGTAGTGTGTGTGTGTGGCGCTCAAGTTTAGCATTGAACAAACAACCAGCATTCCAATAAACTCAATATGCAGCTCAATGCTTGTTGATTCAAAAAATAAATTACCTTAATCACACATTTGTCCTAAATATTACACAATCCCAATAGACACACAAATCACAAGTATGGTAGACATATAAGGTGCCAGCTCTATGTACCCCCTTGGAGAAATCAGGGGATAGCATGAATAAAGCTTAAGAGCAGTTGTCAGACCCACAGTCAGAAAAGCACTGAGGGTCTTATTATGACTTTGGAGGTCCTACAGTGGACGGTGCAATGCACCATCTGCTGTAGGACTGCCAAAACCCTGGAGCCACTGCCCACCAGAATAGGAGTTAAATCCTGGTTTGGCAGGTGGTGCTGCAGCAGTCTAAGGTGGCAGTCTGTCAGGCTCATTGAAGAGCCTGACATGCAGACTGCAATTCTCAGAGTGCTGATTGCACCTTCCTACATGGTGTGGCATGCACGCCACACTGTGCAGGTCCAAATTCTTTTAATCTTACCCTCTTTAATAGCAAGTGGCACACTATGAATGCTCTGTCACCTCTGGTACGAAGAACAAATCTTCAGCCTGATTCCTGCTGGGCAAAGCAGGTAGTACAAAGGTCTGAGAAGGTAGCAGGGCACAGGCCACAGCCATTAGTGCTTCTGCCTCACCTTAGTCTGTCGAGTCATAGTGCAGGTCAAAGGGTAGACCCAGCCATAACAGTCTCTAAAGGGGTGCAATTATACGACCGCATCTGGGCTGTGGGCAGGTACAGACCAAGACAAGCAAAACAGTGGGCTTACTTTAATCACAGAAGTTGTAGTCCCTATACGGGCCCAAGGTACTCATGCAGTAACAGCCCTCATCCAGGCCCGCAGCATTCAAACACCTGCAATATTCATCCAGGCCTTCAACAATTACACAGTTACACCTCCATCTTGGCCTTCGGCAATCACACATTTACTGCCCGACTGGGCTCACAAAGATCACAGCATTGTGGTTACCTCTGGGAGCCAGGTCGAAAGACTGGATGTCATAGGACACCCTAGGTTACTCTCATGCAGTCTGCTTTCTCTAGCCACCGGGCATGTGATGGCCCTCTCTCCTCCTTAATAGTCTTTCTTCACGCAGGGCCAGGCAGATTTCTTTCCTCTTTAAGCTACCAAGCAGGCAAGCTTCTAGGGTCTTCAGGGCAGATCCTCAGATTTTCCAATAGAAAGTACAATTTCAGGCAATTTTCTCTCATCTCCGGAAGATGGGCTATCAGGCAAGCACCAGCCCTGGTTGCACAACAGTCTTTTGAGTCCTCTATGAAGTACTCTCTTCACTGGTCTTAAATTTTTTTTGAACCGGAACAAAGTGCGATGGTTCTAGACCTACTTTTGTATGCAGCTTCTAGATGAGCATCCACTGTCTCAGGGTGTAGAACCAATTTGGAGTGGTTGTTCTTTCACGTGTCATCCTCAAAATGCCCTGCAAACACAGGCTTTGTGTAGAGTGATCCTTCTCACAGCAGGTAGGAATAAGTCTGTCTCCAACATGAAGCACCCACAACAGAGGCAGAGAGCGGTGTTAGGTTTCTGTACCTCATTATCGTCAGAACAATTGAAGGAGTAATCTGGGACAGACAATTGGTCACACATTACCTTGATTTCTCACCTCGGTCAACAGAGACTGAAGTCCCATCCTGCGCTCCGCCATCCACCATATTAGCAGTGCTAAGTTAGACTAATCAGCAGCTCCTTGTTAACAAAAGGCCTCATGAAATTCCTAACGGTAGCCCTGTCTCATTCTTCCTCTCTTAAGTGTCTGGACCTCCTTTCTCTAGCTACAGGAATGCAGACAATACACACCCACTGTCTGAGAGTACAGTCACCATCCTCTTTCTTGTGCTATGGCAGGCCAGGGCATCGAAAATTGATCTGTTTTGCCTTCATTAATCAGGATCGCTTATACACTCACTTATCACCATTAATGGATTACACCTACTACACATCTCATCTACAAAACACTTGACACGTACACAGGATGTCTGCAGAATGTTATGGGCATACATATAATAGCAGAACTTTACACAAGTTGGCCAGTATGCTCCACTTACTGTGACACAGATAAAAAGGTCTGGTCACACTGTTGTTAACAGCACAGTATGCTGTCACCATTGCTTTATGTTCTGTACTTAGGACAGGAAGAGTAGACCACTGCCCATAATGACTCTATGCTTGAAGCGATCCTCCAGGTCACAGGACAGGTCTGACCTGACATAGTGAGGGACAGGTCTAGTCCCATGTTTAGATTACCATGATGCAATGGACACAATAAAAGTCAGGATAAAAGATCCATATCCAACTAGGCACTCAGGGGATGTAAACACATTAATTTAACATACAGGGGACATTCCGATCCCAACCCCCCCTAACCCAATAGATGTTTTGTGTGATACCCTGTCTCACCCCTCCAACCACTCTGTATGTCCTTCCTCACCTCTATGTAACCCTAGCTCAAAGAAACTCTTCTGTTTGTCCTCACCTTTCTGAAGACCAGGTCTGTTGCCATGCACCTCTACCTCCTGTAGACCCTTCTGTTTGTTCCCTGCTTGAGCTGCATGCACTCCTAGAAACCCACCCTCATTTGTAATCTGTATGTTTGTTCCATTCCCATGAAGCACCCCCATGTTGTCGTGCCCTCACTGGCCTTCTGTATTACCCTCCGTAGCCCATCAGTGGGTTCCTCTGCGCCCTACAGCCCCTTCATTTGGTCTCCTTTCTCCTCTAAGTGTCCCAATCCCCTACTGCCTCTCTGTAATTCTCTGCCTTCAGTTGCCCATGTGTACTGCTCTGCTCTCCAGTTTGTTTGTATGTTCCTCCCTGTTGTGTGTCTGCCTCCTTTCTTCTTTGTCTCTCTGGCCCCTGCAGGCCCCATCAATGCTCCATCTCTGAGTCACCTTCTTTGTGAGTCCTTTCACCCCTTGCAATCCCTCTGTGTATTACTGTCCTCCATTCTTTGTGCCATCTGCCCCATGTGCCTATATCCCTCCTTGCAATCCATTTGTGTCAACTTGTCCCAATGATGATGGTCCTTAGTGTGCCCCCACCTGATCAAGCCCCTTATTGTTGTGCCTGACCTCCCTGTAGCCTCTTTACATGTTACCCTCCTACTCCCCCTCCTCCAGGTTCTTTGTATGCCTACTTTCTCCTCAGTTTCGTTGGTCCCCTTGCAGATCCTTTGTTTGTTTACACCCACCACCCCCTACAAGACCTTTGCACTGCCTTACCCCTAGTGGCCCTCTATGTGCCCTTTTTTCACCCTGAAGCCAATCTGCAGTAATCCTCCTTGTCCCCAGCCCCTAAGTATGCCCTGATCCCCTCCAGCTATACTGTGTGATGGCCTGCTTTGCCCCCTGCATGTTCTCTTCATCAACTACCATTCTCAAGTCTCACTTTGTGCCCCTGCCTTTCTTTATGTGCCAACCAATCACCTGAAACTCTTCCTTGTGGTCCTGCCCTCCGTCCACAATTCTTGTGAGCCTCACAACCCAACCAATGTGGTTTTCTACCTTAATAGCAACTCCCAAATATTTTTGGGCTATTACATAATTTCCAAATTACCGTGGTTCCAGACCATCATGTGGCATAAATCAAAGGTAAGAATATGTTTTTTTTTTACTTTGAAAAAAATATTAATATTTATATAATAATTTTCTTAAATATCGCTAAATGTATTGATTTCTTTCCCTATGTTTTAATTTAATTCAATGTTGAATATGAATCAATTTTTGTTTAACATTTTTCCACCATGTGTTTCACTATCCCCCTATCTTAATTATTGGTGTGAAGTTCTCCTTATCATGGACAGCATGACAAAGAACATTTTGGAACCGGACCCTGGGGTAACACTGTTGGGCTACTTAAAGAACATTCCATTCCAAAAGTACCATAGGAAGAGCATTTTTTTGTTTTGATAATAACTCTAGCCTCATTTGACAAATCTTAACAAATCTTTCCCAAAATAGTTCTTCAATCTCAGCTCTTTCCTGCAAAGTGTTCGGGTGATCTGTCAAGCAGGGCATAGAAAAGGGGAGGTGGGGGTGCAAGGCACTTTTTTGCCCATGCATTTTCCAAAAGAGAACTTAGATGTCGATATTGGAAAAACTGCTGAACAGTTTTCTCTACAAATGGCAGAAAGCTACATCTTTACTCAGAAAGTGTGCTTTTTGTGATTCAGTGTAATTTTGTCTAGCCATGTTATAGAAATTAAGGTTCAAACTTTATAGAAATCTCTTGCCACAGGACTACCATGGGACCGCACAGCAAAATAAAGAGGTTAAATTGAACAATGAGCAATGTGATTGGTGGTCGCAATATGATCAACATTTTTGCGGCTGCCACTACAGGACTCAGGGATTCCTCTAGTCCTGAAAATATGTTTAAATATATATAGAAGTGCATGGTAGGGATACTTTGCCCCATAACCCTTTTGCATTAAAGGTTAAAGTGGAGCTATATGTGAGGAAGGTAGTACAATTTTACCTTATGTTAAAAAACCTTACAAATTCACTGAAAAATAACTACCGTACTAAAAACCAAAAACCAGGGAAATTTGTCAATTGTAAGCATTTATGGACCTCACCTTTGTTTTTGGCACAGTAAATCAATTTAAATTGTGGATTCTCATGGAATATATGAGGTTGGGGAAGGCACTAGTGACTCTGCTCTCACACTTACATTGGGAGACATCCACCAGGGTCCACTGTGGGCCAAATGGAAAATGTATTTCCTCAACAAAATCAAAAATCCCGGGTCTGACAGAGGTGTGTTCTGGATCCCTTTTTATTTCTATTTATATTAAAGGGCTGAAGAGACACCTATGCATCACCAGCATCCACATGCCACAGTTGGGTAAATGACCAGTCCCTATTTTTTTTATATACAGACGATGCAGCCCTATATCAGTGACTGTAAATTAGCTACAAAGTCTGCTTGACTCCTTTACATGCTTAATGAATGACTTAGACCTGAAAACAAATTTATGAAAGTCATTCGTCAAGATGAGCAGACCTAAAAACATGAAAGCAAAGTCCCACTCAAATGAAGGAGTCCCAATCACCAAATTCAAGATCGTATTTAGCAATCCGGTTTGGTTCTGCGTTATCTTGGGATCATTTAACCAATTTAAGAGCCTATCAATTACATAGAACCATAGAAGTTGTTTTCCATACTACCTCGAAACTGCACCATAAGCCAATAAAAAAGTAGTTCAGTTCTATGGGAAGCACATGTATCTCTGTTGGGCAATATGGGAATCGGAGGTACATCAACCTTTAAACGCTGCAGAGGGAAGAAACAACTTCATATTCAGATTATTAGCTTTTACACAAGTCTCCGCCATTTATATGTAATTTCAAGGTAGTTTTGAAATATTTGAAAAATGTCAATAATGTAAATCCATTGTCATTAGGCATTATAATTTGGGGGAGGCCAAAATCTGGCTTTTCAAGGGTAGACACCCAAGATTATTTAACTTTAGATAACATGCTAACAATTCCCTGGTTTGCTTATGTGAAGCAGGTATTCACCACTCTGGAGTTCCCAAGATTTTTACCATCCCTGAGAGATTTTTATTAGGGATTACCACAGAGTTGGAATCTCCATTAGGAAATCATTATTTAGGAACTGCTAAACCATTCATTCCTAATGGTTTTGCATTTCCAAATTAGCAATTTCTTAATAGGAAATGGAAATTAGGAAAATCAAAACCAATGGTGCCTAAGGCCCCCTTGATGCACACCCCAAAAAAGTGATGCGCATGTAAAGACACAAATGGCCTAGGGGCATGTGCGAGCTACATGGCACTTTAAAACGTACATGTTGGGTGCATTTATTAAATTGCACATGGTTACCATTGACTTGAAATCGATGGCACTAGCATTTCCTAATTGCCCATTTTGCATTCAGGAAATGCTTTGTACATGTGCTTAGGAAATCGCAAATAGGAAATCCCTATTTGTGATTTCCAATTTAGAGAATTGCAAAATGTGTTTTCCACTGGGTAGAAATTGTGTTTTGTGATTCCCTGTTGGCCTTTGTACGGTGTGCAGACAGAATATAGAGTAGAAAATATTGAGTGGCACAAATTTCAAGTAATAAATATTGTGGTTCCGAAATATCGACAGTAAGAATATCGTAGTCAAGAACATTGACTTATGGTAAGAAATATCGATGTAAAAATACTGAAGTGTTTATTGTCGTTTGCAAAAATATAGTTGTTAAAAATAGAGTTTTTTTAATTAATGTTATGTATTTAGTATATATTTTATATGTAAATTATGTATTTGTTTGTATAAGAATTGTTTGTATTTTTAATATATGTTACATTTTTAGTCATTTTTTTCAAATTTGAATTTTGCGGTTTTAATTCCGTAGCGTGTTGTGGGTTTATAGGGGAATAGGGTGGGAAGTATTAATATCTCAAGGAGTCTGTCGAACTTTTACGCATACCTTTTGCTTTTTTTTTTTTTTCTCTGTTGTCCCTCTATATGTGTCTTCTACTCCAAAATATGTTGTGAAGCGCTCCGATACCCTCGGGTCTGGCTAGCGCTATAAAAAACTCCTAAAATAAATAAATACATAAAATATTTGTTTAATTGAGATTTTATCGTTTTAAATGTGTAAAGTAATTTATTATTGATTAATTTATAATAGGTTGTTACTTAATTTTAATTAATTCATTGGTAATTAATTATGGTAAATGTGTAATTATTTTTAGGTGTGTGTTGTGGTGTTTATAGGTGTAAAGGGTGGAAATTAATTTGTGTTTAATAATTAATATATAGTTGTTAATTAATGTTAATTATTTGATATTTATTTTGGGTAAGTGTTTCTTTTTTGTGTGTTGTTTTTTACTTTTAAAGGGGTAAAGGGTGGTTATTAAAGTCATTTTAATTATTTTATTATTAGTTGTTAATAGTAATAGTTTTTAATTTAAAAATAAGTTTTAATTGTGTTTTATTATTTTATAGTTTAATTTAGGTGTGTGTTGTGGTTATTATAGTGTTAAAGTGTGTTTAGTCAATTAATGTTTATTAGTTTTTTTTAAATAATAATATATATAATTTAACATGTTGAAGTGTTTTGGTTTTGGTGGGGTATTATAGGGTAGGAAATAAAATAAATACATTTAAGTATGAATTATTTTTTTGTAAATATTTTCTAGTTAATTTATTTTAAATAATATTTGTAGGTTTTTGTTATATTTAATTAATATTATAATATGTTATCTTTTTATACATTTAGGGGTCGATTCCGATTCGGGAAACAAATCCGTACGACGATTCATATTCGTAGCCGTTTTCGTACGAATCGTACGAATCCGCCCGAATCGCGTAGTGCGATCCGTTGAGAGAAAATACGTCAGAATCATTGCGAACCGTACGAAAATGAAGGGTTAATCTGCATGACATCGACCCACACAGTGAACCGTACAATTCGTAAAAATGCCGTACGACCCGCCAAGTATGATCCTGACCAGGGAATGAGTACGCGATTTGTACGGTAAACGTCGCATATGAGCAATTCGTACGGAGGGCAACACTATCACATGTGCACAGTACCCTTAAAATCATGGGGTGTATGTACGGGGTGTACGCACCGGACACCTATGACCTTGGGATGTACGAACCGTACCCCTACGGTCCGTACTCCTACGATCATGGGGTGCATGCACAGGGACATACGCACTCTACCCTGAAATCCAGGGTTGTACGCACCATACCTCGATGTACCATACCACTGCAATCATGGGGTGTACGCACCATACCCGGGGGGACCGTTTTGTGTTCATTTCGAGGCGAAATCTGCTTTTACAGACGTTTTAAGCTCCCGTAGAAAAAGAGTCGTACGGAGTGTTGGCTATACGGTTCGTACTTGTTGGGTCGGAAAATGCAGCTTCGATCCGTACGGACATGGCGTACTGCGCGTTCCGAATGCGATTCGTACGGATTAGTGATTTGTACAGTCTTCGGTACGATTCGTATGGAGAACTGCTTTGGGTACACATCGTACTACTTCGTACGTACAGGTACGGTTATGCCTACGATTCGTATGGGAAAAAAGCTTAGTACGGCTATTCGGGGGCATTTTACTGAATCGGAATCGGCCCCTTAATATATTTTCATTTTTAATTTTTTTAATATTTTTTTTATTTTTATGATTTAAAAAAAATATTTTTTTTTCATAGATGTTTGAGTGTGAATAGTAATGTTTACCCCTCCCCTATCTAACACTTTACCTACTGTTGCACTGTTGCACTCACTGGGGTGGGAATAGTAATTTTTACCTCTTCCCTATCAAGCACTTTCCCTACTGTAGCACTCACAGGAGTGGGAACAGTAATTGTTACCCCTTCGCTATCCAACACTTTCCCTACTATTGCACTTTTTGGAGTGGGAATAGTATTTTTTACCCCTCTGCTATCTAGCACTTTCCTTACTGTTGCACTCTTTGTGGTGGGAATAGTAATATTTGCCCCTCCGCTATCTCACACTTTCCCTACTGTTGCTCTCACTGGGGTGGGAATAGTAATTTTTACCCCTCCACCATCCAACACTTTCCCCACATGTTGCAGTCACTGGAGTTGGGATAGTAAATTTCATTTCTCCGCTATCCAACACTTAACCTACTGTTGCCCTCACTGTAGTGGGAAGCTTTGTTTTTACCCCTTTGCTATCCAAAACTTTCCCTATTGTATTGGGAAATTTCAGTTAAAATATTTTTTTATAGTTAATATTTAATTTATTATAGATTTGTTTTCATATTTTAAATCATTAATATATATATTTTTTTAAATTATTTTAAACTTTTAACATGAATAAAAAATAATAGTTTATTAATTGTTTTAAAGTAAATATATATGTTCAAATTGATATGTGTGTGTTAATTGTTTATAAGTTTATAAGTTATATTTTATAAAAATGTATATTAAATTTATTTTAATTTGTTAAACTTATATTTAATATTTTTAATATATATTGTTTTATTTTATATTTATATAAAAGTCAATATTAAATACATTTATATTTTTACATCGATATATATTAGTCGATATTTTTGCACTTAACTGTCAATATTTTTGTTGTCTATATTTTTTAAATAATATTTTTAACATCAATATTTTTTACATCAATGTTGTGTCAGTGAACCCTTTATGCAAATGGAAAGGCAATTTAGTATTTATTAAGAGACTAAATTGCCATTCGGTCCTTTACGAAATGCTAAATCCTTTCATACATATGTCCCAATGTCCATAAAGCTTCCTAAATGCCCTGAGAACGTTTTTCTAAGCAATATACTTCATACTTTATGCACTTTTGTACCTTGTACAGTCCTTATAGAAAAAGTTTTTTTGCTCTGTTTTAGCATACCACCAACATTAGACAGTATGAAATGGGAAGGATATTGTCACAGCAGCTGGATTCTAAATAAATCTGCTATGCAATTATTAATTATATACTAGGTGCACTTTGATGTTATGAAAATATTCTGAGCTGGTAACTGTTTGCATAATTGTCAAAAATAATACCACTGTAAAATAAGGTTTAAATTGTCTTCATTGCATGACCATCACTAATTTATGTATTATATTTTATATTTCTTTTAATGTTGTTTGTATTGATTGCACTTTTATGGCAAATTTAGACAAATAAAGGCTATTGATTTGACTTAACATTGCAACTTCCAAATTGCCTCACAGAATTACAGCAAACTTGGCATGAAAGTTGAACTTTAATCAAGGAAGTGCCTTTGTTTGGTTTGGTGTAAGTGGTCAGTAGTTTTGAGAATTACTGTTAGAAGAGAGTCTTGGGCACACTTGAAATTCACGTGATCTGTCAATAAATGTAGTGGTATCTGGACTGTTAATCTGTGGATGTCCCTGATCCTGGGTTTACAGACTACACACGCCACCAAATAAAAAAATAAATCTCAAATTAGGTTGAACGACTGAGGTTTTTTCCTTGTTGCCCGTTTTGCCTTCACTGACCCAACCTGGAAAAAAATAGGAACAATCTGATTGGTTGGCTGTAACTTGAAGTAAAATATGGTTATTGCCAATACAAGACAGGCTCAGTCCCTACATAAAATTGCAGTGCAAGTACTGTTGCATTCAGCTCCTGCAGTTGCTCACATGCAGGATGCTGTGTGTAACTGCCCCAAGGTTGGAAAACCAATCTCATTACCTATGCTTATCAGTCACCCAGGCTTTCTGACACTTTGGGGCCCATTAGGATGGCGGGCGCACTTGTCCGTCCGCCATCCTATCGTGAAATAGGACCACTCGCCATAAGGGCGGGGGTCCCGTGGGGGGCCATTAGGATGCGCTTGCCACAGTGGCTGGCGCATCCTGCATTCCTGTCATTGTGGCGGGCGGTGCACTCAGCACCGCCCGCCACAATGCCAGGAAGGCATGTTGTGCACTTCCATGCACAATATGGCAGGCACAGTGCAGTGCCTGCATGTTGTGCATGGAACTGCAGGGGGGTACCATAGGTACCCCCCATGTGAACCCCCACCCCCAGAGTCCCCGGGGGCCCACAACGGGCCCCCATAAGCAAACCCCACATGCCTTTCTGTGGCGGCAATGCCACCACGGAAAGGCAAGTCTCTGCCCCCATCCTAATATGGCTGGCGGTGTCTGACAGACACCGCCAGCCATTTGTGTTGTTCTTGCTCAATCTACACAAGTGCACACATGAGTCAGCAGCTGTTCAGGTACAATTTGTTTAGGGTCCCTTCCCCACCTGCACAGTAGCTGACCTTATTTCTTATAGAGGGCACTGGAGGTCAGACTCTCACTGTGTGTGATAGCTTTTTGCTTGGCTATATGTGTATAATCTCTTAACCAAATACTCATCATTGATTACTTAAGCAATTTGTTCAGCGAGTACTAATATAACTGCAATAGTACCTATGCTTTGCTCCAATAAGGGCTATATTCTTCTTTGATGTGCATCAGAACTGATAACGTGTTCCTATACATTTTTAAGTGCATACGCCTCCTAGGAAAAATCTATACTGCTCTATGAAAATTATACGCAAGTTATTTTTTTGCTTTAAATGTGAATCAAAACATAGGTACATCATGCTTTTATAGTGGCATGTTTTCTTCTGTTTCTCCCTTGTCTATGTTTGCTGCATATGCTTGCAACCAAAAAACAAGCACTTGCAAAGTCAATAAGTGCAGATGCTGATGGTTGTTTTTTAGTGCAAGAATATGCCACAAAATAAAATGCCAACAAAATACAGCTACCTGAACGTGCCTGCCATATGGTTACAATAAGAATGTAGTAATGCTTTAATCAAAAAATATTTACAATGCCGCTTTGCTATGGATGTTTTTTTAAAATAACAAGCCTTTCATTTGTGCCATGCATTGTATTATTATTAATAATATTTGTATTATTATTATTACTGCTATTATTATTATTATTATTATTAATATTATTTGTATTATTATTATCAATATTGATATTATTATGTGTGAAAGAGACAAATATAAATTACCACAAGAATTGGAGGGACTGGAAGTAATCAGTGTCCAGCATACATACTCCTGCATATAACTATCGAAACTAATAAAGTGTACTGTTCCTATCATAACCAAGGGTTGCACTATTTGTTCATATAAGTGAATAACTGGTCAGTGAAAGCGTTTTCTAATTGGAGCAAGAGCCCTCATCCAACCAGAAGGGTAGCATGCTTCCTCATCGGACAGCTCCTCGTTGAGCTGTAGTTGCAAGGCCCAATGCCCAATGGGCCCCTGAAAAGTGGTACTATGTTAGAGATCTTTTACTTAGTTTGCTGTGCATGAAGCTACATGTAAGTTAAGAGCTAACTGAAAGTGTAGACTGGTGTAGATAAAAAATTAAACTAACTAAGGTGCCCCACTAAGAGTACTTGATTCTGGGATCCCTGTTAATGAACAGGGAAAAAGGCCTTGAAAAAGTCTCAAAGCGACGAAACACGCGCCGGCTGTGTCATTGCTGTAACAACGTAGCAACAGTGGTGAAGACCTGTGCGCTCAACAAATGTTTTGTTATTGCTTTTGTTATTGTCATTAAATTAAAAAATCTGACTGTGAATAGTCAGTAATATACTATATTGTGCTGTGCTCTGTCAATCATTGTCCATATCACCAGTTTACCTGCTATAGCAGCCGCAAAAAACATCGCCACAGATGACACCAGCAACTAATGCTAATTATATGCAGAGTAGGCGTTCCCATGGAAAAAGCAGCGAAAACAGCACTCCGCAACATTCTCAAAGACAAGACAGATCGGCAATAAGATTACAAAGCATGCGATAAGGCGTGTTAGCAGCATGGATTTAACACCTGCTTCTACCTGTAAAGTCAGATGACAACCTGCACCATAAAGCGGAGCCCCTCCCAGAGCCACAAAAGAAGAACAACAGATGCCATGGAGCTACTGATCATGCAGCTCAAGAAGTCCACAACACCCAACACCACCACCCCCAGGCCTGCCACCCCCCCCCCCCCCCGGATCCCCCCACCATCTCCCATCCCCCGGACTACCACAGAGGCAGTGCAGGCAAAGACAACAGACCTTCAGAAAACGCACCAGCCTCACAGAGCTAACACCAGAGGATGTAATTGCCCACTACAGGCTCAGAAGGACAACCATCCTCCGCATTCTGAACATCATAGCCCACAGGCTGATGGTACCAACACAGTGGACAACTAACATCCCTCCGCAGACAAAACTGCTGGCTGTGCTGCATCTTTTGGCCTCTGGTACCTTCCAACCAACAACTGCCAGAGTCGGAGGAGTCTCACAGCCAGCCCTATCAAAGTTACACAAAACTCTTGTGGATGCCATCATCAACTTGGTACCCCAGTACCTTCACTTCCCCCTTACTGTGCAGGAACAGCAGGAGACCAAGCAAGGCTTCTACGCCATAGCTAGCTTCCCGCACATGTTGGTGGCAATGGACCGCACACATGTCCTACTTGTGCCCCCTGCTGACACTGCACACAATTACCACAACAGAAAGCACACACATTCCATCAATTTGCAGGCAATAGTGGACGACCGGGGACTCTTCACCAATGTCTTCGCCACCTACCCAGGCAGTGTGCATGATTCCTACATTTTCCGACAGTCGATCATCATCTGGTGCTTCCAGGATGGCACTTATGGAAATGCTCTGCTCATTGGTAAGTACCAAATAAACACACCACACACCCCAACTCCACAATCATGCAACTCACAACTCTGGGAATGCATACGTTACAAACTCACATACAACATGCAAAACAACATGCCCACCCACCAGACACAACAGCACAACTTACTTTGGTAACCTGGGCTAGCCATGTACATGAGCCATCAACGGCATGGCACCTCAGCCACACAATAGCAGATCGTGGGGAGAGGTGGTAACCAGCCATGTGTGAAGGAGGCAAGTGACCCATGAATGAGAATGTACACAATGCCAAGTGTGGCATGGATGTGCAGTCCAGACTGCAGGATGCATACCACAGACATATCCATGTCGACATATTCATGTCGACATACACTGCTGGTGTTTGGAGTGTAGTGGACAGTGGACACAACCATGTCACCCCAGCCAGTGTGGGAGTATATGGAACTGTAGCTTGTTACGTCCCCCCTGTAAGCGTGAGTGGAGTGGGCTGGCCCGGCGTACGTCAGGCCAACTTAAGGGTGTGAATGAAAAGCATGTAGCTCTGGGCGTGGTTCTCTTATGGAATGCCCAATGTGTCTGCCAGGGTGGTGCCTCTCACCCCACCATGAGGCCTACACCATCGTCGTGAGCGGTGTTGCCTGCGATCCTGTGCACCTGCTGCACCCTGGGCTGTTGGTTACCAAACCCGTCTTGCCCGCCCCTGCGCACCTAGGCCTCACTGCTCACCTGCAGACTCGGGCGTGTGTCAAAGAGGGCCCACCACGTGCCAGTGCAATCTCAAAGCCCGAGGCCCACAACCTTGGCATTCTCTACAGACCATCATGGCCTCCACAACACAGGCCCTCTGTGCTCCTTTCTCGTTGACGTACTCCACCACTGCCACCGCCCTACACTACAGTCAAGTAAGTAACACATTGGAACTGATTCTTGATTTTTAATGGCAGAGTTAATATGTTCATGGGACGTTTGATATCACTGTACTCCCTTCGATGTGATGCCACCAACTCTGTGCATAGCATTCCAACCCCACGAATCCGTGGTCCCTTGATGACTACAGCGTGGGGGCCAACACTACGGTCATGTAGGTCACACATTTGGAACTTGATTTCTCAATGGCAGAGTTCATATCATTGCACGCATGTCGAGGTGTAAGAGGCAGATGTCTTTCAGTTGGAGGGAAAGAGGATCATCGTTACGGAGGTGATTGAACACTACCAACAACTGCTCTGGTGTCACTAACTCTGTGCATCTCAAGCCAACGACACGTGTCTGTGGGCCCCTGCTGACCGCTGCCTCCGGCCTACACTGTGGTCGAGTAGGTCACACATTTGGAACTGAGTCTTGATTAATTTTCTTTATTTATGGAAGAATTTATATCATTGTAAAGGCCTCATCGCAGACTGCATACATTTTCAGCTCCGGTACCACTAAGTCTGTTCCCCGACTTCCATGGACACTCACTGGTTGAACTTTGGGGGCATCTGAGTATATGGCCTGGGGGTTGTCCTCATCATCATGGAGCTGATACTGACTTGGTGGTAAAAATTAGTCTGTAGCATCCATCTCCTCCATATTGCCATTTCTGCTTGGTTCTGCCCTCTGTATCATGCCCAAGAAGAACACCTTCCATTGTCCCCCACAACCCTCTGCGACATTCACCTTGGACATCGACGAGGACCCGCTCAGCTCACATGGCCCTACCTCAGAGCACCGCAAGTAACCATCCCATGGCGGTGAGCCTGTGCCGGCTGCAGTGCATCCAGGGCCACTAACACTGTGCAGCTCAAGTCATGGACCCTTGCTGTCTGAACCTTGAACTTCTTATTGTCTGATCACTGTTGTGGTTGTTGCCAGCACCAACCACTCCCTGAGGGCTTTCTTACACTCACCCCACACCCATCCAGCACATGCGTCACTGGTCTTGTGACCCTGGCAATAAAATGAGCCGGGCGCAATTGCCAGTAGCCAGTCCCACAAACTATCTAACTGTGTCCGTGTGGTCATTATGTATGCTTGAGGGTCCCAGGTCCTACCACATTACATTGCGCTGTGTACAGCGGATGCAACCATGTCACCTCAGGCAGTGGGGTAGAACTGGGCCATGTGGCTGTGTCGTACCCCCCTGTGAGCTTAAGCGGAGTGGACTTGCTTACGACAGTCCATCTTTGGGGTGTGGTTCATCAACCTGGGGCTCTGGGCATGGTTAAATGTTGGCCCTGTCAAGGAGGTAACTAATGCATGTGGCTCTGTTGTAGTGTCTGCGCCACCTGTCCCGCAATGGACAATGTTGCAATGTAGCATGCCCCCGGAGTACAGGCTCGGCCGATGGGGTGAATGAGGGAGCGTAAGCCCGCTAGGGTCCGGGATCATACATGCCAAGTGTTGTGTGTGAAGCTATTACCACAACATAAGCCAAAGGTCTACCCTCAACCACATGGGGAGTGCAGCCAGCCATGAACTTCACATCTGTGTGCGCCCTATCCTTACCATAGGCCTATACACACTTGGCCGTCCGCCTTCAGCGCACAACATCACTGTGTCATTGTCAGGCATGTGGACATGTGCAGACAGGCATGACAATGGTATGCCGTAGGGGTGCAAGTGATGCAACCGCACTATGCACACTGGTAAATAGGCTCAGGGGAGGGAGGAGCAGCAGTGAGGCTACGTAGTACATATTGATGCCGCTCATTTGCTACAAGCAGTACATGACAAACATGAATCACTAAGTCACACATATGACACACCAATGAACCAGTGAGCGTGCCAACATATCATGCAAGACCAACTATTGACTCATGTCTCTCTGCACTGTCACAGGTGATCAAGGACATGCACTGTGCGCTTGGATGATGACACCCCTCTGAGCCCTGAACACACTGGTCCAGAGGCAGAACAATGCGGCCCAAAAATGCACCAGGGGCATCCTGGTACGCACATTCAGCGTGTTGAAGTCACATTTCAGGTGCCTGAACATCACAGGTGGAAGACTCCTGTACAGCCCAGATATCATGTGCAAGATGATTGTTGCATGTTGTGTGTTGCACTCCACATGTGTACGAACCAATGCCCCATGGATACAAGTGCCAGATGCACCGGATGATAATGAGGATGATGAGGCAGTTGGACCACACCCCACTGCAGCTGCAGCAGGAATAGCCCGTAGGAACACCATTATTGACAATTTCTTCACATGAGCACGTCACATTGTGACAGTCCTTGGCAATCAAGGGACAGTACAAAATGACCACAGGCACAGCATGTGCAAATAAATTAATTCCAAGACACATTCCCTGCGTGCATGTCACTTATCTGTACAAGCACATCACTCAGACGAGTGTAAGTGCAAAATGTAGTGCTAACGAGTGTAAGTGCAAAATGTAGTGCTAGAAATTTCATGATTTGAAAATAGTTGGTGGGTGTGCCACTTCTTTACAGAGAGGCTTTTTAGGGTGTCAAGTATTATTAATGCCAGGTCTTTGTGTCACAGATAGTACGGAATCCCACTCTTCGGCATTTCACATGTGTCACACATCATTATATATAGGCTGTCATTTGTGATCTACGAGTGACAACAGGGTTTCTTTTGGGGTCAAATTTGTTCCACCATGATGCAGGGATGCACCCTGTGACTCAAGTCCCACAACATGAGCAACATGTACATGAGAGAGAGTCACTGCCCCTACATTCGTCCAAGCTTTCATACTTGATTAATCATAGACATGTCACATATGTGTTCAGGAGGTGTTGATTGTCCATGGGAGAGGCGGGTTCACAGTGTGTTCCATGTATGTTTCCGCATTGGCGCAGTTTACATGCAGACTGCATGTCAATGTACATTGTGACCGTTTGTGAGGAGATGCCTATTTGTTGCGGGATGATGGACATTTGTTCTACATCGCGGATGTGAGGTTGTACTTGTACATTGTCATCTCACCATTTTTTACTTTGCTTTTATGGTGCATTTTTCCGCAGGACGCATGGGAATTGCAGGCCTGTCACTGGTTATCGCGGTTTGGGTCATCACCGATTTTTTCGCGTTCGCGTTTAGCATTTTTGTGGCGTCGCGTTGATTTTTACGTGGTCATTTTACTCATTGTTGTAAGACTATCACATGGTCCCGCTGTGTTGAGCATACAACTTTAACACGGCGTTATGTTCCCGCGATAGACTGCAATGTGAAGAGTTGCGTTAAGCTAATTTTGCGATAATTATCACACGTTCTTGAAAATATCCCCCTCGTTTTTCTTTACTCTTGTCGGTGGTCTGGTATGAACCAGCACGTCTCTCAGGTTTCTGGTGAGTTTGAATGCAAAACCAGAGTGGTCAAAATTAAGTAAGCAGTAGTACACAATGTTCCATAATGTATTTATTTTCTTCTTGATCTTGTTCGAATTTGGAGTGAAGGTTGTGACACAAGTTAGTATTTTTTATGGTTCTCTTAGTCATTGTTATAATAAGGCATCCCAGTTATTATTCCTCATTCCCTAGCATGCCTTATTGATGATATTGTGGGGGTAAATTCTATTTAACCGTTTTTCTTTCAATGTTTTCAACTGTTAATCAAAATCCTTTAAATTCCTTAAAAGTTGGCTAAATAGCATGTTCTTTCTCAGTGATATAGGATGATGGCTGTCAAAAAGTAACAGACTGTTATGGGCTGTAGGTTTCTTGAAGCTCTTGGCATTCAACAAGCCCTTTTCAATGGTAATGTTGAAATCCAAAAGAATAATTTTTTATTGGACACATTTTTTTAAAATCTCAAGTAAATGTCTAAAGATTTAACTCATTTAACAAATTCTTCACATATTTCTCATTCGCTATTCAACACTATGAAGACATCATCATTGAACTTTCGCCACAAGGGGATGTTGTTTCTGCAAGGGTTGTTGTCACATAGAATAAAGGTTTTTTTTCAAAATGGGCCATATACAAGCAGGTCAGGCTAGGGGCATATGTACCCCTATTGAAGTGTCCTGTATTGGTAAATATAAATTTTCCTCAAAATGAAGAAAGAAAATGTAATGCTATTGATGCGCAGTGAATGATAAAGTGCATTGGTTTTGGAGAAGTCCAATTGCTAGCTCTCTTTAAGTCCTAGGTAAGTAAATCAATGGCTCCACTTTGATTGATGTCTTTGATAAGATTGAGGACATCCTTTGTATCTTTCATGAATGTATGAATGTTTTTCACCTGTGGTCATAAAAAATGGTTAGAGAAAAAGGAGGCAATACCTGAAACAATCGGGCACCCTGGGGAAGGGACAAGGCCTTTGTGTATTTTAGATAGATTGTAAAAGAATGTAATCTTCGGATGTTCATTGATGAGGAAATCTGCTTCTCTTTTCATAATCCATCCCATGGTCTCAGCTTCATTCACTATAGTAGGTATCTCTTGGAATAATTGTTTGAAGGGTACTCAGTGATGGCCATGTAGCATCTTGTGTCTGATAGTTGCCTTGGGCATTAATTTCTATAATCGCTGGTTGAGAGGATCCTTATAGCTCCTCCCTACTCAGAAGGTTTTATGGTGATCGCATCATTATCAGAAAGTGAAGAGACAGCATTCCTGTCTTCTCTGGATAGATTAGAAAATGGTCATGTTTCCCTCATATTTTGTATCTCATTCAGTATTACCTGTTCAAAGGTTATAATTTCATTTGGTATTGTACTGGTGGCTGGGGTGAAAGTTGAGGGATTACACAATCGAGTGTTACCTGTTATCTCTGGTTCAGCTTTATTAAAAAGAAAGCTTGGAGCCAGATTACCCAGAAAGAAATCCTCAATTAACAGTTAAGTTTGAATCTATGTTACTGAGATGTGGGGATGAAATCCCAGTTCCTTGTTGATAACCTTGTTCTCCGCCTCTGTGAGTTGTTCATTTGACAAATTCACAATCAAATAGTCTTCTTGTCCTTTGTCTTGCTTAGTGTCACCATCTGGCTTCCCATTGGTCCAATTTTGCAAGTTTTCCTCTTCGCTTTGTTTTTCCTCTTCCTTTGCCATGGCCTCTGCCTATAAAAGACTGGACAAATTAAATTAGTGTTCTTTGGGAACCATAGGAGCCTGTTGTGGCCACACTGGTAAGGAACGATCTGATAACCATGTAGCCTGGGAGGGCCTCTCATTTCATCATCGCTACTACAGCATTCTGAGTTGAGGACACTACTGAAAGACTTTCCCTTCCTTCTTTGTATGTTTCTCCCTTCTTCTACGGCTGTTTCAACTTCTGTTGAGAAGTTCTCTCTTACATAAGGGTATATGTTCTCTCTGTTTAATTCATTTGTTATGTCTTTCTTCAACTTAGTGTTTTTTGTTGCATTAAAAATTATTTTAATTGGAGCCCTTTACTCCAATTAAATATAAATTACCTGTAAACAAACATTCAAATTCCAGGCAGCCACTATTTTAAAGGTTATTACATGTTAATGCTAATGTTAATGTTAAACAGTTTATAAAAACCACCTTAAAAAGGCGATGGAAAATAGTTCCCAGATAAGGTCTTGCAACTCCATGGTAGGACATTTGTAAATATGGAGAATAAAATTAGAATCTCTAGTGCAAACACACCAGAAAGCAGTTAGATATTTGTTGCAAAAATATATTACAATGTAATACAAGTCATGCTTTTAAGAACTGCTGTACTTCAGAATATTATGTAGGAACATGCAAAGAGATTTTATTGTCCATATAATTACCTAAAACTTGGAACAAGAAAAATGCTGCCAATAATATCTCCTTTCTGCTTATCACTGTTTATCTAGACAAACAGACCAGAAGAATGAAAAACCTTGTTTTATTTTTTCTTTTTTAAAACTGCAGCTTTAATTAAGCATTCTGTCCTGCCTTACCCTTTTGGCTGGTGGTCTGGCAGCAGGCATTGTGATCTCAGAACTCAACTGTAATAAGTTATTATTATTAATCCTCTAAGTCATTTATTTATTACAGGTGTCTAGGTGTGTCACAAGTCCCCTGTAAAAAGGAAATTACGGACAGGAGCTTTTTTTAAGTGGATAAGAACAGTGCTGTCAGAATTCTTTTCAGAGGGTCACAGGACAAGCAGGAGTTACTGGGCCCAAAAATGATGCTTGAGTCCATATAATCCAGATTTCTAGGGCCCTGCCAACTATGGGCTCTGAGTAACTAGTACAAGTAACCCTGCAGCAAATGACTCTCTATGGTAGCTGGAGTTTTTGGGGAGAAGGTAGATGCAGGGAACCCACAGGCTCACAACTCAATGTATGTTCAGCTACCTCAACAAATGAATGTCATACTAAATACTCACTTTTGTAAAAAGTAGTACTTATACACACACACAAAGCGAAATACGATACACACTAAATAATAACACATAAGGTCTGCATTCTATCACTGTTCATGAGGGCACCAGCATTTTGCTCTTCTAGCTACGGATAGGAGTCATTCCCCAATTATGTTAGGCAACATGCAGGCTAGGCCCCACTAGGGAATGTAAGCTTCACCCTGACCCCCATATGGCATACAAGGTTTGCAAACAACACACATTGGTGAATGGCCTGATTGGTGCAAAGGTCCAATCTTGTTCACAGGCCCCACTCGCCATACATGGGCCTTTATAGCACACATGATTAGCCAACCGCATCAGTGCACTGATTCCGATAGACCTGAATCTCGCATTCGGCTGCTTGGGATCCACTAGGCAGGATTCCCACTGGACCTCTCTCCCTTTAGGTGATCTCTTTCTCCTCAATTGGTCCACAGGTCTTGAGTCAGGCTGAAGCTGGTGCTCCAGGATCAAGGATGAGTGTTCTTGATTCTCCTGGGTGATGTCCCCTCACCCAGCATGGGAGACTGGAAGAACCATATTCCCTAATTCTGGTCACAACAGGCAGAAGTCATGCAGAGCTTCTCAATTTGGGAGCCTCAAGCTCCCCTTTTAAAGAATCTTCTTCCAGGCACATATGTGATTTAGGGTCACATGTACGAAACTTTGAAATTGTGAATTCCTAAATGTGATTTTATGTGAATCGCAAAAAGAAACTCGCTATATCAAAGGTATGAAAACCCAGTGGGTCACAAATAGACCTACCTCATGAATATTAATGAGGTAGGTCTTTGTGGGATCCATCGGAAATCGCTTACATCACAGCGATGGTCACCTGCTGCGGTCAGCAGACCACCATGTCCTCGATTGCCTTTAAATAAAGCATTTTATAAAGATCTGCTGCCTTTAGCTTAACTCACCTTTTTTCTGCAGTGAGTTGTGTGCATTGCAAGACTGAGCGCATGGC
The DNA here is from genome assembly GCF_964263255.1 of Lissotriton vulgaris. NCBI lineage: Eukaryota > Metazoa > Chordata > Amphibia > Caudata > Salamandridae > Lissotriton > Lissotriton vulgaris. The sequence goes on along the minus strand of NC_141689.1, from coordinate 1,056,565,540 downwards.
TGTGCGTGCCAAAAGCTATGTATGTCTGTGCAGTGGTAAATGCGAATCAGCACATGTGGTTGTGTGAGTACTCAGCTGTATATGTGCCTGTGAAGAGGTACAGTACATGAGAGTCATCACATGTGGTTGCCTGTGTGCACTGGAACTTATGTGCGCTGGAGATAGTGTACAGTACATTAGAGTCAGCGCACATGGGGCACTGGGTCAGACTGATTTGCATATGGCCATGTCTGAACTGGGGTGGTGGAGTGAGCTAAAGAATGATGATGGATTAAACTCAGATATGTTGACTGTAAGTGAGTGTTTGATTTGCTCAAATGCTCCGTCCATCATCCCCTTTGGTATCGCTTTGGTCATAGGGACTTGGGCACATCTCTGGAAGGAGGTGGGACTGATAAGGGAATCATAAAGAGTAGAGCTGGGAGCCTTTGTAACCCTTTAATGGATGTATCACAGAGGCTGATATCCAGGTGTGATTTTCTAGTCACTCCCATGGCCTGTTCTTTGGGCAATCAAATTTGGAGACACTTTTGCTGTGATATACTGCACTCTAGAGGAAGAGCAACACAGAGGAATGGCACTTTAAGGTGGGCAACCCCCAGAACACGAATTTCAAAGACAGAGACAGTAAGGGCCACATGTACAAACCTGTTTGTTGCTCACAAATGGGTTGATTCACAGAATCAGTATGTTTGCAAATGCGTAAAGGATTTTTTGAGATATAAAAAGCCATATTTGTAATTTGGTAACCTATTACCGAATAACAAATTCAATTCGCAATTCGGTGTTATGAAGGGACATTTTTAGGGCGTCCCTACCTAATAACGAATTGCAGTGGTATGTCTGAATGTTTTGCAACCGAAATGCAGTCTCAAAACATTCACAATATGCCACCAATTTCAAATAAGTGGCAACCCATTCACAAAGCCGATGGGGTCCCTAAGAGACCCCTTTTATATTTGTGAATGTTTGCAAAAGCATTTTTTTTTAGAGTAGGCAGTGGTCCAATGGGCCACTGCCTACTCTAAAAAACATGAAAAGAAAACTTTTCATTTGATTTTTATATATCCTTCCAGAAGGCACAAATCCAGTGACATGGGTTAAAGGGTCCATTCACTCTACTGATCACAGTTACTGAAAGCACAGTATGCTGCCACCTCCGCGCTCAGGTTACTTAACTCCAGGTGAAGGCAGCAGCCTTCCACCACCCAAGGGTAGTGCTTTGTGCACCCCTCCCGGTCTTAGCAAGACCGCATTCCATGAGGCACGTATAGGTCATGGGACACAGGCATGATCGTTGTTCGCCCATGACCAACAAATTGTTACCATGGATCCAGATATCACCACAGCAGGGACACTCAGGGCAGTTATACACATCCATTACCATGCAAGCGGCTTTTGCATTGGAACAAATGTGCACAGGCTTTGTGCAGTCATTCAAAGTAAAGGGAGCCCATGAGTAAAGTGGGCTGGCCCATTGCCCCATGCAATATTTTAGCAAGTAGTTGGATGGTAATTTAACAGACCAGTGGGAGAAACCCCTTGACTAAAAGCCCCAGTCTGTATTCATATTATGTATGATTCCTTAGGAAACCAATCGTCTGGTGAGGTAATACAGCTGTCTCAAATGTCAGACCAAAAAATGTAATAATTGCTCCAGCTTTCCACGGCCCGAACTAATGTTTTTTTTGCCAAGGCTTGTTTTACCATTGATGGAAGTAGAAAAGCAACAGAACATTTGCATATCAACCTTGCTGTTTCCCTGCACATAGGTCATATTTGTGAATCCTACATGCCAAATAAATGACATTTTACAGCTGCTCATGTGAGAATACATGCCAATTATCCAAGTCACTTTAGCTTGGGTTCCCAAGTTTTACATCATTATGGGAATTGTTCCCATTATTACAAACAACAATATATGTTTCCTATGTACATATCACTGACTCTTTTACACTGAATACCCTATTACCTTTCTTTACAAAGAGATGCATGAACTCCAAATGCTGATTTTGGGAAAGGAGCATTTTTATTTGTGCACACCGATTTCCAGGTAAAATGTATATTTTTGTTTATGTCTTCAACAAAAACTGTAATGTCTTTAACAGAAATGAATCAGTACGGGTTAGCATGGGGCCTCATGCTCAGTGTTATTTTGTGGTTGAAAAGCATGTGATTCACAAACTCATAGAGTTTGCAACTAAAAAATAGGTCTAGCAAGACATAATAAATCGCTATTTAGAAGACTTTTTTAGAGCTTTCTTTATAAATAGCGTTTGGTTATAGCAGAGGCCGCCCCCCAGCGGGGGTATCAACGGCCAGCGTCATAACCGACGCCGAGCCCCTGAACAAAACCGTTTTGCGGTGGCTAGAAACGCCCCCTCAGCGGGGAAAAACACCTGCACCCCCCGCGGTGGACGCTAGAGAGGCGCTGACCCCTCCGGCCCATGAGCACCCAGGTTCCCTACAAACCCCCCCAATGAGGGGAGAGCATGAGCTCGGCAGGAAAGCACGGGGGATATAAGGGCTGCTCCCCCAAGTAAGCTCCTATCTTCTGGAGCGGGGAGCAGCGTCGGCTACAAAAGTCTTGTCCCATCCACCCACACCTAAGGAGCAGCTATGTTGCAGTGCTGAGGAACAGGCAAAGGATTGGTGAAGAACAAAGGGGATAATGCTTTGTACGGAGGGCGGTGTGCCGAAATAGGACCCCTCACCTTGGGATGCCTCACGGCTGGGTGACTGGGCCTAAGGGCGGTGGGTAGGATCACTCACTTTGGGATGCCTCACGGTTGGGTGAGTTGGCCTACCGAAGGGGGGTAGCAAACGAAGATGGCGCTCGCGGCCCAGCGCTCGCCGGTTGGCAGGGCACAACAAGAGTCAGACAAGGTAGCAAGTTGTGGCCTAACTCCGGGACGGAAGCTACACCCCCCCTATGCAAAGAGAGGAAAAAAAACAACCAAACAAAGGGTGACCCAGAAGGGCCAAGAGACAATAGAAGCCTACAAATAAGCTATACAACGAACTGTCAGGATAATTTGCAGGGTCAAATGATTTATGGAAAATGTGATGTCCAATGATATGCATAGGAGGATGGCGCAAATATGACAGTTCCCCAATGATGACTTACGGCATCTGATACAAAGTACGCAAAATATATGCATGTATTCCTAATAAACCTGCGGCCAACAAATGACCACCAAACTATAAGTGTGCACATTGGCTTATTTACAATAAGGAATACAATGTGTGAAGATGGCATGTATGTGGGAGTGAGCAGAGTGCGGGGGTTAAGGCATATATCAAAGTTATGCAACCATTATCAGGTCCTAAAGCCTCAAAAAGTACTGACTAGAGAATTAGGACAGTAACACATTCCGATGCAAAACAAGCATTGGCACTGCCAATAGGTCTCACCTTTGAGAGAGGTCGCAGTGTTTTGCCTTGTTCTGCGGTATATAGTTAGTGTAGTGGGAGTGGTCCATTATCATTTGCATAATGTGTTCATGTTTCTTTGGACCTGCTGTCATGAACTGATGGAAGTCATCCATTCTTTTAGACTGCCATTCTTACTTTTATAAGCTTTAGGGCAGTGGAAGAATTTTGCCTCATTTTGTACAGGAAGCATCGAATGACGTTGCTTGCTTGATTGGCGACACACAAAACATTAAATTAACAATGTACTTGCAGTTTGATCAATAGAATGTCTACTTTTTACTTTAGCTACAAGGTCTATCGAATAAATTGTACTGAGCTGATGTGTCAAATCAAACCATGCATTAGTCGACAGCTGTTTTACATATAGTTCAAGCTACACAAATCTGAACTGAGAAGGCTACAGATGTGGCTGGGCTACCTATGTCCATTTGGAAAGCGGATGAAAGCACCGATTTCTGCAGGATACCAGATGCCTGCCTCCCCATGCCTGGGCTCTGTCAGCAGGGTGACAGGTATTTAGAAGGGTTCTGAAAAAACAGCACACAATAATAAATAGAAACTAAGAATACAATATAAATGTAGAACACAGAAATCGGTTCGGTCCTGAGATTCGCTTCCGAGTCGAGGAGAAAGGGAAGAAAGACTAAAAGCCCTGCCACCGGATGGAGGAGTTATCCGTCCACAGTGTGCCAAAGAAAACAGGTTTTTACGTGTTTACCTAGATCTGAAAAGTACATATTAATCTGCTCTCTTTTGTTAAATACTGAGCAGTTCATATGATGCTGTGACTGATACCTCGATCAGATGGTGTAGCTACTGCTCCCCTTAACAGCTCTATCACCCTGCCTGTTTGAGAACAGAAGTTGTAGGGGAGAGGATGTGGGCAAATGGGAAATCAGGTTCGGGTCTTGGGGGGGGCAGGTCTAACTTACCATATTAAAACTATTTCAAATATGTAAGCATCTCTTATGAACCGATGCGCACAAGTCCCAGGAGACACTATTTGTGCTTGCCCGAGGCCACGCAGTGGCCATCAAGAGGGCGGGCCCCTAGTCACGGAGGGCTGCCCCCGCCCATTTTGTGGCCAGCCACTCCTCACCCGGGCAGGCTTCGCCCGGTAGGAGGTAGGCGTGTCATTGACGCACGTCCGGGGCGGCTGGGAGGAGCCTCCAGGGGTACATTACTCCCTTGCTCCAGTAGGGAGGCCTCTTTGCCGCTCTGGACATCGTCGCTCTGTTACTTCGGGACACTCTTTCTTCGGGACACTCTTACGGTGAGTGTGGCCTACGGGCCTCCCCCCCTCCGCCTACTCCCTCCCTCTGCGGAGGTACGAGTCATGGCTAGGCGGCCCGCTTAGCGTCAGGCCGCTGTGGAGGAGGGGGGTTGCGACGCGGCATCGAGATATCCCCGCACTCTCCCTTCAGGGTGCGGGCAAGTCCGGTGAGCCCACGCGGTGTTGGGTCTGTCCTCAGGGGGTTTGTGCCGCCACCTCCAACCCCAACCCCCCCCTCCCCGCCTATGCCCCCTCTTCTCAGTGTGCGGGCGGCTTGTGTGGCCCCCATCCTGGGCTCACGTGGGGGGAAATGCGGGTTCTGAGCGGTTGCGTGTGCTGGGGGCTAGGTGTAAGAATGTATTGTCGAGCCACAACCTACCGTCTCGGCCCAGGCCCTGAGTTGGACGATTTCGTTTTGTTCACTTGGGCCGGGTTGGGACCGTGGGATTGCTTCGGATTGTTCTTAGCGCCCCCCTTGTGTCCCCGTGCGAGCATGGTTGCGGGCCTCGTCGGTATGCTAATGTTGCATTTAGGCATTAAGAGTTCTTCGGCGATAGTGTGCTTATCCCAGGTGACTCACTCTTTGTGTTGTTAGGATGTTTGGTTAAAGGGGTTTGCTCATAGAAACCCGGGTGCGGGCTACGAGTGTTCGGTCTAGGCCCGGGCCCGGAGTGGACGCGTGTATCTTCTTCGTTCACTCTGGCAGGGTTGTGACCGAGAGGTTAAGTCGGTTTGCTTTTGCCTCCCACTTATATCATCCCGATGTATGCCGATGCGGGGCTGCTGGAGTTTAGCCCTCCCCGGCGTTGTCGAGTATCGGAAAATATGTATTATGCATGTCTTGCTTCTGTGTATTACAGTTGGGCTGGGTACAGGCTTTTCTAAACGGCTTTTCCGGGCATTAATTAGTGAGCGCCCGTTGGTATTCTAACGCTTCACATTTCCGTTCGATGCATTTCTTGGTGTTGGGGGGTGTGTAATGCATTCAAACGCTTCATACTTCCATTCGCTGCATTTAATTGTGTTGGGGGGAGTATCATGTGTGGTGTCTGCCTTCGAGAATAGCGCAACCTGTCGTGTACTATTTTATATTATCGTTATCATGCAAACGCTTCACATTTCCGCTGTTCTCATCTGCTGTGTTGGGGTGTTTTGTGCGTTTACCCACCAGTTTGAATTGTGCAACATGTTCGAAAATGTCAGTTATATTATCGCTTGTTCTATGAATGTCCATGTTTGCAGTATCAGGTCGTTATGCATGTGCGGGGCTGCAGTGTATTTAGCGTGGCATTTTGTTACGCCATGAGTAGGGTGGAGGCCGCAGAGCAATTTCTTTGATCTAATGCTTTTCTGTGCAATGCCACGTGGTGGGGATGCCGCCATTTTAGGAGATGCCGCCATTGCTGGGGGCATGCCTTCAGGGGCCACCATGTCAGGGTTGCATGCCGTTGTAACATGACTCGGTAGGGGGATGCATGGTTTCCGGGGGCCACGGGGCCCGCAGCATTGGTGCTCTCCTTTATCCTCCTCATCGGTGACATACTGGGATCCGGCAGCGTTCGGCAAATGGTTCGGCGAGGCTCCGGTGGTTTAACCTCGGGGCCTCGTTGGAGCGCAGTCGCAGCGGGATCCTTGGCGCGCTGGCCCGTCGCGGCTGGGTGTAGGGCAGGCTTTATGCCCTATCCCGCAGCGGGCCGAGTCTCGGCTTGGTGGCCACTTGTCTTGTCTCTAATTCATCCTTGTGTCCGAACATTTCTAGGCGATATATTTAGCATGGGGCATATGACTTGTTTAAAGCGCCATTTTTAGGGCGGTGTGTCCGGCGTCTTGTTGCGGCACGCGGCTGGGTGTTGGACAGTTCTGCATCGGGTCGCGTGGGTCGGCTTAAGGGCACGATGCCCTGCTCCAGGTCCCACGTTGCTGAGTAAGCTAACATTTCTAACTGTGTAATTTCCTCCTGTTGCAGGCCCGACTCGCATCCCACCCCCCCTTTTTCGCACTCCACGGTGCTGCGCGGTGTCCCACAGCTTCAGCCACTTGTTGCAAGGTATGTATCTGCGAAGCGTGGGGGGCCGGCTCAAGATGGAGCCGGGTGTGTGGGGAATATTGCTGAATGTACGAGGCCTCCCTTAGGCCGGGGCGGGGTTCTGGGTTGCCATATTGGCAGTTGCCTTCACGCCCCTCCTGCGCCCCTGCCTCAGGGCGTGCGGTGGCGCGCGTACATATAACCGGTCATCCGGCAGTCGTGAGTATTGCTACCATGCTTAAGTTTGTCTTTTTCCCACGCAGTGCTTGCCTCTTCTCCGGCATCGGGCTTTGGGGAGTGACCCCCCCCCCACCAACCACCTCCCGTGCTACACAGCGTGAGGAATATTTCTGTGAGGTATGTAATGGTGCCTGTGGAGATTCGGGGTGTGGGCATGTCGATGTGCGGGACATATCCCTAGTACATACCCCCTTTCATTTTGTCCCTTTCACAATGCAAGGTATGGGTTGGTTACCCTTGCAGACTTATGGCTTCATCGCTTCATGTTGTTTTGATTTGCATTCTCATGCAGACAGTGCTACAGGATATCTGTGCACACCGAATCTAAAGAGGTGTGTAGAGACTCCCTTGAGTTTCGTGGCGCTTTAGACTCATTCACCCCCCTCCCTTCAGCTCCGGACCTGCTCTCGGCTGAGTGTTGACGCTGAGGGAAGGGCTCCGGATTTGGCGGCCATCTTGGGTCGGGTTGGGCTGGTGACGCGATTGGCAGCGCTACAAAAACAGACGTGATGACTCCGCGTCGGACGCGAACAGCGGGCGCGCCGGACCTGCGCCGGAGTCGTGCCAGAGTCCTGCCCGTCTGCGCCCGTCCGCGCACGATCGGGCTCAGGGACCAGGCACTCTGGCATATGCATTTCCTACTCTGCTAATGATCTCCTATCACTGGACTCAGGCAGGTATAGTGTAAACTCCATCACGCGCTCCACCCTTAAGGAATGTAACATCTTTCGATCCCCTAGCCGTAGAGATACTTGCCTTCCGCCCCCACTAAAGCTAGCTACTCTAAACACTAGGTCACTACAGAAACATCACCTGGAAATTTTCACCCTTTTACAGGATGAGACCATCGATATATTAACACTTACCGAAACCTGGCTGAGCGATATCTCCTCCCTCGACATCATAGCCGCCCTCCCAAGCGGATATGATATGATTTGGCATAATCGGCCAGACGGTGTCCGGGGTGGAGGCGTAGCAACTATCTTTAAAAAACAGCTCACAGTGACAAAAATCTTAACCGAGACAACAAATTCTGTAGATCTACTTGGGATAAAAATCACTATGAACAATTCCTGCCTCATCATCCTAACGATTTATTGTCCACCACAATGTACATCAATATTTAATGATCTCTTTTTCCCCATAATATCGGATCTATGCACACGATATAAAAATATCTTGGTGACAGGTGACTTCAATGTTCATTGGGATAAGGCAGATAAAGACCTACCAACACGTCAGCTACAGACTTCCATGACCGCTTTAGGCCTGGAACAACTAGTGGAAGCTCCAACCCACATAAAAGGACACACTCTCGATCTCATCTGGTCTTCTATGCCAGAGGTGGCCCTCACGAGTATTATACCTTGTATTTGGTCTGACCACCATCTAATCTTGTGTGATGTACCACAAAGTAACCCTCAGGTCAAACTCCCGCTAAAAACCAAAAAAGTGTGCCAATGGAAAAAAGTCAACTCAGTAACCCTAACAGAAGCCCTTTCCAAACATATACATAAATCAATGACTTCATCTGATGACGTAGATCTAGATTTAAACTATGACACTATAGTAGCTACTCTCAGACAATCAATCGATCAGTTAGCCCCGGAAAAGATACAGAAAATAAAGGGTGCGGAAAAAGGGGCCCCTTGGTTTACTCAAAGCCTGAGAGATCAAAAAAGAAAGCTTCGTTATCTTGAAAGATGCAGGACGAAATCTAAAAATGATACAGATCGCGAACTGTATAGAACATCCTTTCAACTGTATAAAAAGCTCATTGTATCAACCAAAAAGGACTACTATGAAACCCGCGTGAAAAATGCCGCAAATGTCCAGAAAGAAACCTTCCAAATTTTAAGCAAGAAGGAAGAAAAGGTAGATACATTGATAGACTGTAACATCTTTCAAGGTTACTTTCTTGAAAAAGTAGCTACCATCATGTCAGACATCAAGAAAGATAGCCCAACTATGTACACCACGTCATTGCCCTCTCAAAACCCCCCGACCCCCATTATTTCTAGATTTCCTAACATCGATTCCATCTCCCTCAGACAACTTGCTATATCAACCAAGTCAGGCTCCCCTGCAGATCCCTGCCCTCCTGAAATTTTTCTGTTGGCAAGCACTATCCTGGAGGACCAGATCTTAGATCTTAGACCTCCTAAATAACTCACTAGCTACAGGATCATTGCCAGCTAGCTTTAAAGAGGCACGTGTTAGACCCCTGATAAAAAAAACCTGGGGCTGATCCAACTAGTCTGAAGAATTACAGGCCAATTTCCCAGCTGCCGTTTCTGTCTAAAATTTTAGAACAGCATGTATTAAAATCATTGTCTTCTCTCCTGGAATCACATCATCTACTCCAGGAGCAGCATGCTGGATTTCGTGCCCACCATAGCACCGAACTAGTAATGCTGTCTGTGCTGGACGAGCTTAGATGCATGGCTGACAGTAAAAAACCAAGCGCCCTGATACTTTTAGATCTTTCAGTGGCGTTTGATACTGTCAGCCATGCACTGCTCCTGGACAGATTAGCCATGTCCGGGATAAAAGAACAAGCTCTCCAATGGCTAACGTCTTTTCTGTTAGGGAGGACGCAGAGGATCCAACTAGCAGATCAGGTATCTGACGTTGGTGTCCTGGAATGTGGAGTCCCGCAAGGGTCCGCACTCTCGCCACTCTTATTCAACTTATACCTGCAGCCACTGATAGATTCTTTGGCAAACATGGGCTGTAAAGTTTTCAACTACGCCGATGATACTCAGCTGTTGCTGAGTATCGAAAATACAACATCGGCTCAGTCCATGGCCCAAAAGATAATGCGGTTCACAGTAAACTGGATGAAATATAACCTATTAAAAATCAATCCAGATAAAACGGAGGTCCTTGTAGTCTCAACTTCTGCCTCTCCCTGGAATGATCTGTTTTGGCCCCAAGAAATCGGACCCACCCCAAAGCCATGCCCCATTGTAAAGAGCCTCGGTATTAAAATCGATCAGGAACTCTCGATGACCAACCAAGTATCCGCTGTGGTTGGATCATGTACTAACCTGATTAGGCAGCTGCGAAAGCTAGTCCCTCTGCTTTCTACGAACATGCTTCGAACCATTGTTTCAGCTACAATAGTCTCCAGAATCGATTACGGGAACGCATTATACCTAGGTCTTCCAAAAAACGCAATCAACCGTCTACAAGTCATTCTGAACGACGCAGCACGGCTAATCTTTGGATTACCTAGACGGACCCATGCCTCCCCTCTACTTTATAGGCTACACTGGCTCCCTATAAAGCAAAGGGTTGAATTTAAGAGCCTGTGCATTGCCCATAAAGCAATTTATGGGCAAGTGCCGGCCTATATAAAAGAGAGCCTTGAAGTGTATAAACCCAAGCGAGCTCTACGATCCTCCAATTCCCTCCTGCTATCATGTCCACGTTTTAAAAGGGTGACTAAAGGTGGCAGATCCTTCTCAGTCCAAGCCCCCACCATTTGGAATAAGCTACCGGAGGTGCTTCATAGAGAATCTAATCTTCTCCGCTTCAGGAAATCCCTGAAGACATTGCTTTTCAGGGACGCGTTTACATCCCTGTAAGATAGGCCAGCAATCTGCATCTTATTCTCCCTTCTTCTTGTTGCTGCACTTGGTCAGAAGCGCCTTGAGACCTGTCGGTGATTTGGCGCGATATAAAACCCAGATACAATATAATACAATACGCTGGATATTCTCGCAGAACCCCCCCCCCCCTCTAGATGCCACTGTATTCCCACAGATAGCATCGCGTCAGTTTCAGTGTCGCTCTTCGTTTTCGCGTCCAGGTTCTAATTTTGCAGTCCACTCATAGTTCAGTATTTGTTCTATTTGGCTCACGGTCAATTTTTCTTTCAGGAGAAGAGCCATACATAACATGGAAAGTCAGGGGTCCCCTCCGCTTTTCTCACAGACGTCGCAGGTCGATGACTCGGGGATAGGACCCTCCCAGGATGCCCAGATGAAGGCACTATTGGACATGATCAAGGCTAATGGGGTGGCATGGGCCAGTGAACTTTTGTCGGCCAACCCCCCCAAAGCCCCCGGGGCTGCCCCGCCCCCCCATGCCCCAGAAATAGACATTGTGGAGGACCCTGCCACTGTGACGCCCAAGCATGTGAGGAAGCCGACAGTGAAAGACTTCCCAGCGGAACCCCCCCTAAGACCAGGGCGGCTGAACCCGTCAGAAATGTCATTGTGCACGCCCCAGCCTCACCACTGGCGGTGATCCAGGCCAGCCCCCCCACACCCCCTCGCCCGGTGGTTTCCACCGCGGAATTTGCCACCCGGGCGGATCAGGGTAAGCTCACGGACACCCTGGCTGTATTTATGTCCGAGGTCAGAGCGGGTTTGCTTGCCGCTCCTTTGCAGTCTTCTCCTTCTGTGGGTCCCTGGGTGGTGGAGCCTGCAGCTTTGGTTCCTCTTCCCTTGACGGGGGAGGCAGCTGTTGCTCGTGTATGGGGTGGGCTTTCAGTTCTAGGGGGGGACAGCTGCGCAGCGCCTGCTGGCCTCCTTGTTGAGGTGGCCGCCAAGCCGGAAAGCGCACTACCTACTGCTGCTACTCCTCCTACTCCTGCCCCTGTGCAGCTTCGTGCTTCCCCGGTCCACTTAGCTGCACCTGCACTCACAGCTGCTCCTGCGCTGGCCCCGACTGCGGTCCCCACGTCTCCTGCGCCCATAGCGATTCCTGCCCCCCCAGTGGCTGCTGCACCGTCCCCCGGGGCGGGCCCCTCTGCGCCAACTGTACTGATGACCATGGCTCCCCTGTTGTCGGGCAAATGCTCCCTTGCTTGGCAGGTTCCGCAGGCGGCGAAGGAAGGCATTTGGCGAAGAGAATTAATCGACATTTTTTCCCTCTTGATGTTGGGTGCTGATGGGGTTGATGTTAGAAAAATGGGCTCTAAAGATGAGGAAAAGAAAGCCCATTTTCAGTCTTGCCTTGAGAAAACGATCAAGAACTGGCGACAGGCTTTTTCTATATTGGAGGCAGTGATCACCGAGCGCTTCCCAGAACAGGCGCAGGGTTTATTTCAATACGCAAGTGTCATTACTAATGAAGCAGAATCCTCGGCTGGCATGGGGTGGTACATGTACGACTGTGAATTTCGAAAGAAAATGTCGGTCTGCCCTGAGTTAGATTGGGACCAGGTGGAGGTTAGATTCTGGATGCAGCATATGGGTATGGGTAAATCAGAAGCCATGGGCAAAGCCAGTATACAAGTTAAGAAGGCTGAAACTGATAAAGGGTTTGCTCAGAAGAAAGGTAACTTCAGGCAGTCCTTTCGTGGGGGGCGAGGCAAGGGGGGGGCTTCAACAGACAGGTTAACAGGAAGGGCTTCTCAGCAACATGCAGGTTGTTTAATGCAGGTAATTGCACCTGGGGAAATGCGTGCAGGTTTGCTCACTCCTGCAGCAAATGTGGTGGGTCCCATCCCGGGTCAGCTTGTGACAAACGTGATGCCACCACCAGCGCTTCCAGCAAAGACAAGTAAGACCTTTCCCAAAGCAGTTCCGCCCAGCGCCTTCCCTGCCACGCTCATCCCCCCCACTGTCCCCATCCCTGCCTGCCCTTGTGGATCTCTGTGCTAGTGCTGTTGCCATCAGAGACCCCCCTCCTGCATTCTAAAGGCCCGTCTCCAGTCATTATCCCGAACTTGTTAGCCTTGCTGCGGTCCTACCCCAATGAGAAAGACAGGAATGTCCTGACTTTAGGTTTTCTGGAAGGTTTCAGGATCCCTTACGAGGGTCCCAGGGTCAGTAGGGACGCGGAGAATCAGAAGTCTGTTAGGGAGCTGCCTGAGGTTGTAGACAAGAAAATCTGTAAGGAAGTGTCTTTGGGGAGGGTGGCGGGCCCGTTCATGTCTCCCCCTCTTCCTGATTTTGTGGTGTCTCCCTTGGGTGTGGTCCCCAAGAAAAAACAGGGGGCTTACAGGTTAATCCACAACCTCTCCTTCCCAGAGGGCAACTCCGTCAACTCATGGTTACCAGAGGGGGCCTGTTCTGTCTCATACTGTTCCCTGGACAAGGCTATTGACCTAGTGAGGAGAGCGGGGTAGGGGGCCTGGCTTGCAAAGGCTGACATTGAGGCAGCATTCCGTTTATTGCCTGTGCACCCATGTCGTAATTTGACAGTGATCAGGTTAGCGTTCAGCTTTGCTACACGAATTTCCCCTTATCTTGTCCATGATGTTCGGAGGCCATTTTGAGAACACTGGCGTCCATTTTCCATGAACGCGCTGCCTCGTGGTCATCATGCCCTTTTGTCCTTTCTCTGTACCACTGACCACCTAACCTGCCCAGCAACAGGCTATTTTTAGTACTGGTCAAGCTTGCATATGCGTAGTCAAACCCTCTATGTTAGTGGACAGTCATTACTTAGGAATGTTCCCCAAAACTGACCAGTAGTGTTATAGCTCCTCCCATAAGTTGGCTGTGTTCCAAAAATGTCCTTATATGTACCTAAACCGAGCAAATGTGTTCCGCCTACTCTTTTTATTACTGTAAAACTGTATAAAGAGGTCTTGCACCGATGTTCGGTGCGATACTTCTTGCATTGCCGAAGGGTACTGTAGGAAAGTACCCCATGGGGTCCTAATAAACTTGTCTTTTGCATTTCTAGTTTCTGTGCCAACTTCTGTTTTACGGTGTTAAGCAGTTTTGCAGAATATGTAGGTCTGGAGAACCCGATACCACAAATTGGCGACCACGAAGGGACTCATCGGCGACTCGGATGCCCGAAGGAGAGGTCGTGACGAAGGATTGGAAACTCGCCGTACGCTGCCACTGAGTGACCCGAGTCTTGGCACCCATGGGTGTTTTTTTCTTTCCTTCTGATCTGACCTTCCAGGTGGCGCCGGTCCTCCACTGAGATCCTGATCGTTCGAGTTGTCGTACAGTGCCTGTTTGGCTGATTCGATTAAGGAACTTGGCAGTTGGAACCTGGATATTTGAGAATTTGGTAAGCTTGTGATTGGTAAGATAGTCTACGGACGCTTACTGTGGCTTTTTGGATTTGTTTTGAGTTAGCTAACATTTGGTTCTATGATTTGAGTTATATGTGCAGTGCACTTCACATAGGCAGGCAATGTAGAGATATTTCTCTAATTTCGTATTTGTTTGAACGGCACACCTTGTGTGAAGTATATTAAGTGCCATTTTTGTAATATCGCGTTTCCGTGATATTTTGACATGCCTGTTTTAAGCACACTCCGAGGAATGTGCTGTCTTGGAAAAGGTACCAATTATCGATTAAATGAATCCCAGCCGGCTCCCCTTCAGAGGGGACACCTAATCGCGAAATGTACGTTAAATTTGGCCTTCCCCCTATTATGTACAGTACATTGTGGCACAAATATACCAAATCTGATCACGAACTGCAATGGCCACTACATGGGTCGTTTGATTTATGAAAGGTTCAGTATGTGGAGCAATGTTTGTTTCAGCACAGGTCTAGACAAGATATGTTTGATTGCGTACGTATATGGGAGAAAGCGGTGCGTGAGCGAATGAAGCGTGAACAAGCCTTGGCGGACAAAGAACAGCGAAAGGCTGCTCGTGATAAAGCTTTACAGCTGGAGGAAAAAGAGTTGCAGGAAAAGAAAGAGAGGGAGGCACGGGAACGCAATTTGCAAGTGAATGGTCAATTCCCTATTTGACGTCCTCTTTATCCTGTCCTTACTAATGAACCTGATGATTTTTCATTATTAGACCGTTGCCCGCCTCCATACGTTCCACCTACGGCCCCGACTGAGGATTCGGACGGAGACGATCAAGGGGGTAGTCGTACTAGGCTAAGTGTTGACCGAGCTGCGGAATTGCGTAGTTTTGCCCGAAAACTTAATCTTAAGTCGATAACTATTTTAGAGATTGATGATCATATGCGTAAGTGGTCTGAGCGAGAACGGTTGGATTTTTTGAGCCATTTTGGAGATGAAGTTGTAGAACGATTTAGAAAGTATTCAACTGATTTGGAGCCTAAGGATGTATCAGTTGGTCGTGAGAATATGCGTAAAGGTCTTTTTGTTCTTGCAGATGCGGATCCGTTTTTCCAACGGTTGGTCCAGCTGCGGGATGAGGCGTTAAGATTACGGGAGGCGAAAAAGGCATCAGATGCGCCTGCGCCGGGATCGACGGAGAAATCCAAAGAGTGTCCTATCTTTGGAGCAGATAAGAGTTCTACAGTCCATGTTATGCCTATGCGTGAAGCTGCACCTTTATATGTCCCTCCTAAAGGGCAAGGTACAGATGACGACAAAATGTCTGTGGATGCAAAGGGTTATTTTATATATAATTGGGTTTACACACCGTGGAATAGAACAGATGTTATGGCACTTAAAGTTGCTCTGCCTGACCCCCGTAAGAATCCGGCAGCCTTCTATGAAGGGGTGGAAGGGGCTATTTCTTCGTGTGTTATGACATTAGTTGATATTGACCTTTTTTTCGGGTTAATATTGCCTCCTGATATGTGGAGGGCGATTCGTAAGTTCGATGATCTAGCAATCCTGGGGGCGGATTGGAAAACTTTAACCCAAGCTGATTTGGATGTAAGCCATGTCAATCAATTTTAGATCTCCCGGCGGCTATTTTGAATAAGTTAAAAACGCTTGTTACTACTAAAAAGATTGATTGGACCATGTTAGCCTCTTGTAAGCAGAAAGCGGATGAGGTGGTTTCTGACTTCTTCTCACGTTTTGAGGAAGCATTCCACGATTACAGTGGGCAATTATTAACAGAGGACACGGGTAGGCATTTATTCGTTGACAAGTATGTAGCAAACCTCCTACCGGAGATTGCAAAACGTTTAAAGACTAGTGAAAGTTCCTGGACCGCGGCGACCCCTGCTTCTTTATTGACTATGGCTCAGTACTATGAGCGACAGGAATTAGAGGCTAAAGAAAGTACTGATAAGAAAGCGAAGGAATTAAAGACGAAAGTGATGTTGGCTCAGGTTTATGTTACACAGCCGAGAGGGAATGATAGAGGTAGGCGTGGATTGTACGGTACGTCTTCCGTTCGTACAGACATTTCTGAGGATCAGTGTGCATACTGTAAACAGTTTGGACATTGGGCCTCAGACTGTCCGGTGCTTCGAGAACAACGTAATCAGTGTGGTCGAGGAGGTGGAAGGACACGGAATAGTTATTCAGGAGTAAGTATGAGCGGAAAATCCGTTCCACTCGCGGATTTTGCGAATTTTCGGTAAATTCGCGATCCGCGAACTCCCGCAAGTTTACCGAGAATTTGCAAATCCGCGAGCGGCGGATTTTTCCGGGGGCAAAAGTTGAAGCCTGGCCTGTTGTAACTATTTACGATGGCGCCGGCAAGCTGCCAGCGCCATCCTAAAATAGTTACTAAGTTAGCTTCAACAGGAAGCTCTAATAGATAAAATAAAGCAGGTGCTCGATTTTATCTATTAGAGCTTCCTGTTGAAGCTAATTTAGTAAGTATTTTAGGATGGCGCTGGCAGCTTGCCGGCGCCATCCTAAAATATTTACCATGCCCTTCCTGTGACTCATTCATCAGCCCAAAAACAATCATGAGCGTCGTCAAGGCAGGTGTGCCTTCTTCACAAATCTACCGTGGAAAATCAGCTGTGATGCTGGATAGAGGCTTTTGCATCCGTGACTTTCACGAGCGCAATACCCGTGCTGTTTCTGTGACCAGGAGCTTATTTCTCTTCATCTGCTGAACTGATCTTTCTCTGACCTTTTATACACACTAGAAGCATGTGTGAACTCGCATGGTAGCCCTGCCCGTTTGGCCCCGCCCACACACTCGCGGTTTGCACCGTCTTCCCGCCATTCACCCACTATGATGGACAGCTCACTCAAAGGACCCCTGCGCCCTTCGGGGCGATTGCATAGTAACACACACATGGTCGCTCGAACTAGTTGATGCTCAAATTCAGTGACTCATTCATTAGCCCAAAAACAATCGTGAGCGTCGTCGAGGCTGGACAGGTGTGCCTTCTTCCCAAATCTACCGTGGAAAATCAGCTGTGATGCTGGATAGGCTTTGCATCCTTGACTTTCACGAGCGCAATACCCGTGCTGTTCCTGTGACCAGGAGCTTCTTTCTCTTCATCTGCTGAACTGATCTTTCTCTGACCTTTTATTCACACAAGAGGCACATACTGGGCACATTGTGTTCGCACGGGTTTCTGCAAGTTCGCACGCGTTTTGTACAATTTCGCAATTTGTGAAATTGTACAAAACCCTCGCGAACTTGCAGAAACCCGTGCGAACACAAAAAAATAAAAAATCCGCAAATTCGCGGGAATTCGCGGATTTTGCGGATTGCGAGTTCCCAAATCCGCAAAATTCGCGAACGCGAAATTCGCAAAATTCGCCCATGCTTATTCAGGAGTGAGGGGTGGAGCGAGTGATCGTGGTAGGTTTGAAGCGAGGGGTCGTGGTCAGGCTGATTATAACACTTTTGATCGACTGAATCAGTATCAGATAGCGGAGGGTGAGACTGCAGAGTCTGAGGATTATGCACATGCATAGGATTGCCTAGGATGGGGTGTGGAATTGGTTGAAGTACCAGTAGACCAAAGAGGTCCATATGTATCAGCGGACGTTTTGGGTTCTACTGATCAGTTCTGGTTGATACAGGAGCTACTCGTAGTACGCTGTCTAAACACTTGGTTCCAAGGGCTCCCCTGTCTGGCGAAATGATTACATCAATAGGGTTCGATGGAACACCCTCTCTTAGCCCATTGTCACAACCCCTTACATTTCACATTGACAAATTTCTTGCCCCGTGCCCGTTTTTGTTGTCACCAAACACTCCAGACAATATTATGGGAATAGATATGCTTAAATATTTTCGAGCAACCATACGCTGCGCTCCTGAAGGGGTGCGGGTTATTTTGAATGACAATTACCCAGATGTAGAGAGATTGTACCCCATGCAAGAGATTGAGGCGTTAGCCTCTCTACCAAAAACGTTATGGGCTACTTCGGACACGGATGTGGGACAAATGATTATTCCTCCTATTCGCATCACTGTAAAGGAGGGAGCGTCTCTGCCTCGTGTACCACAGTATAAAAGTTCCAGGGAAGGTGAAGTTGCTTTAACGCATATTGTACATGATTTGATTATTGCAGGCGTGGTAGAGGAAGTTCCCTATAAGGTCTGTAACAGCCCTATTCTTCTGATTTTATAGAAAGATACTGATGACAAAATCTATCGGTTTATTATTGATTTGAGAGAAATTAACAAGATAGTAGTGCCCCAATACCCGGTGGTGTCTGATATTACCACCCTACTTACTTTGATCCCGCCCACAGCCACTACATTCACAGTCATAGACTTGAAAAATGCTTTCTTTTCCATTCCCATCCATCCTGATAGCCGGTATCTGTTTGGTTTCACATTTAATAATAAATCGTATAGATTTTGTCGTGTTCCTCAAGGTTATACTGAAAGTCCTAGCATTTATAGCCAGGCTCTGAAAAGACAGCTTGATTCTTTTGATTTACAGTCTGGAGTGGCTCTCATTAAATATGTTGATGATATTTTACTTGCAGCAGACACGCAGGAGCAATGTGAGGAGAGTAGTCTTGCTTTGCTTTCTTTTCTTGCCCACAATAATCACAAGGTTTCGAGGAAAAAGCTCCAATATTGTAGACCAAAGGTGACCTACCTCGGTCATCTTTTGTCTAAGGAGGGACGTGCATTGACATCTGATCGAATCCAAGCGATTTTAGATACACCAGTCCCTCGCACTCAGAGAGATGTTCATGCTTTCATAGGCCTAACGTCTTTTTGTAGGCAGTGGATAATGGGGTTTTCACACATTATATAACCTTTGCTAGCATTATTGTCCAAAACTACACCGATTCCCCTTGAGTGGACAGATGAATGTCAGAATGCTTTTGAACAATTGAGACAAGCCCTTTGTTCTGCACCAGTACTAGGTACACCAGATTATATGAAGATGTTTACATTATACGTACATGAGAAGGATTGGTGTGCATTGTCAGTCTTAGTGCAGACACACGGGGATAAACAGAGACTGTGTGCGTATTTCTCGGCAGTACTTGACCCCGTAGCACGAGGATTACCTGGGTGTTTTCGAGCAGTCGCAGCAATAGCAGTGGCTATACGACAGAGTGAGGGAATAGTTTTGTCACATAAATTGTTGGTGTTAGTTCCCCATGCGGTAGATGCTGTATTAAATCAAACAAAGACCCAGTACTTAACGAGTGCACGTTTAACAGGATATGAGCTAACGCTGTTGGCGCCACATATCACACTGAAGAGATGTGCTACTCTGAACCCTGCTACTTTATTGCCGTATCCAGTTGCTGAGGGCCAGGATGAAGAACACCATGATTGTGTTTTCCTTACTGAAGAACAAACAAAGGGTCATATTGACTTACAGGATACGCCACTTCCAGATGTAGATGGGGAACTGTGGGTTGATGGATCGTGTTTAAGGCTGCCAGATGGTACAACTTCCGCACCATATGCGATCACAACACTTAAGACAGTGGTAGAAGCAGCACGAATACCACAGAAATTGGCCCAAGCAGCAGAATTGATAGCCTTAACAAGAGCATGTGAATTAAGTGCTGGTTTATGTGTGAACATCAACACTGATAGTCGGTACGCCTTTGGAGTAGCGCATGATTTTGGCCTACTCTGGAGAGGTTTTTGACTTCTCCTGAATGCGCTATTATGTCCAAAGAAAGTGGCGATAATTAAAAGCAGTGCACATAAGAAAGTAATAGACAAAGTAGGACAAGGAATTGCTTTTGCAGATTGCATAGCGAGGGAAACTGCTATGTTACAAAATGCCTCGCCGATGTATGTGGTGAAATCGCAGGCTGAGCGATGGCATGATGCTAGAGAGGAGATACTAGGCATTCAGAAATCAGCGTCTGAAGCAGAACTCGCAACCTGGGAAAAGGAGGGAGTGTTGGATGATGAGGGTTGCTGGAGGAGCAAGGACATGGAGAGATGGAAAGTGCCTGCAGCTTACTTGCAAGCAATGGTTCAAATGACACATGGATTGGCACATGTTGGAGCTCTCGCAATCACTAAATTGCTTACGCGAGTCTGGGAGCATCCTGAGATTGCCAATACGGCCAAAAGAGTAGTGCAGACCTGTCTGATATGCTTGCAGTACAATCCAGCTAAAGGGACGTATACTCCAAAAGGAGGGTTTGTTCCACCTACTGAACCATTTGAAGTACTTCAAATGGATTACATCCAGCTTGAGCGTTGCAATAACCTTAAGTATGTCTTAGTGGTGGTGTGTGCTTTCAGTAAGTGGATTGAGGCCTTCCCCACGAAGGATAATACAGCGTTGACAACAGCTAAGGTGCTGCTTAAAGAGTACTTACCACGCTATGGTGTTTGTAAATTTCTGTGGAGTGATAATGGTCCTCATTTTGTTGGGAAAATAGTGGGATACGTCATGAAGGGATTGGGAATTCAGCAAACGTTTCATGCTGTATTCGATCCGCAGTCAGCAGGTCTGGTGGAAAGGTATAATGCTACTCTGAAATTGAAGCTAGCAAAGATTGTGGCATCTACGTCTTTGACATGGCTGGACGCTCTGCCTCTAGCATTGCTATCTATTAGATCAGTGCCCCATTACCGAACTGGCCTCACACCTTATGAAGTGGTGTTTGGGAGCCCTATGAATATATGGGGAGTTCCTAAGCCTCGGTTGTTACATGATGTGCCTTGTATAATGATGAACGATTATTTGGCACGATTAACAAATGATTTACTTTCTATTCATCAACAGGTTCGAGAAGCGCTCCCCGACAATTCTATTGGGGAGGCTCACAACCTTCGTCCTGGCGATCACATGATGATCCGGTCCTTTGAGAGAACCAGCAGCTTGGAGCCGAGGTAGCGTGGCCCTGAGCAGGTGTTGCTGGCGACTCGAACGGCTGTGCGAGTCACGAACAAGAAGCGATGGGTGCATTCTACTCATTGTCGTCGTGTCTCTCCGGATCTGGTGAACCCAACTGTGTTGTCTGATTATCGAGACATCTTGGACGAAGAGAAGAGCCCAGCTGTTACGTCTACTGAATCGGAGGGAGCCTTCCCGGACCACACTGTCTCTGGTGGAGAGAGATATAATCTACGGCCACGAAAAGCAGTTGTTTTGTGCGAGACTGGTTGAGTTACCGCTCCAGGTTTGTGAAACGGAAGCCGGGAATATCAAGGGGGGGGATCAGTTCTGCCAAGTGTAGCGAAACCCGTCTTGAATCTCGGAGAAGAAACGGAGAAGAAACCAACGGCTACCTCGGAGCTCAGCACTCATATATATTTTTTTTTAGTTGCTTTCTTTTTGAGACCTTTGTACTTTGAACTATGGCACCTTCTACGATGCGGAATAAGAGAATTCTTGGTGCAGTATTTTTCGTTATGACCATAGTGGTGATAGCGGTAATAGCTTGGGTGGTAGAACGACTGGTTCCGGCAAGAGAATATTTGTTGCCTACTACCCCAATTCCATCTGAACATTTTCATTTTACTTTGCCCTATCATGAAGAACGACATAGACAGACTTATCTAAATAACAGTTTCATTCAAATTTTACATCACACTCATAATATGACGAACACTTCGAACTGTTGGGTATGTGGGATGCTGTCTGGGCATCAAAAGAAAGGAGGCACTCCGCTTATTCCTCTTCTGTTCTCTCACAATGGTTCTTGCAATGCTTGGCACACTCTTCTGTTTACTTTGAGATGGCCGACAAAAGGTGGATTACTTTTTCGGCTCAATAAAGTCTGTTATAATGATCGAGATGGTTACCCGCAAGCAGAAGGAACTAAATTTGAATGGGAAGAATATCGACCAGATAATGTATCATCGCCTCGAGTTTATACGAATCAGAGAAATGTAAACATGTCTAGCCTACACGTGATTACAGTTATTGATACTAAAGCCGATTTATGTGTCCGAAATAAAGGTACAATCCCAGTAGGAAGAAGTGAATGTAATACTACTCTCACCTTTGACACTCCAAATGGTATCACCTTTGTGGCTTCACGAAACACTTACTTTATTTGTGGAAATAAAGGTTATCACCGCCTCCCTATAGGATGGTTAGGAACATGTTATATATCTTTTGTATTACCTCCTGTGTTTATTGCCCCGCCTATGTATCATAACGATTTTGTGTTATACCATGATTTTATAAAAAATAGAGTCAAGAGAACATTAGCAATTGACGAAATTGATCAGACAGATACCTCCCTGCAGCAATATGTTGATTTCAATTTAGGCCTCTTTTCATTCGTTGGTGCTGCTCTAAATAGCAGAATGATCAGACGACTGACACGTGTTGTGCAAGCCGTTGCTAATGAGACAGGTTTTGCTTTAGGGAATTTGACTGAGGAACTTCAAATTACCAGAATTGTAACGCTCCAGAACAGAATGGTTCTAGACGTAGTGTTAGCTGATCGTGGGTGGCATGCCGCATTATCGGAAGTAGTTGCTGCGTGTATGTGCCTGATAATTCACCTTCTGTATATGATGCTATTTCTAAATTGCACAAAATAGCTGCTGAAATACATCCTGATAATGGTACCTGGACACTTTCGGGTGGGTTTTGGACTTTGCTCAGTACTTGGGGTTGGAAACTGTTGCCAATTTTATGTATAATAATTGGGATACTCTTCTTTTTATGTCTATGTATTCAGTGTGGCCCTATGTTATGTTCTATGTGCATTTCTGCTTGTATTCCATCCAATCGAGCTATTGTCAAGAATGAGCAAATGATCAATAGAGAAATAACGAATATTATGCCAATCAATATTGACGATGAATACCCTGATTTTGTCAATTATTACGTAGCTTCAGCTAAACGCTAAAAGGGTCGTCTGTCGTAATTTGACAGTGATCAGGTTAGCGTTCAGCTTTGCTACACAAATTTCCCCTTATCTTGACCATGATGTTCGGAGGCCATTTTGAGAACACTGGCGTCCATTTTCCATGAAAGCGCTGCCTCGTGGTCAGCATGCCCTTTTGTCCTTTCTCTGTACCACTGACCACCTAACCTGCCCAGCAACAGGCTATTTTTAGTACTGGTCAAGCTTGCACATGCGTAGTCAAACCCTCTATGTTAGTGGACAGTCATTACTTAGGAATGTTCCCCAAAACTGACCAGTAGTGTTATAACTCCTCCCATAAGTTGGCTGTGTTCCAAAAATGTCCTTATATGTACCTAAACTGAGCAAATGTGTTCCGCCTACTCTTTTTATTACTGTAAAACTGTATAAAGAGATCTCGCACCGATGTTCGGTGTGATACTTATTGCATTGCCGAAGGGTACTGTAGGAATGTACCACCACCCCATGGGGTCCTAATAAACTTGTCTTTTGCATTTCTAGTTTCCGTGCCAACTTCTGTTTTACGGTGTTAAGCAGTTTTGCAGAATATGTAGGTCTGGAGAACCCGATACCACACCCGGACAGCCAGCACCTGCTGGGCTTCAAGTGGAAAGAGGGGTACTATTTTGACAAATGCATGCCAATGGGTTGCGCCGTCTCATGCGCTTTCTTTGAGGCATTTAGCACTTTCATGGAATGGGCCCTCTCCGCGAAGTATGGCATTACGGCTGTGTCACATTACCTTGATGACTTCCTTTTCATTGGGAGGGAGGGCACGCGGGAATGTCAGGAGGGTCTGAATTGTTTCATCGACTTGGCTAGTCACTTGGGGGTGCCGTTGGTGCCTGGCAAGACTGAGGGTCCGGCACAAGTCCTGACTTTCCTAGGCATAGAGCTTGACACGCTCACAGGTGTGTCCCGACTCCCGGCCGAGAAGGTACTGGGACTGAAGCGGGACATTCAAGACTTGCTGGGTAGAGACAAGGCACCGCTAGGGGTCATCCAGAGTCTCCTGGGCAAACTAAACTTTGCGGCCAGAGTAATCCCTGTGGGGCGTGTGTTTGCGAGACGGTTAGCCAGGGCCACTGCCAAGGTCTACAAACGTCATCATTTTGTCAAACTGTCTTCAGGCCTTAAGAAAGATTTGTTGATGTGGGCTGAATTCCTCACAGACTTTAATGGGACTGTAATTTGGGTGGATAGCCCCGAAATCAGTATGTTCACTGACGCCTTAGGGCGGGAGGGCTTCTGGGCAATTCTGGGAGAGCTGTGGTGCGCCAGGAATGGCCTAATGCTTGGCGCAACCATTAAAGTAATGGGGTAACCCTAAAGGTACTGGACCTGGGTAATAACTAATATAAACAAACAATGGTCCGAGACCAATCTATTTATGGTGTCTGACTACGCCGCGCTTCCCTCCGTGAGCAGTTGCCCTGGGGTTCTACCTTGACGCGTGTCTGATAATAACCACGCTCCCTATCTTGCCGCTGCCGGTTTGTACTCCTTAGAATCGGCGAGTGATTTATAATTAGCCCTTCCCACGAAGCTACTGAAAATAGCCAACTCAGGCTAATGTATTGGTGAAGATTCACCAGCTTGATATTTTACATTGGAGTTCGAGCAAAAGACATGTATTGGTACATGTTCTTAAGAGTAAGATAGGAACCTCGTACATACAGAACAGAGCATCTGGACAATATTCCCATTGGATACATAAGGACTAAGTTACTTTGGAGTGGAAATTACGTCCATTTCATCCCGTGAAGGGGTCATCAATGAGATCCCTTGCCCCGTCCTATCTGTCCTGAAGAAGACTCGCATGGCCCAGGCATAACCAACCGCAAGGCCGCAAGACGAGTCGAAACGTCGACACCTACTAAAAAACCTGGACCACTAATGTTATCCCCCCCCTTTATTAGTGCAGACATTTATACATCTTATGTCTTATGAATAGCATTAAGGACTGCATATTGACTTATTGAAGTGGCCAGGATATATTGTTCCGGTCCTTATTGGCTGGTTTTTTCTGAATAATTGAGAATAATTTTTATATACTCTGTGTGATTTCTTTTCCTTTCATCTTATCACGATCACGCCCTTTTGACACTTCTTTTTTCTTTACTGCACGCTCTTGATACGGGGCATTGTATATAAAATGTACATAATACTGTGAATTGGTCTCTCATTATGACAATAGATTAAAATATTGCATATATTTGGAGTTTGTTGCTGTTGCCTATTTTCTGCTCTTCATTAATTGAGTTAGGTACGTGAATATAATATACGCCTCTAATTGTTTAAGTTTTGACCTATTGCTTTCATAAATAGATTGGTCTCGGACCATTGTTTGTTTATATTAATGCTTGGCGCAAGCGGCGGATCACTTCCAACATAACTGTCCTGGAACTCGTTCCTATTGTGGTGTCATTACATTTATGGCCGTGCCCATTGTCCAACAGGAAGGTCCTGTTTTGGTTGGACAATATGGCGGTGATGCAGGCTATCAGGTCAAACAGCTAGTTGCCCTTTAGTTCTGTGCTTACTCCGAGAACTGGCCAGAAGGAGCCTGCGCTGCAATGTGGAATTTAGGGCTAGGCACATTGCGGGGGTCACAAATGTCGCAGCTGACGCTCTTTCTCGTTTTCAGTGGGACCGTTTCCGGGCGGCCTGCCCACAGGCGAGAGAGGAGATGACCCCCTTTGCACCAGGACTTTGGCGCATCTTGGAGTGGAGCAGGAACTGAGAGAGTTAGGGGAAAAGTCCTTAGCCCCAGGTACGAGGAAGCGCTACGCTAGTCATCGGGCCACATTCCACAAAGCCATTTCTGACTTAGGTTTGCAGGCCCTTGCACTGGAGGACAGAGTACAGGCCTTTGTAGTGTGGGCCACGAAACAGAACAAATCAGACTCCTGGGTCTGCGGCCACTTGGCGGCCATTAGTCACGAGGCAAGGTTGAGCGGGGTGGGTGACCCAGCCAAGTCTTTTGTAATCACGGCTGCTTTGAAAGGTTGGGCTCGGGAAGAACCCAAGACTCCAGATGACAGGTCCCCCATTGACTTCCCCTCGCTGCAGGCCATGTTAGCGGCCTTGCCTTGTAGTTGGTGGTACACTCGCAGTTCGAGGCTGCCCTCTTCTCTGCGGCCTTCATACTGGCATTTTTTGGGGCATTCCGGAGCAGTGAGTTAGTTGCACGCTCCAAAGCACATCACTCTGGGGACGCCCTTTGGGTGGCGGACATTTCTTTTAAGGAGGGTCTGTCCATCACGCTCAGACGGTCCAAGACTGACCAGGCTGGCAAAGGGTCAGTCATCCGGGTGGCCCCCCTCGGGGATCCCCGTTTCTGCCCGGAAAGCTTACCTGGCACTTCGTCCTGCGGGAATGGGTTACCTTTTTATCCACTCTGATCGCAGCCCCCTGACCAAATATCAGATGGATAAAATAATGCTAGCATGCCTGGATCGGGCTGATTTGTTGAAGCAAGGGAAAAGGTTCTCTAGCCATTCCTTCTGCATAGGGGCGGCTACCTCAGCTTTCAGAGCTGGCTTGCAGCCAGACAAAGTTCAACTGGTAGGGCGTTGGGAGTCTACCTGTTATAAACGATACATTCAACCCTAACCTAGATATCCCGGCATGTCCATGTTTTGTATAATTTGTTCGCTGTGTTGTGATTTCAGGCAGTTATGCCTCTTTGCTGTTTGTGTGCAATATGATTCAATAAACATTCGTGAATATATTGCGTCGTAGGGCACTCCATGGTCGACAGGTTGGGCCGGTGGGCAGCAATCAGGCACTGGACTTGGGGCTTCAAGAGCATTGACTGTGTTTGGCTGGGTTTTCCTGGCATGCGCTGGAATAGCTTGTTGCACCGGTTGCGGGAAGCCCTCGCTACGGCAGGACCTCCTCCTCAGCACTTGATAATTCACCTAGGTGGCAATGACCTTACGAATCTGGGGAGATCTACTTTGCTGCAAAAAATTAAGACTGATTTGGGGGTCATCTGTGGGCTCATGCGCGATTGCGAGATCTGGTGGTCCGAAATAGTGCCTAGGAGAATTTGGCGGGGCGCAAAATCTAGTGAGGCAATCGAGAGGTCTAGGAGGCGAATCAATGGTGCCATGAAAAGGTTAACCCAACGTAGAGGTCTAGGCTTCATCAAGCATGAAATGATTCTGGATAAAGTCAAAGGTTATTTTGAGGCGGATGGTGTTCACCTCACACCTGTGGGCTTAGACCTCTTCCTCCTCGATTTGAAAGAGGCACTCATGAACAAAGGTTGCAGGTAAAAATAGTAGCAGTGGTGGGGGGCCCGTGCGGCAGCGGGTACCACCGCATGGGCTGTGTGGTGGTACCCGCTGCCGCACGGGCTGTGGCGGAGTTACTGGGCGATCCAGAAGAAGAGAGGTGCAAACACTGTACTTCAGCGGGCACATAGGGGTGCCAGAGCCTAACCTGTAACCTCATGGGAGGTGCAGGAACTCGTGTCGGCACCCCAGTAGTCCTTCGGGCGGTTGTGAGCCTGTGCAACCGGGGGTTTGCCAAGTCACGCCCCGCAAAGGGCGTGTGTAGTATAATTATGATAATTGTGCAGCAGTTGGGTGGTTCGCCACTGTGCTGATTGGCTCAACAGGCGGGCAGGTGGCGAGAATGCGGCCTGCCCTAGGATCGCCCGTAAGTTAACCCACCATCATTACATATGTTGTACGTAATAAACCTGCAGCAAATTTTCCCAAACTTAACACTTGTGTCTGTGTGTTATTTGCGGGTTTGGGCATTGTGGGGCGGGGCGTTCTTGTGGCCCTGATGTGACTATGCATAGTGCTTGAAGTGCGTGTTTAATAGTTTGTAGAATGAATTGTACTGACCTTATGTGTCAATAAAAATATGCATTGGATGACAGCTGTTTTACAGATGGTTCAACCTATACAAACCTGAAATGAGGAGGCCACAGAAACGAATATAATATGAATGTAGAACTTGGAAATCGGTTCGGTCCAGAGAGTCGCTTCGGAGAGGAGGAGAAAGGAAAGAAAGATCAAAAGCCCAGCCGCTGGATGGAGCAGATTTCAGTTCACAGTGTGCACAGTTTACCCAGATCTGAAAAGTACATATTTATTCGGCTCTGTTTTGTTAAATGGTGAGCAGTTCATATGATGCTTTCACGGAATCCTCGATTAGATGGTGTAACTACTGTTCTCCTTATCAGCTCTAATAGCCTGCCTGTTTGAGCAACACTTGCCACTGAGGCATAGAGGTTGCATTTGTTTATTTTACTTTAGGAGCACGACAAGCAGAGTGCAAGCCCAACATTCCAAAAAAACATTGGCTCAACACGAGCTGGAGTCTGGGGGAAGCCGCGGGAGGTGCTGTGGAGGCAGGGTTTTAGCGGGACGCGAAAAACACATTGTACATTGTCCCCAGATTAACAATATAATCTGTTTACTTTCACAAAACATTGTCTTTAATCTACCGCATGATGAGGAGAAAGCAAGCAAAGCCCGCGCTCTCATTCCCATGACAATACTCCATGGGAGTTAACTTGAGGGAAAAAAAGGGGGCAAATGCACCAATCCATAGCCTATTCTTAGAGGCTATGATTTTGGAAGGACACACACAAAAGCCGCACTGACCAAAAAGCACGTCGCTGCTCGTTCCCACAGCAATACTCCATGGGAATTAACTTGAGGAAAAAGGTGGGACATGCACCAACAATTAGCCATTTGTAGGCAATTTTCGAATGACGCACAAAAGCCAATCCAAATCATAGGAGGAGTCAGACCCCAAAAAGTACGTAAATAGATCGCCTGACAGCGCAAGCAATGTCTAGTCTTGATCTAAAAAAATGGTTTGTTGGTTATTAGGCAGTGGTCCAGGGGATAACTGCCAACTCTCAAACAAAATAATCTTTTCTTTTAAATTGCAACCTTGTTTCTTTAGCCAACATGTGCTGCATGAATATGCCTCCTTTTCATGCTTGCCGTCACCTCGCATGTTGGTACAACGCAGTCGTTACAACGACCGCATTGTAACAACGCATACCATTACCCCGCAAGTCGGAACAACAATTTGGTGAGGGGTTGCTAGTTGTTGGAATAGTATAATTTACTATTCCAACTCCAGTCTGTGCGAATAGTAGTGAAGGTGTTGGATTTTAAATCCAACACCTTCCAGCCCCTCCGCAAGTTGTTGTTTCTGCTTGCGGGGTATTGGTATGCGTTGTTACAATGTGGTCATTGTAACAACCGCGTTGTAATTGCTTGCGGGGTGTCAATTCATTGTGGGGGCTGTTTACCATGCTGCATTACAAAAAAATTATGTTTAAATGAAATCACAGGCATGGTGGTCTGCTGCCCCCAGCATGCTACCATCCCTTTATGGTATCTAATCACCGTGAATCATAATTTGAGAACTATCTAACGAATATCGAGGTAGGCCGGATTATAACCAACTAGAAGTTAGAATTTTGTGTGACTGACCTATTAGTACATAGGTTGGTTCTCAAAATTATTTTCCATTTACAAAATGCAGATGCACAAATAGGCAACCACTTTTTGCAAATGGATATTTCGTACATCTGACAAATGGTGTCTTACAACCCCACTTCTCAATTGTGCAGTGCTTGATGATACCACGTGCCCAGTTAGTGATGACAAAATAGGTCAGTGATGTCACTGGTGATGTCTTGTGATCAGTGTCGGCTCCTCCGCTATGGCGAAGGAGCATTGCCCCACTGCTTTAAGCTGGGTGAAGGAAAGGAAATATAAAATGATAATAACTTTTAGTTATTATCATTTTATATTTCCTTCCTTTGCAGGCGGGCGGGTGAGTGGGGCTGCTCTGCGCACGCATGGCAGGGCAGGTTTTGCCACTCATAAGTGCACAATGACTGTATGGTCGTCCCTCTCGGGCCGCCCAAACCAGTCATGCACACTTTTCCCTTACTCCATGCAGGCAGCATTACAGCCTCCATGGAGAACAAGCCCAGGCTCCCATTCTCTGGCTGAGCATCCCACCAGGACGATCAAAACCAATCACAATGCTGCATTGCAGCATTGTGACTCGTCAGGGGAGCCTGGGTGCCTACCAATCACAACACTGCATTGCAGCGTTGTGATTGGGCAGAGGAGCCTGGCTTCCTCTCCCACAACAAGAACAGGAGCAAGGAGGAAAGACGCAGTGGCAGGACCGGAGGCAAGGTAAGTGTTGTAATTTTTGTTATATATATATTTTTGTTTTTCATTGCGCTACCTCGTGGGCCCAAAACCACCTGTGTCCGCCCCTGCCCCACCACCCGCTACTTGTGACACATCATTGAACGTAAAATGTGTGACATGATCAGAAGTGCATTGTGGGACTGAAGTGACATAGATCCTTTTAAGTCAACAATTCCACAATTGGGCAAGTTTATATAGTAAAGCTACACTGACTTTAATATACGTTTGTTTCCCAATAAATGTAGTGTTTCATTGTATTGTGTCAGTTACTGGTTAACAAAAAATAAACATAAATGCCAAACACGCTTCGAATAAGTGCTCTGGTTTGTGCGGCACATTAGGTAAAAGGCATAGGTGAATCGAACTTGCAAAAAAAAAAAATACACTGACCAGCCCTTAACACATTTTGTCTTTCTCTGCCATTTTCTTCTCAAGTGTGTCAATGCGACTACAGTGGCAGTTCTTAGAAAATACGTGTTGAATTTATTTTACACCAGCCACTTTGAAGCCAGAACACTTTGATCTTTATCTTTCAGCGAGGGGTTAAAGGTTAAGATCACAAGCGCTGCCCTCCCTATTTGCACAGAAAATACTTCTGAAAAATGTATCTATACTTTACAGCAATAACTGTTAACCTGCAGGGCACAGAGAAATACTGTGCCTTGAGGCTAGCAGACAAGAGAGTGAACTCTGAAATCATGCAACACCAGTTAACCCGTATCACTTTTCAAATTATACATTAATCGTTTATGGCCAAGACATGCTGACACTCAGGGGGGAAATCTCTTCTTACAGCTGTCAATAAAAGAGCTGCACCTCCAAAGCCTTCACTAGACCACTAAAATGGCAAATCATGTATTTAGAATTTTCAGTTACATACAAAATCCCCCATGAGTACCGTTTTACATTTTTTAAACATATAAAAAAAATACATGTGATCTTATAAAGACGACAGATGTTTTAGCCAAACACATGCTTCGAAACCATGCAAGATCGCACGTTGGTTCCGGCTCTTTAAAATACTTTACTTTTCGTCAGTCTAAAACGGAATTCTCTGTTCTTTTTCACATGTATGACTAAAAGTATTATTTTCATTTTATACTGTTTGTTTCTCAGTGATTTTAAGGTGGTAAGAGACATTTGTGTTAGCACTTAACAATTTTTTTTTAAACTAAAATAGATACTGGATGGGAGAATACTGTTTCATGGATGGGATCTGTCAAAATTCTTTTATTTTTTATTTTTTGAGCAGTTATCAGGATATTTTTTAAATGTGATCTGTGAAATGACAAAGCGAATGGTTGCACATTGTTCTGTTATGTTAATAATTTCTTGTAGAGCACACGTTCACCGGGAAGTTTCATGGCGCTGACTCTAGCGTGTGCCGGGACCAAACAGGAACTACACATGGGTCTTTGTGAATAACCATGTTTTGAGCATCTTTCTAAAGCTCAAAAGGTTGTTGCAGGATCGAATTTCTAACGGAGGGGAATTCCATAGTCTGGGAGCCAGTCGCAAACCTACGGCCGCCCTGGCGTTGTAGCTTAAAGGATGGAGTGGCCAGGAGTTGAAGATTGGCAGAGCGGAGGTTGCGGTAAGGGGTGTACCTAGGTCGAAGGCATTTCATGAATTTAGGGCTGGACCGTGAAGGGACTTAAAGATGATACAGGCCGTCTTAAATGCAGTGCGTTGGGGGATGGGGAGCCAATGACGTTTTGTTAGCAGGGGTCTGGCAAATTGCCATCTAGGTTGCTGATGGATTAATCTGGCTGCCTGGTGCTGAACCAGTTGGAGGCGTTTGCTGAGGCAGAGTGGAAGGCCCAGGTATATAGCGTTAATAATTAAACAACAGGGGGTGGTGATGGACAGAGTTTCTGAATTAAGCAGAATACTCTCAACCAGTCAAGAGATCAGGGCTTGATCCAACACCGTTTTTTAGCTCACTGCACCATCCCAGCTCAGAACCTGGCTATATGCAAATTAGTCTGTCCCTGGCCCAGTGCATCATGGGAACAGGGCAGACCAAACTACCAAGCCAATTCTTTCACTGGGAAGGAAACAAGCTTCCGGGGACCGGTTTCTGGCATTACAGCTGTCTTCGGCCCGGCTTGCTTGAATCCTGATGGTGCAATGAGCAAGGGACTCACGTCTGAGTATACCCTTCCACGCTTATGGTGGACAAAATAATTAAACAACAGGGGGTGGTGATGGACAGAGTTTTTGAATTAAGCAGAATACTCTCACCCAGTCAAGAGATCAGGGCTTGATCCAACACCGTTTTTTAGCTCACTGCACCATCCCAGCTCAGAACCTGGCTATATGCAAATTAGTCTGTCCCTGGCCCAGTGCATCATGGGAACAGGGCAGACCAAACTACCAAGCCAATTCTTTCACTGGGAAGGAAACAAGCTTCCGGGGACCGGTTTCTGGCATTACAGCCGTCTTCGGCCCGGCTTGCTTGAATCCTGATGGTGCAA
The DNA here is from genome assembly GCF_964263255.1 of Lissotriton vulgaris. Lineage (NCBI taxonomy): Eukaryota > Metazoa > Chordata > Amphibia > Caudata > Salamandridae > Lissotriton > Lissotriton vulgaris. The sequence continues at coordinate 1,056,532,989 of NC_141689.1, read as the reverse complement.
TGAGGAAGGGACTCACATCTGAGTATACCCTTCCACGCTTATGGTGGGCAAAATAATTAAACAACAGGGGGTGGTGATGGACAGAGTTTCTGAATTAAGCAGAATACTCTCACCCAGTCAAGAGATCAGGGCTTGATCCAACACCGTTTTTTAGCTCACTGCACCATCCCAGCTCAGAACCTGGCTATATGCAAATTAGTCTGTCCCTGGCCCAGTGCATCATGGGAACAGGGCAGACCAAACTACCAAGCCAATTCTTTCACTGGGAAGGAAACAAGCTTCCGGGGACCGGTTTCTGGCATTACAGCCGTCTTCGGCCCGGCTTGCTTGAATCCTGATGGTGCAATGAGCAAGGGACTCACGTCTGAGTATACCCTTACACGCTTATGGTGGACAAAATAATTAAACAACAGGGGGTGGTGATGGACAGAGTTTCTGAATTAAGCAGAATACTCTCACACAGTCAAGAGATCAGGGCTTGATCCAACACCGTTTTTTAGCTCACTGCACCATCCCAGCTCAGAACCTGGCTATATGCAAATTAGTCTGTCCCTGGCCCAGTGCATCATGGGAACAGGGCAGACCAAACTACCAAGCCAATTCTTTCACTGGGAAGGAAACAAGCTTCTGGGGACCGGTTTCTGGCATTACAGCCGTCTTCGGCCCGGCTTGCTTGAATCCTGATGGTGCAATGAGCAAGGGACTCACGTCTGAGTATACCCTTCCACGCTTATGGTGGACAATGGAAGTCGATCTTGCGTCTTGGGAGTGGTTCAGGTCAACTGAGCTGCCAATTTATCTTCAAACACTCTTGGGCAAGCTGTCGCCCCATTAAATTCTCCATGCAGGTCTCAGTCCGCAGGGCCCTGGCATGATCTTCCACGACAGAGAATCTCTACACCTTTCTGGACAGTCCAGTAGTATGTCTGCCAGACAGAGCACAGCAAAGGAGTTTTCTACTCTGGTTAGGCATTCTCCCTGACGTGGGAGGACAGCATCCTAAAGTCTTAATACAACACCTCCCCTCAGCTGGAACTGCAGAGCAATCTTTCAGAGTCTAGGTGGATGCAAATGATGCTCTGTATAGCCTGCATGTCAAGTGTCTGGCACAAATAAAATTGAGCATCACTTTCAGAAATTGAATCATGACCAATCAGACCATGAAGCAGCATTATTGGCATTTTTATGGCGTCCTACACAAAAGGGAAGGGAGTTCAACAGCTGTTCATCATGATGTAGGTTGGGGTGTTTGAGACCAGTGTCTCCTTCCACATCTACCATTATTGAGTGTGGCGAGGGGTCGTGACCCATGAGAGTTGATGCTTTTAAGCTCGTTGCCTCCCTTTCCAATGGTTCTCAGCAGCCTATTCTAATCAGTGGATTTACATACGGGTTTAGGCCATGTTGATTTTTTAAGTGTATTAATGTGAAACAAAAGAATTTAACCAAGCTACAGCACATGAAACATTCATTAAAAAGGCCCTGTTGGTCTGGGTCCACAGCAACATGGGACCTAAGGCGGTTTTATGGAACTAGCATGTGGTCATAAAACATAATTGGGTATATGTGTTTAGTTAAAAATATGCTAGTGAAACTGTTTTTTATTGGGTTTTTTCATTTTCAACATTCAGTAAACAATCAATGCATGAAGACATTTGTGTCTTAATCTGCCATTAGATCTATACAATACAATCATTAGACTTATCAATGACAATAAGTGTTTTATGAATATTCAATCAAATAGCAACATATACACTGCAATAACATAGGAGAGGCTTGCTCAGAGGACAACAAGTCTGAGCAGATCCCCTGAAAACTAGTTGTAAAGAAACAGGCTTTTTTCAGCCCCCCTCAAAACACATTTTGCCCCCATTTGGACTATTAGCTCTAGTTTTATTCCACCCTGAAAGTGCACCGAGGCCTACTAACCAGACCCTAGTGCCTGTGCTCTGACCCACTATAAAAAGTTGTGCCAAATTGGCTATACCTTATTGGCAAGGGCTGACTTACTCAGAAGTCCCTACTACATGATACCAAGGGTACTAAGGGCATTTAAGGCAGAGTGTCCATCCAAGGCTGCAGCACTGTTTGTACTACTCTGAGTGTGACAAATAGCAAAATGGCTACCAGCCTGCCACTGCAGACTGGAAGAGCAGCACGTCCACTGCTAGTTCAACTTTCCCATTAAAACTAATGGCAGAGCTACCCTTTTCTTAACAGCACATGTCATTCTTCCATAAGGAAGGACTATAGAGTCCTATGGCAGGGAGCTGTTTATTGTTAAGATAGACATATACGTTTATTTATGTCTTAGTAGCAAAACCCTTAAAAGTTGTCATTTTACTAAGGAAAGTTAGTAGCCCCATTGGCTAACACAGGGTTGCAGCTGGCACTACAGACTGGCTAACTTCTGATGGGACTACGTAACTGGGTACTGTAAGGTATCACATTAATTGTGGCATTAAATCTGACTTGATGCTCAAGTCGAGATTTATGTCACTTTTAAAGCTAAGCAACTTTTAGAAAGTTGCCACTCTGTGACCCAGCTGGACCAGTGGCTTTACACAAGCCCTGTCCAACATTCAGCTTTCTGCACACCAGGGAAGGCATGCGAATGACTCCCAGGCTGAGGTACAAAGCCAGTTACCACAGAGTGAGGTGTGAGCTCCTCTCCCATGAAGGCTGCCCGGGTTGTTAGCCCAAAAGGCAAGCTTCAAAGGCTAGCCACCTTTGAAGGGATGCCTGTGAAAACACTCCAGAGCAGGATGCCTTTTGTTCCTGTAGACAAGTTGTAGAAAGTGCCAGAGAAGTAGAACCCGTCACCAAACCATTTTTCTGTGTAGTCCTTAGGTAGCCACTCCTCTGGGGTGGGCTACCAAGCTCCTCACAAGTGAGGATGAGTTCAGACGCCTAGAAAGTAGCAATAATAGTGCACTCTGAGATATCCAAATGCCTCACATCGCCAGAACTTTGTCACCAAAGAGGAGGGGGCCTACTAGGCGATTGGCTAGTGACCATGTCATCCCCTAGGAGCACTTTCCCGGGATATAATGGGCATCAGTGGCACCCTGAGCTTCAGTACGCCGTGGAATTGGAGAGAGGACCAGAAGATGAGTGTCCTGCTGCCTTTGATGCTGCAAAAAGAGAGTCTGCATCATCAGAAGGATTGCACCAGCGGCACTTTGGGCTAGCAAGTTTGGAATGTGCCTGTGGCTACTGGCCCGGAGACAAGATGATTTCCAGCCCGATTGCAGCAGGGACTTTAAAGATCAGTCGACTAGCCCCCTAAAACAGCTCCAGGGACATCAAAGCTGAGGAAGCCCAAGCCAGCAAAGCAGTAGCCACTCATGTGGGATCACAGCTGGCAGCCTTGGGGCTTGCAAAGAGACAAATCTGAGATAGCCAAAAGTTGCACTTGTGTCTGCTAAACTCAGGAGTCCTACAAGAGACCAGACTTTTTCACACAAGAGGGACACTAGGCCCCACCAAGGCTTTTTACTGTGACCACTGTGCCGCATGATTGGTATCCTAGCAGCAACTGGGCTTCTACTTTCACAAAGAGGACATCATGGGACCCCAAACGCCATGGTCAAAGTCACCTCAACCCACCCATTGACCGAGGGATCAACTGCACTTTACCTTCGTCGACCGCACAGCACCTGTAGCATATTTGAGCATCTTTGAGCATATTTTTCTCCTGCATTCCCAGTATCAGGAGCACTCCATTATTGTCTATGGCGGTCTGAGCCTAAAGGCTGGAACTGGACTAGTAAAGGCTCTGAGGACCCAGTACCTAACCTGAGTAATCCTACTGGACTCCTAGATTTCTGCTCTTTCAGATTTGGTTGCCCAAATCGGCCTGGAGTCGCCGGACTAACTGTTTCAAACTTTCCACAAGTCTTCAAAGGTTTTGTTGACCAATGCTTGTTTGCCGTTGCTTTTAAAAGTATTTATTTCTTCAAAAACCTGTTTCTCCGAAACCCTCTAGTAGATTTTGATTATAAAAGAAACGAAAAATTCATAAAATTTGCTCTATTTTTATAAATTATTGGTGTGTTTCTTTCTTGTTGTGTGACTTTTCGTATTTCGTTGTTTGGTGCTGATAAATGCTTTGCACTAAGGGCCTCATTTACAAGTTTATTGACGCAGGGCAGTGCAGTGTTTAACGTTGCTGTACTGTCCTGCGCCAAAAAGTAAGAGCATGAATGCATTGTATTTATGATATACAGCGCATTCCTGTCCTTTCCCACTGCGCTGGCATCGTTTTGGCTGCCTTGCGCCAACGCAGGCCCCCTTGTATCATGGTGCAAGCGTGTCTGTGTTTTAGGAATGATTGCTTTAGTGCAGGAAGGGGCACCTTCCTGCACAAAAGCAATCAACAGAGGCATTTTCTTCCTGCTATTTGTGCCGCAGAATGCATCACACACAGAAAGAGGAAAAAACAATGAGAAATGAAATTTTCTCCTTGTTACTTCTGGGGAGGCACACATTTTGGCGCATTCCCAGGTTTACAGATACTTGCATATCTGGGATTGTGTCAAAATCCATAGGTGTTGTGTGGGAAAACCCACTGCAATGGACCGACTCCTTGATGTAGAGTAAGGCAACTTTGCGCTGCGTTGCTGAACTCCATATCCATGAGGCCACGCAAAACCATGCAGGGTGGCTTTGTGTCGCCTCATAGATATGACTGAGAGGCCTGAGCCACCGAAGCGTCATAGAAAAGTGATGCTCTGGTGGCGCAGGCCTCTTGTTAATGAGGACCTAAGTTCCTTTGCCAAGCCTCACGGCTACCCAGGGTTGAGCTAAGGGTAAGTAAACAAGAATGACTGGACCTAAGAGGCTATTCTATTTGTGAGAGTGCTCCACAATAAGGCCCCACAGTCATATCCTATGTAAGCCCGAATCCTCACAGAAGTTATTATACAGACAATGCCTAGACAGGAGTCTAGGCTTAAGATGATGACAACTTCAGCATCTAAAGTAGTGTTTAAGAGTAGGAAGAGGACAGGCAGTGGGTGAGTGGTAAAAGGTGTTAAAGGCATTGCTGAGTATCGAGAAAAAGCCACCTGGAAATTGAATTGAATTGAATTGAATGGGGATTTATATAGCGCAACTATGCTCATGGGCGTCAAGGCGCTAAGGATGGAAAAGCTGTATGGAGAGAGGGGAAGTGCGCCGGTTATAGATAGGCCTCCCTGAAAAGCCAGGTCTTCAAGGTCTTTCGGAAGAGAGAGTGGGAGGGTTGGTACTTAATCTCAGGCGGAAGGGAGTTCCAGATCCTAGGGGCGAGAGAGAAAAAGGCTCTCCCACCCCACCTTACTTTAGTGATTCTTGGCACAGAAAGAAGGCTTTTATTGGCTGAGCGAAGTGCCCTGCCAGGGGCATAGAAGGACACAAGGGATCCTATGTCTTCCACCCCAGAACCGTGAAGGGCATGGTGGGTGAGGCAGAGAGCCTTAAACTCAATCCTAGCCTGCATGGGGAGCCAATGCAGGTTCTTCCTGATGGAGGAGCCGGATCAACAACAAACCTTGCTGCTGCATTATGCACTACTTGGAGACGTTGGACAAGTCGTTTATTGATTCCTAAATATAGCGCATTGCAATAGTCTAGCCAACAGGATATAAGGGCCACCGTGACCTGTTTACGAGCTTCGGTGGAGAGATAATGCACTATTTTCCTCAAGGTTCTAAGGACACCACAGCAGGTTGATGCAGTCCTGCTGACCGGTGTATCAAAGGAGAGCTTGGTGTTGAAGATTACGCCCAAGTTTTGGGCAGACTGAGAGGGCGTGGGACAGGCTCCGAGAGCAGGAGGCCACCAGTCGATCAACCAGATCTCCTGCTTGCCTCCAAAGATGAGCACCTCCGTTTTCTCCCCATTTAGTTTGAGGAAGTTCCTCACCATCCAGCCTGCAACTGCTTCCATGCAGTTCCTGAAATTTAGTATACTCAGACATGAGTCCCTTTCTCACTGCTCCATCAGGATTCAAGCAAGCCGGGCCGAAGACGGCTGAAATGCCAGAAACCGGTCCCCGGTAGCTTGTCTCCTTTCTGGTAAAGAATTGGCTTGGTAGTTTAGTCTGCCCTGTTCCCATGATGCACTGGGCCAGGGACAGACTGATTTGCATATAGCCAGGTTCTGAGCTGGGATGGGGCAGTGAGATAAATAACGGTGATGGATCAAGCCCTGATCTTTGGACTGGGTAAGAGTGGTCTGCTCAATTCAGACACTCTGTTCATCACCACCCCCTTTTGTAAATTGATTTTGGCCACTATAGGTGTGGCAGGGTATACTCAGACATGAGTCCCTTTCTCACTGCTCCATCAGGATTCAAGCAAGCCGGGCCGAAGACGGCTGAAATGCCAGAATCCGGTCCCCGGTAGCTTGTCTCCTTTCTGGTAAAGAATTGGCTTGGTAGTTTAGTCTGCCCTGTTCCCATGATGCACTGGGCCAGGGACAGACTGATTTGCATATAGCCAGGTTCTGAGCTGGGATGGGGCAGTGAGATAAATAACGGTGATGGATCAAGCCCTGATCTTTGGACTGGGTAAGAGTGGTCTGCTCAATTCAGACACTCTGTTCATCACCACCCCCTTTTGTAAATTGATGTTGGCCACTATAGGTGTGGCAGGGTATACTCAGACATGAGTCCCTTTCTCACTGCTCCATCAGGATTCAAGCAAGCCGGGCCGAAGACGGCTGAAATGCCAGAAACCGGTCCCCGGTAGCTTGTCTCCTTTCTGGTAAAGAATTGGCTTGGTAGTTTAGTCTGCCCTGTTCCCATGATGCACTGGGCCAGGGACAGACTGATTTGCATATAGCCAGGTTCTGAGCTGGGATGGGGCAGTGAGATAAATAACGGTGATGGATCAAGCCCTGATCTTTGGACTGGGTAAGAGTGGTCTGCTCAATTCAGACACTCTGTTCATCACCACCCCCTTTTGTAAATTGATTTTGGCCACTATAGGTGTGGCAGGGTATACTCAGACATGAGTCCCTTTCTCACTGCTCCATCAGGATTCAAGCAAGCCGGGCCGAAGACGGCTGAAATGCCAGAAACCGGTCCCCGGTAGCTTGTCTCCTTTCTGGTAAAGAATTGGCTTGGTAGTTTAGTCTGCCCTGTTCCCATGATGCACTGGGCCAGGGACAGACTGATTTGCATATAGCCAGGTTCTGAGCTGGGATGGGGCAGTGAGATAAATAACGGTGATGGATCAAGCCCTGATCTTTGGACTGGGTAAGAGTGGTCTGCTCAATTCAGACACTCTGTTCATCACCACCCCCTTTTGTAAATTGATTTTGGCCACTATAGGTGTGGCAGGGTATACTCAGACATGAGTCCCTTTCTCACTGCTCCATCAGGATTCAAGCAAGCCGGGCCGAAGATGGCTGAAATGCCAGAAACCGGTCCCCGGTAGCTTGTCTCCTTTCTGGTAAAGAATTGGCTTGGTAGTTTAGTCTGCCCTGTTCCCATGATGCACTGGGCCAGGGACAGACTGATTTGCATATAGCCAGGTTCTGAGCTGGGATGGGGCAGTGAGATAAATAACGGTGATGGATCAAGCCCTGATCTTTGGACTGGGTAAGAGTGGTCTGCTCAATTCAGACACTCTGTTCATCACCACCCCCTTTTGTAAATTGCCTCCAAAGATGAGCACCTCCGTTTTCTCCCCATTTAGTTTGAGGAAGTTCCTCACCATCCAGCCTGCAACTGCTTCCATGCAGTTCCTGAAATTTTTAGCGGTGAAGTCCACCGTTTGCGAAAAGGAGACCATGATCTGATTGTCATCGGCATAGGATAGAACTTCCAGCCCAAAAGATCTTACAAGCCTGGCTAAAGGGGTAACATGAGGAAAATGCAGCGTTTCCACTAGAGGGGAGTCAGGGTGGTTGAGAGCCCAATTGTGAACAATAATTGTGTGGTGTGCTTACAGTGCTTTTCAACATTTGTCAAGTTGAAGACGTCATGCAGGTGCATTGGAGGGGCGATTGTGCTGGTATCCTCATGGACACCCCCGATAGCCATCAGGCCAGCCACTGTAATTGGGCCACCACAAGATAGACAGCAAAGTTGGGAGCAACAAGTCCTCACTGGTTGACTAGAAGACTCAACATAGTTAGGAGCACCCTCTGACCACCCTTGGCCATATCAAATCCTCAAAAAGGGTGCCCAAGTCATGAAAGAATCGCCAGGGGAGGTAGACTGAGAACTGATAGGACAATCTGGGTACTATCTTAAAGATTGCCAATCACACCACAACAAAAGGGGGAGTATTCTTCAGAAGTCCACCAATTCCAATGGCCCTCCTGAGGTTTCCCTCATGTAAATAAGTCACATGATGGTACACATTATTGGCACAGTACCAAAAGGTGGAACTCTCCCATCTGATTAGGTCCACACCTAAGCACATGCTCAAAGAAGGAATGCCCTGGCACAAAGGAAACAAGCAAAATTTCCCCAGGTTGGCCAGTAGACCAGACGCCGATCAATAGTTCAATAGATCTTTACAGTAACATGTTTAATTGGCCTCATTTATATTCATTGGCATGGCATTTATATTATTTCAAAAGGCCTGGCATTTGACGTCAGTGGCTAGGCACATAGAAGCATCAACTCTAATGGTATTTTATTATCTTGCACAAATATGTTATTGGCCTATAAACAGTCATAAAAACAGCTATGGCATAAAGTCCTACACAAGATACTTTTTCATTATTTTCTCTTTACATAGGAATTTATCTAGGGGTTGCTACAATGGGTCTCTACATTTGACAGGTGTTGCTTCTCCTGAGGTATAAATATTAGCATGCTGTTCATCTAGTGATCTAACTAATCGCACTTTTTCAGACACATACATGTTTTTCTGCAATAGTGACATTATTGCTGTTGGGTAGTGTTTCAGACCCTGGAACACAGGACTATATCATTAATTCTAATTTAAACAGTAGGAAATTGTGTTATTAGCTGAGGGAGGTCGCAGCCCCACTCAAATGACAACCACAACACTTGTGAGGGTGAGCCACGAAAGCGACCAAATAAGCCTGTGCTTAACCCTCTGGTAGCTTGGCACAAAAGCAGCAAGCTTAACTTAGAGGTATAGTACTTATGCAGCACATAAGCAGTAATAAAGTCAAAACACAACACAAAAAAATCCTAAACCAATTTAATAAAAAAGTCCCAATATGCACAAAATGGCACTATCAGTTATCTGATTGTACTAGACTGGGTGAAAGTCACAAGTTTAGGCTGATCACAATGGAGCTGGGTCGAATACAAGGATCAGGTGATCCAGCAGAAGAGATTCCTTCTCAAACCTATGCAAAGACTAATGTTCATGTTGATGGATCCTGAAGGAGGAGGCTGTCTTTGCAAGGAGCCAGGTGGGCGTCGCAAATGGTCACTGCTGTAGCAAGAAGAGACAGTCGTCGATGAGGAGTCACATTGGTGATTGATGTGGGCTATTGCTGTCAGAGCAAAACACAGGTCTCACATGAGCTTTGCATTAGCAGTCGTCGTGGATGAACGCTGTCGGTAAAAAGAGCAGGTCCCGCTGGGGTTTAGCATTGGCGGGCGTTGTGGGGGGCTGTCAATTCTCAGTACGAAGAGGTCACGAGGCGACTATAACGTCTGTATTTTCACCTTTTCTACAGGAGGAGTTCCCACTGATGACAGCAAAAAGTCCGGGACCTAAGGGCCACCTCTTAGGACTCAGGACTCACTCCAGCAGAGGCCAGCATCGGGGCTCAGACAAGTCCAGGTAGCTTTAGTTGGGGCTGGTCACTGGATTTGTTGCAGGGAGGCTTTGGAAGCATGTTGTGTCAACTGGCTCTTGGAGTCACTCTGGGGAGCCTGGGTTCAAGGCAATCAGGTCCAATCTTACTTCGTCAGCCAGCAAGGCAGTCCTTCTTCCTCAGACTACAAGGCAGTCCTTCTAGTGAATCTTGCACAGGTCCAGGAGTGTTCTGATGAGAGGTTCTGAAGGTCACATTTCTCTGCTCTGGTTACTTAGCGTGACCTTCTTCAAATTCGTCAAGAGCTGGTTTTATACTTTATCACGCTCTTTTCATGGTACGTCGGCCTCCCTGCTCCTCTTGTGTCTCTTCGTTTTTGAAATATTTCAAAAACGAAGAGACACAAGAGGAGCTCTTGACCAATTTGAAGAAGGTCACGCTAAGTAACCAGAGCGCTTAACGAACGGCACAAGTATCAATGCATCCAGCCATGCGCTGTGATTTTAGCCTTTTCCCATATTAGTGGGACATTTTTTAATTATCCATAAAAAATCGGTGGCTCCCTTGACTCTTAAAGAATATTCCGAATTAAGAAGAATTGTTCACTATTCATGAAATAAACAGTGTTCTACCCCAAAGGAAGGTGTCGGGTCTATGAACGACCAAAGTGGTGGTGACTTGGAACTAACCACAAGATACAGAAATTGCAAGAACCTTGTCCTGATGAAGGTCCTATCATAAAACCGAAACGCTGCATCGACAACTTTGCTAAAAATCTTTTTAACTGTTCTTCATGTGGATTGACACATTTTTAACTGTTCTAAATGGCACTAAAAAATTCTTATAATTTTTTTTTTTAATTTAGTATGAATGTATTATCTTTTGAATAAATTGTACAATTTTCTATACATTATTGGAATTGTTTTTTGATCTCATTTCATCTATTGTTGTGATTTATTATACATGTGGTTATGGTATCAAAAGGGTTGTGAGCACTTACTTCTGCATTATTTAGTGGATGTGTTTTCCCAATTCTTTGGCAAGTAAGGGACTTCCCCATATTTCTATTTTTCACTACTCCTTGTCCCCTATTGGATTCAAAAGGAGACCTCCCTGTCTTTTAATAAGTAGAAAAAGGGGAATACTTACTACTGATAAATGGGAGGAGATTTAAGAAATTTAAGGCGGGCTTAGGGAGGAACATGCTATACAAGCATGCACAAAACATTAAAGGCATCATTAGGATGGCGGGCAGACTTTGTCCGCCCGCCATCCTCACGGTAAAAGGGACCACCCGCCATAAGAGCAGGGGTCCTGTGGGACCAATTAGGATGCGCCCGCCACATTGGCGGGAGCATCCCGTATTTTTAACTTTGCGGCGGGCAGTGCTGAAACCACCGCTCGCCGCAATGCTAAAAATACATGTTGTGCTTTTCAAAGCACAACGTGACAGGCACCACACGGTGCCTGCCACGTTGTTCTTTGAAAGGCAGGGGGTATGGTACCCCCCATGTGCACTCCCCCAGAGTCCATGGGGGCCCGCAACGGGCCCCCCAAGTAGACTCTGCATGCCTTTCCGTGGCAGCAATGCTGCCACGGAAAGGCATTCACAAAGGCACATTCTAATATGGCTGGCGATGTCTGAAAGACACCGCCACCATATTGAACCCTTTCCACCGCGGACCCCCCAGCCATAATAATATGGCGGGGGTCTTTTCTAAAGGGATGGCGGGTGGATTGCCCCCGCCGGGCCGGCGGTGGCAATCCACCCGCCATCCTAATGAGGCCCTTTGTCTTTAGGTTATACACTGTTTGGATACATTACTAGATTACACACAATAGGGACTCAAGCTAGTATTTCAAGCTTCCATCTTTGTCACAACAGTTAAGAGCTATTTCTTCTACAATGCGTACACACAGATGGATACTTCCCCTTGGAGCACAGAAGTTAGCTTCAAATCGTAACTGTGGGCCATATGCATGAACACATTTTCCGATAGACACAAAATGGGCAAAGCCCTTTGGTGCATCTGATCCTGTATTCTTTGCGATTAGTGAAAAGTTGTACGTACGTCGCTAGCACGAGGCATAGGCCTGTGGTCAACTATGTTTCCGACCAAGGACATTTCCAGGTGCAAGTCAAATATATGATAAGAGCAAAGGGGCCCTTTCACCAAGGCATTTGAAGTACATAAAGCTGTACTCCTGTAGTACTCTTTCATGTACTCTTCATGCCTTTGTGAATTAGCCTCAAAACATTGAAAATGAGGATATTCATAGAAAATTAGCACACACTAAAAGATCTGTACCCTCTTTGCACTTTTGCTATTAGAAAGTGTAAGGTCTCAGGCCTGAATTCTCAAATTAAAAGTAAGAATATATATAAAGTGCTCATGTCGTACTACTTCTTATACTCATAATTTTGGGAATTGACCTCAAGGTGTAAATTGCACATGGTTAACACATATTGTAACTACAGGTGTAGTACAGGTGTAACTTTACAAAATATGCGTGCCTTAGTTAACTACACGTGTACCCATATGTAAATTTGAAACTACTTGAGATTATGGGTGTTCCTATGGCGTGAATCAGAATAGTAGTCAGAGAACTACTATGCAAATATGCTAGTGTTTGTGGTCAGAAAAGGGTGCATCCTATAGAAAACATTCTCAAATGTGAGAGTCTAGACTTTCAAATATTAAGTAACATGGAGAGTGGGGTCGAAAATGTTCCCAGCAGCTATGTTGCAGAGGGTGAAAACACATTTCGAGCATGCACTGATTCAAATGAAAAAATCTGTTTATGAGCCAAACGCACTGCTTGTTTATGGTTTTTACTGACTAATACTGCATGTCAGCAATTTGTATTTTGTTCCTACAGGTGACCTTGGTGCAAAATGTGCAACAGGGATGCTGAAAGTACCGGTCAGTCGTAAATCTCACTGCATTCCTGATTCTCAATCAGACTGCACATAATTGAAGAGACTTGTATGTCCCCATCCCAACTGCAGTGGTGTATTTCGCGATTCTGGATTATGTGCTCAGCCACAATAATTAGTTAATCTTAGAAGATTGTGGTTTCCACTCCAACCTTCAAAACTTTCTCTAAACCAGGTCATAAACCTGCATCTTACTTACCAAACAAAATGATAGGATAGCTTCTTTCTTACCAAGTTGCCAGAAGATGACAAACATAGTGAGTTAAGCATGGTAGGTATATGGAAACATGATTCTGTTTCTCTTACAGCTTTCTGCTTCACCTTAAAGTTAGACGTAATCAAAAGTTTCCCATAGGTGGCTTTATTGGTTTACACCTTTGAACTTCATGCGCAACAAAAAATATACACATACATAAAACACAAACTGATCATCATCCTGAGGCTCATCCTCCCAGGAAGCTCTATCGGACCTCATTGGAGTTCATGAAACTGCTATGCAAATCATACAATGCAACCAGTGGCGTAACAAAGCTTGAGGGGGCCCCCCTGCAAAGTACATGCAGGGGGCCCCACATTCTCTGCGTCAGTCAAGAGCTCTCAGGCGAGCCACCCACCATACTGCAGGGGCTCACCCCAGCCATAAAAAAAGGATCTGGTTCCTCCATTAGTCACATCTGTCCTTTCATCAGGTGATTTACATATATCAGTAAATACTGCTACTGCGCCTCCAGCAAAGTTACATAACACTGCCTCCAGCCGGCCCACCAAACACATCCTCCTACTTGATGACCCACCTTCAAGCAAAGCCCGCTCAGTTTACCACCTCCAAACACAGACCACTGCCTTCGTGCCTGCTACTAACCCATTCCATTAACTCTAACCTCACCCCTACGTAACCCGCAGTTATGCTTTTCTGCCTGCCTTTAAGACCACCACTCGGATGTCACTGCGAACCCATAACCGCCGCCCACTGCTCCCCTGTCCACCACCAACAGAAAGACTGATGGCCGGTCCCCATCTAACCACTGCCTACCAGTAAAGACAGAGCCTTTCAGCTGCTGCCCTCCCCAATGCCACTGTAGTAGTTTAAAACATGTTAAACAATCTCTTCAACTGACCACCACAAAATAGTTCTTACTGCTTGCCTCTACGGCATCAAAGCCGTTCCTGCTACTTTTCATCCTCTGCATGATGCACACAATAATATTAAATGTACAAAAGGTCCAAGGTTTTGTTTCCTCACACCAACATTAATTTACACTATGTACCCCACTAAACCATACCTCCTGTCAAAGGCAAACCTGATCCCATGTGTAGCACCAGTCAGCAAGTACCCCAAGGACAAACACCAGAGAGAATGCGCAATTAATGTAATTAAACCTATGGTTACAATGTAGCATTTCCCCACCCACTGTCAGCCCAGCAAAGTCTGAAACCGCACAGTAGCCATCAATACCGGCAACATCTAAAGCTCATTTTCACTTCTTTTCAATGGCAGCTCCTGATACATATACCTATGACTTCTGGGTGGCATCTACCACAGACCACAGAATTCTTGGTCTCCGTAAGACTAATTGAATGCTGTCAGTGAACACTTCTCTTCCCCGTTCCTTACTAATAACTAATGGAGGATAATGAAAAAAGTATATAGTATTTTCTTATGCAAATGGTGAACCAAGCACTTGCTGCCCGCAGTCCTCACCAGATCCACACGTATCAATATTCTGCTATCGCACCTTCCTGTCAACCACATCATTATCTGGAGATGTTTTTTATCCCTTCCGTGAACTGGGAAAAGCAATACCTTGCACGAAAACAAGTCCCTTTAAAACCTTTGCTACTTATACAGGCTCGCAAAGCACGTACTTGTTTTACTAACTGTCATTGTAAAGCAAACAGGTAACTCATTCTAGGATTGGAAACTGCTTAGAAGTGTGAAAGTTGATACTGAGACATAGGATGATTTTTTGCATGTCTTCTAGACACTTGTTCTTCCCTGCATGCGCACACAATGCAACAATACAATTTAGCTTAACATATTGTTCAGAAATGTACCGGAAGGTAAAGAAACAGCCCACATTATTTTTACAAAGAAAAATAGACAAACATCCACTGTATACCCCATGACATCAAAGCCTTAGCGTGCACAGCTTGTCCAAATCCACGCCACCTAATTCAGCCCTGCCAAGTATCACGCATCTGGCGTTAGACTAACGCATTTAAGTGTGGTTATCCGCATCACCGCACTAAAATGCGAAATCACGCATAAAAGGCGTTGCACCTCCCAGGGTACCAGTCCTGCTAATCAATGCTGGTGTAGTATTATTTCCAT
This sequence comes from Lissotriton vulgaris, assembly GCF_964263255.1. Lineage (NCBI taxonomy): Eukaryota > Metazoa > Chordata > Amphibia > Caudata > Salamandridae > Lissotriton > Lissotriton vulgaris. The sequence goes on along the minus strand of NC_141689.1, from coordinate 1,056,517,981 downwards.
GTGCCGATGTCTGTTTTCTGGTGTTTCTTGTAGGAAACTGGCTCTATATATACTACACCAAAATGAGGTATAGTGTGTATAGAGTCCAGGTAACCCCAGAAGTAGGAAGAGGTTAAAGTTAGATAGAACCTTACTCTCTAATAGTGGTAGCTTGGTCAAGCAGTAAGGCAGTATCAGAGGACAGTGTTAAGCATTTGATGTACACACTCAGTCAACAAATGAATTCACACACTCAAGATCTGAACTCTAGGCCAATTGTTTTTGTATAAAATATATACTGTTGTTTTATTTTTAGAAAACCAAGCAAGCCTGGCACAGGAAAGCATTAAATACTTAACAGTAATAAGTTGCTGATTGTAGAACAGATTGAAAATGCAAAAACAATTGTACTTTGTATGTTTTACAGGGGATGCCGTAGGTTACAATACTTAGCAAATACAGTACATTGAAATTAATAGGCTTTTTCAGTAAACAACAGGTAAGCTACTTTTTATGTTACTTTTCTAACTCAGTACTGAATACCTAGATTCAGCAATGGGACATTTCTGTGAAACAGGTAAGTAAATAAGTTTTGGTTATTCGTGCGATGTTTAAAGAATATTTTTAGATTTCAAAACTCCACACATAAACTTTTTGGAAGAAAATTGTCAATGTTACCCTATTGAGGAAAAACAGGTTATCAGTTCAGAGGTAAGTTATCGACTGTGGGAGTTAAGGTTCTGGGGTTAGACTCAGGGGTCCCCCAGGGTCAGTGATGCACTCTTGTTACACCCTCAGCGGCACTAGGACGGCTGTGTGCAAAGTGTTGAGGCCCAATGTTATCCAATAGGGATAAGGGGCCTCCGGTTGGTGGCTGCTGGCAAGCAGGCCACTGGGTTGTGGGAGCTAAGCCCTGCCCTGCCCTGCCCTGACCTAAACCTAGGGTTAAGGTCAGGGCAAATGGGGAAACAAAGTAACACAAAAGGTGCACCCTAAGCGGCACTGAGGTGGCCGGGTGCAGAATGCTGTTTCAATGAGAGGGGGCCCTGTTGTTTCAATGGAGAACCTCCTGTTTGCAAAAGCACTGCAGGCAGGGAGACACAGGACTTCTGGGTGCGACCACCACTTCGAGAGGTAAGTTGGGAAGTTAGGGGTTGGTTAGGCACTGTCGGTTTGGTCACAGAAAGCAGTACGCGTCGGGTGCAGGAGTAACTTTTGGGGTCAGATCTTCTTATCAGCTCCTGGTCGCTGTTAGGGGGGGCCTTCTGGATTTAGACTGCAAGCGACAGCTGGAGGCTTGAGACAGGTCAGGGGTCACCGGATCTCGGTTGAGGATCCTCGGGGTGACCTCCTCATGGTGCTTTTCCACTCAAGCTCTGGCCGGGTTCGTCAGGTTCAGAGTGGGCTGGATTTGTGGTCTCCAGCTGCTGCCAGAGGTTGCAGTTGAACAAATCCGGTGTTCACGGAAGAAGCAGTCTTTGGAAGTGAAGGCATGATGGTCCTCCAGGGTTTTGATGTTGCTGGCTGCAGTACACACCAGGATTTCGCAGGATCAAGTTTGAGGGGAGACAGGCCTGTAGGGCTGGGGCCAACTCAGTGGGAGTCTTCCTCTTGTTAGTTGGCTGCATGGCTTCTTTTCTTCTTGTTGTTTCAGGATCTGAGGCAGCAAGGTTCAGGGAGACCCCTAATTTTAGGCGTGTTACATGTAGGTAGAAAGCAGGGACCAATGGGTCCCTTCCCTGGGGCAGGTACACCCCCTATTGTGCCACCCTCCAGTGGGAGGGGAGCACGAGCCTGTCCCTGGTTGGTTGGGTCCCTCCATCCTCAAGTTGGCGGGGACTCAGGAGTTGTGCTTCACCTCGCCTCCTCCACCTGAGGGGTGGAGTTGGCAGATGTGGGCACACCTCTCTTCCTCACTTGTTTTCCCACCAGTTCTCCTGCCCAAAGTAGGGGTTAGAACCAGTGGGGACTAGTTGCTGAAAGCAGCAAGTCGTCTGGGGAAGCTCAAAATGCCTTGAAGCTTTCCCTTCGTGGACCCTGCCCATCCTGGGGGAGGAGGTTTGGCACCTGTCCCAGGATGTGCATTGCTTCAGGCCCCCAAGAGCAGCAGGCTCTCGACCCAGGGGTCCAGAAACATTTCTGTTGATGGCAAACTAACCAGCCACTCAGTCAAACACTAGAGGTGGGTTCGTTTTCAGGGGGCATCTCGGAGATGCCCTCTGTGTGCATTTTTCATTATATCCCACACTGGCATCAGTGTGGGTTTAAAGTGCTGAGAAGTTTGATACCAAACTTCCCAGTTTTCAGTGTAGCCCTTATGGTGCTGTTGAGTTCGTAATGACAAACTCCCAGCACCATATACTTTTGATTGCAGCACTAAACTAACAGTATCTAAGAATGGACTTATATCACAACAAGGGTTGCCATGTGCACACCATGTTTAATTTTTTGAACGTTTGTTTCCAATATTTTTATCCTTGAGCGTGCAGCCTCAGTGACGTGGCCTGCCCAAATGCCACATAAGTATTGATTCAACAAGAACTGGAGCCCCATTTCACTCCAACCGAACGCACAGCATACTACGTGAATGAATTACACATTGTACTCCTCAGTTTGCCCAAGATTCATTTTGTTTATTTCATTTATTCCAATCACTCTATAATCTTGACCACTTTCTTCACCTGCCACATGTGAGGCGATATATGTATACTTTAAATTTCTTCTGAATCAGATATGCCTATCCAGGCCTTTTTCCGAAACATGATCAAGATTATAGAGTGATTGGAATAAATGGAATAAACAAAATGAATCATGGCTCCAGTTCTTGTTGCAATAATGGACTTAGACACAGTGGGGGTTCAGGGCTCATGCACCTGTACCCTCACCACTGGTATAGTGGACCCAACTAGAGGGATGACTGATCTATGCCAGGGCAGTGGGTTACAGGCATGGCACACAGAGTTGTGTGCCATGTCGACTCTTCACTTTGTTCTGCACCAAAAACGCAGCATGCAAAGGCAGTGTGTGATTGTAGTGTTACAGGACCTCTAAGGGTGGCACAATAAGTGCTGCAGCCCTTAGAGGCCTTCTCTGGTCACAGTGCCCTGGGTACCTGTGGTACCATTTACCAGGGGCTGACCGGTGGCCAGAGATGCCAATTGGGTTTGTTTTGGGGAGAGAGAACACAAGCCCTGGGAACCTGATTAGCAGGGACCCAAGGCACACCAAGTAAAAGTGCATCAGTAGTCTGGCAAAAGTGTGGGGGGGTTACTGCAACAGAAACCCACTTTCCTACACTTCCCCTGTCTTTAAATGTGATGCAGTAAAAAAATTTATGCAGTACAGCTGCAAGTGTGGTAGTCTTGTAATGAATGTCCCTTTTCTATGCCCACCACATTTTACTGTATTTCCGTAGTGAGTCCTTAAATTAGGTCTCACGAGGATGTGTTGCAGGCGCTCGCCATGCACCGGCAGCCCTAAGATGTTAGCCTTTTCGAGTGCGACATATGCAAGGACTGGTTCCTGATGGGAGCTAGGGGCTTGAGAAGGGCACCGAAGCTCTGGAGTGGGTGATGCTGTGACCCAGGATAACTTCCGCCTCCCTGAGGGGAGAGATGTGCAAAAACCGCCGCTGTGCATGGAAGAGCCGGGATCTAAGATTCCAACACAATGACACCACAGCACTGAAGTGCCCAATTTCATTGCTGTTTTGTTATTGGGGGAACGGAAATAACGATGAGTAAGTATTAAAGGAATAACATGCAGTAGTCTGCTTTCAGGCTGATTCCTACTTGTTTTCTTCAAAACTTTCACATGGCGGTAAAAGCTACTTCCAGCAGCAGACATACCGGAATGAAAAACAAAAACATTAATTGTGAAGGCCCTGTAACTCCTGTGACCTAGGTGTATTGGTAACTCTTACATCTGTCAGAGCGTTGATTTCTTCAGATTCAAGATAGAGATATAGCTGCACTGATTAGGGGTGTTACATTGAGTAATTGCTAAATGAGTGACAACGGTTTCCGAACGTGTTACTGTACCCAGGTGACATTGTATTGATACCGCACAATACACTCTCGGAGTGCATAGACATAACCCCCACTCCTCTTACTGCCATGAATTATTGCTCCCCAGAGGGTTAGCGCCTCCAGTCATCTCTTGTAGTTCCACCTGTTACTGTGGTCAGTAACCTCGCAGCCGTCCAACGTCTGCATGAGCTGTGGTCTAACTCTAGTCTGGGAGCATCAGAGGCAGCACTGCACATACTGCTTCAGGCTTTGATCTCCCCTCCTCACTCTCCTGGTTAAATGGATGAAACACTTCAGCCCAGGGCAGTCTAGACCACATAGTTCTAAAACATGTTAGATCTCAGTTGCACCCTACCTCAGACAGAAGATCACTGAGGACGCACTAGAGGACAGGTCACTGGGTCTTACAGTGATTTTAGCATCCCAGAAACTGACTTATTACTCATAGGTTAAAGCAGCTCTTTTTGAATCATTTAATCTGACCACAGATTAGCATTTAAAAACAATTTTGCAGCATTTCTACGCAGAGTAACCAGACATTATGGGAGGCCTGATTCGACCTTGAAAGAAGTGCCACTTTTAAAGTGCTGGAGTAACTGTAACCTGGCACAGGCAAACCTCTGGTTTCTGCAGATAACATCCTTTGTATTTATTTTGTATAGTTTCATTAACATGCAGCTGATGGAAAACTGCTTGGCGCTTGCAAGTTTGCAAAGACACCTGGCAGGTTGGTCACCATGAGGGTGCAGAGGAATACACCTCAATTAAAGCACATTTTCCTACTGATTCCTTCATAGATGCCAAGGTTTCAGATTGGTAAGTGTGACATTTTCATAATTTAACTGTAATAATGGGTGACATTCACACAGTCTGACTCTGCTCAGTTCTCAGTAGCCTGCTGTTAGCGCACTTTAGTTCAGTGACTTTCTTAGTTTCTAGTTGCCCAAATAGGCGTAGTTTCTAATATTTATATGTTTCCCTCATCTTCATTGCTTGATTTTGCTCACGAGAAAGTGTCACTCATAGTCTTGAAATGTCACTCATAATTACACTGAAATTATGAAAATGTCACACATCGCAATCTGAAACCTTGGCAGCTTTGCTAAGTCTACCACACACAGCATATTTGAACATCTCATAATTCCATGCCACACAATTCTACTATAAATAATTTAACCCTACAACATTCCATACCACAAAATTACAATCCTAAAAATTGAAAAACAGATATTTCTACTTAACTCCATACCACATAATTCCACATCACATTGTTGTAAATCAGCAGCGGTTAGATTAAGCATTAGCAGAAGACATGCTTCGGTTTTAACCATTATCGTAATAAATGCGCCAACTCCATCTTGAATTTGTAGCAGCCATTTTGTATGCCATACATTGCCATGTGCTCGTCATGTGCTTGGTCCTTCTTTCTTGTTCATTGCGCCTGGAGTCTGCCCGGCAACAGGCTATTTTTAGTAGTCTCCGCTTTCAGCATGCCCAGACATGCACAGTAGGATCAGTGACCGTTATTAATTGGTTCCAGATAGCAATGTGCCTACCAGTTATCGGAGACAGTTAACTCCGCCCACTCATCGATTGTGCCTTCCAAAATGTCCTTGTATGGTCATAAATCTGCTCTTGTCTTTTGTGTACCGCCTTTTCTTGAGCCCCTTCATTGTGTATAAAAGGGGCCGTGTGCTTTAGTTCGGTGTGCTACTCGATACAATACCGAAGGGTGTTTTGTGGGCTGTAGTACCACCTTTAAAGGTTTAATAAACTTTGCTTTTGTATTTTCCAGTTTCATTGCCAACTTCTTCCTAAGGTCTGAGGACTCTGTGCAGAGAACGGCGAACCCTTGCACTAAGTAGGCCTAGCTGAGGTTTGCTTACAACAAATTGGCGCCCGACACGTGGGGCTCATCGGCGACTTGAATCCCCGAAGGAGTGGTCGTGACGAAGGATTGGAATCTCGCTGCGGATGCGTACGCATGCCAGAGGAGAACCGAGTCTTGGCATCCAAGGCGTTTTTTCCTTTCTTTCTGATCTGACCATCCAGGTGGTTCCGGTCCTCGACTGAGATCTCTTCTGTTGGCTTGCCGTGCAGTGGCCTTTTTGGTCGAATTTAGAACTTGGCAGTTGGTGACTGAACACCCTGTGAGTGGTAAGAACCGTTGTACAGTACTTGCTGTGGGTTTTGGAAGCCTGTGAGTGGCAAGGCAGTTTTAGGATACGCTTGCTGTAGCAATTTTGGAAGGACTAGTCACTGATGTGTATGTGTATGTGTATGCGTATGTGTATGTGAAATATATGTGTTGCACTACATATAGGCAGGTAATGAGGAGAATTTTCTCCATAATACGATTTTGATTTGAACGGCACAACGTATTACAGATACTTTAAGTGCCACTTTTATTATAATACTGCATATTCTGCACTATTTTTGGCATGCCTGTTTTTAGCGCACTTCGTAGAATGTGCTGCTTCTGTGGAAATAACCTGTAAAAACTTGAGGAATCGCAGCCGGCTCCCCCAGAGGGGACGCCTCATAGAGACATGTACCTGAAGTATGGTCTTTCTTAAATAATGTACAGCACGTTGTGGAGGAAATACACGCGAAAGGATCCTGAGTTATGTTGGCCGAAGTATGGGTCATTTGATATGCGGAAAATTGAGTATGTGGAACCGTGTATGTTTAAGCGAAAATCTAGACAAGATATGTTTGAAAGTTTGCAAATGTGGGTGAAAGAAGTACGTGAACGTGAGAAATGTGAGCAAGCGCTGATTTAGAAAGAGCAACGGAAGAATGTGTATGAAAAAGCGCAAGAATTGAGGAAAAAGGAGGCGAAAGAGTTGGAAGAGAGACAGGAAAAGGAGTGTAGATTACAGATATCTGGCCAATATGCTGTTCGACAACCTCTTTATCCTGTCCTTAATAAACCGCAAGATGATTTTTCTTTGTTAGATCGTCCTCCGCCTTCGTATATCGTTCCGTCTGCCCCATCCTGCGACAATGAGGATTCCGGTGCTGATCAAACGAAACCAAGTACCCGCTCCTTGATTCGGTCAAACGTGCGGCTGAACTTAGGAATCTGGCTCGGAAGTCACTTAAGGATACTGTTACTGTTTCAGATATTTTAGAGACTCTTAAGGGATGGCATGATAGAGAGCAGATGTATTTTACTGAACATTTTGCAGATGAAGTATCTGATGTTCTTGAACCTGATGATGTGGCAGTTGATTGTAAGCAATTACGTAAAGGTTCTTTCCCTCTTTCCCAGGTGACTGATATCATCAGGCGACTGGTTAAACTTCGAAACGATGCGCTTCGGCTACGGGAGGAGAAACGAAAAGCTAAAACAGATGACTGATTGGGATTGGTCGACGGGAAACAATCATCTATTTTCGAAACAGATAAGACCGTGATAGTGCATGCAAAGCCTATGTGTGAGGCCGCGCCTTTATATGTTCCTCCTAAAGGAGCGGGTACTAGTGACGATAAATATTCTGTAGATGCAAAAGGGTATTTTATTTATAATTGGGTGTATACTCCCTGGAATAGAGCAGATGTTATGGCGCTTGAAGCTGCATGCCTGATCCGCGTAAAAACCCTGCCGCATTTTATGAAGAAGTTGAGGGAGCTTTAAATTCTTGTACCATGACGCTGGCTGATATCGATTTATTTTTCGGGCTCATATTGCCGTCCGATATGTGGCGCTCGGTGCGTAAAGTCGATGATCGCGCAGCATATGGGGCGTTATGGAAAGAGATAGAGAGGGAAGATACGGACAGGGAACCAGCGCAAAAGCCATGTCAATTGATTTTAGATCTCCCCGGTGCAATATTAGCTAAATTAAAAACGATTATTCCCTCTAAAAAGATTGATTGGACTGTTTTAGCATCCTGTAAACAAAAGACAGATGAATCGGTTTCAGATTTCTTTACACGTTTTGAGGAGGCTTTTCAGGATTTTAGTGGCCAGTCGCTAACGGACGATACGGGCCGTCACTTATTTGCAGACAAGTATGTTACGAATCTATTACCAGGAGTGGCTAGCCGCTTGAAAGCCAGTGAAAGCTCTTGGACAACCTCTTCTCCGGCATCCGTCTTGACAATGGCTCAATATTACGAGCGTCAGGAACTTGAAGCGAAGGGCAATGAGGATACGAAATCTAAAGAATTATAAACAAAAGTCATGTTATCTCAGGTCTATGGTGCACCTCTTCGAGGTAACGATAGAGGCGGACGAGGATTTTCTAATTACTCCTCTACTCGTTACTCTTTGGCTATTGATCAATGCACGTAGTGTAAGAAATTTGGTCACTGGGCAGATGAGTGTCCATTGTTGCGGTCACAGCGCTTTGTCCGTGGCCGAGGATCCATGAGGAACCGCTCGGGGAACTCAGGACCTAGAGGCGCTATGAATGATCGTGCTAGGTTTGATTCTAATCTGCGGGTACAAAATGGGTTCAATGCTTTTGATAGCGCAACCAATACCAAATGTCTGATTATGCGCAGCCAGAGTTGCATGATTCTGCTTATGCATAGGATTGCGTAGGATGGGGTAACGAATCAGTTGAAGTTCCAGTAGATCAGAGGGGTCCTTATGTTACAGCACATGTTTTTGGTTCTACTGATCAGTTTCTGGTTGATACAGGAGCAACTCGTAGCGCTTTGTCTAAACAATTGGTTCTGAGGGTTCCCCTGTCTGGCTTAACGATTACATCGATAGGGTTCGATGGAACACCTTCCCTTAGCCCATTGTCACAACCACTTTCATTTCATGTTGATAAGTTTGCTGCTCCATGCCCGTTTTTGCTTTCCCCGAACACGCCAGATAATATTGTGGGTCTTGATATGCTTAAGTATTTCAGAGCCACAATACGATGTTCCCCTGAAGGAGTGTGTGTGATTTTGAATGACAATTACCCAATAACAGACAGAGTTTGTATTGTTCAAGAAGATATTGCATTAGCTTCCCTACCTAATACTCTGTGGGCCACTTCAGATACAGATGTGGGTCAGATGGTTATTCCACCAGTGCATATTAGTGTCAAGGAGGGAGCTGTGTTGCCACGCCTGCCTCAATATCGAATTTCACAGGAGGGTGAGGAAGCACTCACACGAATTGTACAAGATCTTATTGAAGTTGGAGTTGTTGAGGAAGTTCCATTTAACATTTCTAACAGTCCGATCCTCCCAATTTTGAAGAAAGATACTGATACTAGGATCTACAGATTCATTATTGATTTGCGGGAGGTCAACAAGATAGTGGTGCCACAATATCCAGTGGTTTCTGATATCACAACGCTTCTTACCCTAGTTCCACCTACTGCAACAACGTTCTCTGTTATAGACTTGAAGAACGCTTTCTTTTCGATCCCTATTCATCCTGATAGCCGATATTTGTTCGGTTTCACTTTGAATAATCGATCGTATAGATTTTGCAGAGTTCCTCAGGGCTATCCTGAGAGTCCTAGTATTTACAGCCAAGCATTGAAAAGACAACTTGATTCCTTTGTTCTACCCGAGGGTGTGGCGCTCATTCAGTATGTTGATGATATTCTGTTAGCAGCTGATACCCCCGAACAATGTGAGAAATGCACACTGTCTTTGCTTTCTTTCCTTGCTTCGCACCATCACAAAGTCTCAAGAAAGAAACTGCAGTATTGTAGGCCAAAGGTAACCTACTTAGGTCACCTTTTGTCTAAGGAGGGGCGTGCACTCACATCAGATCGCATTCAAGCAATTCTAGATACACCAGTACCTTCCACACAGAAAGGGGTTTGAGCATTTTTGGGCCTTACTTCTTTTTGTAGGCAATGGATATTGGGATTTTCACATATCGCTAAACACTTGTTAGCACTATTGACAAAAGATACTCCAGTACCCCTCCCCTGGACAGATGAATGTGAGAATGCTTTCCGACAGTTACGACAAGCCCTTTGCTCAGCACCAGTGTTAGGTACTCCAGATTACACGAAGCTCTTTACATTGTATGTACATGAGAGGGATCAGTGTGCATTGTCAGTTTTAGTACAGACACACAGCGATAAGCAACGCCCCTGTGCATATTTTTCAGCAGTACTTGATCCTGTTGCTTAAGCGTTTCCTGGATGTTTTCGCTCGGTGGCAGCAACAGCTGTGTCAATACGCCAGAGTGAAGGGATAGTCTTATCACATAAACTGTTGGTACCTCATGCTGTTGATGCTCTTTTGAATCAACAAAGACGCAGCATTTAACTAGTGCTCGTCTGACAGGATATTAGCTGACGCTGCTGGCTCCTCATATTACATGGAAGAGATGTGCAACGCTAAACCCAGCCACGCTGTTGCAATTTCCGGCGACTCACCCTGAGGCGCAGGAAACACACGATTGTATTTTTCTGACTGAGGAACAGACAAAGGGTCGTATTGATTTGCAAGATACGTCCCTTCTAGATGTGGATAGAGAACTGTGGGTTGATGGATCTTGTCTGAAGTTACCGGATGGTACAACTTCAGCCGCACATGCAATTACTACCCTTCACACAATAGTAGAGACAGCACGTATACCACAGAAGTCAGCTCAAGCAGCAGAACTGATAGCTTTGACACGAGCGTGTGAGCTTAGTACAGGATTGTGTGTGAATATTTATACAGATAGCCGCTATGCTTTTGGAGTGGCCCATGATTTTGGCCTGCTCTGGAAGGAAAGAGGCTTTTTGACATCACACGGGATGCAGATAATGCACGGAGAACTAGTGCATAATCTTTTGACTGCATTAACATATCCAAAGAAAATAGCTATAGTAAAATGTAGTGCACACAAGAAAGTGACTGATAAGGTGGGACAAGGAAATGCCTTTGTAGACTGAGTGGCACGTGAGACTGCGATGCAGCCTGATACTACTTCTATATATGTAGTGAAATCGCAAGCTGAGCGGTGGCACGATGCCAGGAAAGAAGCATTAGAAATACAAAAGGACCGCTTCTGCCAAAGAACGGGAGCAATGGTCCATAGATGGAGAGTTGGATGATGAAGGTTGTTGGGGAAACAAACAGATGGATAAATAGAAATTGCCTATAGCTTTTGTACAACCTATGGTTCAGATGACGCATGGGCTAGCACATGTTGGAGCTTCAGCAATTGTGAAATTGCTTACACAAGTTTGGGAGCATCCGGAAATTGCTAGCACAGCTAAGAGAGTAGTACAGTCCTGTATGATTTGCTTACGATTTAATCCTGGAAAAGGGACACGAACTCCAGCAGGAGGATTTGCTACACCAACTGCACCTTTTGAGGTTTTACAGATGGATTATATCCAGCTTGAACGCTGTAATATTTTGAAGTGCGTCTTGATGGTGGTATGTGCCTTCAGTAAATGGATTGAGGTGTACCCCACCAAGGACAATACTGCAATTACTACGGCAAAGGTGCTTTTGAAGGAATTTTTTCCTCGCTGTGGTGTTTGCAGATTTTTGTGGAGCGACAACGGACCTCATTTTGTAGGGGATGTTATAAAGTATGTCTTGAAAGGATTAGTCGTCAGACAGAAGTTTCATGCAGTATTCCACCCACAATCAGCAGGTTTGGTGGAGAGATATAATGCACCTCTGAAACTGAAATTAGCTAAAATACAGGCTTCTACTTCTCTGACTTGGCCAGATGCATTGCCACTGGCATTTTTGTCAATCAGATCAGTGCCTCATTCTCGAACAGGTCTCACACCTTATGAGGTTCTTTTTGGCCGACCCATGAATATCTGGGGAATTCCTAAACCAAGTTCTGTGTATGATGTACCTTGTGTCTTAATGAATGACTATTTGGCACAATTAACTGATAGCTTGGTTTCTATTCATCAACAGGTTCGAGAAGCACTTCCCGACAGATCCGCAGGAGAGGGCCACAACCTCCGACCTGGCGACTTCGTCCTTCTGAAATCTTTCGAGAGGTCGAGCAGTTTGGAACCAAGGTGGCGTGGGCCGGAGCAGGTGCTACTTGCTACAAGAACAGCAGTTCGAGTCACGAATCGGAAGAACTGGGTCCATGGAACCCATTGTCGCCGAGTACTCCCAACTTAGGTGGAGCCTGCTGTATTGACCGACCACCGAGAGGTTCTGACTGCAGAAAGAGGTCGTGTTGTGACGCCTGACGGATCTGAGGAGTTCTTCCCAGACCAAACAGTTCCTGGAGCAACAAGATATAATTTGAGGCCGAGAGAGAAATCTGCAGCATTATGAAAGTTGTCTGAGCATTCCCATGGTCAGTGAAACGGAGAGCCAATGTGGCAAGGGGGGGTCAGCCCTGCATTAGAGTAGTGACACCCGTCTTGGCCCGTGGTGAAGAAATCAACGGCTACCCAGGGGTAAGAGCTCTGACAACTACTTTAGTTTCAGGAAGATTTGTTTTGTGTTGTGACTGAGAATGGAGAAGAAGAAGATTTTTTGTGTTATAGGGTTTGTTGTTGCGTTGATGATTGTGGCAACAATAACATGGTCTGTTGAGGAAACAACTCCTGCTCATGAGTTGTTTATTGTTACTACACCTGCACCAGAGGAGCATTATTTCTTTACGCTCCCATATCAAGAATTGAAACATCGACAATCTTATCTAAATAACACATTCATTAAAATGTTACATCATACCCACATCGCTACTAATGCGACAAACTGTTGGATTTGTGGGATGATGCCTGCACACAAAAAGAAAGGAGGTACACCATTTATATCTCTCCCTTTTTCGCATAATGGCTCTTGTCGAGCCTGGTATACTTTGCTCTTTGCGACTAGGAAGCCTACAGTGGGCAGACTGCTTTTCCGGTTAAATAAAGGGTACCATCAGGACAAAGATGGGTACCCCCAAGCGAATGGAACTAAATGGGAATGGGAAGAATATCGACCGGACAATATTTCAACACCATATATCTTCACTAACACGAGAGACTCATCTAATGCTGAATATTTTGTTATTTCTGTTACCCAGACGCAAGCAGAACTATGTGTACAGAGCATTGGACATATCCCTGTGGGGATTAGCGACTGTATCACTGTATTGAATATAGATGGTCTGAATAATAGTACTTTGTTAGCTTCACATAACACCGACTTTGTGTGTGGAAATTGTGGATATTATCGATTGCCAGCCGGATGGACCGGTATTTGTTATGTTTCTCTCCTGTTGCCCCCTGTGTTTTTAGCCCCTCCACTGTATCACCGAAATCTTAAATTGTTCAATAATATTACTGTGAACAGGTATAAAAGAACGTTGACTACTGATAATGTTGATCAGACTGACACTAGCCTACAACAATATATAGATTTCAATTTAGGATTGTTCTTTTTTGTAGGTGCTGTATTAAATAGCAAGAAAGTGCGACGATTGACTAGAGTAGTGGAAGCTGTTACCGATCAAACAGCTGCAGCCTTAGGAAATATTACTGAAGAATTGAAGATTGCAAGAATTGTAGCTTTGCCGAACCGAAGGGTTCTGGACGTGATGTTAGCAGATAGAGGTGGTGCATGCTGTGTTATAGGTAGTAGCTGCTGTATGTTTATCCCTGACCATACTCCATCAGTGTATAAAGCGATTAATAAACTTCATAAAATCGCTGCAGACATTCACACAGAAAATGGTACATGGACTTTTACAGGGTGGCTTTGGACTTTGCTTTCTGCTTGGGGCTGGAAAGTATTAACAGTCCTATGTATAATAATTGCAATAAGTTTTTACCTGTTGTGTCTGTATTCAATGCAACCCGTTGATTTGTTCTATGTGTGTCAATGCTTGTAAACCAACAAACAATAATTTTACAGAAGTCAAAATGCGAAATGATCTGAAAAAGGAAATAGCTAGTATGATGGCCATTGATATAAGAGATGAATATCTGGCCTTTCCTAGGAAGTCGAATGTCTTCAGCTAATGCTGAAAGGGTTGTCTGTTGTAAATCAGCAGCGGTTAGATTAAGCATTAGCTGAAGACATGCTTCGGTTTTAACCATTATCGTAATAAATGCGCCAACTCCATCTTGAATTTGTAGCGGCCATTTTGTATGCCATACATTGCCATGTGCTTGTCATGTGCTTGGTCCTACCTTCTTGTTCATCGTGCCTGGAGTCTGCACGGCAACAGGCTATTTTTAGTAGTCTCCGCTTTCAGCATGCCCAGACATGCGCAGTAGGATCAGTGACCTTTATTAATTGGTTCCAGATAGGAATGTGCCTACCAGTTATCGGAGACTGTTAACTCCGCCCACCAATCGATTGTGCCTTCCAAAATGTCCTTGTATGGTCATAAATCTGCTCTTGTCGTTTGTACCGCCTTTTCTTGAGCCCCTTCATTGTGTATAAAAGGGGCCATGTGCTTTAGTTCGGTGTGCTACTCGATACAATCCCGAAGGGTGTTGTGTGGGCTGTAGTACCACCTTTAAAGGTTTAATAAACTTTGCTTTCGTATTTTCCAGTTTCATTGCCAACTTCTTCCTAAGGTCTGAGGACTCTGTGCAGAGAAGGGCGAACCCTTGCACTAAGAAGGCCTAGCTGAGGTTTGCTTACAACAACATAATAACATTCCACATAACTTAATACCACTACAAACCACACAATTACACTCCACACAACACAATTCAACTACACATAATTCCACTTCAACTTATATAATTATACTCCACACAACATATTTACACTCCACTTCAAAACACATAATTACCCTCCACAAAATACAACTTTGCAACATGCGGCATAATTCCACTCCGCACAATTATACACCACACCAAGCCACATAATTCCACACATCACACAATTCCACATTTCATCCCCACACAATTCATCACACAACATAATTACACTCCACATATTACCACTCAACACCACATATTTTACCTCAACATATTTATGCTCTAATCCATATTGCATAAATACACTCCACATAAGTCCAGTCTATGCCACGTAGCAATACTCCAGATAACTACACTTCACAGCATACCTCATAATACCACTCAACAGCGCACACTTTCACGTAACACAAATTCAACTATACACATTTCCATTCCACACCACATAATTCAACAACAAACTACATAATTCAAACCAACAACACAATTACACAACACAGCACATACATCCAATCTACACCACAAAATTCCACACCATGCTACAATATTTAACAGCACACCACATAAGTAAACTCCACAACACAAAATACCATTTCAGATAATCTCTCTCCAAGATATACTATCCCACTCCATGACACACAATCCCACTCCACATAATTCCAGTACACTCAATACCACACAATTACTATCTACATATTTACACTGCACACCATGCCATGTTATTTCACTACACAGATTCAATCCACACACACCTTTCCACAACTAACAATTCCAATCAATACCATATATGACTTGCATATGTGCAAATGCATATAATGCCAAACCATATATTGCAACTGCTGGTTTACCTTCCAGTGTGTCCCAGCAGATCCTGTTCCTGGATGGAGCTACAATCCTTCTCCTGCCCCTGTCAGCTCTGTGGTGCCTCGGAGGAGCAGAGCCCTGTGGAGAATGCTGTCTCTGGGGCCCCCAACCCCATCCTTTTTCCGGGCCTGGCTCGTGGCTCTGACTGAAGAGAAACAATGAAACTTGTTACTTTGTTTCTCTTCAGTCCTGGGTCACTGGAGGGGCTCAGAGCAGGCTGCTTTAGAAGCTGCTATAGAGCGAGAGAGGCATGCTTTAGAGCAATCCTCTCTCTTACAGCTCTCTACTGAAGAGCTGAGGGGCCCCCTTCATGTACTGAAGAGTGGGGGCCCTCCACGCACCGTTGGGGCTGCGGGGGGGGGTGCGTTACGCCCCTGCAATACAGGTGTGTTTTTACCTCTCTATCATTAAATGACAGAGACACAACATGGTGTGAGGGACAAATGTTAGAATTAGGGTTAAAGAGTTTGTAACAGGAATTAAGTTCAAGGGTTAATGTACGTCTATGAAAAAGTCGTAATTACAATAAAAATTCTGACTTTTTAACCTTTCAATTCCTGCATTCTTTTCTCCATAGTCTGTACTGCCCCTGTACCCATGTATGTACAAGTATATACCGGGGAACCGTAACTTGACTGTTGGTGTGGACACAGTTTAACGTCTTCATGTAATTCAACTCCTTCTGGTGGTGCAAAATATTGCTTTAAATGTATAGCTAGTGTGAATGTATAAACCAGGTTACAAGTGCAGAACTGACTATGGAGACAGCCTCTTTCATACAATGGATCTCTGGTCATGAAGAAATTGCCACAAATTCAATGGTGGTGAAACACGTGGACCTCTTCTTGATAAAGGCATTAACATGCTAAATGTTTTGCTTTTTTGTGCAGAGCCAAATAAAGCCACACCTCCTTCTTTGACACATTTTTACCCCATGACAACAGGTCCCTTCTGTTTACAAACTAGATAATAAACACATGCATGTGGTACTTTTCAATTACCTATAACCCAGCCCTGGCCTCCTCCTTGGGGTGTAGTTATAGAAGAAGAAAAAGTTGGGCCTTTTCTGTTCTTGTAACCAGCAGCATTGTTTGTCAGTACACAGAATGTTACACAATCACATAACAACGATGCAGAGAGTACCAATGATGAGAAGACCGGGCCACAGTAACTGATAGAACATTTGTTTGCTACTGTTGTGAGGTATCTCCCCTCCTTTTTTGTGGATCCTTCATTTCCCTCAGCACACAGAAATATATTACACTGATACATAGCTACACTAATAGGATCAAGCCTACATGTAGTAAGTAAACACAGTAGGAAAAGAACATAAAATCACCATTGGCCTACCAGCAAGGACACAATTTGGATTCAAGATGGAGAACTTGATTGGTGGGTGCTGTTAATAAACTGTTACGAAGGATGAGGGAGCCCTAGACTAGAACCCTTTGACTCCTTCTACGAATTAGAGAGCCTGTCTTTTATAACCCAGGGTTTTTTAAATATAGTTCTTTGTACAGAAATGTTTTATGTCTAATTGCACAAACACTGGAAGGTGAATTGTGTTGAAATGGGAACAAGAAACACTGATGCCTTTTACGCAACCTGCTTATAAACTACCCCCCCTCGCCCCCGTCTAACAACTTGAAATGGGTTGTTTTTTGTAGTTTAACTGTTTTAAATGCATGTACGAAGTTATTGACAGTGCATGCGCACTGTGTTCTGTTTATGGACAGAAAGATTTCAATTAACAACTTTAGCTCACTATCTACATGATTGTTCCGACACATTTGTGTATCCCATTGCTCCTCACATGTTACACCCAGCACTTCTCACTTTTGCTGCATTCATAATAACCCCTAGCCTTTCAACCAAGTACAATTACATGTAAAGAACATGCTTCCTATTCAGGTTCCCTTTATTACACACCTAGGCACAGCCACGTAGGGCAGGATAAAAGCACCGCTCTGGTTAATCATGAACAGCACCAAAACAATTGTTACAAGGCCAACACAGCAATCCAACACTCTTCTAACCAAGCACTCCATCCACGGTATAGTTGCTATCCGACTGATCGTGTACTCAACTTTTTGATTTTCACTTTTCTAATAATCTTCTTTCACCTGCACAATCCAGGTTTCATCACAGTTATACTACTGAGATTGCCTTAATGACAGTTTCTAATTCTATTCATCATAGGCTCTCTTCTAGCTTAATGCTTTTTGATCTGTCAGCCGATGTTGACATGGTGGATTAATGTATTCTGTTACTCTTTAGCTGATTTAGGAAATGTTAGCTGTGCATGTGACCAGTTTCACTCTTATCTTTCAAAACACACTTTCTAGGAGTCTTGGAATGGTACCTCTTTAGTGGTACTTCCTATTTATTTCGGTTGTCTCCTAAGGGCTGTGCATTTCCTTTACTTTTTCTCTTTTTCCTCCATTCCATTCCATTCCTTTTCTTTTCTTTTTCTTCCTTCCCTTCTTCCTGTGAGGCTAATATATCTGATTAATTTACTACTGTTAACACTTGGATGACTTCTCATTTTCTAGACCTTAATCCTAAAAAACAGAGGTTTTATTTTTCCTGCCACAACCGTTTAACACCAATTATTTTTGTAATGATATCCTCCTTTTACATCATCTGTTTGCAATTTTGATTTTGTTTATGATTTTTCTGTGACTTTCTTTCTTTACATATCACAGATGGTTAGGATTTGCCATTTCCACTTATACAAAATTCATAGAAGCCAATAATTTGTTTCCTTTTCATAGATACATGATATGTTCTAACTCTTGTATTTTCTCATTTAATTTACTCTCCCTCTCTCTAAGCTGGTTTGCACAAGTTTCAGAATGTACTTACCTCTGTGAGGCGGTCCAGCGCAGTGACATTCTAGTATGAATGTCCTCAACATGCCCATGTATGAGCAGAATAGACTAGTGAGGTCCACAATGGGAGGTGTCGCCTAGCCAGAGGTCTTTGGTCTCCGATATACATGTCATGCTGAACTCGTCAGCGAAGGCAAGAAGACCCACAAGTCCCATGAGGACAAGAACTCTCAAGAGATTTGCAAATGGCGGCAGCTCTCTTGAATGCTTATAGTATAAGCCACGTGTGCAATTGTGATACATATTTGCTGCAGCTGGGACTTGGTGTTCATAAGTTTGGAATCCTAGTAACCTGTTATTCTTGGAACAAAATACACCTCTTGAGTCAGAAAAATAATCTAGTACAAGACTTATATAAAGCTGTAGAATTGCACTTAAATAATATTTATGGACTTCATTAGGAGGTGATGACTCTTAAATTCACATTTTTTATGTTTCCCATGGAGCCGTCCTCTAGGATTACTGACTCTTATTTTGTCCTTGCACTTGCATTAATTCTGGAAGAGGGAATCTCATCTTGCACAGACTTTATACAATTAGAACATGTAGGGTATTAATATGAATGAGTATATGATTGCTGGATATATAGGAGAGCTATATGATATTAATAAACTATTGTCATATAACAGTTACCAACCTGTTCCATTGGACATAATAGGAGCTACAGAATGGTGTCGCATAATAATCAAGTTAGCTCTCTTAAGCAAACAATGTATAACTGAGAGTATGGTTTGCCTTTATCATGTCAACTGTAATTATTTAACTTCGGGGAAAATATTGAGTTTCATTCTAGCACAGAGAGTGTCAACATGTATATCATATACAATATCAAAAGTCAGATGCCAAAACCATAGTTACAACAAATGTCTTTAGATATCAGCACACCCACAGTGTAGATAAAGCCCAGTTGTGCAACCAAACAGAGTGATGATAGCGAGTGATTCTGCTCAGTCTCACATTAAATTCTCCTGGCACCAGATCTACTTCAAAACTATATGTTGTTAGTCTAAAGTGGAAAGTGGAGAAGTGTAGAAGATCACATCGCTTCCTTTGGCTCTGGATTGCAAGGATAGTACCTCTTGACACCAAGGGGCATATCAGCAACAGCCAGCGATAATTATCGCTAAGCGCGCTTAGCGCGAGGATAATTATCGCCGGCTACTACTGGATTATATTGCCGAGCTAGCATGCTATCAGCAACGCTTATCTCGAATGCGATATATAATCCAGCGATAGTTGCAAAAAGTGCGAATATTGCTGGAAATGCAGCGTATATCGCACAGCGATAGGCGATCCATTGATGATAGGGCAGGGTGGATTTACCCGCACAATCCACCTCACATAGGATATCATGGCGAAGTCAAAAAGAAAGCAGGTGTAAGGAAAGGAGCGATAAGCGCGGTTAGCGCTACTTTTTTATCGCTACGCAGGTTAGCGAGCAGCTTGCTGATAGGAGAAATGTCTGTTAGCGACATTTCTCACGTTATTTTGGTGAGGAACGCCCACTTTGCCTATCATTAGAGATGCAAGGCTGGGCGTTAAGGGAAAGGGCACAGAAGCATGGAAACACGCGCTAGCGTGTCCATGCTGATAGTGCGTTACAATTATCAGCGCTTTTCGCCCGAAAACGGACGCTAAAGCGGCGATAATTGTATCGTGGCCCCTTGATGATATGCCCCCAAATATTTTATTGTTCTCCAGAATTAATGTGTACAGTTTCTATTCTCTTTGCTTACCAGGCACATATTTCTCCTGTTTGTGGTGAATTTGCTGAATTAGTATCTGTACACTCCATCCAGATCTCTTTCCCAACCAACCACCTTCTGCTGCTTCCTTTTCCTCATATTTTATTCTCGTTGCTCCATAATTATGGGATAATTACCTCCCCAAAATCATAAGTGCATCCATTTTAATTGCCTTTTACAGAATTGGTAAAAGACCATATCTTGACATTATCTACTACTGTATGATCTGTGTATTTTTACTCAACTTTATTATTCGAAATTCAATGATATTTGTAAAAGTGCTACAAAGAGTTAATACATTTTTTAAAAATATATAAATGCACTTCAGTGCCCTATCGTGGGTGTGAAGTACACAATAAAGAAATGTAAATACAATACCACTGTTTCTCTCTCTGGTCTCTTATTTTCTTCCTTCTATCATGTACTATTTCCTTCTAAACTGTACCACTCTTTGTTTTCCGCTCTGTAACAACAACTTCAGCCATTTTTCACTTAAAAAACACCTTCCTCACCAATATCTTTGACTAAATTCTGTCTTTCCCTATTCCCTGTATTAACTAACTCGGTTACCAAGGGCTTGTCTGACTTCTGGCGACTTTTCAAATTAATACAAATCTGCTTTTGTCCTTCTGTTGCTGACAAAATCTTCAACTGATCCTTCTGGTCCTTCAAACTTCTACCTCATCACTCTCCTTCCCTATTTAAGTCAATCCTTGATGTTATTGTCTTTTACCAGATTTCTTCTTTTCTTCACTCTAATCATCTGAATTTCTGCTGTACAACCAGATTTCCAACCAGGTTATTGTAATGAAAGCATCCTTCTATTCATTTCTAATTATTTTCAATAGGCATGTTGCTTTATTCCATTATTATTCTTTTAGATCTTACTGCTGCTTTGCATCACCATACTGTATTGAATTCTCTTTCCTCACTCAGTGTTTCTGGCATCATGTAGGTTCAAGTCCATTCTTAACTATCAGATCTCACGTTCTCAGTTTCTTGGAAGGATTCTATATCTCCAGATTGTCCTGCTCATTTCAGTGTTTGACTTTTAGTGGACTACTCATATATATCCTATCTTCCTCTTCTTTCTCTTCCTCTTTCCAAGTTCAAACCACTGCCTGTCTTTCTACACTGGAGTCAATGATGACTGAAACTATTTTCTTTTATGCCTCATCACTTACTCCTACTCATTCTGTAATTTCCTTTTCTCCTTCACAACTGCCTTTCTCTGCTTCTGCACATAATTCAGTTATTTATGTGATCCCACAATGAATGTATCTTCTGAAACATCTTCTGTATCTGAAAAGTTGCTATGTACACATATAAGTAATTCCAAATATTAGATCTTTTCTTCCTTCTCCTTCTTTGAAATTGTTTATCGCTTTAGTTCTTTCTTGTGTCAATTATTGCTCTCCCTTCATGTCGGTCTTCTCAAATACATTACTACCCTACCACAATTCATCTTCTCATTTTCCTTCCTTCAAGTGTCAATGCTTCTTCCTATCTCTTGCAGCTTCCCTGGCTCACACTATTTTTACAATTTGAGTTTCACTGGTGTTTATATTCACAATCGGTCATTCTGCTCTGCTTTTTTAACTCTTTTTCACGTTCCCAAGCTTCACTTTACTTCTTCTCACTTAGCGGTAATCGATCAATCTTGCTAAAAAATTATTGAACGAGCTCCAGTTTCAGATCATGAGAATACCAACTTTGTCTCCATTTAAGACTTGCAAACACATCTGCTGCTAATCATCCTTGATCGTGTGATTGTAAAATGTTGTTAATTTTCTCAAATGATTCTTTGTACCATTTGCTTGTAACTAATTCTACAAAGTGAACAAAACAGTTAATAACAATAAATGCTAGCTAAATAAATGAATCAATCAATAAAAAGTATGTAGCAATATTTAATTTCTACAGTGCATGTGGGACCAACAAAACAATCATGAACATTACCCTATCACCTGCAGCCTAAAATGCCATGGCAAAATACCATGCAATAGAAAATTGTTTTCCTTGACACCTTCGCTGCGGCGGCTATTCCGCCGCAGCGCTAAGGGGGCGGGGCGGCCGCGCGGCGCGCCAATGCTGGTGACGGAACTGCTCCAATACCAGCCTCGGTTGAGCTGTGCTCATGACGGAGCTGTTCTGTCATGGCCCCGCCCGCTCAATGGAACGCCCAGCGCAGGCGCGGAATCTGCACCGCGCAGGTGCGGCGAGCGGGCCATGACGGAACCGCTCTGTCATCAGCACAGCGCTACCGCGGCTGATGACGGAGCGGTTCCGTCATCAGAATCGAAAAGGTTAATGGCCTTGGCCCCCTGGGTCACAGCATGGAAATATGTTTGCCACCATCAGGACTTTGCAAGCAATGTTACATGAAGTTAGCAACTAGGGTAGGGTGATCACTTCATATCAGGTCGTTATAGACACTGTTTACCCTCCTGGACTTTTCTGTGGTAGCCCAATATGTTAAGGGTCTTGTTTTGCTTCCATTGAACTAATTAGACTAACACACATGAAATCAATGGTTTGTAGGTGAAAAGTCCAGGACTGGAAACAGAGCCTTGAATGATCTGGAGAGAGATGTTCACCTCATAAACAGCTCGTCCGGTTGGCCACCTATCAGGGATGCTCAGTTTGCCACGCAGTGTTCTTGTACCCCAGAGGTGCTGTTGGAATGTTAACAAAGAAAAAGAGGCACCTTTTACTACCTCTTTCAACTTTTGTAAAACTTTGCCATCTCCACAACTGTGCGGATCTGGGGATAGTTTGAAAAAAGTAAGCAAAATTACAAAGCACCTAACTCCATACCTTGTAGTAACAATTATGAGACAATCAAAATAGAAACAGGTGAAAATGTACACAATAAAATTATTACATTGAATAATGTTTGAAGACTAAATACTGCTGATGTATCACAGTTGATATTCCCTGCAGGTCTAGCTGCAGCACCTTGTCCTTGTACCCCCCACATCTGCAGTTTGTGGACTCCCTTAAAGAAGAGAACTATAAAGGGCACTGATTAATTGTACTGGCTATCATAGTACTGGCCACAGTTTGCACATTAAAAACGTAAAAATAAACACACAAATGGTGTGATTCAGTAACAGTTCCAGACTACCAGAAAATGTTTTCGCATTAATCATGGGACCGCATGTTCTGTTCTTTTGTTAGAGGTCAGATAGTTTTCCATGATTTCCCAATATTTGTATCTTTTGCTAGCTTTCCCTCTTCTATCTAGTCTATTAATCTTAATAACTGAATTCAGCCACTCTTCATGTGTTGGAGGCAATTGTCCGATCCAGTTAATACAAATCTCCCTCCTTGCTATCACCATTAATACAAAAAGTAGATTGGTCTCACCTACTGTTAGTTCATGCCCCCTCTTAAGTTACCAATCCCAAAAAGAATAAGACTTGTACTTACATTCAGTTGTCTTTGGAAAATCGAGCTTAAAGTCTTACCAACTTCTTTCCAAAATTTTTCCAGCGATGGACAGTTCCAGAACATATGAATGTCGTCTGCTTTTTCTTCTCCACATTTAGGGCACTTTTTCACTCCTGCATTTTTAAATTTTGCTAGTCTTTTTGGCGTCCAATATGCCCTATGTAGCGTGTAAAGATGATTTCTTTTCAAGGCAGCTGTTTTTAATGTGGACCAACACAACTGTAGAGACTTTTCCCATAATCTTTCTAGGTCTAACGTAGGCAGATCTCTCCCCCAAATTTGCTCTTCAATCTGAATGTTTTCGTCTCCTGCCGTTATAAAAATCCAGTACCACTTTGCAATTTCCTTATTTATGGCTAAAGTTTTTATCATTTCTTTTTCAAGCTCAGATCTGTCTTTATCCTGTGTCGGTAATGTTTTTGTCCAGCTACTTAGTTGGTAGAACTTGAATTTTGATACCGTTCCACAGGAAATCTTTTGTAAATCTTCCCAAGAGATTAATGCTGTTCTGTTTAAAAGTTGGCCCCAGTATTTGATGTCGGCTTTTTTCAGAGGATTAGCCATAGCGTCTTTTAAACAATCCGGGGTTCCTGGTGATTCCCATACCGGTGCCAATGTGCTGTAATATGAGATATTTAGAATTGTTCTGATCTGAAGCCATAATTTAGCTGCCTCCTTTAGTATCTTTAGTTTGATTTTTTTTTAAAACTTTTGATGTCCAAACTTGAAAAGAAAGTGATCTTCATCTGCTGTCATTGCCTGTAAATGCTCTGGATAGTATTGATGAATGTTTAAGAGTGTTCTCATATTTTTGAAGTGAAATGCCCTATGATATTCTATCAGGTCTGGGCATGCTATACCCCCGTATTCTTTTTTCCTCCTAAGTTTTTTCTTTGATATTCTTATTCCTTTAGATGCCCATATAAAGCTGGTGATTTCTCCTTGCAATTTTTTTAGTGAATCTTTTTTAAATTCTAACGGAATGTTGTTAAAGAGATATGTGTATTTAGGTAGTATAGTCATTTTAATGATATTAGATTTCCCTATAAAACTTAAGGGAAGACTAGACCATACTTTTAATAATTTCCTTACCTCATGTGCTACTCTGTTGAGGTTGTTCTGTGGGATTTTTTCTAAATTTAGATTCACTAAGATGCCTAAATATTTTATCTCTTGTTTAACATTTGAGCTATTGAAATTTGTGTTCCATGTCATTATTTCAGTTTTGGAGTGGTTAACTAGATATCCTGAAACTTTCCCAAAGCTGTTTAAGGTTTTTTCTATGATTGACTTTGAGTTGGCGTAGTTTTCAGTAAATAGCATCAGGTCATCTGCATAAAGAGCAATCTTTTTTTCCCAGCCTAGATGGGTGAAGGGGGTTATTTCCTTGTTATTTCTGAGTTTATTTGCCAAGGGCTCAATATATAAATTGAAAAGCAAGGGGGAAAGGGGGCATCCCTGTCTGGTACCTCTTTGTATTTTAATGTCATTTGTGAGGTTTCCATTTACCAATATTTTTGATCTTGGAGTTTTATAGATTTCTTCTACAGCATGTAGGAAGGAATTACCTAGATTATTCTTGATTATTATTGCTTTCAAAAAATCCCAGTTTACTCTGTCAAATGCCTTAGCAGCATCGACAGTCAGTATCGTTAGAGGGATCTTATTTAGTGTGGCGATGTCTATGGCACTCAAAAGTTCATGTGTAAGTTCATGTAATTGCCTTCCTTTTATAAAACCTTTCTGATTTGGGTGTATGAGCTGAGGCATGAGTCTTCCCAGTCTAGCTGCCATTATCTTTGTGAATATTTTGTAGTCTGCGTTAAGCAGAGATATCGGGCGGTAGGATTCACATTTAGTTTGATCTTTCCCTGGCTTTAAGATTACTGTTATTATTGCGTTGTTCCAGGAATCAGGCAATTTCTGATGTTCTTTGAAAGATTGATTTATCAACTCTGTTATGTGTGGGGATAGAGTTTCCATCAGAGTCATGTAAAACTCATTTGGCAATGCGTCTGGGCCTGCGGCTTTACCTTTCTTCAAAGATCTTATTGCGTTTTCTACTTCGATAATTGAGATTTCCTTGTTTAACTCGTCTTTCTCTTCTTCCGTTAAGGCTAAAAACGATATTTCTCTTAAGTATTCCTCTATCTGTTCGTCGGATGGATTAATATCTTCAGCATATAATTCTGAGAAGAAAGTCGCAAATTCTCTTCTAATTGCCTCTTCATCTGTGATCAAACTTGATTGATCTTGTTTGTGTAGGCCCTTCACTTTGTTTCTTGCAATGTCGGTTTTTAGTTTCCATGCAAGCCATTTTCCGCAACCTTCTCCGTACTCGTGATTTGCCAGCTTACTTGCTTCCCACTTCGTACGCACTCTGTCCTCGAGAATATCACTTATGGAATCTTTCTGTTTTTGTCTTTCTTTTAGTAGGTAGTCTTTCTTATCTGGGTCTCTTTCTGTTAATATTTGGGCATCTAGGGTATTTATATTCTTTTCCAGATTTGTTATCTCTTGTTTCAATTTCTTAAATTTATGTGCTCCTAAACTAAGTAGCTTGCCCCTTATTACAGCCTTATATGCATCCCAGGTGACTTGTTTAGTTGTGCCTAATTTATTCTCTTCAAAAAAAAATTCTGTTTCTGCTTTGAGTTCGTGTATGATTTGTTGATCTAATAACATAGCTCTCTCAACTGTATATCTCTTTTGTGTTGGAGCAATGCTGAATTGGAGGGTTAGCTGCACAGCGGAATGGTCTGATAAATGGGCTGGCATGTGAGTCAGGTTTTTTACATTTACTATTAGGCTTCTATCTATCAAGAAGTAGTCTATTCTTGACCTATGTCCCAATTTTTTATTGTGTAATGTATACGGGTGACTTTTATCTCCTTTCTCCTTCCATACATCAATCAAGTCTAAATCTTTTCTGTATATCCCAATCCACTCCCTCATCTTTGGTAAGTTAGGTTGTCTTCCTGGAGGGGACCTATCTATTCTGGGATCTGGTATAAGATTAAAATCTCCTTCTAGGATTACCGGAGTAGTGACAGTTAACAGATGTGTATATAGTTTTTGAAGTGGCTCGGGGTCATCAAGATTAGGACCATAATACCCTACTATTGTGAATGGGATGTTTCCTACTTTTATACTAGCTATTGCCCATCTACCCTTGCTATCAACTTCCGAAGATTCCAAAATTGCTTTTAATGATTTCTTGATGATAATGGCTACTCCTTTATTGTTACACTCTTGATTTGTGCAGACATGCATAACCACCCAATTTAGGTTTTTCATCACCTGATCCCATTCTTCCTTTAGAAGATGTGCCTCTTGTAAGATAATGATCTCACTTTCTGTAGTCTTGAGGTATTCAAGAATTTTACTCCTCCTACTTTTGGTCCTCATACCGTTTACATTCCAGCAGAGTATTCTGATTTTTTTACTGGTTTCTCCCATCTTTCGTGTTTATTATTGGTGTATCTTGGTTATGAAAATTAAATATTCTGATAGGGACTTCTACTTTTCGTTTTTTCCATTTTCCCGATATTTGAGGATTATTTTTTTTGTTTTTTTCCCCTATTATGCTCCCCACCCATTTTTTGTTTCTTGTGTTTTTTTGTGTTTTTTGTTTTTGTGCTTTGTCTTTGCCCTCCCTGGGGAAGCCTCCATTTTCTTTTCTTTGGGTCTTCATCTTGACCCCTTTGTAGCTCCTTGACTCTAGACTTGTGTGTGTATTAATTTTTTTTTTTACTTATCGCGCTCTACACCGATCTATTTTGATGAGTATAATACTCATAGAGTAGCCAGGATGGCTAGCTCCCCTCCCTCCGACAACAGAAATGTTAATATGTAATGGTTTAAAGGGCTCCTCTGATACATCCAACTAAGGGAAACTCCCCAACCAAGAAAGAACTAGGGGCAGTGAAAGCACCAAAGTACAGAGGTAGAGACCTGAAATTCCATACACATAGAATTTTCGCAATATGAGGATTAAAAAAAAGAAATAAAACAAAAAACAGTTCCAGACTACATCTTCCTCCTTGTCTCATTGTTGTCTTACTTATATTACCTCATCCTATAGATATTAAGGGCCTTATTACGACTTTAGTGGTTATCTGTAGCACCGCCACTGCTGCGCTGCCAGTAAGCCCGCCAAGTCTGTTTTGCACCCGCCTGCCAGATTCTGAGTTAAATCCAGGGTGGTAGGCAGTGCTGCCGCAGTCTCACTGTGGCAACTTTGTTAGGCTAATAGGAGAGCCTTAACAGCAGACCACCGCCATGAGAGTGCCTGCAGCACACTCCTGCACAATGTGGCATGTACCATGTCATACATGCCACACCGTACAGAAATGAGGGTGAAAATCCAGGGAGGCTCAATATGTACCCCCCGAATGACCCCCCAAGGCCCAGAATCAGCACCTGCATTTCCGCCAACCTTTTAATGGCGGTTCCCCACCATGAAATGCCCACCACATGCCGAATACGGCGGGCGGACCTGCAGGGATGACGGTGGTCTGATCAGCACCGCAAGTATGGGGGTCCTAGGATCGCCATACTCGTAATAAGCCCCTATAGCTCCTCTCCCTTAATCATACATTTTTACTACCATAGCAGTGGTGTCTGCAAATTCATGAAACCTCTTCCTTCACAAAAATGTGCAAAGTTTACTGCAGAGGTAGGCTTTGGATAAACTGGAAAGTCGCACACAAATTAAATAATTACATAGCAAATTTTGAAATAACATATACTAAACATGGCCTACAAGCTGGTGACTTCACCTCTAAAGGTGCTCGAGTAAGTCCTCTTCACATCAATATTGGCTTCTACCAGTATTGGAACTGGAAGTGTGAAATGCCAGTGCTTGTGCCGATGCATCAATGCACTCCTCTCCCACCCTCTCTATAAGGGCATAGCTCTTCTAGACCAGATGTCTGCTGCAAACATAGAGGGACAGATGTTTGCCCATCAAAAAATATTAGCTCTACCACCTCCCTGATGGAGAATATATATCGTGACCTGGAGAGGTGCCAGCTGGACCGTACCTGGCCTTGCTGTTATACATTATAAAACCTAGCAAAAAAATTTAAAAAAAAGAAAACTAAACCATAATAACATAATCCAAATAGATGTCAAAATGAGAAAGATAATACGTAAGAAAGTGCAAGCTGGTGGGGTGGGGGTGGAACAAAAAAAGTAAAGAACAAGGAAGACAATAAAATATTTCAATAAATAAAATAAGGCAGGACCCAGCTGCCCCCTTCTAATACAAGAAATAATAAAATAAAACGGCCGTCTTGCACATAGTACACACTCGAATCCTGCAACTTCACTTTGACTTGGACCACCTATAACTTACAAGCTATTTGATATGTTGGCCTCACAACTGATTGTAAAGTGGGCACTTGTGGGGTTAAGCTATCTTTTGAATAGAAAATGCATTGTAAAGGTCCAACCATTCCCTTCTTTGCAAGTGCAAAAATGGTTGTAAAGCATTTTTGCATCACATTTCAAATAGCAAAGAGAAGATTGCCCCTTGTCCTCCCTCCGGCACTGCCATTCGAAAGGGATTGTAATGCTATAATAGCGGATTTTTTAAAGTTACACTAATCACATTGCCAATTTTGACCAGTATGAGTTGTTCCTTTGTTTTTGCAAATACAGTTGCATTGGTTGTACAAAAAGATTTGTTTGTGCATCCAATCTCTTGTGTTAACTAATTAGCCATACAAATAAGCAGCCATATTCTATCTAACTAGCGTTATCACTGGTTTTGATAGCACTAACCAGATGACGTCTCACCGTAAACTATTCTTTTACTTTAAATGGTATTAGAAGAAATAAAATGCATAGAAACAGAAGAAGGCCCGCCGGTCTATGTGAATTTATCGAAGGCCCTCTGAAACCAGAGGAACTGCATCATGCCATTATTACACATTAAAGAATAATGTGAGTGGAACGCTTTTAAGCGACTCAGTTTGCAAGGCAGAAGGTCAGCTAGTTTAGTTTATAAACATAAAAGAGCAGCGGCTAATGCAAAGCTAATGCAAAAATTAGATGGAAATAAAACATCTGAACTGCTAGCTGACAAACCCATGGATAAAAGAAGGAGACAATTCTCTCAATGCAGGTCGCCTGCTGAAAACAGAACAGGCAACTGCGAGGGGTCAAAAAAATGTGGCGCAAATATTTATAGGGCTCTGTAGTCTCTGCAGCACCTGAAACAGAAACGTGTAAATAAGGATTACGCACGCTGACCGTTTAACTATATCCTTTAAATATTCCACCGAGTGCACATTCTTTTTTTTCTGAACAAAAATAGTTTCCGTTTTAGCGTTTTTATCCACTTCAGGTAAATTTATTGCCCTATTCGAATGTCATCAAGCGGCTTGCTGTATCGCGCAGTCGTTGAGTGCATTAGTTGTAAAGCAATAAGACCTGGCGGAGTAAAATTAGCCATGTATGTAAATTATAATCACTTTGAATAGTTGTATGTGCTCATTTAGCCATTTTAACAGTGTGTGATGTTATCCTCTCTGCAGGACTAATAGGCATTAGCCCATAATGAGGTCAGTCAGTCAGGCAGGCATTATCAGGGGATTTAATTGGGACACTGGTCTCTGCTGAAGTGAAAATTAATAACTTTTGTCAATGTTCTGGTGAAATGTTCTGTCTTATTAAACTATGAGGGTCAATTAGAAAGCATTATGTAATAAAGTCCCCAGCAGCAGAACTCAAATTGAGTTATACCACAGTCATTATTCCGTGGGCGGCTGCATCTGAGAGTGGAAAATCCGCGCGCCATATGGAGGGCTCAGGTTATATTTACAAGCGCGGCGTGGCAAGGCTTCAACAAGAAGGAAACCATTAAGTGGAACGCAGTCATAAATCAGCGCCCTGAGAGCTGGTCGCTGTGCCAAAATATTGACGCTGCGTGCTTCTGGGTGGAAGCCGGCACGACCGCCATGCTCTTAAGTCTAAGACATCCGCTGGCTTGTGTTCTTCTGCCCTCCCAGTTTCATGCTGTAAAAATATAAAGGACTGTAACACATTTGAGGCTGGGCCAACGCACCACACACAATTACTGGCTGCACAACCTCTCAGTGGTAGGAGCTTAGACAACAGCTGCTGTGTGTCCTGTTGAAGGCTAGCCCAAATAGGTTTGTCTACCGACACGCCTTCATTGTTTTAGTTATGACCAACATGAAGAGGTGAATAGCGTAACTTCCAACTCTCATATATTAAAAGCAACATAATGTCAACAAACAATGAAAATTAAACTGAATATGTTGCCATTTGGAATGGGCTCAGTGTAACTAAAGATTTTTTAGCAAACATTTTAATTATTCAATATAAATAAAATATACCTCATATGCATGCACAACTCTCCAGGTGTGTAACTTTTGAATTAATCACGTTCTGACCATCTGAGTATCCAAGGCTATTGCCAATGGCACCAGAGGACTGACTTCAAATACCATCACCCAGAAGGGTGCAAGGCTTTGCGACACTAATAGACAGTGGCAAAACACAGGCCCCCGCAGCCCCCAAAGTGATGCAATGAGGCCCTCTCAGCACAATACTCAGGCCTGAGAGCTCTGGATTAAATCCGGAACAGGTAGTCCGCAATTTACCTTGCGGGGGGGGGGCCTCAACTTTCATTACGCCAGCTTTAATCCTTCCTCAACAATCAAAAATTACTTTCAAATCAGGCAAGTGAGGACTCAAGCAGGAGGCCCATCTCAAATCTCAAGTTTCAGTGTTCTACACTAACTGAAGCATCCTGATCAGAAAAGGATGCTTCTTGTATAATATGGAGCCAAGGTCAACAAGTGTATACACCAAGACACGGGTGAACAACTCCATAACTTCAACCTCAGCAG
This sequence comes from Lissotriton vulgaris, assembly GCF_964263255.1. Lineage (NCBI taxonomy): Eukaryota > Metazoa > Chordata > Amphibia > Caudata > Salamandridae > Lissotriton > Lissotriton vulgaris. The sequence goes on along the minus strand of NC_141689.1, from coordinate 1,056,486,553 downwards.
ACGGTTCAAATGACAACAGAAGAGGGCACCAAGGGTGTGCATCTGTATCATGGTGGACCACCGCATCGTATTAGTTGGCGGCAATACCTGACTCAAGCCCAGCCAGCTTTCAGAACTATTTATCATCACTGCCTTGTCTATATTTTGCTTCACATAGTATTTCTCTTTTTTTCTGGTGTTATTAACTGACCAGCGAGCTTATAAGAAGCTCAAAAGCTTGGCATGAATTACTTGAGTAAAACATATACTTCTTGCTGTTGCATATTAGTGGTACTGTAAAACATTCATGTCTATGATTCTAGCTGCAACCTGATATAAACTTTCAACAAAACAGATACTAGTGAAAGAGAATGTTTGTTGCAGAAAGCGCCCGGTATGTATGCAGAAAACCATTTTAGTTTGATTTTTTGCTGTAAACAAAATACCACCAATCTTGACCTCAACTCAATGATTCAAAGGCAGCTAATTACTATTTGCCCAGAAAATGGCAAAGTGAGTGCTAGAATATGCCAATACTAGGTGGCTGCCCACGTGGCACAAGCAATGTGGGTTTAAATTGCCCATTCAAGCTTCAAATGTGGGCCAGTTGCTAAGCGGAGGGGATAGATGAAGGAAATTGTCAAGCCACTTATGTAATGTAATGTAATGTATGTATACTTGTAAAGCACACTGCTACCTCGTTACGTGGCGTCCTGGCGCTGTATACCGCTGGGGAACCCTTATGACGACAAACATCTTTGCATCAGCCCACACATGAAAGAAGTGCATCATTCATCACTTGTGTGGGTTCAGCCCCCGGAGGAATGTATTGTCTATATTCTCTGATGACGCACTCTATTATATCATTGCACTATGATAGGATATAACTTGAGTTACAGGTTTTAGTACCTTAATAATTACCCGTACTAGCTACATTTTATGGTATAAGCAATAGAACAAAAACAGTAATTAATTGAGTGATTTTGTCATGCAATATGTTGTTTATCAGCAAGAGCACTGCTTACGTGGCTTATATTCTGGCTGTGATGACGTGAACTATTCATTAATAGATTCTACTCTAGGCTGCCATGATATCTTTCTCTGCCTTATTGAGATACATGTCACCCTACTAAGCAATGGGTTACTAAGTGACCTCACCCAGCAATAGCGTCCTAGGTACTCTCGCACAGCATTGACTTGCCATGCATCCTCACCCAACAAGGGCTGCCAAGCACCCTCATCTAACAATGATTTATGATGCTATCCTCGCCAAACAAACGCGATATCCACAGAATACACCCACAAAAGAGTATATAACCTCATTCCAATTACTGAGAAAGGGGAAGGACTGCCCACATGTCTGGGAGCTGTTCCTGTCTGGTTGTGTGACAGAGGGATGCATGGCTTAACCACTCGTGCCTCTACCACGCAGCCTATACCATAAATGCATCTTAACCATTCATTCCTTTACCAAACAGCCTGAACCACAAATGCATCTTAACCATGCATGCCTTTACCACACAATTTAATTGTAAAGGGATGAATGTTAAGGGGGTATGTTTGGTTAAGATCGTCACTACCCCCACTCCCTGCCCTATACCCTAACATTCTAACCTCTCCACTCGGCCTGAGGCCTAAATCTAGCCCTGCTCTTAAAACTACCCCTTTCTCACTCCCTGCCCTGAGGCCTTCAACTCTGCCCCTTACTAAACTACCCCAATATTTCCTGAGCGTTCTCTGGCAAGTCTGTTGTACTCCAAACACCATCATGCCAACGTATTCCGGTCATATATGTCATCAAAGAGAACTAGTCTTTTTTTACGTGATACAGAACTCAGACCTGTATGGGGGTGCTGAGAAAAACTCTAATTTCTTTATGAAGCCCTCACCCACCAACCTAGTTGGTGGCATGTTTCATAATCGGCCCACCCGGTGACACCGAATGTGTCCCGAGTGTGCTACAACGCCTGTATTACAACGGAGCGGGTATTTTGCTGAGTGTGAGGTGAAGTGAAAGTGAAATTTAAAAACTATCCAGTGGTCCCAATACCCAGAAAGTTTACCTTTAATATATGGGCCTCTGGTTGTAATAAAAACAAGGCGGTGGATGCAGGTGGAGTGGTAGTTAGGAACTCCTGCATCCAGTCGATGGTCCACATGTTTCAGCCAGGCCTTTCATTATTAACTGGCTTGCCTCTGGAACTTTAATATGTGAAATGTGAGATCTACACTGAAAGTGTTTGTATGACCTTAAATGTGTTGCACGCGCTAAGGTGCACTATTTGTGAGAAGGGGATGTCCTCGCCACGCATTCCTGTACATAAAACATACAAGATGAACAGACATACAGAAAGAGGTTTTTTAGCATAGTTTAGCATTATCACGTCAATACATATTGGCCGTAATGTTTGTGCGAGTGGCGAAAAATGCGGCTAAGTGGGACCATGGTATTGGTAAGGTGTGGTGATTACCGGTATATGCGCTACTGGATGTGGTAGTCTATATCGGCAAATCACACACAGGAAGAGAAGGTTAGAAAAAGTATTAATCTCACGCTAGCGATTTGCAGCGAGTGCCCCATAAGAATCTGGCAGGGGTTCTGATTCTGTGGAGGAGAAAAAGAAAAAGTGGCACAATGGCCCTTTGTACGAGCTGTAAAGGAAGGTCTTACCCGGTTAGTGGGTGGATGGTTCTTCCGGCTCTCCTTACTAGATCATTGATCAGAACCCTCAAGAAAACCTGGTGTGCTGCATCGGATCTCTGCGGGTAATGGACCAGGGTTTGCGCGGCTGTTAAATATTCATCGCTGGACGCTCAGGTGTTTTCAATGACCAGGTTGCTGTGATTAGCATCCGTAAGCGAAGGGAGAAATAGACATAGACAAAAAAACCTAGTGGGCGTGATGACGCGAGGGCACATTTTCACCTGCTGTCGTGGTAAGCAGTAGTTAAACGCCCCAGGGACCTAACGTTATCGGGGACGAACATGTGATGACGCAAGGGTACCGTGGCCGGTCGTCGTGGTATCTATGTGAGAAAAATGCCCTTAAGTGCTAGTGAGTTCAAGCGACTTCTCTCTTGAGCAAATACCTATCGTGGGCAGCAGAATCCCTGTAATTGGAGGCATCACCGGCCACAGCACTACCAGCGCTTGTTTCACCATCAGCTGTTGTCCCCCCCGCCGCCGCGACAGGAACACCACGCGGCCGCCGAGCAGGGGGACTACAGCCCCCACAATCCTTTGCGGCCTGACTCCACCCTCTTCCGCCTACTGACGTGCCCGGAAGGCGCAGAAAAGAACAGAGCTCCTTTCGCGTCGCGGGACACACGCGGGCGACGCCGGGCTGAGCCCGGGCAAAGGGCAGGCCCTCTGTGGCCCTCAAAGGCCAGTGGAGGCCGGGCTGGGCTACCCCTCTTGGACCCTGCATGGAACATTGGTCAGGTGACATTGATTGATCCTGTTTGCACCAAACGGTCTATATAATCTCCAATAGTTGCACATTGTTACCATTTTAGTGACATCATTCTTCTAGGGTAAATCATGCCCCGTCGTAAGGATATGGGGGGATCATTACCGCCTACACCCTGTGGGTGTAGCATTATTGGTCCATTAGATGGGTTCTTCACTAGGGCAGTGGCTGCCCTAGAATGAGAAATAGCAATAACTGAGGAAAGGTTATCCTCTGAGTTCCTAAATGCCAAAAGATCTTCCTTGGGTAACATTATGAGTAGCATCACGCCTGAGAGGAGTGTTAGCCAACGCCTCATAGACCTAGGGTTACCAGAAAGTATCACTATTTCAGAAGACCAAAGTATAACCGTGCTGGAGAACAGTATACAGGATAGTATTACCCGTATAGATGATAGAACACAGGGCAATACACCCCCTACAAAGACCATAGCTTGCCCTACCACAGAGATAATTTCCACCAGATGCCAACCAACGGGAAAAAGAAAATGGTGTGGGGGCGGGAAGAAGGGCAATTTGGCAAAGATCCCTAAGCTTACGACTAAAAAAATTAACACCTCAGGTGCACACTGCCAAACACAAACCACTACTAACCAGCCTATTAGCATCCAAGCCCCACTTAATCTCAAGCACCATCCTCCGCCCAAAAGATTACCACTGACTGCTCAGGAAGGAGGTACCTTGACTGGACAAGTAGAACAGTTAGTAAAGTCATTAACTCTCCCCCTTATAGAGAGACGTAGAGTGGTTAGCGCAAATCTAGAGAAGTTACAGCAAATCACTACAGACAATAACCACTTGCTTCAAGAGATAGTGGGTAGTAAAAGGTCTTCAGGCCCTTAGCAACAGCCAAGTAGAGGGAACGGCACTAATAATTCACCCATATCCAATAACCGTCAACCCCCTACGGTGCCACTAAGTGGGAACCTGGATACGGGGGACACAAGTAGAGTGGATAAGAAGGGTAGTCCCAAATGCCCTGGTGGCCGCTGTAGCTTATTGGAAGCTCTTAAACCTCCACTAGAAGAGGGCCCACAACCGGCATAACAGCCTAATGGGCCCATACAGCCTAGTAGTAGAGCCCAGGGTCTGGGTAACCATTCTATTCTGCACTTGCCCCCTCAGAGTACCCCACTTGTAATAATACTAGCTAATGTTCCACCTTTGCCCTTGGGGGGGAGGGAGGACTTTCCGCAGATCAAAAATAAAGTCACCCACTGGTTAGCAAACAACACCGTAAGTGGCCAAAACATAGGGCACAATATAATTCTGATACGCCGAGTAGCTTGGTTGGGGTGTACCAGGAAATGTAAGGAAGGGGACTGCATAGTAGTGAATGTTAATAGCTCGGTACTGGTTGAAAAGATTTTGAAGGAAGCAGAGATATACACTGGTCAGTGGGGACAAGGCATAGAAATCTTACCTCTGGGATTCTTCTATCGGCCAGAGCAAGATCATGTTAGTTACAACGGAAACAGGATGCATTATAACCTACACAGAAAAGGACCAGACGGGTGGTATACAATACCTGCTAGGCCATTCAGGGGACAATCGAGGGGTGGTATGGAATCTATCTCACATACGGAGGTTACAAACAGATATAACATCCTCTCAGGTCTTAACGAATGTGACTGACTGAGGGATCCCGCTGCCAATGTGTCTTCCTATTTTGGCTCGGGTTTTCAGTCAGGCTGTTCGGTATCACCAAGGGGTAGCACCGCATCAACTGCTGCCATCACAATGGATAATATCGGTTTAGCAGGCCGATCAGTAACAGATGGAGACAGTGAGGATCTCATTACTGGATTAACGCGGCCTGGCCCACCTGGCATAAGTACCGGGGAGGATTTAGATGGCAACCTAGTATATAACATCTTGTTACAGAACATAGCGGGGATTGCAAACAAGATTACTGACCCGTTATGGGTGCAGTTTGTAAAGCACTTCTCTATAATCTGTCTTCAGGAGACATGGGCAACCGACAGTAGCATTACACTCGAGGGCTACAAGTCATTTTGTGTACCGGCAACAAGCTCCAGAGGTGGGCGGGCTTTAGGCGGCCTGGTTATCTTTTTTTCCCTGGCATTAAGATGTAGTGTTAGGGTTCTCCCCTCTATCAACAAAAATTTCCAGGCCATTATGTTGGGGAAAGAAGAGAACAGTATGTGCGTGATCAATTTTTACAACACAAACAGCCAGGGTGAGGGTTGTAGGATCTCAGAATTGCACAACTTTATTATCCAATGTCGAGGAGCACTTAGAAGGAACCTGCTACCTGTTGGGGACTTTAACGCCCACTTATGTGGTGATCCCATGTTACACCCTCTAGCAGATATGGGTTGTAGCTTGTATTCGGGACTCCATTTTGAACATACAACCCAGGGTAGTGCCTTGAACCACCTACTAGATGAGCAAGATCTCCTGTTTTCCATGACTATTGCCCCACCAACGACAATACAAAAAGAACCCCCCTTTAAAGGAGGAAGTCACAGAACTTTCATTGATTTTATTTTAGTTGACAGAAATCTTATGACACTTCTATCTGGCTTTCGAATAGCCCCCAGTGCTTATAGTGACCACAACCCAGTTTGTATTTTGTTAGGAGGGACCCTTATGAAAAAAACAAAAAAGGTCACCACCGCAAGAGACAATGTGCTGCAAACCATTATTGGCGGGCGACGCATAAAATGGAACAAGGTGATACCGACCGAATTCCATGAAAAACTGATAAAGGACTGTGATAAGGACTTTCTAACCTGTCTCAGGTCCAACTCTGACAGTGAAGGAGTCCTTACAGCCTTTGAGAATATCGCCCGAAAAGTAGGAAAGATGCTAGAGGTACGGGGGGGGTAAAACCATATCGGATAAACCTAAATGGTTCTGCCACAACTGTTCAAAAGCAGCTAGAGATCTGAAAGAGGCCCTTAAAATACTTCCCCGGGATAAAGCTTTGATCAGCTCGCTTCGATTAACTTATAAAAAGGTGTTGACATTAAGGAAGACCGAGCTGAAAAACGCGTTATAGGAGGAACTCTTAAACCCCTTGACCCTATCTAACAGCTCTAGATTCTGGTGTACAATTAATCAATCACCACTAGCACCACCAGGGACCACTGAAGTGGGGTCAAACATCACAGAGGGTGAGTGGGTGATCCACTTTTCAACCATCTTCAAGGATAATAATGCACAATCAGCACCCTCACATGAGAGGAATGGGCAGGACATTGTGGTATTTTCATTGGGTGAATTGATGGAGGGAATAAGTAATCTCTGCAATAAAAAGGCCCCAGGCCCAGATGGCATCCCCCGTGATCTTTACAAATCAGATCCCACTTTTTGGGCCCCAATTCTCACTGCGTTGGGAAACACGGCAGCAGAAAAGGGTTGCCCAGCCTCATGGGGTCTTTCAACTATAGTCCCTGTTTTTAAAAAGGGAGACCGTAACTGTATCTTAAATTACAGGCCTATCTCCCTGTTAGATTCCATCGTAAAAGTACTAGGGGGCGTTATCCTGAAGAGGCTGTCTACCTGGGCAGAGGAGAAGGGGATCATTTCTGACATACAATATGGGTTCCGCGCAGGACATTCTACCATGGCCCAGTGCCTCAACCTCTACCTAATCCTGAGTAAATATACCATCACACGACCAGGAACTGTTTACATGGCCTTCATGGACCTTTCCTCGGCTTTTGACTGTGTCAACCGGGGAAAGTTGTGGCAGTCCATGGAGGCCATGGGGGTAGAGCAACATCTGGTGAATTTCCTAATGGACTTACATAGTAATAGAAAGGCTAATGTCAGATATATCCGGGATCTCAAGGTCACTTGAAGCTTCAGAACCAGTCGGGTGGGGTAAGGCAAGGGTGCATCCTGGCCCCCTTTCTTTTTAACTTATATATCAATGATTTAGAAGACAAACTGGTTAAGACGGGGGCGGACTACCTGTACGTGGGACGACGGGGTCTGCCAGTTTTACTATATGCCGACGACGCCGTCCTCTTAGCCCGCACTCCGAAAGGACTACAAAAATTATTGTACACCTTTTATGAATTTATGCTATCATGAGATTTACACATAAACAACACTAAATCCTACGTGTTGCAGGTGGGAAAGGCAGCTAAAAAACAGTATCCATTTAGGGTAAATGGAATCAGGGTGCCCTCATGTACCACATTTTCTTACCTGGGGGTACTTTTAGACCAACAGTTTAACTAGGTCACACTGCTGAACAGGAAAAGAGGAGAAGTGGCTAGGGCTAATGCAGCGCTTTTTGATTTCGCAGCCAGAATGGGCAACAGACCGGTGGCGGCTATGCTAAAGGTCCATCACTCCAAGAGCACTGCAATAGCCACTTATGGGAGCGAACTATGGGGATACGGTAACCATGAGGGTCTCCAAGTTGCTGAAAACACATTTCTAAAACAACTTTTGTCTGTCCCTCAGGGAACCCCGAATACATCAGTGCACGAAGAAAGTGGTATGCCCTACATTTGTGACACTCTGTCATTACGTCCCCTCATGTTTTGGATGCAATGTTGGCTCAACAAACATCTTGGGCTAACTCATAGATTGCTAAAAGAAATCCTGAGCCTTGAACACGTGTCCAAAATACCCTGGCTGAGATATCTTAGAGATAGTTTTGGCAAAGAAGGGCGACCAGACCTATTTGTAAACCCGTCAGGAATCTCGAAGGCAGATCTTGCATTTATAAAACAGTCATTCATTACATGCAAGAAACTGGACAGAGAGGAAAGGGACTTGATGAAACCCAGCGTGCGCCTCCATTTGATGTTGATAACCTCGCCTGCTGAGGAGCAGTACCTACTCTGGCCATTACCAGCATATGAACGATTTCTTTTAATTAGATTCAGGTTTAATTTGTTTCACCTCCTACTGGCAGTCTCTAGGGGGTGTCACAAGCGGATGGTGTTAGCACCCTGTGGCTGCGACAACTTGTCTCCACAGGACTTGCTACACTTCATGTTTTATTGTAAATATTATGAATTTCCCAGGGCTTTTTATCTTAAACCTATTTTAAAAAGGATGAATTATGTACAAGCCCGTCCTGCGTAATTTTATTTACAAATGTTGAACGCAGAAAGTATACCTCATATGGCTGGTTTTTTAAAATGTTCTATGAAGTATAGGAAATGTTTGGATATGTAAAATTGTCAAGAACAAAACCCTGTGTCTGCTGCCCCCCTCTTGATCATACAACAGCTGAATTTTATGTTATGAATAGCCGGATTTTAAAAAATAGTAACTTGTCTTGTTTATTTTTATCTGTAATGTCTGAGTTGTTAATTTTAATGCTATGTGAACTTTTATGGTATTTATACAAAAAAAACCAGAATAAAGTACTTTTGAAATTGAAATAGTGAGTTCAAGCAGGGTGATTCGTACTGGAAGACACACCATCATGTTTCCATGTCTTTAAGCCCAGATTAAAATGGCTAGACAGGGGGCTAAGCCCAGATTAAAAGAGATAGACAGGGGGAAGTTACTCTGACAGATCAGCGCATGTGCATTAAGCACTATATGTAGGCGATATTAATACTGGTGACGGTCAAGTATGTGCCAGTCGTCTGTTTGCAGGTAAATGGCTATCCCACATTGCACACACTGGGTCACTTCACTGGAAGGGGACCATGGCAACTACTGGGAAACCATTTAGAGAAGGCAGGACAGAGTGTGTGCACTGAGTGCAGTGGTACTCAGGGTTTTAGACTATACCACGGGATGGAATCATTTAACCCATGGTTTTGGGTTGATAGAGGGTAGATCCATCGTTGTTCCTTAGTGAGTAGGATGTTTTCATTGTTCAGGTGATTATGTTCAAATTGTTCAATCGCCGTCCACAACATATCATTAGGTCTGTGTCCTTGCTGTAGATAGTGGTATGTGAGGCGACTGATGTTTTTCTTGCACCTTATTGTACTGCGGTGTTCGACTATTCTGGACCTGACCTTGCGTATCGTCATGCCCACAAAGCGAAGGCTGCATGGGCACGTGATTAAATAAACAACATTGGTAGAATTGCAATTTGTGTGTTGTAGCTGTTTCCAGGTTTTTTCAGGTTCCAGATCGAGTGTCTTAGAATGGTGTGTCAAGTGGCGCTCTCTGCAATCATTACAAGGGTAATGTCTGGTTACCTTTGGGAGACCCCATGTGTTCAGGATTGTGTTGGTGGTGGGTCTGTGGGATGTTCTAGGTCGTGTAGACACTAGTCTATCCTTTAGGTTGCTACCTCATTTGTAGGTGAAGAGGGGTTCCTCCCATTTTCTCGTCCCTGAGTTTATGATGCGCCAGTGCTTTCGAATGATGCTGGACACTATATTAGAGACCACATTGTAGGTTCTGAAGCATGTCATGGGTGGACCAGATGCTTCCTGTGTGATGTTTTCTAAGAGGGCCTCACGGTTTTGGTTGCGTGTTCGTTTTTTGTTTTTTTGTATGATTCTTCGAGGGTAGACGTGGTCTTGCAATTTGAAGACAAGAGTGGCTGATTGTTTATTGTAATCTGCGATTCTGCTACAGTTCCTGCGTATTCGTAGAAATTGTCCAAAGGGGAGATTTACCCTGAGTGCTCTGGGGTGGAAGCTGTCAAAATGTAGGAGGGAATTCCTGGCTGTGGGTTTGTAGTGAGTATTGGTGATGAGGGTTCCCGTCTCAGCTGTTATACTGAGGTCCAGGAATGCCAAGGTGGTGGAGCTGAATGTGCTTGTGAATCGTAGGTATGGGTCTCTCTCATTTAACCATGTCAGGAATGTCGTCAGAAATGCTGGCATCTCTTCCCAGATCATCAAGATGTCGTCGATGTAACATCATCATATTTTGAGTTTGGCTGAGTGTGGGTTAGTGGAAGATGATATGTGTGTCTGTTCAAAGTGGTGGACATAGAGCCCTGGCACGTTGGGGGCGAAGACGCTCCCCATCGATGTCCCATTGGTTTGTAAATAGAACTCGCCTTCATACTCAAAATAATTTTCTTTGAGGGCAAGTGTGGCACATTTATGGATGAATTCCCTGGGGGTGTGATATTCCCAGGGTGTGTTCATGAGTATGTCGTGAAGGACTTGTAAGGGGGCATCCTGTGGGAGGCTCGTATAGAGACTTTCAATGTCTAGCTTCTCCATCAGCTGTATTGTGGGTTCAAAACTCAGATCTTTGATGATATTGAGCAGATGTTTGGTATCCTCTATGTATGTCGGTGTCTGCTGTACCAGAGGGTTTAGAAAAAAGTCAAAGTATCTGGACAGGGGTTCCAGTAGGAAACTGATTCCAGAAACGATGGGGCGTCCTGGTGTGGGTCTTATTCCTTTATGGACTTCGGGCACTGTGTAGAAGTATGGTACCTTGATGTTTCTGGTACACAGGTAATCAGCTTCTTGTTTTGAAATGTGTTCTGCTTCCTTTGCTTGCTCCACAGGGTATTGATGGTAGCTTACAGTGTCATGGTGGGGTCATTTCTGAGACGTTTTTAATTCCACGAGTCACGCAGTAACCTCCGACATTCCTTGTCATAATCTGTTTTGTCCGCTGGTTTTATAATGAGTGTGGGGTTATCCTGTAGATTCTTGATAGTATCTCTTACTTCTTTGGAGAGGTTGTTGTAGATTCCTGTAGTGTCTATCCGTTTTATTTCATGATAGACAGCTTGTTCAAAAGTAGCAATTTCCGCCGGGACACTGGCGGGAGGGGGTATGAAGTTGATTTGAGTTTCAAACTTGTCTTGTTGATGTTCTCAACGTTGTCATCATTAGTTGTCCTGGTTTTCTCAAAGAAAGCCTTAAACTTAAGTTTCCTGAACAACTCAGCGAGCTCTACATGTAGTTGGAATTTGTCCAATCTTGTGGTGGGGACTAACAAATGGCCTTTGTTGAGTACTGTTTCTTCCTTTGGTGATAGTGGGGTGGTTGATAGGTTGTATACCAGTGTGGTCTGTGGTTCCTTGTTCAAGGTTTTTGGTACCTGCTTGGTCCAGATTAATGCTTCTGTGTTCTGTTCCGAGTGTTGGCACTCACTGGTTCCTTGTCTTCTGCCCAATGTACCTATTGGTTGTTTCTTCTCCTGCCACGCAATTTGCAGCCCTGCTCTAAAAAAGGCGGTCTTTGGTTGCCTTGGAAAAATGGGGGTGGTCCAAATGGTACATGGGGAGCCAGCCGATGTATGGGTTCTGTGGGAGGCAAAAGGCGCTGGCTCAAAGTTGTGTCCTTTTGGTGGTCTGTGCCATGGTTCTTGGCGCCCTCTACCTCGTGATTTGGAAGAGCCTGTGCTGAAATCGCTGGATATTGAGCTTCTATCTCCAGATGCTTCACTATACTTGTACGATTTGTTTGGGACTACGTAATTATCATGGCATCGGACAGGCGTTTGGCCGTCTTTATGATGAGCACCAGCCAGTCCCTGGTGCAGTGGCAGGCAATCTGGGCCCTGTCCTTCCTGAAGGTAGCATTCTCCAGGAAGATCCTGGGGCTTTGTTGACAAGGAGCCCACGTGGGGTGGTATTGGTTCATAAACACTCTGTTAGTATGAGACCATGTTGAATTGTTCTGATTCGGTTGCGCTTTTTCTCTGTTAGGGTGTCTCAGTCTGTGCTTTGGTCTATGGTGTTAGAATGTTGAAACCTGCCAGGAAAGAGGGGTCTGCAAGGATTTCACTGATATCACTTTCAGTGAAGGTTAAGCCAGATTTTCTCCAATGGCTGTTTTAGAAAGATGTAAACTCTCACAGCTCTGCGCTGCCTGTAATATTTAAATATCAAAGAGCGAGAGAGGACTAGAAGGCTAGTCCGTATCCCCAGGGTTATTATATGTCATCAAAGAGAACTAGTCTATTTTCACGTGATACAGAGCTCAGTACTGTATGGGGGTGATGAGAAAAACTCCAATTTCTTTATGAAGACCTCACCCTCCAACCTAGTTGGTGGCATGCTTCATCATCAGGCCCACCCGGTGACACCGAATGTGTCCCGAGTGTGCTACAACGCCTGTATTACAGCGGAGCGGGTATTTTTGCGTGTGCGGTGATGGTGAAGTGAAAGTGAAATCTAAAACCTATCCAGTGGTCCCAATACCCAGAGGGCTTACCTTTAATATATGGGCCTCTGCTAGTAATAAAAACAAGGCAGTGGATGTAGGTGGAGTGGTAGTTAGGAACTCCTGCATCAAGTGGGTGGTCTACATGTTTCAGTCAGGTCTTTCATTATTAGGCCCATGTATTCTATAAGATTGATGGTTAGCACAGGACTAACAGTTAAGAGATGTCATGTGCATATTGACAAGCGAAATAAAAGCTGAGCAGCACTCTTTTCGAAATTTAAATCTGCGCCTTTCTTACCATCAATGTACTTGTAAATGACCTGTGCGAATTATACATACCTTTTTGTAAACCTTTGCAAGTAGATTTCTAGCTAAATAAATTAACAAAATTCAAAAGACATGGCCAAACAAACAACCTGAATCTTATTGTATATTTTGTCTTACTATGACATTTAATTGGTGAAAACTACTGTGTACCACCAAGCAGCAACCAACATCATGCATTTCTGTGGAAATTATATAATAAAGAGTTATTTCTCTATTGGCAACAACTTTTGAACGACTGTTGAAGAACTAAAAACAACAATAAAATATAGCAATATTCGGTGTTTAGAGGAGGTATGGCAACTTTTGGTCCCAGTGACACTGCACCTGGTGCTTCATTCAAATCATAACCCTATTGCCTGTAAAGTAGCTGCACTTGTGACTGCCTGTTTACTAATAAAATATTGCAATATTTGGTGTTTAGAGGGGTTTCTAGAGCTTATGGCCCCGGTGTCACTGCACTTGCTGTACCACTGAAATCATGACCCTAGTGCCTGCAGGGTAAGTACACGTGTGACTACTTATTATTTAGTAGTTAAATATAGCAATATTTGGTGTTTACAGGATTTCCTACAACTTTTGGTTCCAATTCCACTGCACCTGCAGCACCATTGAAATCATGGCCTTGTGTCTGCTAGATAACTGTAAGGTTTACTGCCTTTTTAGTAGTAAAGTGTAGCAATATTATGCATTTAGTGGGGTCGCTATAGCTTTTCGCCGTGGTGCTACTGCACCTCTTGCACCATTCAACTCAACCCCTTTTAACTGCAAGATAGCTGCAATTGTGTCTCCCTGTATATTATAAAATATAGCAATATTAGGTGTTTCAAGGAGGTTAAGACAAAGATTGGGCCTGGTGCCACTGCACCTGCTGAACCATTTAAATCATGACCCTGCGGTCTGCGAGCCTGTACTTGTGACTGCCTTTTTAGTAGCAAAATATAGCAATATTAGGTGTTTAGTGGTCTTGGTGCTACTGCACCTGCTGCACCATTCAAATCCTGATCCGATTGTCGGCTAGATGAATGCAATTGTGACTGTCTTATTTAGTAGTAAAATTTAGCAATAATCTGGGTTTAGTGGGGTCCTTAGAGATGTTGGACCCAGTGCCACTGCACCTGCTGCACCATTCAATTCAAGTCCCTTTTAACTGCAAGATAACTGCAATTGTGACTGCCTGTTTAGGAGTCTAATATAGCAATATTATGTGTTTAGAAGAGTTCTGACAACTTCTGGGCCCGGTGCTGCTGAACCTGCTGCACCATTCAAATCATGTCCCTGTTGTCTGCAAGGTAACTGCACTTGTGGTTGCCTGTTTAGGAATAAAATATAGCTAAAAAAGCTGTTTAGTGGGGTGCCTGGAGCTTTTGGGTTCAGGTGCCACTGCACCTGTTGCACTATTGAAATCATGACCCTAATGCTTGCTCGATAACTGCACTTATGACTGCCTGTTTAGTTGTCAAATATATCAAATGTAGGTGTTTTGAGGAGTTCTGATACTTTTTTTGGCCCGGTTCCCCCGCACCTGCTGCACCATTTAAACCAAGCCCCTTTCAACTGCAAAGTAACAGCAATTATGACTGCCTGTTAAGTAGTAATATACAGCAATATTAGGTATTTAGAGGAGGTCTGACAACTTTTTGGCCTGGTGCCACTGCACCTGCTGCACCATTGACATCATGACCCTGTTGTCTGCAAGGTAACTACATTTGTGACTGCCTATTTAGTGGTAAAATATAGCAATTTCAGGTGTTTATTGGGCTGCCTAGAGCTTTTAGTCCTAGTGTCACTGCACCTGCTGCAAGGTAACTGTACTTGTGACTGCCTGTTTAGTTTAAAAATTTTGAAATAATCTGGGTTTAGTGGGGTGCCTGGAGGCTTCGGACCCGGTGCCACCGCACCTACTGCACCATTCAAATCAAGTCCCTTTTAACTCCAAGGTAACTGCCATTGTTTAGTACTCAAATATAGCAATATTATGTGTTTAGAGGAGTTGTGACAACTTTTGGTCCAGGTGCTACTGCACCTGTTGTTCCAGATAAATATTTACCCTGTTGTCTTCAAGGTAACTGCACGTGTGGCTGTTGGTTTAGTAGGAAAATATAGCATAGCTCTTGTAAATAAACTTTATTTTTAACTTACAATATTTATTACAACATTTAGAATTTGATCACAATTTCCAAATAGATTAAGTTAAAAAAATCAATCTGATAATGCCTAAAAAGTGCAAAGAAAAGTACTAAGGCATGAATAGGAAATTTCCCAAATGTTCTAAGGCTAAAGCATCTGCTTTACACAACTATATAATAACATGCAAGCATCCCAGCATACTGTTAGAAGCTGTCTGCCTTTTCCATGGAAAAGATCTTATCTTCACAGTGAATGGGGCGTAAACAGTGTGAACAGCTTTAGTAGACGTATCGTAACTGTCTGTCTACAGCCAGGGGAAGTTAACAAAAAATAAAGGTTCCACACAAAAGCAAATGAACACTGTAATTTGGCGATGGGAACTGATAAAAAAACCCTTTTAAGATATATTAAATACACGAGATTTCAGAAGCACAGCGCGAGCGCTGTGCAGGTGAAACCTAAAAATGAATGTTTAGAGGGATATAATGGGCTGGGATGCATCTCCCTACTTCAGGTAGAATGTGGCTTATTATGAGAGGTCAGCTCCTGCCCCAGAAATATAATGCAATGAAATGAAATAAAACAGGGAACCAAAGAACCTGCAGAGCTTCACCATCCCAGCAGATCGACCCCGCTGATTCAAGAATTCAATGTGCCTGCTGTGTGGAAGCCGCACTTTCTTCGTGTTATCTGCACATTTATAAAGAATAAAGTACACCTACAGTGCTAAAATGGACACTGAAGGAACTAAGACTGTATGTACGATGTCGCTGAAAACCACGCTCTGTGCCATTATATCACATATGGTCTATGGCCATGCACACACAGTTGTGAGGAAACAGTAACAAGCCATACTGGTTACAGGCTCCTACCCCACTGACTCCAATAACTTGCCTTAGTGTGGCCATTTCCTTGGATAATAATAGTAGCCTTACGCTATTCCATTAGAATGATACTAGAACTTTTATGTGAAGTCGAGTGAATACTGTTACCAAGCTAGATTCAATATTTTTGGCATCAAACATCAGAGTTGACACTGGGCATTTTTAAAATCACCAGAACTTGTTTTTTTGGTTAGCTAGAAGGCCACATTTATATAAAACTTAGTTTTCTTTTCATAAGTTAAAAAAAATGCCAGAGCTGGGCTTTGTAAAAGTATACTGGAATTCATCGTTAAGCAAAATATGCATGTGGTTGTATGTTCAATATTAATATGGATAGCTATAGTTAGGCTTGGGTTTCGATAGAAAGTGAATTTTTTGGTTTGCAAATAACTTTGGTGCCATTTGATAAATGTTCACAAAACTTTCCAAACGAAATGTTCATAAACCTAGGCTCCTTCCTGGACAATTTCTGGTGATCCATCAAGCAGAAGTCGATTAAAAAAGGGTGTCCCAAACCCAAATTTCCACATGCATTTTCCATAACCTTTCTTGAAAAGGGCCTCAGCCAAAAAGACTGCACAGAATTACACAAACTTTGGCAAGTTAGCATGTTTTTGAGATTTAGTGTAAATCCATAAAGTAGTTTTTGAGAAATGAAGGTTCAAAATGTATAGGTATCTGGCCTATTGGTCCAATATACACTAATTCATGCTATTTGATTGGCTGTGGGGATTTCTCAAAGTGAGAACTTTGATTAGCAGGTTGCAAATAGAAAATAAATGTTGAGGCAACCATCACAGAACTAAGGGGTTTGGTGCTGTGTCATGAAATAGTTAAAAAAAACAATATAAGGGGTAAGGGTAGGAATAACTTCTACCTCTAGCCTTTGTGGAGATGGGGGTGCTAGAGGGAAACCACAGGCGTCAAAATAAAGAAAATGGCCCAACTTAAAAAATTAAATCGACCCCTAAGGAGTGTCAACATTTAATGAATTATTTGGGGAGAGTGGGATGCGTGCAATTCCCCCAAGCCTGTAAAGGTTCAGTGGACCCCCTTATTATACAAAGTCCTCAAGCAGTGTTGTCCCTGCGGCAAGTATTGGCTTGGGGAGCAATGCTATGTGCCCCTTTCCCATTCAAAAAGGAAAGCGTCCCCGGAATGTGGGGTCACTGGCGTCCTTAGAGGCTCGGGGATGGCGGTTGCAGTTGCAGTCCCCCCTCCACTTAATAAAGGAAAACAGCCCTGGGTATTGGGTCCCATGGCTTGCAAAGGCTCTGGGAGGCAGCCATGCACCCTCCTCCCCTTATATAAAAAACATATGGGTGTCCTATGGGGGGGCCTGGGACACCTCAAAAAAAGAAAAAGTATATAAAATGAGTGGCAGGGACCACTCATTCATTATTCAATGTCCCTAGGAAGGAGCACCCCATAATACCCTACAGCATTTTCAATTTACAATATTTTCATGTTTGTGGTGGCAAAAGGCAAGGGCACCACAAAGCCTTTTTAGGGCTCGCCTTTCCTATTCCGCAGGAATAGGAAAAAGAGCCCTAATGCAGCTAAACCAGTACTTAAGGCCAAGGGCTCTCCCCAAAAGCGGATTTTGGGAAGTGCACGCCTCGTGCACGAGCTTGCCTGAGCCTTCTGCCTATCAGCCTGCCAGTTCTCCTCCCCTAATTATTCACTTCACTTATTCACGGCCGCAGGCCGTGACTCTGGCTCTTCAAAGGCTCTGCTCCCCGCCAGCACTTCACCGCCGCCAGGCCGTGCCCCTGTCGCTTCATCTGCTTGCCTTCTGTCCCTTAATCTCCCCGTGACTCCCCCCTCACCTCTCCCACTCCACTGCTTCAGGACCCCACCATTTGCTTAGGACATTGCTTGTTTCACTTTCGCGGCGGCTTGCCCATTTTTTGTTTTCATTTTTGCTAAAGCATTGCGTGTTTAGCTGACGTAATTTTTTACTTATTTTACTGCTATTTATAGTGCTACAATGTGAGTGACATAGTATGCCAAAGTGCAGCGGCGCTGTCCTGGGGGCGCAGCCCCAGGAATCTGTAGCACTACAGGTTGAGTTGGTGCTCCCAGCGGCGTCGAATCACCATTTGCCATATGTTTTGAAGAGTGCGGCGCTTCAATGCTAACAACGCTTGTTTGTTGAAGCGTTGCGCTTAAATCAATTCTTCGTTTAGCTGATGGCATTTTTTGTATTAATTTTTGCTAAAGCATTGCGTGTTTAGCTGACATAATTTTTTGATCTTATTTTACTGCTATTTATAGTGCTACAATGTGAGTGACATAGTATGCCAAAGTGCAGCGGCGCTGTCCTGGGGCGCAGCTTCAGGAATCTGTAGCACTACGGGTTCTATTGGTGCTCCCAGCGGCGTCGAATCACCATTTGCCATATGTTTTGAAGAGTTCGGCGCTTCAATGCTAACAATGTCTGGTTGTTGAAGCGTTGCGCTTAAATCAATTCTTCGTTTAGCTGATGGCATTTTTTGTATTCATTTTTGCTAAAGCATTGCGTGTTTAGCTGATGTAATTTTTTACTTATTTTACTATTTATAGTGCTACAATGTGAGTGACATAGTAGGCCAAAGTGCAGCGGCGCTGTCCTGGGGGCGCAGCCCCGTACTACGGGTTGTGTTGGTGCTTCCAGCGGCGTCGACTCTGCTTCTTGTTTCTATTCATTCTTACATTTTATAGGATGTTTGCTTTTTCTGTGTAGTGTTTTACGTTTTCTCTCTTATGATTACATCGAAGAATGCGTTGCACACTAGAGAAATTTCGAGAATGGTTGTTCCACTGAAACCTACTGCTTGCGATTCTGCATATTGTGCGTGCATTGCGACAGGAGGCCTTACCTGTAATCCCTAACAAATGCATATGGTAGGGGCGTAGCCCCCCTCTCCACCCGCTAATCTCTCGGTCTTGGTCTGTGTGCTGCTTATCTGTCTCTCGTAATGGTATATACAGCCCTCTCACGCCTGACACATCTTTCTCGCCAGCTTTCTGGCCCCTGCTTGGTTTCGACGACGCCGAGCCCTGCCCTTCATTACCCAGTGACCAACTCCTTAGAATGCAAGCAGCCACCCCATACCTTGCACAACTGAAGCCCTCTTCAGGTAGTCGGGCTCACAGTTTTACAGAAGCTCACACAGGTTTAACTCCCAGGCAGCAGAGCGATATCTCGGGTACAGCAGCACCAGCTCCTATTTTACACAGGCTCAAGTTTCATACAAGAGCACCAACTCTCGTGTCAGGTTGACTATAAGGCTTTCTGACAGCCGAGTTGTCTCTCAAGTTATACAAGGTACAAGTAGCTGCATGAAGCAGCTCTATCTCTCATGTTACAGAGCTCGTACAGCTCAGTCCTCAGATAGCAGCGTTGTTTTTCAAGTTACAGATCACAGTGGCGTCCTACCGCAGATCTAGCTCGCAGGTTAGCATTGTTGTCTAGCCACAGGCCATACAGCTATCCTGCAGCTCACATGGAATTGCAAGGCTTAGTCCTCAAACAGTAGAGCTATAACTCAGAAAATGCATTCCTCTGTATCCCCTAGCGACCACAGCTGTTCCTGAAGGTACACAGGTTCAGGCCCTATAAAGCAGAACTATCCTTCAGGTAACGCAGGCTTCAAATAGCAGGGCTGTCCTTCCAGTCACAATCATCTCTTGCCTCCAACAATAGCGTTATCTCTCGATTCAATCAGAAAGTACAGGCTCGTAACATATACAGCAGTGTATACATCAGGTGACATTGGTGCTACCGGCTCGAAGCTTATTGGCATTACATGATATAGTGCATTGAACAAGCAACAGAACATCTCATTCAGCAGACCTTAGTTGTTCAGGCTTCAGGTTGGCGGCCTATCCAACAGTTTAGTCAGATCAGAGGTGCTCTCCCTCAGGTTACCTACATTTTTCAGACACGCAACCAGATAGCAGAGCTTTTAGTATTACTGTCACACACACAACCAGAACCACACACACCACACACACAACCACACACAACCACACGCACAACCACACACACAACCACACACACACACAACTACACACATACACACAACCACACACATACACACAGCCACACACACACAGCCACACACACAACCACACACACAAGCACAACCACACACACAACCACACGCACAACCACACACACACACAAATGCACACAACCACACACAAACGACACATACAACTGCACAGACACAAACATAACCACACATACACAACCACACACACAACCACAGACACACACACACACACAACCACACACACAACTCCACATACAACTACACACACACACAACCACACACACAACCACACGTACAACCACGCACACAACCACACACAACCGCACACAAAACCACACACACACAACCACACATAACCACACACACAAACTCACAGCCACACACACACAAAGACACACACACAACCACACACACACAACCACACACACAACCACACACACAAAACCACAACCACACAACCACACACACAACCACAAGCACCCACACACACAACCCCAAATACAACCACACACACAAAACCACACACACAACCACACACACAACCACACACACAACCACATACACAACCACACGCACAACCACACACACAACCACACGCACAACCACACACACACAACCACACACAAACCACACACACAACCACACACACCCAACCACACACACATACAGCCACACACAACCACACCCAACCACACACACAACCACACACACTGGACTGGAGGGGCTTGCGATGCCGCCGCCGTGATTTGGGATCAATTAGAAGAGGCTGTGGGGGATATTGAGAGCGAGGAGGTATCAGAGTTAATCAAATCCAAAGATAAAGATAAAGATAAAAACACCCCCCTTAGAAAAACGAATGTTAAGAGCACCAAGAGCGTGAATGAGAAGATGGGAAAGAAACAGAGGACGGCAAGAAAAAATTACAACTCCCAGAATCCCCTTCTTTAGAAAAGTGGCGACAATAGAACCCTCCACTTCTATCTCCATAGATTTAGCAAAAGTTAGGCTCAATCAGAAATCTATTACCAAGGGGAAAAAAAGCAAAACAAAAAACAGCAAAGGCGGTCCTCAAGGGGGGTCAAAAATCTTAAATTTGACTATCAGTTCTGGGAAATTTACCCCCTCTCTGCGCTCATATTTCAAAGTTCTGCCTTAGGTATTGGATTTGATACCGGCTAATAATTCAGACAAGGTTGATAATATAAGTGTACCTTCTCTTCTCTTGTCCACAAACACAAACTCGGATAATTACAACAGTAACTGTGAGCTTAAGATTCCTACCCCAGTAACAGATATGGCAGAGTTTCCATCTCTTCCACTACCGAGCGTAGTAGTAAATATACTTGAAAATGAAGGAGGTGCGCAGGTCGCAATACTCCAAGAAAACACACACAATTTAGCGGAGAGAGACGAGGACGAAGGAGATAAAAGCGAAAGGCCCACCCATACTCAGAGCGCATTGGAAACCCTGGCAGCTTCAATAGCTTCGATGAGAGAGGAGATTCAAAATGACTTTCTGATTTCTAAGGCAAATCAAAATGATATCCGGACGTCCTGTGAGGCGTTGGAGAGGAAGGTGGATGGGCTGGGAGAAAGAACAGAATTATTGGAGTGCTCTGTTGGGGTGATGAAAGCAAATCTGGAGGCAGCTGAGTCAAAAATTAAAATTTTACGGAGGGAAGGGGATGCTATGAAAGAAAGATTGGAATCTTTAGAGAATTATTCACGACGAAACAACCTGCGTCTCCTGAAGATACCTGAGGGAAAGGAAGGTGGAGACAACCATATTATAAGTTCTGCTGAATATATGATACTGGGAGATTTTAACTTCCATTTGGAAGAGCAGGATAATTATGAAACCAGTCAACTTATTGCCGATCTCTCAACTTTGGGACTTCATCAATTGGTCAAGGGAATCACACACCAGGCGGGACATACACTAGATGGTCTGTTCACCAATAATCCCGATATTTTGGTATTGGATACTCTTCCCATCACGTGGTCAGATCATAGGGCTATTATCTTTGGGATACATATCCGGATTACAACCCCCCCCCGCCCCCAGGCCACGAACCAGGACTGGAACTCGTGCCTGGAAGAATGCGGATATCCCTCAGATGCTAGATCCTTTGGCTTCTTCCTGCTCCAAGGGATGAGGCATTCCTGCTTTATTAGCTTCCGACTTCCAGGATTGGATTTGGAATGCCGCTGATCAAGTGGCCCCGGAGAACTTCATGAGACCTAATAATACGTCTCCGTCGGCGGCCTGGTATACTGAAGATCTCAGACTCCATCGGCAACACTGCAGGAACCTGGAAAGGCGTTGGAGGAAAGTTTACTGCCCCATAGCCAAGCAAACCTATAAAGATGCCCTTATAATATATAAAAAGGCGATCATCGCTCGAAAAACTGTCTTTTTCTCGGCCCAAATAGAGAATGCCAAAAACTCTGCTAGAGAGCTGTTCTCTGTTGTCACCACTTTGTCCACTCCCTCCACGGGCCCGGGGTTGAACCCTCACAAACTTTTTGTAATGATCTATCCACCTTTTTTACTACCAAGGTGGCAGACATATACTCATCTTTCGAAGGGGACATAAGGACTAGACTTAGAGTTTACACTGAGGAAGAAGTAACTTCTGATCATGATCATGATCGCCTTCCCTGTTTTGCTCCCATCACGCAAGACCATATTAGCAGACTCATTTCCACCATTAAGTCTGGTTCCCCCTTGGACCCTTGTCCTCCATCTGTGATGGCAAATCTTACAGAAGTGATCTCACGGCCACTCATGGAAATCTGCAATACTGCATTTCAGACCGGTCAATATCCTAGGTCATGGAAGAAGGCTGTGATTAAACCTCTTTTGAAAAAACCCTCCTTGGATCCTACAGCTGTGGCCAGCTATAGACCCATTGCGTGTCTCCCCTTTCCTGCCAAAATATGCGAATCTCTGATGAATAAGCAACTCTCAGAGTTCGTCGATACTCACCAACTTCTCGACGAAACGCAGTTTGGTTTCAGGAAAGGGCATGGAACGGAGACCGCCTTAATAAAGGCCTCAGACGAGATCAGAGCTATTATGGATCAGGGAGGTGCGGCCGTCCTGATCCTTCTGGACTTGTCTGCAGCCTTTGACACGGTCGACCATGCTATTTTGGTCTACCATTGTCACAGCCCTGGGGATAAACGGTATGGCCAGGGATCTTATCTCATCTTTCCTGGAAAACCGCACCCAGACAGTGAGGCTGGGTGATTTCTACTCCCCTATCTCTGCACTACATTGTGGAGTCCCACAGGGCTCCTCGCTAAGTCCCACGTTATTTAACATCTACGTAGCGGACTTAGCGAGGGTAATAAAGGCCCATGGGGTACGGCTTACATCTTGCGCAGATGATACCCAGCTGGTTCTGGCAATCCATAGAGACGGCCCAGTGGTGGCAGCCAACTTCCAAAAAGCCATGCTCGCGGTCAGTACTTGGATGGCCTCTAACTGTCTGAGGCTTAACTCTGACAAGACCGAGATCATGACCTTCGGCAGGCTTTCCCCGGAATGGTCTACTATCTGGTGGCCTGCACAGCTGGGCCCTCCTCCTGTCCCGGTAGAAAAGGCCAGAAACCTGGGAGTTATTTTTGACAGTAAACTATCATTTGGCCTTCACGTCAACAAGGTTGTGTCATCAGCATTCTTTATCTTAAAAAAAATCAAGAAGTTACTGCCTTACCTCCCTATTTCAGCTGGGAAGACTTTGGTCTCCACTTTAGTATTCTCAAAAATAGACTACGGGAACGCCCTCTTCTTAAACACTCAGAAGCGCGTCTTAACGAAGCTACAGTCTATTCAGAATGCGGCTGCAAGGATTCTTCTTGATATCCCCCGCCGCCAGCCTACTACTCCCGCCATTCGTCACCTTCACTGGCTGAGAGTAGAGAGCCGAATTAAATTTAAGGCCCTCTGTATTGCCTATAAGGCAGTGCATGGCGTTGGACCCAGGTTTCTCACAGAAGCCTTTCAGCTGTATACCTCCAAGAGGCAAGTTAGATCTGCTAATACCTGTCTCCTTTCAGTACCGCGCACGAGAACTGCCACCTGGGGAGATAGGCGCTTTCTGGTGGCTACTCCGAAACTTTGGAATCTGTTGCCACTGGCGATTAAAACTGCCCCTAATCTGATGAGTTTCCGCAGGCTCTTAAAAACGTGGTTGTTTAACCAGTAAATTGATGTCTGACAACCAGTAAATTGACGACTGATCTCTATTAGCTCTTCATGCGCCGAGACACCCCAGGGTATTCGTATGCGCAATAAAAATCTCGAAAATAAATAAATAAATAAAAAGACCTACATAATTAAATTACTGAAGGAGTCCCTAAGTTTCGACGAGTCAGCAGAGGCGCTCGATAAAGATATACAGAGAATCCACCGTGATCCCTTCCGGTTGAATCCCGATAGTATTAAACCTAGGAAAATTTTGATTAATTTCCTGATGTATTCCCTGAAAGAAAAAATTCTTAATCTTGCGCTTAAACTAAAATCTATAAAAGGTCCTGATTTTCCCTTTGAAATACGCTCTGATCTCTCTAAACCCATGCTGGATAGGCAGTGGGAACTGGGTCAGAGGATGGACAAATTTAGAGCTGCTGGCGCAACTGTTCAGATGAGGTTCCCTGCATTTTTGCAGAATATGCAATAATAAAATGCACAACGTCAGATCACCTTTTGAGGCCGATGAACTATTGGAATCCATCTGTAATCATTCCCAGGATAAACTCTAACTGATTAGAACTATTAAGCTCTTGTTCATATACCATACCGCTCACCTATACCTACTGATACATATTGAGAATAGAGGTTAGTAACATCGAACCCTTCTGAAACACCGTACTCAATGCCTCGACTGGTACAGGGATCTGTAGTAAGTCTTTAGTATGTTAAGTCAGAAATAGATTCTGAGTTAGTTTAACAACAAGAAGGAGATGTATAGGGAAAAAAAAAAAAAAAAAAAGAATATACACAAGGATTCATAAGATTTATAGGATGGAAAAAAATATATATATAAAAAAGAATTAGAAAGATCCCTAAAATGTAAAAAAAAAGAGGGAGAAGAACGTGTACATTTTTTTCACATATGTCTATGTTTTTTAGGGGAGGTAGGGGGGGCACTTTGCGGTGTGGGACGAGAAGGCGTTGTAAGACGCGAATCCGGCCCTACATCAGGTCGGAGTAAGTATGGGAGGGTTCTCCAAGGGTGGGGTGGAGGGGGTGGGAGGAGGAGGGGGAAGCATTAAAAATCAAAAAAATCCTCAGGAGTCAGGCCTTCCAAGACAAGTTTTCAGTCCAAGTAGAGGAAACTGCCATCTTTGGGATAATAATATAATTATGAGAGGCAGGGAAGTGCAAATAGTGATGGATGTTGGAAGATGACCTCTGTTCAGTTCCTAACTTGGAATGTCAATGGTCTGCGCGTGCGAGGTAGAAGAGAACGTATTTTACAATATTTACGAGACTCTCCAGCGCAGATCATAGTCATCCAAGAATCACATCTTTTAAAAAGTGAGGCCAACATAATACTAAAAAAGCAGAGATGGATAGACAAATTTATCAGTACTGATCACAGTGCAAATATAAGAGGAATTCTCCTAATTTGCAAAAAATCTGCAAAGGTTCTGATTCTTCATTATAATGAAGAACAACGTGGTAGGTGGCTCTTGGTGAATATGTCTATCAATGGTTGGGTGTGTAATCTAGTTGGATATTATGGTCCTAATATAGATGATTCGTCCTTTTTAGAAACAATAAGGAACCATTTAACGACCTCTTCGGATCCAATAATATGGACAGGGGACTTTAATGTTGTATTAAACCCAAAACTAGACAAATCCACCCACCATAGAGGTCATAGAGGTCATGTTCCTTCTAAATCTAGACAGTCCCTTAAGGGGATAATGGAACAATTAGGCCTGGCAGATTTATGGAGAGAAAAAGCGGGTAATAAACAAGGGATATCCTGTAGAAACTTAAAATACAAACACACCTCAAGAATTGATTTTGTGTTATTCAGTTATTGCCTCCAAAACTCCATAACCAGTATTAATTATATTCCCTCTCATCTATCGGATCATTCAGCTCTCTTATTTCTTTTAAAACTTCCAGCTCAAACTAAACATTCTTCCTGGTCATTCGACCGCACTATCCTGTTAGATCAAGAGGAAGTGACATATTTGATGAGTGGAACAAGTACGTTCTTGGATATATATTTGAGCTCAGCTTCCCTTGACACGGTATGGGAGGCTCTAAAAGCATTTTTCAGAGGATGTATAACAAACAGATCCTCCCACCGGCATAAAATATATTGATTGAAGATTAAAAACCTTGAACAAGAACTAGGAAAGATTGAGCAGAGGCTTGGAGCGTCAATCGGTTCACCTCAAGATCAAAAAATTATGTCTGACCTGAAAAAACAACTAGATAACATATTACAAGAGAGAGTAACGAAGAGATGGGAGGTGAGTAAAATCTCTCATTTTGAATTTGGAGAAGCAGCAGGTAAGATTTTGGCTTGGAAGGTCAAGGCCGATCAAGCCAAAACTTGTATAAGAGAAATCAATGTTGAGGACGAGAGTGCCGCTAGGACCTCTAATCAAGAGATAAGTACTGCCTTTAGGGAATTCTTCGAGGAAATGCACAGGGAAGATACCCAAGACGAACAGCAGACAAGGGACTTATGGTTACATTAGATCACTTTACCGTCCCTTTCGTCCATACAGCGCGAAGGGATCGAGATGGAAATCTCTGAGACGGAAGTGTCATTAGGTCACTTAAGCATGGTAAGGCCGCAGGTCCTGATGGGCTTCCAGGTGAATTATATCGTGCCCTGATAGATGCTATTGTCCCTATTTTAACGGCCCTCTTCAATGGAATCTTCAGGGAGGGACAAGACCCCCCCTAGATCTTGGGTTGAGGCCACTATAGTATTGATCCCCAAACCAGGTAAAGACCCAACTTTATGTGGGTCATACCACCCGATATCGTTACTGAACAGCGATTATAAGATCTTTGCTTCCTTCATGTCATCTAGATTGGGTTCAGTAGTGGAGGAAATCATACACCAGGACCAGAAGGGATTTATCACAAGTCGCCAGCTATCCGATCTGACGTATGATCTTGTGGGGCCAATTGATATCGCCTCATCCTTTTCCCTTCCGTTGGCAACACTCACTTTAGATGCAACTAAAGCCTTTGATAGGGTCAATTGGCTCTATCTTGGTGCTGTCTTGAAGAAGTTTAACTTCGGTGAGAAGTTCTGTCGCACTGTAGCACTTATGTACAATGCACCATCTGCACGGCTCTTAATCAATGGCACACTGTCTGACTCATTTAAAATCTTGAGAGGTACAAGACAGGGCTGCCCGCTCTCCCCTCTCCTCTTCAATCTGTACATTGAACCATTTGCAGAAGTTTTAAGGGGAGATGTAAATATTCCATCATTCAGATTTGGGGAGTGGGAAAGGCGGGTAGCTCTTTACGCAGACAACATTTTAATTCTAACCTCCGATCCGGAGACCTCATTTCCAGAGGTTATTAAGAGAGCCGAAGAGTTTGGCCGCATCTCGGGGTATGAGATAAATGCAAGTAAAACTGACATCATGGCATGGAATATCCCCAATTTACAGCTGGATGTGACCAACTCAATGCGATATCTGGGTATCCGAGTGGTACAAGATGTCGGCAAAATTGCTCAAGTCAACCTAGAGAGAGTGTTCAATGAGAGTAGGAAACTGTTAAAATCTTGGTCCAATCTTCCATTGACTATCCTCGGCAGAGTAAGTCTGATAAAGATGTCTATCCTCCCTAAATTTACTTTTATCTTTAATACAATTCCCCTGGCATTCGACAACAAAATCTTGGGGAAGTGTCAGAGAGAGCTAAACTCCTTTGTCTGGAACTATAAATCAGCGAGAGTGGCATGGAACTGAGGAGGAGGAGGGAAAAGGGGGGACTGTCCTTGCCTGACTTGCAGTATTATGCATGGGCCTTTCAGTTGTCCCATTCCAGAATGCTTTTAAAAGTACCATCTAACACATCTATTGGCGTAATGTTTAAAGCCATGTTGGTTGGAGCTGCTATACCAACTAATGGTTTCATGTTTAAATTCGGGGATCAGAAATACTTCAAAAAAGTAAGGCTAAAAACTCTTATGTCCCAGGCGAAGGTCTAGTCACAAATAAGGAAAAAACTAGGTTTGCCGTATTTCTCAAAATATGCACCTATCTGGGAATCTCCCGGGTTACCGCTCTGTTTGAAAGATAGACTGGCAATACCGGTGAGAGATGGAGGAATATCAACTTGGGGTGATTTGCTTGTAGGCGAATCACTGAGGTCCTGGGAGGCGCTACGGGAACAACTGGGCCCAGAGTTTTCGAGGTTCAAGTTTATACAACTAGATAGTTGGGTGAAAGCACTGGCTAGGTCAGGGGTAACACTTGGGAAGAGCAGCACCAGAAAACAAAAGTTGGTAGAACGACAGGGGGGGGGGGGTTAAAGAAGTTTCACAGTGGTACTGGAATCTGCTAGAGGAGATAGACTGTGAATTCACCCTCCCAGAGCAACTATGGGGAACAGAGCTCGGGCCCAAAGTATTGACATCTGGCAGAAATCTTGCACCCTGCTATATAAAAGTGTTAAACCTGCATGGCTAAGGCGTAACCATTTTTTTTACGATACATCGAGCCTATTTCTCCCCCCTAAAACTGTCTAAATTCATTCCTGGAAAGAAATGCAATAAATGCAATTATATTGCGGCCTCGGACATCCATATGTTCAAAGATTGTCCTTGTATAACACAGTTCTGGAATGAACTGAAAGAGACTCTGGACTCCATTCTCAATATCTCGGTGTCCATTACATTACCTCTTATTATATTTGGATGGGACAACAGTATAAAGGGTCATGCAAGGACATTCTTGTTTTATGCAGTATTACTCGGAAGAAGACAGATATGTAAAGTTTGGATAGAAAATACAGCACCAACACACGCAAACTGGTTGTCATCCCTGTATGAAACATCCAAGACAGACAAGCTGAGATCTTGCAGCACACGTAATGTGGCTTTTTAGGACTTTTTGGTTCAATGGAGACAATAGCCGGGTTTTTTTTTTCCCCCGGTCCAATGATTATGCCATAATACTCCAAGAACCAGGCCCCCCTCTCGGTTTCATGGCTGGTTCCACAGGTTTTAATACCAAGTTTGGAGTCATCCCATGTACCTCTTCGGGTCATCTCCTGTCGATTCTCACTAATCGCGTTTTCAGGTGCAGTTACAACTATGCATTCTGATTTAAGACGCGCATGGCAGTTGGAGGCTAATCAAGAGGAGGGCAAGGCAAATGAGGATTAAAAAAAAAAAATTAAAAAAAAACACATACACAACCGCACACAAAACCACACACACGCAACCACACATAACCACACACACAAACACACAGCCACACACACACAAAGACACACACACAAACACACACACACAACCACACACACACAACCACATGCACAAAACCACACACACAACCACACACACACAACCACAAGCACCCACACACACAACCCAACACACAACCACACACACAACCACACACACCCAACCACACACACACAGCCACACACAACCACATCCAACCACACACACAACCACACACAAGCACACACACAAGCACACACAACCACACACACACAGCCACAAGCACCCACACACACAACCCCACATACAACCACACACACACAACCACACACACAACTACACATACACACAACTACACATACACACAACCACACACACACAACCACATGCACAAACCACACAAACAACGACACACACACACAACCACACACACACACAACCACACACAACCACAAACACAACCACACCCAACCACACACACAAACACAGACACAAACACACAACCACACACACAAAACCACACACCACACACACAACCACACACACAACCACACACAACCACACACAACCACGCACACACAATCACACACAACCACACACAACCACACACACAACCCCACATACAACCACACACACACAACCACACACACAACTACACATACACACAACTACACATACACACAACCACACACACACAACCACATGCACAACCACACAAACAACCACACACACACACAACCACACACACACACACAACCACACACAACCACAAACACAACCACACCCAACCACACACACAAACACAGACACAAACACACAACCACACACACAAAACCACACACCACACACACAACCACACACACAACCACACACACAACCACACACAACCATGCACACACAATCACACACAACCACACACAACCATGCACACACAATCACACACAACCACACACACACACAACCACACACAACCACACACACAACCACACCCACACACAAGCACACACAACCACACACACAACCTCAAGCACACACAGCCACACACACAACCACACAAACCACACACAGCCACAAACACAACACACACAACCACACACACACAACCAGACACAAACACACATACACACAACCACACACAATCACACACACAACCACATACACAACCACACAAATAACCACATACAACCACACACAACCACACACAACCACACGCACAACCACACGCAACCACATGCACAACCACACACACACAACCACACGCACACAACCACACACAACCACACACACAACCACACACACAACCACACACACACAACCACACACACACAACCACACACACACAGCCACACACACATACACAACCACACACCACACACGTACAACCACACACACAACCAGAAACACAACACCCAGAACCACACACACAACTACACACACAACCACACACACAAACAACAACACACACACACAACCACAACCACACGCACACATACAACCACACGCACAACCACAAAACCACAACCACACATACAACCACCCACACAACCACAATCACACACACAATCACACCGTCAGTGCACACTTTCACCAGGCACAAACACCACCAGCCGTCAGTGCACGCTTCCACCAGGCACACACCACCAGCCGTCAGTGCACACTTTCACCAGGCACATACACACCACCAGCCATCAGTGCACGCTTTCACCAGGCACACACTCACGACCAGCCGTCAGTGCACACTTTCACCAGGCACACACCACCAGCAGTCAGTGCACGCTTTCACCAGGGACACACACCAAGAGCCGTCAGTGCACGTTTCCACCAGGCACACACACCACCAGCCAGCAGTGCACACTTCCACCAGGCACACACACCACCCCCCATCAGTGCACACATCAATTGTTAACGCATCCACAATTAACTATTGTAGCAATCGCAGTATGGCACACTTTACTTTTAAACATATTAATCTAAAGCACAACATGCCACCATTGCTGCAAAAATAAATACACACTTTTTTGGCCTACAATTAATAGACTTTTGTTGCAATTGGTGTTGCATTATTTAGCAATGCCAATAGCTCAAACTTAATTAATGCGAGACCGATTGCATTGCAAATGCTTGTTGTAATGTTGGAGGGCTGCAGAGAGTGGAGTGAAGCACCCCAAGCAACAATAAAAGCAAACAGTAAGACTCTTAGGTCATTAAATCTATGACTGCAGAAGAACTTAACATTTCGCTACCCCCCTCGGCGATCTGATGATGTCGACATGCTGGCATCATCACATGCTGCCGGGGACGCACTATGCTTGTTTTGAAATGATACATGCTCCACAATCGCGGTGAGGCTCACAATCGTGGAGCAGAAACCCATCCACTGGACCACCAGGGATTTTTCTTTGTCTGTTCAGGAGAGCGACCCCTAAGGCAAGGGTTGCTGCCTGGGGGCGTTTTTAATGCATGTTTCATACTCCCGGGGGCTACATTGGCAGTTTTTTGGGACGATCTGCCTCCCGGGGGGCCTAACCCTCTAGGCCTCCGGGATTTAATTTTAGTGATTTTTTTAAGGGAGCAACCCCTAGGGCAAAGGATGCTGCCCTGGGGGCAACATGTTCATCCATGTTTCGGCCCTAGGGGTTAAACTTGCTGTTTTGTTGGCCAATCTTGCCCCTAGGGGGATTTGAAACCCACTAGAAGCATGGATTTCATGATTTGTATGATTATGGGGAGGTACCACTCCGGCAAGTGTCGCTCTCCATTTGGGATTTCATATTTTGGCTATTCCTTCCCCCCTTGGGGGCAGATCTGCCTTATATTTTTAGGGCCATCTGCCCCAGGAGGGCAGAAGCCCCTAGACCACCTGGGATTCCTTTTCTGTGGCGCATAATGTTTTGAGGAGCTGCCCCTTGGGCAAGGGTTGCTCTCCTTTTGGGGGGGGGGAATGTTTTGGTCATTTATGTCCCTCTTGGGGAAGATCAGCTGTATATTTGTAAGCCCATATGCCCCCAAGGGGGTCAGAAGCCACTAGACCACCAGGGATTTTATAGTGTCGGGCGCAAAATGTTTTGAGGAGTGACCCCTTGGGTAAGGGTCACTCCCCTTTTGGGGGGGAATATTTTGGCCATTTCTGCCCCCATTGGGAGCAGATCTGCCTTGTATTTTTAGGCCCATCTGCCCTAAGGGGAGCAGAAGCCACAAGACCACCTGGGGTTTTATTATATATTGTGCACAATGTTTTGGCGAGTGACCCTTGGCCAAGGGTCACTCCCCTTGAGAAGCTATATCATTTGGCCTTTTCTGCCCCCGTAAAGACAGATCGACCATATTGTTAGGCCCGTCTTCTCCCAAGGGCGTGTAGACGCTACTAGCCACCAGGGAAATAATGATTTGGTGATATTGGGGAGTGGCCCCTTTGACAAGGGGTATTTATTTTGACTATTTCTGCACCCCCTTGGGACCAGATCAGCCATATATTTTTAGGCCCATCTGTCCCCTGGGGGGCAGAAGTTACTAGACCACCAGGGATGTTATTGTACATGGCGCAACATGTTTTGGGGAGTGGCCCCTTGAGCAAAGGTCACTCCCTGTGAGGGTCTATGTATTTTGTCTGTTTCTGCCCCATGTGGGAGCAGATGGACCATATTTTTAGGCCCATCTACCCCAAGGGGGGCAGAATACCACTATGCGCCAGGGAAAGCTTCTGAGTGTGTGAGCTGGAGTACAGCTGTTGGTCTGCATGTACTTGGTGTGTGTGGGCTAGCGCTTGGCTGGCAGTGTGCATGAAGTGGTGCATGGCTGACGGTGCGTGTGTGACTGGCTCTTGGCTGGAAATGTGGCGCTTGGCTTGCGGTGTGTGTGGACTGACGTTCGGCTGACTATACTTGAGGCTGGCATTTGAATTGTGATTGGCAGACTTCATAGTATTTTATAACGTTAATTGTTTTATTTTTTGTCCTCATTTGTGATCTTAATGTTTTATTTCTCCTTTTTATTCTAATGCAAAGCTTTTGTTTGGTGTGACTCGGGCTTGCAGTGTCGGCACTGGTAGATCTGCAGTTTGTGTAGTTGCAAGTGTTTGGTAAGAAAACATTTTTTGTACTGTTTACTCCAAATTAACCCTGGGCGTAGTATGCGTAGTGGGGCTACGCGAAGCTACGGAAAGTGGGCGAGAAACTACGCCTACCTACGCACTTCGCGTAGCCCCAATACGCGCCACCTGCCCCCCTCCCCTACATACCCAATTTTTGTAAATTCAAGAAATAAAAGTAAATAAAAGGCACTTACCTTGTCTGCTGCGTCCCGGGGCTACCTCTGCTCGTTCGGGCCGCCGTCGCCACCATCTTGGATGCCAATGCGCATGCACGGCCGCCCGCGCTTGCGCATTTCTCACGAGAAAATATTACGTATTACGTCACTGACATGAAGACGTACTGCGGAAGATTGCTGCTGGAAGTGTCCTCACATGGACATATTGACGCTGCCTGGTTGCGCGCTGCTGGTAGAATCTCTGAACTCGAGAGCGCCCGACCCAGATGCGTGTTCCAAATGCACGCTGGTAAGTTTCGAAAGATGCGCTGTATGAAAATGAGTACTGTTCAGGAAGCATGTGATTATAAAGTCAATAAAACAGAGAAATGTGGGAGGAGCCAAGATGGCGACCGGAGCGGACGTGTAGGCTCTCGGCTCCGCCAGCCCTTGACTCCCGCACCAGAATCCTGCTTGATATCCTGTAACGCATCGCCAGCGGGACGTGCGGTATGCTGTGCTGACATCGCCAGCGTTCCTCCGGAGCTTCTGCCTGCCCGGCAACCGCAGATATCCTGGGAATTGCTTCGCTGCCCTGGACCCCGGCTTGAACCTCCGCGCGCCGCCGGCCCCTTGGGCTCCGTGAAGACTGGGCTGCCGGCTCACAACCGGAGCGTGGAAAGTGCCGCCTTTGCCTAAGTCGTGGATACTCCTGCACAGACAGCCAGGACTGCATCTCGCATTGGATTTGCAGCGCGAGTGCGCGGCTGGGACGCATGGGATGTGAGCCTCCTTTGCTGGGCACCGACGGAGTGCTGCTTCGACCCCATTGTTGCTCCAGCCCGGCGTCGGCGAGCCCCCCCCCCCCCCCCTCCGCCCTGACTACCCAGCTATGTCGCTTCGGCTCCGCGCGAAAACCGCTGGGCGAGGGATGACCCTGGAGTCAATTTGGGTTTGAATTGGGGATTGATATTGCCTCGTGGACCCTCACCCCCCAGCTCTCTTATTAGACCATCGACAAGATGGCGACGCCAGTCTGCTTGCGCCATGGAAAAGATGGCTTGTCCTCGCCTTGGAACTGTGACTCCACGTCCTTGCAGGGAGCCAGCCCCCATTTGTCCTCCCCTGCTTTGAAACTGCAGGATCCGCAGCCTGCGTGGACTAACGGGGATGTTATGGCAGCTCTGGGAGACTTCAGAGTGGCGCTGGGACGTGGCTATCGTGTGCTGAGCGAGAAGCTTGACGCCATTGTGCTCGACCTGGGGGGGGAGCGGAAGGTCTCCTCCCCACAAAGTCTCGATTTACCCTTGCAGCTTGCTGATTGGGATACAAGGTTTCAGAGGGTTCCTGACATTGTTGCCACTGTTTTCACCGATACTTGTTGCAACTCGAGGCCACTCATTGGACCGGTTAGTGCTACTTTGTTTTCCTCCAGCACCGAGACTGACTTCCTGCCTTGCTCAACATCACCACTGTCCTGGACAGCTCATACTTGGCCTGTAGCTCCCCCGTTTGCCCTGTCCCTGGGGTTTTCCATCTCCCAGCTGTGGAACTTCTGTTATTTGACTGGGTTGGAGGGACTTTCAACTGAGGACAGCGGACTTCCTGGAGGCCGGCGACGTCCATTTTGCGCTCATGTCCCTCCCCCTCCTTCACTTCGGCCATTTTGTCTCTTTGTATCTGAGGGTATCGACTCTTCGTGTGGGGTGGGGGTGGGGGGGTCGTCCACGATCGGGCCAGGGCTAGGCGGCTTTTTTCAGTGTAATTGACATGCTGGCGGGCGGGGACTGAGTTGGGACTGATGTTACTGTTTGATTCCTCCACACATTTAGCAATGCCTCTTCCCATTTGCATTTATAGCTTGCCAGTTTTACCGTGCCACTGATAATTGTGATCGGAGATGTATTTGGAGCCGGTGGTATCGTGAGTTTGTGACACTGACTTCCTCCTGATTTCTGTTCGACTGGTGGTGACCTGGGTTTGAAAGCGTTTTAATACATCAAATGTGCTGTGGGTGATGCTCTTTCCCATTTACGGTTGCAGTTACTGGGTCCTGCTGTTTCTCTTTGTGGTTGGGATCGCGGTTCTGTGCGGTGTTGGGGCTCCGGGGGTAAATCATTCCGACTCTCACTTGAAGCGATGTTTCCTGATTTTAATGTTGCAAATAGTGTAAGATAAATTGTATGGCTGTGAGTCCGGGAAGCCTGGTATTTGGTGGCTCCTCCCCACCTTCCTTATCTTATGGGAGTCATAGATAAATTTACTTTTTTCTTACTCCCTATATTTCAAGTGTTATACTTCTTCCTTTTTCCTTTCTCTTTCTATCTCTTCTTGATCTATATTTCGGGTTTATTGGGCGACAGACACACTGCTGGGGGGGGGGGGTAGGCCGTAGCCTCTGCATGCGTGTAGGGTGGGGGGTTGGGGGATTTTTCGTTTTCTGTTTCAGTTTCTATGGTGCCTTATTTTCTTCGTTGTTCGTCCTCTTTTCTTTATACCTTCTTGGGCTCGTGTCGGGGTTAGACCGGGGCGGGTGGCGGTGGACACTGGGTGTTATGCTGGGCCAGCCACTTCTGATGTAGGAATTTTAAAGCCGCCATCCCGCCCAGTGGGTGCTAGTTTTTTGGGTAACTGGGTTACCTGATTCAATTGTTGGTGCTGATACGTTTCTCCTGCACGGGCTCCACTTCTTCATTTGTTGTTTTTGTGGATTTATAATACTGGATTTAATACTTGCAACAAAAAACTTTTAAAATTAACCTTTAATGCTCCTGAGACACGATACCACTTGATTTACAGTGTAACTCTCAACGTTTGCCTAGGATCTTTCTGTGCTATTGTGTCGCCGTAATGTATGCGCTCGTGCTTCAACAGTTCTTGTGGCCGGCCTGGTGGTTGTAGGCCCGTATTTGTACTTTTACTACTGCACAATAAAGGTTTCAAAAATTAAAAAAAAAAAAAAAACAGGGAAATGTGGCCAGTGAAAAAATTGAAGCAGCGCTCCATCCACAATAAAAACAGGAATACACACTAAATTCTCCAATGTAGATAGTGTGAGAATTAAACAGCAGTGGGCATTTTCTTTTCATACGATAGTAAATCAAAACAAAGGTGTAATAGTTGTAATATTCTTCCGCAGGTGCGGTCAAGGCACAACACTGAAAACTGCCGCAGGTGCAATTAACACACTTAGTCAGAAAAAAAAATACCTTAAAATGAGTGAACGGTGTCTGGAAAATTCTTCGATGTGGTTCTTCTTTAAACTCCAATCCTCGTCGCCAAATTTATGTAGTAATTAGATAGGCAAAGGCCATTCAGAAGATAAGAAATTTATTCCAGAAACAGCTTAGACATCCACAGTGCATCCAAGTCCAGCTTCCTCTGATCAACCCCCACATAAAGAATGTTAGCTAGCAATGGTACAATAACAATTCTACATGAACACTCTAACTGAGAATACTACACACAGCCCCTCTCCCTATTCACAGGACAGGCTAGGGACATCAGATGCACCACAGGGGGCGGAGCCAGCATTGTGGGGGGAAGGCACAGCACTGTTCAGGTCCCAGGTGCAACTCCTCCCACCCATCTACATGCAGATCTCCCTTTTCACCACCGGGCAGACCCATCCTGACTCCTGGAGCCAGGCACACCAGCCAGCCCCTGTCACTCACAAGCCAGTCAATTCACATTCACTGCACACAGAAATGCCAACTTCTAAAAGTGGCACTTCTACACTAGTCATATTAAATCTGCACACACCGTGCGCAGCATTTAATCTCACGAGTTTGCAAATACCAAACTCGCCCCTGAACTCCTCTCACATCAGTAACTACCATGGACACTCATCTCCCCTATGCATTCCTATGGGAGGGCAGGTCAATCTCACCACATGCACTCAGGCTCTGCACACACTTTACACTGGGACACAGGGTTAAAGTGCGCAGAAGACCAAAACAACTAACATCAGGTCACATTTAAAAAGCAAAAGGTTTAGGGGTGAACCTGCCAAAAGGGCAAAGTCCAACACCAGCAAAGACAGTCTCCTATGTTAAGCAATTGACAAGATTCTCTCTAATAGCACTGGGGCTACTTACAAAGGTTAGGATCTACTACGTAGAATCTTCCTCCTGTTCGGAATTTTTTCTCCACAACCAAGAAGTTGTGTGGAGCATAATGAATACAAGTCAGTTGCACACAGAGTTACTTTTGAATACAAACATTCATAACATCTTCAAAACCTGTACACAGCTATAGTAAATTAGGAGCACAAGTGTTTGGTTGGTAAACACTTACATCCATTAGCTGGACACAAGCTGCACAAAATTGTGTAGAAAAGGAAAATGGTAGTTACTCGCCGCTATGTAAACTATAAAACAAACAAACACACTCATTGGATGATAACATCACTGATGTCATCAGCGTCAGTGAGGTCATAAAAGATGTAATTGAACATGTCATGAATGATGTCATATGTGAGGTCAAAACCAATGCATGGCAGGGGCACAAGTTATAGTTAGTACTGCTAACTATAATTGGTGAATTGCTGGCTATTTTGTGTAAAATGTTAATGTTGTCCCAAATTCACCTAATTATAACATTGATATAAAGTTTATTTTTTCTGTGAATTTCTAGTTTTTTTTAATGTAAAGTAATACTTAATTAACATACATAAATTCAACTCCCCACAGTGCATGACCTTCAGGGGTTGGCTGAAGAATTTCTGTGTCTTTTTTAGTTTAAACATTACGTTGTTACTGAATATTTCACCTAACACACACGTTACTTTAACCCTTGTTTTTTAAGTGAAAATACACACACACATATATATATGAATAGATAGATAGATAGATAGATAGATAGATAGATAGATAGATAGATAGATAGATAGATAGATAGATAGATAGATAGATAGATAGATAGATAGATAGATAGATGGATGGATGGATGGATAGATAGATAGATAGATAGATAGATAGATAGATAGATAAGATGAGCAAAAATCATTTAATTTAAATTACAGATATAGTTTACAGATACAACAATGTAAGTGGAGAGGTAGTTATGAAATGAGTGGTAGCTGAAAAGACTTCTGAATTTACATGTAATAGGAAGTCAAAATGTTCAAATCTCTTTGATGCTATTCAAAGCCACATTTTTAATATAAAATAAGGCATGATAAATTCTTAAGACTTCAAGTGCCACCAACTCATTTATGACTAAACCCTTACAGTTTCATAATTTAGGAAGCCTTCAAAAGCAGCATAATCAGGGAAAGGATCATGAATTGCACATTATGTGCATCAGCCAAATACTTCTCCGGAAAAATTAAAGCACTGAAGCTCATTGGTGGTGGTCACTTGAATGCTGCGGGCTTAAACAAGGACTGTGTGAAATGTAAATAACACCAGCATTATTCATGGAATTTCAGGAATTTTTCATTATATGTGTTGTGCAAAATTCCAGAAATTACGCCAATACATGACCTTGGTTAATTACACCGCTATTCATGACAAAATTATAGTGTGGGAGCTTGGAAACAATGCGAAAGACCAGAACTCAATTGGTCCTTTTTCACAGTGCTTTTCATGTTATTTTTTGCATGAAATACAAAGGATCTTGTTGCTATTGAATGATGTATATTGTTCTGGTGACACTTGTAATGCATTATAAAATGTGTTTGTTCTGGTGATAATGGAAACGGATTGTAATATTGTGTGGTTCTCGCTTTTTTTAGGGGGGGGAGTTTTATATCGTAAGAATTCAACCCGAAGGTATCAGAGTGCTTTACATGAACACCAGGGGCCTCATTTATGAGTAATGACGCTTCGAGCAGCGATGCGTCACTTCTCAGTGCGCACTCCTTGCGACATTCCTGATGCGTCATATTTAATGTATGACGCATCATGTCGCAAGGAGTTACAGATACGTCAGTATTTCTGACGAATCTGTAAGCGCAAAAGTGATGCATTGCTGGAGTGTGTTACAAAAGTGACGCAACTCCAGCAATGCATCCTTTCACATGGGGCATGCCCCATGTGAAAGGACCTGCGTCAGTCTTACGCCTGCTGTGAGGCAGGCGCAAAATTTTGACGCAACGGCGTCCTAAAAGTGACGCTGTGAAATCTCATAGATTTCACTGCGTCACTTCTACGACCCTTCCTTGCGTCAATACGCCCCCCTTGCATACATTATACCTGGCGCAGGTATAATGTGGCGCAGGGGTTTACAAAGTGACGCATCTACCTCGATGCGTCACTTTGTAAATATGATGCAACGAGGCGCATTTTTTGCGCCACTGGTGCGTCACAAAAGTGACGTACCGGCGGCGTACAAGTGACGCTCAGCCTCATAAATGACGCCCCAGTTTTGTTACAGATGGACACATTCATTTTTTTTTTGTTAGGTACAGGAGATTAAGTGATTAGCCCAGAGTCACAGGATGTTGAGCTGTGCCTGTGGAGACACAAACCAGTTTTCCCAGCTTCGAGTTCAACCACTCTAGCCGTTAGGCCACATCCTCTTCACTTCTTCCATTCATTTGTACAATGCCAATATCGCTGCTCTCGCTCTCTCTCTCTTCTTTTGTATACTTGAAAACTCACAAAAAATGTAAAAAATTAAATTAAATTAAAAAATGAAATGTGTGTTCACGTCAAAAATGGATGTAAGGACGTATTTGTACTAAAATACCGAGCTAAATTTCAAATTTGACTTCAGTGTAGTTTTGCATAATTTCACATGATTTTCCCCCAAATTTAGCAAAATTAAGTGAAAGACAGTTACACGAATTTCATACCCCCCAGCTGAAACCCATTCAAATCAAGGCTTAAATCCATGCAAAGTCGTTTCAGTATTCCATCGTGATATAATCAGCATCATTTTATTATGTACCTTCCATAGACTACACCTTGCATTGGTGGTGGCCTTAATGCAACAGCCACCAAAAACCTATTTTTTTTTATTTTTATTTCAGTAATTTCTGCCTAGGGGAATACTGGGGTGTATGCGTGTCCGACAAGTGCCAATTTTAAGTCTGGCTGCAGACAGCTTTATCTGTTGGCTGAGCTCATGCCATTGGCAAGCACCAAAAACATATACAGACAGCATCATTTTAGCCTGCAGAAAGTGTGATATTGTTGGAGAGAACATGAGGAAAAACTGTGCTGTGATGGTGTTTTCCACATTTTCATCGCGTTTTAACTAAGATTGATTGTTGTGGTGAAAGAAACCTTTAACCTCCAGCTACAGTGAGGAGAAGAAAAAGTAACAGTTTTGGGAAAAAACGTCTCCTTAAACCACAGTTAATCTGCACATTTTTTTCATTTCACACTAATTTATGGCTTTAGGAAGTGCTTCACTTTTCTTGTGGGAGCATAATTGTTTACTGTCTGCTCTGCGGTGGTAGTTGCTAGATGAAATGACCTAACAGAAGTGGAGAGCGGAACAAGCAGAATGGATTGCTGGGATTCAAACTAATAACTATCAAAGTTGTTGTGTTTCAGAGGTAAGCTTTCAACACATTGAGCTAGTGTGCTGGCATTCAAAGCATGTTGCCAACTGAGCAATTGCTCTAATGACTGAGGTCAGGTTAGAAAAAGAAAATTTCCGACAAGTCAAGACATTTGGAGGCCCCTAAACTGGAGACATGCAACCGGTGCTGGAACGTAGAGGGATCACGGTTCCAGCAGATGTTTGGGGCCGGAATCTGGTAACTGGCCTACCCAAGGAAATGTGCTCATTTTCTGACACCAGAACACAATTCACAAGCACCCGTACATTATCTACAATCCATTTGTTGCAGCAATCTGCAGGTTTTTTTTCACTTCCAGCCTGGCACAAACACATGCCTGATTTAAAGTACCATCATCCCTTCTTTTGTTCAAGTATCTTCTAAAGCCTGACACCTAGATGCCAATGCAATAGAAGGAAACAAAGGCACATAACTTTAGCACTTCACAAGTTCTTTTTAGTAACCATGACTTTGAGGAATGTTTTTTGATTCAACCGCCCCCCATGTAAAAGATGTGCATGCAGTGTAAGAATGCAAGCTATGTTTGTGTGTATGAGTAATTACATTAATATGGATTTAAATGGCACCTACCTATTTAGTACTTTTATATCACTACTCATCCCAGTGTAGGGTATCAGAGCACATTACATCACATGCACAGATGCTAAAAGTCATATAAGTTTGTGAATAAAAGTTCAGAAAATATTACTTAAGAAGGTTATAAGGTGTAGGAATAGAATATACAT
This sequence comes from Lissotriton vulgaris, assembly GCF_964263255.1. Taxonomy (NCBI): domain Eukaryota; kingdom Metazoa; phylum Chordata; class Amphibia; order Caudata; family Salamandridae; genus Lissotriton; species Lissotriton vulgaris. The sequence goes on along the minus strand of NC_141689.1, from coordinate 1,056,444,731 downwards.
ACTTGTAGACATTAGGGGCCATATTTACAAGCCCCTATCGCCACCGGAGCATTACTTTTTTTAACTATCCGGTGGCGTAGCGCCAGTTCCCATATTTACAAAGTGGAGCTAAACCGCTTAAGGTGGCTTAATGCCACCTTGTAAATATGCCCCTTTCCGCCACAGTCCTGGCGTTATAAATGCGATACGAGGAGAGATTATTAGTTTCTCCTTGGTTTTTGGTCTTTTCATGTGTGCTGCAGAAGAGCAAATCACCATTAATGTTTGTTTATGTGCAGCAAAGTGTCCCTTTCTGCACATAAACAATCAACCCTGCAGTGCAGGCACCCTTGCAGCATGGCCACAGGGGGCCTGTGCTGGTGCTAGGCAGCTTTTTTTGTGCCAATGCTAGGGGAAATACAGGGATGCACCATGTTCTTGTGAATACGGCGCATCCCTGCGATTTAAAAATGTTGGAGTGCAATGTTGCTGAATTTGGCAAAGCTTCTCGGGACGGTGTTTTTTTGTAAATATGCCCCAAGATGTTAAGAGTGAGCGGTCAGGATAAAACAATGCCAGAATATAAAACGCAAATGCAGTGATAAGGGTTGTCTGTACTGAAAAATACTTTATCCATTCCCAATCTTTGAAGAACAAAACATTTAGAAAAAAGCAAGAATCTAAACCCATGACAAACAGTTTGCATGCAGCTCCTTGATGCTGGTAAATAGATCAATGTCCTTATTAGAATGGCTGCAACTTATGAACTGTAAGTAATACAATTATTTCAGTGTCTAAAGCAGTAGCTCAATTACCTATCTACATAAAATACTAATCTGTGATATGCATGTTGCATGATGTTCATTGCAGCAGGCACATTGACTGCCTATGCTACATCATAAGTCAAAACTGTGATTGGACAAACCACTCAACTGTCCCACAACTGTATAAACCACTAGAATAATCGTGCTGTTTAACAAGGGATTGAGTTCCCGCTGCATCATGCAGAGTGTCGCAAGGGGAATGCAATCCCTAAGTCAGATTTATTAAGCAATCCAAGGCCACCTTGCGTAGACATGTATTGCATGGTAAATCTGGAGAAAAACAAGGCAGCAAAAGTCGCTGCATTGTGTTGCTCTGACCTAGAAAGTCATTCCATAGGTGGAGCATGGGTGTTCCCACACATTCTACCCATTGATTGTGGTGCATTACAAGATTGACCAAGACTAGTAAACTGGGGAAGGCGCCAAAATTCTACACCTTCCCTGGGGAGTCGCAACAAGGAGAAATAGCTTTACTTCTCCTCATTGTTTCCTCTTTCTAAGTGTACTGCATTCTACAGCACACTTAGAAAGAGGTAAATGCCTCTGAGGATTGTTTATGTGCAGAAAGGAGTCCCTTCCTGTAAAAAAAACGTTCCTGCCTGCGACTCAGGCACCCTTTCATCCTGAGGCGAAGGTGCCTGCGATGGCGCTAGGCAGCATATTGTGCACCAGCACAGGCAGAGAGCAGGAATTTACCATATATTGATAAATATGGGGCATTCCTGCCCTCTCCTTTTCATGCTGTGCAGCAAGTTGTCTTGCTGCATTGCGTTGCTTGAAAGTTTGATAAATCAGGCCCTTGGTGTGAATTTTGCCATGTTGCTGCATCTGATGACGAGCAGCACAGTTTCCTCATAGAACATTGGTTTTCTCCTAGCATGGAAAAAAATGCATACTTACCCACATAAGCGAGATAGACCAGATGAAGAAACCTACACGGGCACGCTTTTGGCACATACACCGCCAATGACAGTGAATATCTGCTGATTGTACCCAGGTAAGGTACATTAAGTGATGCTGAAATAAAAAAAACAGTTAAACATAAATGCATTGGTCAAAATAGGAAACATTCTATGAGCTGACAATGTGAGGTAAAGATAAAGCAGACTATATCATCTTTAAATGAGGGTAAAGAGTAGAGGCCATTAGGATAATTCCCCTTAAGCCATTAGTTAATTTGCCTCAGCCTCCTTCTTCCACTGCTTGAAGATTGGGCAATCATATTTTGGATCAGACAGAAAAGTTAGTTTCACCATAAATTATTGGCATTTATGTTTATTAATCTGCCAGCCTAAAAAGTGTGTCCTACAGCAATGCATAGGAGATGAAGTGAAGCTTTCATAAATTATACGGAAGGTGCATTTGGGCTCCTAAAAAATGTTTCACACTCCTTTTGAAACTGCACCATTGGTGAGTCTCCCTATAATGTGATTTTGTATCGGTGTTTTTACCCCTAAATATGATTTAAACCTTAATGTGATTTTGCTTTTCAATGTGAAAAAAATTGATTCAACATTTGGTGCTTCTGCACATGCTCTTCTGGTGATTTTGCACCCAAAACTGATTTCACACCTACAATACATTTTACACCTAAATATGAAATATGTTTCTAAATGTTTTTCACACTCCTGTCAAAGTTGCATCAAGGTTATTTTGCAATTCAAAGTTGTCAACCAAGTTCTATGGTATACTGATGGGCACCTTAGTCCCCAGTGTGCCATATTACTAACAGATTTTCTCAGTACTGGGTGATTGTTCACCTAAATGTGATTTCAGTCCCCTCCGACTTTGCTCCAAGGATGATTTTGTACTTAAACTTGTTGGTACTTCCGAATGTAAATTGTGTTCATAGAAATGATTTTGTACCTAAAAGTGTCTCCATACTATCCTGGCCGGAGTTCGCAGAGTTGCACTACGTGGAACTCCGCTAAGTGGCAAAAATACTCTGTCGCACTACGCAGAGCTCCGCAAGCAGCGGAGTTCCATAGAAAAATGTTGTTCGCAGTGATTGCACAGTGCCGGTGTTATGTATCGATTTAGATTCCGTATGAATTTACCGATTCATGCCCTTATTTACGTACAATTCACATTGCCCTTATAAAGGCATAGAAATCCAGTCCTTATTTAGGCATAGCCCATGCTACCCAAATACAGGCATGGCTACTTACATCTGTTCATTTATGTCACAACGATTTCTTGGAAAACCAGACTCTTAAGCCGTTAGGGACATCCCCTTGCTTGAATATGTATTTCTCCAGGAAACTCATTATTATGCATGAACATCTATTCCTTAGAGGTTCAATCATGACGTTCATATGCCGACTCTTACGTCAATACTGGCATTCCTAAACACCTTCAAGGTATAAATATACCTTCACTTGCTATGGCAAAGCACGGTGTGGTTCGGTGCAGTTCGACTACCTACTTGCATGACGCAGCTCGCCACAGCAAGTACCGAAGGAAGCCAACGTTCTATCATGCTACTAGGCTGGATGTTACCAAACCTTTGTTCAGGCTATGTGCCTTGGCGTTTAATCAATACTACGTCACTGTTTTCAGTATACAATCTCACTGACAAACAGATCAAATTGGCACAAAGGGGAGCAGACTATACGGTGCTGAGCATTGAAAAACTGGAAAGATTGGCATTCACGGTAGCAGAAAAACCAGTCACTGAATGGATTAAACATGAAACAATCACTCTGCCTGTTACAATTTTCCATTTTCAGTATTGCCTAAAACACATACCAGTAGGCAAATATGAAAGGTTGGGTAAAGAATACATCAAACATCCTGGGATTTACAATTCACACACAGATGTTGGAGTGGGGGGCGTGAGGTGTTTCTTAGCAGTTCAAACTGTGAAGATGCACTAAGCGGTTCTCTCCTTTGTAAGGGTATTAATTTCGACAAGGCCTGTAATGGTTCTTCTAACAACTTATCCTGTCACCTGCAAGGTCCACTAGCTGCAGTGATTGATCCGATTTTTGGACAACTTTCGAATGGGAGTTACCTCATGTTGAATGATCACAGCTGCTGTGGCATATTGCCAGGAATACCATATCTAGTAACTGTGTTATCCAGGGTCACTTGCTGAATGCAAGTATTGTTTCAAAAAAACAAGACAGTCAGGGAGTCGCCTCTATGGCCTTCACTGAACATCTCTTCTATGCGAATTGATACTCTAAGCAGAATGAAAGCCATTCTTTTGCAAAAAATTGTGCCACTGACCTCGGCCAAAAAAGCCTATGATCTACAAGTCGCAAGGACTTCTGCCGAGATACATGCTCTATTGAATACAAACTGCCCTATACATTTCTCAGAAATGTTAAGTCGTATCTTAAACAAGTCTGATACAAGTGGTATTGTATACCTATTTAAAAACGTATTTTACGGAGTGTTAGCAATTTTTTTAAGCAGTCCTCGGAATATTTCCCAACTTCGTGCACTCTGTGTTTGGCGGACTGCCACTGCTTTTTGGACTCATTGCAGGGATCCTATTTTTGCTCCTTCTGCAGCGATATGGCAAGCCAAATCACCAACGCCACTCCAAGCACCATAGACCGAGCTCTATTGGAGATGAAGTGTTGTGAGTGCCTCGTTCAAATTCTGGGTTTACCTCATCTAAGAGAATTAAATACCACATGGTTTCTGTCATTCAGACCAATCTGGCAAGATTGCATCTTACCTATTCTACGCTGCCTGCTATGTGGAGAAGAATGCCTGCTAGATATCTGTCTATCACTCCCATCAGTCATGCCAATGGATGTTGATACTTTGCTGGACCCGGTATCAGCCCATGCTCCGTGTTGTCCCCGGTGGCTACCAATTCTGATGACGACATTCATTGAGATCTCACAGACACAAAATGCTGATGCTGAGGTATGAGAGGAAATAATAGGCACGCAGGTACCATCCAATTCGAACATTGCTGATGCGACCAATGCTGAAGGCGAGGCTTCACATCTATGTGCGGTTAATCTTCTAAACGAGGTAATCCAACTTCCACCTACAATGGTAGACAATTTTTTGTTAACAAACATAGAAGACTTCATGTTTTCTCCAAGCCCAAACACTGACTTTTGATTTTAGTACACAGTGTTCTGTTTGAATTTGACCTTCATTTTTTCCAAAACAAAGAACTTTTTCCTATGATAATTTTTTTTTTCCAAATTTGTATTTTATGTTTTTTTGGCACAAAGTAATCTACTTATAGTAGAACTATTCATAGAGAACAAGATTTGAATACTTCTAGAAACAATATATGATCTTGTCCACAATCAAACAGTTTTATGTAATCTGACATGAAATGGTTTCAACCCTTTTTCTTCTGTATTTACGAGCCATTTCATAAATGTATATTTTTATGATTCATTCATGTTTGTATTTCAAAATGTCGAAAATATGCTATGAATGAATACTTGCTTTAATGTGTACAGCACCAATTCAATAGTTTGAATACATTATTTACAACGTGTTTGTAACATGCTTTACGCACTTCATGTGTAGATACATTTTAGATATGTTATCATGTATAGAATTTAGTAACGTCGCACATACGAAATTGGAGTGGGCGTTGTGTATCGATTTAGATTCTGTATGAATTTCCCTATTCATGCCCTTATATAGGTACAATTCACATTGCCCTTATAAAGGCATAAAAATCCAGTCCTTATATAGGCATAGCCCATGCTTACCAAATACAGGCATGGCTACTTACATCCGTTCATTTACGTCACAACGATTTCTTGGAAAACCAGACTCTTAAGCCGTTAGGGACAACCCCTTGCTTGAATATTTATTTTTCCAGGAAACTCATTATTATGCATGAACCTCTTTTCCTTAGAGGTTCATTCGTGACGTTCATATGCCGACTCTTACGTCAATACTGGCATTCCTAAACACCTTCAAGGTATAAACATACCTTTACTTGCTATGGCAAAGCACAGTGTGGTTCGGTGCAGTTCGACTACCTACTTGCATGACGCAGCTCGCCACAGCAAGTATCGAAGGAAGCCAACTCCCCAGCTGAGGCACTGACCAGAAGCTGTCATCCTCCTGCCGAAAATCCAACTCCAGTGTTTCTGACTGCCCTTGCGGGGTGTTGGGAAATCGAGTCATGGGAAAGAGATACCAACCTCTCTCATTCTAAGGTATGGGGCTTATTAGAATCGGGAGAAACCTTTGGCAATTCTTGGCAAAACTAAACCTATGCAAACCAGCACCTACTTCTTCCCTCGTACTAGACCTAGGTTAGGTACACTGGGGTAGGCGTATTTTGGAAGCACCAGTTTAGTATTTTAGCATGTGTTATTTATGTATGTATTTTTATATATGTCATAGCAACAGACCATGCTATTACAATATTATTTTATATTACTGTTTACTCTGTACGCATTATACTTCGCATTCTGTCTTACGATTGTAGCAGTTCATATCTCTTACATGAGAAAGAAGACTGTTCAATAAACCCTTTTTATTGAAACGCCCATCTCTCTATTTCTGTGCAACTCTGTAGAAACGAAGCATGCATCAACAGCTTTGGTGATGGAATTAGCAAGCCCATCGGCTGCCTCGTCAACGTCTCTCAAAGGAGAGTACTTGCTGGTCTCTATATAGGGAGCAAGGGCTTCATTGGTAATGTTCCTGAAACTCCTTTTCGGACCTCTGGTGCTGGTGGTCAGAACAGATAGTTCTGTCGGGCCATATACTAATGAAAGAGGTACGGCCATATGATCTGACCAAACTAGAGGCATCGGAGTACCAACTGAAAGTCTAGAGTCATTAGTGAATACGCCATCTAAGATGTGACCCGCCCGGTGGGTAGGGCTATTGACCAATTGGGTACACTCACAGGCTCCAAGTGAGTCCACCAACATAGCGGTGTCAGTATCCTTTAAGTTTTCCAAATGAAAATTAAAGTCCCCTAGTATTGTCAGATGGGGTTTACCAAAATAAGGTTCAAGAATCCTCAGAAGGTCCCCGCTGAAGGCAGCTCTAGGACCAGGAGGTCTATAAATAAGGATTCCAGAAAGAGAAACCAAAGGGGCACATAGAATAGAAAAATACAGTGCCTCAAACAGATCCGAGGCCACTGACAGAGATTTTATCGTACAGGGCAAAGAGGACTTACATAGAACGGCAAGTCCCCCCCTCTACGTTTAAATCTATCCTGTCTGAGCAATTTGAAGCCTTCGGGAATAGCCAGCAGTAGATCGTGACCCGGCGACTCAGAAGCCCATGTTTCCATCACAAACATCCATTCAGGTTGTCCGTCCGACACGAACTCATGAAGCGCGATATTGTTTTTGATGAGAGACCTAGCGTTAACCAGGAATCCCATTTTAAACGTCGTGGCCCCAGATGGTATTAAGGCATTCAAAGAACTACTCTCAGGAGAAACAGATGGTAGAAGAGCCGATTTACAGGTGTGATAAAGAGGGGAATGTATTACACTCTCCGGAGAGAATCTGTGAGTACAGGGCAAATGAGGTGGTTTAAAAGCTAATATCTCCAAGAGGGAGTAATGGTAGGTTACCTGCGGTAGTATACGAGAGAGTCCAGCGTCCAGCCCGTCCCCAGCGCGGACGGGAGCAGACAGGCTGAACTCAGGCGTAACTCCGGTGACCGCTGCACGTCAGCATGACCTCCTTTTAAAGCCTTCTAGCGTCCTTATGACGACTAGAACGAGTGAGGTCCCAAATGGCGCCGCAGGCGTCCCCAGGTTCACCCAATATGGCCACCCCGGAACGATCAGAAACTGGGAAGAGGGCCCGCCCAACAGCGGTGGGTTTCAATCATTTATAGTGCAAGTGGGGGGGCTAAGAATTAAAAACAGGGGATAATGCCCAAAAGTAAAAGTTAAATCAGATACAAAATCAGGAGCGTTTAAAATATCGCAAATGGCATCTTTTAAGTCAGGGACCACCCGCAATGCGCAGATAGCGCTCAGTGTCAGCTAGTAAGAGAGAGCGCCTAATTTTCCCTCCTTTTAAAGCCTTCTAGCGTCCTTATGACGACTAGAACGAGCGAGGTCCCAAATGGCACCGGCAGGTGTCCCCAGGTTCATCCAAATGGCCGCTTTTAAGTCAGGGACCACCCGCAATGCGCAGATAGCGCTCAGTGTCAGCTAGTAAGCTAAAATCTGGACCTGGAAACTGGAGAAAGTTCTGGGTGCATACGGTACCCACAACAAAATGCTGGAGCTGATAGATTGGAGGTTATTCTTTGGAGATGAGGTACCCATAGTCAACTGTTGATGCTAGCATACTGAAGAAAATTCACGGCATAATGGGTAATGGTGGTGAAATGCTGAATCTGGCACATTGAGGTTAATTCTTGGCATTCTAATGCCCACAGCAAAATTCTGGACCTGACATATTGGAGATAATTCTTGGCATATGGGGTCTCCATGACAAAATGCCAGAGTTGATGTCCTGAAAATAATCCTTGGCATAAGAAAGGACAACCATGGCATATCGGACCATGGGGGAATGCAAAATGCTGGACATGACTTTCTGGAGGTCATTTTTGACATTTGGTTCACCTGTAATATATGGATGAATTCAGTGGCAAAATTCTGGCACTGAAATATTGTAAGGGGGCACCCAGTTCATAAAAGGGAGAGCCCATTACAAAATGCTCACCTAGGCACAATTTAGGTGATTATTGACATACAGGGGTCAACTCTTAGGGAACATCTGGCTACATTGGCTTGGTACACCACCAGCTGTTGAGAGCCTCTATCTGTTCTTGTTTCTGGAAGGGCGCTTCCAAGTCTAGTTGTTGATCCTCTGTGAACCTACGAACCTCAATGCTTGCCAATAATTCTCGGATTAACTGAATATTTGGGGGCATTACTGTGAGTACAACTGTTTAAGGTCGACATGAAAATCCGTGTTAAAAGACAACTGAGTGTAACCAATCCGGGATGGAACATCCTAATTCTGTAGAATATTTTCCTGTGCTGTTCATTTTCTATCAGCCAGGACAATAGCCTACCTGACTTATCCTCTTCCCTCTGCAGCCACTGTCTGTAGGAGCAATATGAGCAATTATGCAGGCAGCATGTAGGGAACGGGAGGTTCCTTGATTGAAAGAGACATTATCTAAGAGTAGTGGTGACTAGCAGAAGGGCTCTGGTTTTAGTCCTTGACATTCGTTAGGGCACTGTTGGAGAAGCTTAGCTACAGGTTATAATCCTGAATACCTTGATTTATGCTGACATTATACTGTCTGGTATCATTCCCTGTTGTCTATGTCTAATATTGGGCAGAGAATTGAAGGATGGTTGATGTAGATTTGGTGGTATCTGTTTTAATGTCCCTATCCATGGTAGAAGCAGTTTGGATTGCAACAGCATTACACAATATGGGGACATTATGGTGGTTGAAATCCATTGGTTGTTCAGAACATTCCTATTTTTGTATAGATTGATGTTCAGCTCATATGTGTGGTTATTAATATTATTATTTAGCATTTGTTAAGCGCATAGCTACCCTTAGGCATCCCCACGCTTATTGTAACTTGAGTATTTTCCCATAAGGGATTTTGTGTTCTAAGTAGAAAAAGCATAGTGCGTCGATTAACAAGTACTCTCAGTAAAAACAGAGTATGTCAACTTTAATGGAACTCCGCCTGGCACTATGACATTTGTTACTGATTAATATTTCCAGGTAGATCATCAGGGCTTGGTGATTGTGGTATCTGGGTGTAGATTTGGATGTGTCAGGGATAATAGAATTTCTCAGATCTTGTTACAGCCGTTCTTGAGTGATATAAAGCTTTTTGATTAGGCTTAGCGGCCAAAATAATACAATAGAAAAGCATGTAGGTATCTTATCTTGAGAAGATGAATCAGTATGAGAAAGTGGTAACAGTCAGGTATCACTCAGTACAGAGAGAAAATACAGTAATAAGATGTTGCATTAGATGCAAAAGGAGTGCATTGGTATGGCCTTACATTTGGTTGACAGCACATTGAAGTGAAAAATCACCGTTGGTGCAACACAAGGGTGGTTAGTAATATTTAGTAATCTTTTAAAAGCCCATATCACATTTATGCGCATAATCACATTTAGGTGCAAAATTCTAGTTTAGGTGCTTAGGACCAAATGTACGACCATTTCATTTTGCGAGTCTCTAATTGCGTTTTTTGTGACTCGCAATTAGAGACTCGCAAAATGAAATGTACAAATGTATCTCAGACACATTGGAGATTCCCAATGGGGTCGCAATTGACCTGCCTCTACAATATTCAGGAGGCAGGTCGCAATATGTGACCCATTGGGAATGGGCAATAACACAGGGATGGTGGCCTGTTGGGGACAGCAGACTACCATGTCTGTGGTTGCTTTTAAATAAAACAACCTTTTAAAAAAATGCAGCCTGTTTTCCTTAAAGGAAAATGGGATGCGTTTCACAAAGAAAAATGAAACATTTCTGTTTCATTTCTTAAGGGTAGGCAGTGGTCCATAGGTAGGGGTGGGCGAAGTTCACAGAGTTGCACGAAATGGAATTCCACGAAGTTGCATATAAACTCAGTGAAATTCCGCTAAGTTCAGCTCCGCCTTTCATATTAGTCTGTCCCTTCGCATCTTTTGCTTACAAAGACAGAATACCTCCAAACAATGCATTGTAACTCTGAAGCATGAAATATTTAGCCAACACTGCCATCAAAGATACATGGAATCAAATTAAAAAAAAAAAAAAAAGATACATGGAATCCTGGGATTATATAGACAAAGGAGTTGCATGAATTTATGACCTTGCCTGGGAGTGGTTGGGGCTTGCTGATGCTACCTACCTTCTAGTCTTCTGCGTTGCTCCCAGGCATGGTGACTGATACCCTCAAAGGCTTTTGTGATCTCAGGCCAGTCAGCTCCCTTAGGTGGCACCTGAGAGCTCATGGCTAGTTCAGTTTTTCCTCCCACTCTGCACAATACAGGAAGTGCACTTCTTCCAACTCCGTTGCCGGGAGCCCCATGATGTATGTTTTCACTTCCGCCTGGTGCTTCTTAAAAACTAGTGGCTACACTGGCTATTAAAAAGAAATCTCTCTCACTTCCAGCAGCCTCACCCAAAAGAGACAGAGATTGAGAGAGGTCAGCAGTCCAGTTTTTCATTTGAACTCTATGGCAGAGGCATTAAAGGGAAATGAGGCACATCTTGAACAGTACTCGGCAGGGAGGCTGGGTGTATTTATTGGTGTGGTTACCTGCAAACAGGTTGTTTGAGTTAGCGTTCTAGTTTTTCTCTGAATGGGCCCATTGTTTTTGAGGGCCCTGTCTGCTACTTCCGCCTTAGGCATGTGTGTTTCTGGCTCAGCGCAACTTTGGTGTGTGCTCTTGTTCTATTCTCATAGCCATCCAGTATGGACTTCACTTGGATTTTAAAGGCTGAGGAAGCTCATCTCCCTTCTTTGTGGGTGCCCTACATGCCCCAACAGAGTCTTGCTGAGCCACACGTGGGGAAAGAAACACTGGCTGCGTGAGCATTCATATCTTGTAGAGGTGGGCGGCTGGGGAAAACTTTGCACGCATCAGAATCAGAGTTTTTTGCTAAACTCCACAAATTACGCTCACAGAGCAGATTTAACTGCCCACCCCTATCCGTGGGACCACTCCCAGGTCTAAACAACATTTTTGCTACCAATCACAAAGAGTAAGGTGATAAACTGCAATGGTTTTTATTCCGTATTCCGGTTGCAAAACAATCGTACATCTCCCTGCGGCTCACTGTTAGGAAGGGACGCCCTTGGTAGGCCCTTTTCTAATTGCGACTCACAAACCCTATTTTGCGAGTCGGTAATAGGTTACTGACTTGCAAAATAGGGTTGCACATGGAAAAATGCATTTTACCGGTCACAAACAAACTGATGAGCTGTTTACGACCAGAAAAATGCATCATACATCTGGCCCAAAATCACTGTTAGATGCAAAACAACCCTATGCGTAAAGTAAGCTGGATGGTGTATCTAGATACTCCCCTTGGCTTGAGTCTCCTCTTGATAAGCTCTTCCAAGTACAGGTCCATTGCTGGTCCCCCTTCACTCTCCGGAATACCCGTGATACTGACACTGTTACGCCAGGAGCGCCCTTCCTGGTCATCCAGCTTCTCCGCCATGAGCTTATTTTCTGCCTCTAGGCGCTTGACCTTCTGTTGCAAAGTGGTGGTGTCTTTGACCAGAGATGACGTTACTTCCTCCACTTCCTTCACTCTCGTGGCCATTTTTTGGAAGTCTGCGCAGAGAAATGAGACATCCGCGGAAATGGACCCTACCATTGTCTGTACATTAGTAAGGGCAGCCATAATGTCCTGCAGTGTTACTTCTGGCGGGCCTTCCTGTGTGTGGGCTTGTTCTTTGGTGGCTGTTTTTTCAGGTAGCGCAGGAAAGTCCTTGGAGTATGCAAATGTATCTAGTTTAAGCAGTTGTGGTGCCCGCTGGCCCTTACTCCAAATTATAGTGCTGTGCGTGGGCTGAAAGTGCCCACTCTAGATAGGGAGCGGTAGTCGCGGCCGCCTGCCTCACGGGTGGACTCCACGCTCAGCCTCTCGGTTTTCTTCCTGTGGCGGGGGCACCGTCCCAGGAATGGGTGGGGTACACTGTGTCGCAGCTGTGGCTGGAGGGGTAGTTGGGGGGTCACAGCACCGAGCCTCAGATTTGCTCCTTCTACTGCGCTGGATCATTGCCACTTTTTCTGACTTGGCCCGTATGGAGCCCGGCTGGTCGGGAGGGCGAGATGGTGCCCGCGCCGAGAGTTGGCAACACCTCGGGGCACCAACAGTGTGTCTATGAGCCTAGTGCATCCCCAATACTTGCGCCCAAGGAAGGTCTATCGTCACCCCTGAGGTCCGCTCCGTCTATTAGGAGGGCCGCCCTGCCCAAAGCCTATGCCGGATCCCATTGGAACCTTCAGATGTGGGCGGCTGTAATGCGGGGAGATTCAGCGCTATGTGGCGCAGGGTTATTGACACCGTCTACTGTGCGCTCCCTGGTTGTGGCACCGGGGCTACAGGATCGCAAGGGAGGCCTGTGTAATACTTGGTCCACCGCAGCCACTCTGCCCCCGCCCTCCGTAGGAAAGAGGAGGGGGGGTCCGCCGCTCTGGGCGCCGCCACCGCAGTCCGGGCTCCTCTTCTCCGGGCCTCTTCTCCACCCGAGGACACTTCTGCGGAGGCGTGTGCTAGCCTCAGATGGTACTTCTCCCCTTAGGCTGTGCAGCAGCACGATTTTACCCCCGGATTGTGCCAACCAGGAGCCCAACACCGTCCGGTTATGTTTGGTGTGGGGGCCCACCGCTCAGGGCGCCGCCGCCGCAGTCCGGGCGTCACTCTTCCGGGCCTCTCTCACACTCAAGGCCGCTGCCGCGAAGGCGCGCACAGGCCTCGGATGTTGTTTGGTCGCCGGAGCCGCGCCGCGGCACAATTGTCCCCTGAATTTCGCTCACCAGGGGCCAGACACCGTATGATCTCTGCTAAAGTGTGTTAGGGCTATGTTTCATGCAGATTATTGTGCAGATTGCAGGGGGAACCTCTCGGTGGTCTCGGAGCTCCTCTAGGCTGCAGCCATCTTGCTCGGCAGCAAGCCAAGAACTTTTTTTTGCAATATTTATTTCATTCAGTTTGGGATTACCAGTCTTTTCATTGCAGCCCTGAACAGGAAAAAAGGTATGTCATAACATCTGCCCTAAATGGGATAGGCGGTTAGAGGTACTTAGACCAATGGCTAGAAGGCCATCGACCCATCAGTCAATGGTTTCTGCCAGTGGTGGCAGAGGGGCACTATCTGCAGAAACATGACAGCTTGTCCAATTCGAGTGGTCAGACCATCAGTTTGGCAGACAGGCTACTCCGCCAAACTTCTGAGAGAGTACCCTCTCTGTCAAACACTAAATAACACTGTACGTCTGGAAGGTGGTGAAGTAACACAGCCCATGAGTGTTCATAATTGTTGGGGGGAAATGGATCAGTTGGGGTTTAAATATTTGTTGTTGCTGCTTTTTTTTAAATCAAATTTTATCGCTACTATAATAAACACTTAAGGGCAAATTTACAAGCCCCTTACGCCAGATTTTCACCACCATTGCTTCAATTATGTGACGCAGCGGCGGCACATAGCCAGTGCCATGCTGAGGGCAATTTACAATGTGATGCATCTAGGGAAATGCGTCACGTTGTAAAGCCCTGCTCCGCATGTGGGCGTTCCTGCACAGGAGGGGGCGTTCCGGTGCAGTAACGCCTCCGAAAAGTGGCTGAGTGAAATCTACAAGATTTAACTCAGTCACTTTTCCGGCCATGCTGCGTCAAAACCCTGCGCCTGCTTGAAGCAGGCGTAAGGATTGATGCAGTTTGTTAGGGATAGGGGAATCCCAAGCCTTGCTGGAGCTGCGTCGCGCTTGCGACGCAACTCCATCAATGCGCCGCCTTTCCGCGGGAGGATGCGACACGCATCTGCCCATTCATGCTCCACGGTGCGCTACATTGTAAATGCGGCGCATCAGTGGTGGTGCACGGGTGGGCAGATGTGTCGCAACTCTTCTGGCGCATCCCTGCTGATTAGCAGAGATGCACCAGTAGTAGTAAATCTGCCCCTTACTGGTTAGTGGTTGCATGTGAGGAGCCTGTATTATAAAAATCTTAATAAAAATATTTGATGCTAAAAGTATGCTCCTAATAAGCCTTCAAGAAATCAATGTAAAGATGTTTGGAGGAACAGGGTGGAAAAGATTAATTTCTACCCAACCAAAATGCGGCATTGACACAGAAGAATCTGGTAACTTTTTTACCATTCACAACAAATTGACAAATGGAAAGCCAAGGAGAGCATAGCAAAAGTTTGGTAGTAGTACAACAATTGGTTAGATGCTGACAATTAACCAATGTCTAAAATATGGTCACACATTAGGGAGCTCTGAGTCACTGTTATGAAAAATTATATTTTATTACAATGACATAATGTCATTGTATTTTTGCTGTTTAGAAAATAAATAAACGACTATAGGAAGATATGATTGTGTCAACTGGTTTGAAATATTTGTTAGATTATGTGTAGTGTCATCTATATTATGAATTGGATTGTTGAATATATTCAAATACAGGCACTTTAGTACCGTATCCCTATTTCCCTGCTTGATTTGGGGTTCTCCATGAGAATGACTAAAATAAAATATCAGGTAAAGGAACAGGAGAAAATTCATAGACACCTTCATCTTCAAACAAATAGGGTTAGTGCATGTGTTAGGTACCACAGCGAGTAAAGACAAATGCTACAGCAGCTCGGAGAAGTTAATATTAACATTAGGAGATAGAAATAAATAGACTAGTAGAACCAAGAAGACAATTAAGTGCTGGAGAGCATAAGGGATGCAGTGACAGAAGATTAGAGGACAGGGTAGTATAATAAACAATAAAAGGGGGAACAGCCTCATGACCTGGCAAATCTCTGGCTTTTTTCCAAGGTAGTCAAATTATTTTCCTGTGTTCTTAAAGGCGATAGCATTTGTCAGGTGTGTACTGATTATTCTATCAAAAAAGTGTTCCCCTCAAATGTTAGTCTTCTTCATACCTAGCAAACTTGTTAAGCTCAGTGATGTGTTGATGCAGACAGAGAAACCAGAATTGACTGTGGGTATTACCATAGTAAAGGTTATGAGTATGGAGATTCATTATCCATTATGTGTTAGGGCCATAAGTGCATATGGTTTTGACTTAATTGGCTCCTCTACTCTCTTCAAATTTTACCATAGCTGTTCATATAACAAACCAATACAGAATTGTATATAGCAACACCCACTCTACTTTAAACAGGGTCTAGAGAACTCCCTCTTTGGCATAACTGTTCCAGTGTAGACAGCAGGAGTCAAAATAAACAGTTTATTTATTTTATTTTATTTGAAAGGTTTTATACAGCGCTGGCTAGACCCGAAGGTATCAGAGCGCTTTACATGAGTATCAGACAATAGTTGCAGGTTACATCGTTACAAAGGTTACACAGTTATTAGAAAATAGCAACATAGTTACATGTTAGGTCGAGATAAACAATAAGGACATATGGGTAAGGGAAAAAGCAGGTAGGGGGAGAGATTTAGGGGAGAGGGGGTAGGAGCAGGGGAAGTAGACAGCAAATGAAGGAGGGAAAGAGGGGGGAGGGTGAGAGACACAGCATGAAAGAAAAGGGGGAGGGTGACGGGACACAAACCGGTAGACGAGTAATAGCTGCATCCAAAGTCCAGTAAGCATTGATCCCAGGGGAAGTGGTATCATTACCCCAACTCCGTTGCGCGAGGTTCCCTTTATGCAGTGGACTCTCTCAGAGGGGTCTCTGAGACTCCAAGGCCTATCTACTGGATCCTTCCCCAAAAGGAGGAGAGGGAGTGCTTTGGCAAGAGGTGCCATACCATATGTCAACTGTGAGTGGCTCCCTTGGCACTGTGGACTCTCTCAGTGGGATCACTGAGACTCCAGAGTAGAATAATTGGATCTTTGCCCCAACAAGGGGAGAAGGAGTGATTAGTTAAAGGGCACAGGGGGCTAGGCGTCGTAGCAGGCAAGGGGAGAGATTCAGGGGAGAGGGGATAAGAGCAGAGGGAGTAAACAAAGAATGAAATAGGGAAAGGGGTGAGGGAGGGTGAGAGACAGAGTATGAAAGAGGGGGGAATCTTCCTTATCTCTGCTAGTTCTTCAGGTTTTACTCCCTCCGTTGGGTGTGCCATTGATTCTTCCGTCTTGTGTCTATGCCAGATCCTGCCACCTGATCGCAGCTGGTCGCTGGGTCAGGCAGGGACAGTCCCAGGAGTTCCATCGCTTCCTTTAGGTCTGTGACGTGTCGAGCTTTGTTACTGAACTCAAACGTGAGTACGAAAGGATATGTCCATATATACCTAATGTATTCCGCTTTTAGTTTTACGGTCACAGTCCTGAATTGCTGGCATCGCTGGAGGGTAGCCTGTGCTATGTCTTGATATGTCTTGCCCCCACACAGTGTCTAATGTGTCCTTTTTTCATGGTGTTGCGGCCACCATTTTAGGGTCAGGCATCCTCGCTTGCCAGCCTTATTGCATTTCCCCCTGTCTTTACTTATGGTGCACTTCCAGTGTATGGCCTTCGTTTCTGCCGCTCCACCTCTGCTCTCGAGCCAAAACCTTTCCCCCAGCGCCAGTCTCTGTAGCCCGCTGTTCTGGATTACGTAGGGCTCACATCTCGCCTTTCCAGTCAGATCAATGCAGGCGTGTCTCGCGACCGCCATCTTGTCGTGGCATCTCCCCTGCTGGCTCACTTCAGGAAGTGGTTTTCTCCTTGCTGCTCCAATCACATTGCAAATATGTCACACTTATTCCTTCTCTGTGTGTAAGTTCCAGGAGCAGCTTCTGTATTTCAGGAGACTTTTTGGTCCTAGTCACAACAGCACTTTGAAGCATGTAAATGAGTGCTACTGTAGTACTCTTTTACACATGTGTAATGCCCTTGTGAATTGACCACAAAATATCTAAAATGGGAATAAATTGGGACTATATCAAATAATATTCTTATACAATTAATACAAATACAATGTATGTGTTCTCTTTTCACTTAAACTAATAATAAGCTGCAGGTTTTGGGGGTCGGTTCACAAAGGCAGGTAAGAGTACATAAAAGAGTAATACAGGAGGTATAATTCCCATACTTATAAATGCTTTTGGAATCATGATCTGTGTGATGTACTTTCCACAAAGTATACAAAGGATGAACCTGAAGATTCAAAATATTTAGATCCCTTTTTAATTTTCTTCTAGTTTCCTATGGAGTTTACATGTGGCCACAAGAACAGACGGAAGGACTTAAATTGGGTACTTTTTGCGTTTATAAATGATATTCTCTTTTTTTATGGGATGACTAGAAAGGAAACTCGAAACTTTTAGTCAGAAATATGTGTTTAACACTGTTTAATTGTAATGGAGCAACTTTGGTTATAGAAAAAAATCTTACTGATCCAATCAATGAACCTATCATCTCTGATTTGCTTTTAAATTGTTGCAATCTGAAACAGTAAAAAAATGGTTTCTATGGAGTAATGTTTTAATGAAGCTGGCTTTACCAGACTGTTTGTCCCAGTCTTAGCCACGGTGATTGGTTGTGCTGAAAGTCTGCATCTGGAGAGGGCGAGGCTTGGGAGGGAAGAGACTGACGGTCTTTAAGGATCACTCTGGCTTACGGAGGAAAGTGGAACCATCTGTTGTCATTGGCCGCGAGACCCTGCTGTTCTTTAACACAGGCGAAGACTTGGCTGCTGTTGATTCTCTCTGTTGTAGGTCTCTGATTTCAAGATGTAACACGAGTTTATGTAGTTTGCAAAAATAACAAGTCGCCGCAGACAACAGAAAACAGACAAAGAAAATAGAAATATATAGCAATACATTATGACTTGGCTTTCATTATTTAGCTGTCATCTGGCTGTGTGTGTGAGACTAAGTTTAAGTCAGTCTTGCTTTTAAGCCATGTACACTAAGCAGGCTGGAACCCGTAGATTCACTTTTCTGCTTATAAACTGTGCTTAATTTGTGTAGCAGCGCAATTTAGGCCCCAGCCTTTATTTATCACGGTTATTCAATTATATACTCATAACTGACATTATATTTACTGAGTGCCTTAACTTCATTAATGTATGTGAACATTTAAATGTATTAATGGACCGAAACCATTGTAGGAATTAGAGATTTATACACATCTAGAATAAATTTCCGTTGAAACGTATGAACATATACTCTATTACTCACATTTTACACTTATTCTTGAGTTTAAACGTGAGTATTTTCAAATATGTATTTGAGTTTATAATAAATGTTCAGCTAACTTAGCTTGATTATATGCCTCTATTGAAATGCATTCTGCCCTGCCAGCATATTCTTTCTTTCTTTGCAGGTGTATTATCATGATTCTCGTTAGTTAGAGAAGGGCTCGTTGTTTGTATTAGACTGCTGATACTGAGCCCTCAAGGGAAGAACTTGGCAGTGAACGTGAAGAATTAATGGTTGAAAGAGGCCTTCTGTTCATCATGTACCAAGACAGAAGGATGTTCAAGGTTGAGAATTACAATCCAAGTTTCAATGGGATGGGAAACTAAAGGGAAGTTGCAGTTGTTCTCCTGAGTAACGATTTGGTTGGTTGCTGGTGGTGTGAAATGAGATAAGGGTGTTTCTGAATCTCCTGTTACTTTTAATTGGTGTTCAGACAGCTAGAGACAGGAGAGACTCCCTTTAGACTTTGAGAGGTACAGACCTCTATTCTTGCCTTATTTTTGCAAGTGTGAAACCTTTTGCTAAACACTTATTTCCTTTTTCCAAGACTTCTGCCTAAGTCTGATCATGCTGACAACCTTCTATGTTCTCTAAATAGGGAATCTTAGTAGATGATCCTATATTTACTATATGTTTGGAAGAAAGAAGGGAAGTTTTTTATGGAATTCCTCTTTTCTTTAATCTGTTTATTGTTGTGGCTGTCACACATCTGTATCATATTTTATCGCAACTAAACATATTGAGATATTTCAGCTTATCTGCTATATTGCTATATTGCTGTTTCTCTTGAACATATTTTTGGTTTGCTTATATACTAGTAATTAGTAATCCAAAATAAAATCCCTTTATCCATATTTGGTGATTCTTGGTCCTTACTGTGAAGTGACATTGGATTCAACAGCTAGAGTTTTATTGTTGATATCTTCTCCCTTACAGTGCTTCATGTCAACCAACAAAGGTTTATGCGACCAATAGGGTAAAATCTTTGACGAATTTACCCAGAAATACAGTTTTAAATATTTATGCGCTGACATTTATTTTAAAAAAAAGTGAAGGAGCCCGCCACTGTGCAGAGGTTGCCAAATTCCGAAGCTGCCTAGTCTTGATTGCACCACAGGCCTCTTTCTTCCACTACCCTACACTTCTCTTGTGTTTTTATCTCACTCAAGCAAGTTATTTTTTATTCTTCATTTTTCTCTTTTCAGTGTGACTATTTTCTTATCTTTCTCCTCCTTCTTTCACCCTTTGCTTCCTTACTCATTTGTGCTCGAGATCAAATGCTGATGGTGGAAAATAAGTCAGGTACCCAAAACATAAAAGTCAGTGACAACCACAATCAGCCACTGGCACAAACTGGAGTTACAGTTCCACCTAGCTCAGTGGTGCTTGAGCTAAAAGGTGAATGGGGCTTCTGTTATGTACACCTCTGGCATTTTCCGCAAGATTAAGAGCTGGGGGATTGATGTTGCTGTCTTTTGAAACTTATACACCTAGGATAATGTTTTTTTTTAAGTTGCTTCCAAAAGAAAAACCAATATCTCAAAAAACTTAAATATCAATCTGGGAAGACACCCTCTGAATAAAATACGTAGACAACGTTCAAAAAGTGGGACAAGTAAATAGTATAATAAAAGCCAAATACAAATCATATCTTTTAGCAAAACATTTCATTAGTTTAAGTGCAGTAGTGTGTGTAGGCACCTAATCTTGTGGGAGGAGACACATCCATTTGCAGTGTGCATCTAATGGAATAAAGAAGGAAAATTGGGCAACTTACGAGGAACAAATGTTGAACAGGCTGTGAGGAGAATAACCTAATGCCTCTCACTGTCTCACCCCTTCGTGCTCTTGATCTGACAGAGAAAAGTATACCGTGTTCGCTGTTACCCCCAGAGCAATGCTAATGACAGACTGTCAAAAGAAAGCTTTGGTAGATATGGGTGACAGTGACAATCTTTGTGGCTGAGAGCAGTTGAGTTTGAATAATGTTAAAGAAAGCGGAGCTGAGAACAGGAACTTGACTTTATATTAGGAGACCCAGAATGCTATTATAATTATTGCTAGATACCACCAGGGACTTGCTTAGAACTCTGCATATGGATTTCTATTCATTTTCAGCATCTAGCTATGTATTTCACCAATGGTGAAGGTTTCTCCGCATCCACTCTGAAGGCAGAGCACTAAGCAGCAAAGGTGAACAGCTCCATATTGGGACTGAGTACTCTGCCAACCATGAAAAAATGGACGCATGCCATTCCTGAGTTATTCAATGACAACTACACAATCAAATTTTGTTCAAGAAATTCCCCAAATGGCTGAGGTTAGTAATTCCTTCTGGGAGAAATTGGTTATTATCAAGAACATGGTCCTCCAGAAATATCCTCATCTTTGCAGAGGACCCAATACCCAGCTGAGCTATGTACTGCAGTATGAGGTCTGACAGGATATTGCTTTGTGCTGCAGTGCAGTAATTGTTAACACCAAAAGAGCCGGGGAGTGCCACAAGCACTAAGAGGTCCTCTGGGCACTTAGAAATGTTGAATGTTGAAGGCAGAGAAAGTGCTCATATCCCCCGGCCCTGTATGAAAAACTCCAGGTTCTCCTCATTCTGCAGGATGGTCACGAGAATAGCTTGATCAGAAGAACTACATGCTCAGCTGGAGGCTCATGAGCATCAACAAGTCGGTAAACCTAACAATACAAGAAATTCACTTCTATATCTGCGGATTGAGAATTTTGTAGCGCTATGTCACATGTTTATGTTGTATTTTTAACTCCATGTTGTCTGTATTGTATTTTACCCTCTAAAATGTGTAGCTAAATTAATCTTATTACTGTTAATATTTATTAATTATATTAACATTTTACATGTATTTAATTATTTTTTTTTTGAAAATTGTAAATGTTGGCACACAGGAACATGTTACTGAAAAATCATCTATGTTTTTGTCTATAATGCCTAGCTCACTATTGACATATGGTGTTATTAAAAAGTGTGATTAATTACATTAATAATGTTACATGCACATAATACATAATTATCTCGCTTTGTTCTATCATAGCGGACACACACCATAGGCATTGTAAAACACACATCTCTGAAGTAACTCACATACATTTTTAATGTGCTTCATATGCACCTTTTTTAAACACCACAGGCAAAAGTGTTATGTGGAAATATTAACTGTGAGTGTTAAAGGGAAGTTACAGGTTCACAGGTTAAATTAACTACATTGAAAGAGGTTGATGACATACATAACATAGTGGACATGGCCAAAGCATGAAACTGTGGGACCAGGAGCAAATGAGAAAAAGCAACTTGACTGCTACGTGGAAACAGAATAACACCACCACCACCAAAGAGATGAAGGAGGGAGCATCCCCCAGCAGCAAGGGCGCATACCCGGTGAGACACTCTGTTGGAACCTAATGTTGTCAGGTCACCTAGGGTAGCCTGGCCTAGGGTAAGACAATACTAACAGAGGCACATGTGTAAAGGTTGCATACCACCCAGCAGTAACATCAAGCAATTCCACTCAAAAATGACGCTACACCAATCTTTGTGTAAAAATACGAGCTGTTTTATAAAAGTTCTTTTAGTTTCTTTGTTCTCCAAACTTCCACAGTCAAATACATTTAAGCTTTCTTAACCTTATTCCTTTATCACATATAGCAGGTAAACATTTTTAACTTTCAATAGGTAAAGTGCAACAATTCAGTTTCCCAAAGACACCTTCACCCTCCCACAGGAATTATTCCCTTGTCACAGGTTTAGACCATAATGCCATGTGTTACAGTTCAAATACAGTGGATGGCACAACTAACTCTCAGAAGGCTTAAGGCTAGCAATAACCCAACTGAACCCACCAGGCGTTAAACCCTTCCTTTGTTTGTGAGGGAAGAAGGTTACACACAGCTAGGCATGGTCTAGATCAAGTGAGCGCAATCAGTTTTACTACCTCAAGCCCCCCTTTACAATAGCACGAGTGTTCACCTTAAACCAGAACCACCCTGCCCTGTGGAATCCCCACTGGGAACTCTCCCTCTCTACTCCCAGGATGTGAGGGTGTCACTGGAGGTACTATGGCTCCTTATTTTAGTAAACTTTATTTCATGAAAGATTTCTGGTATCACGCTGAACCCAGCGAGATTGTGGTCTCTTTTCAGATTTAGTTCCTTGCTGCCCAACTCTCTGTGTAGTCCACCTCTCCGGACTAGTCCCGCTGCCTTCCCCACCTTCCCGGCTTACTTTGTTTGGTAGTAGCCGAAGGCGGTCTCTCCCCCGACCTTCCGGTTGGAAAGTGCCTCTCCGGCCGCGCTTGCGGAAATCCTCGCTCTCCCCTCGCTCTCTGGAGAGCAGACGTACCTCCGGAGCTCACTCGGCAGCCCCTGGCGCTTCACCAGTTGAGGGACGATGCACTGTTACCTCGCGGTGCACTCCGGCGCCAGGAAACTTCTGCACTTTCCTCAGCGGCTCCTCCCACGGGTGGCCGCCTACCGCCGACCTCACACGCTGGGCTCCGCCTCTAGCCGACCTCTTCCGGGGTATTCTCCTCCTCCAACCCGGCAACTGGTCTTCCGGTGGCAATACTTCTTCGGCGCTGCAACAACTCCTCAAACGACACGGCAGCCTTTCTGGATGGCAATTCAGATCGCGGAGGCGGCAGCTGTGAAGTAAGCCCTCTTCCACCTTGTGCCGACAGTCAAGACTTAGCGCCGCGCTGCTGCAGGGATGGGGTCCGATTTGGCTCACAGACAGGAGGTTCTTCTCCACTGACAGGGGGATGCTGCTTCCTCACTGAGGCTCAGCACCCTTTACACTCCGCGTTGAGGACTCAGAACAGTCAGGGTTTAGACCTCGGGTCAAGCGCATTCACTTTAGGTACAGGGCTTGGTAGACCAGCAAGAGGGCCCGTCAATCTGCAGGGGGAATCTGCCTTTTGATCAGTCTCTCCCTTTTCCAGTGTGCGCTCCTTCTCACTAGCCGCCTTACTCCTGTCCAGTCTCACTCTTTCTTCTCTCTCCGACCAACTCTAAAATGGCTGCCCTATTCTGGCCTTATATAGGCTGACCCTAAAGGGTCCAGAAGGGGCCTGAAGGTTCTGGAATGCCCCATTCTATCCTATAGGTCAGTTCTCAGGTGTGACAGTTGTGGCAGTTGGTAGCCACCATTTTGTGACTCTAAGTGAATTCCTGTCAGGAAAGGCATCTAGGCCTGAGGTGAAAAACTATGAGGGCAAAAGAGTACCTATCCCCCAGACCAACACCATAAAAACTTGGTGGGCACAAAAAGATACAAAGGTATGAGGGGCAAAAAGGGGACAAAATAAATAATAAATTGGAGGGACTACGCAAAGGGCCAGACAGGTCTAACACACTCAATCTCATTTGATGACTCGAGGCTGAGGCTATGGAGGCCACTGAGTGGCTGGCAGATCTGGATCCCATATTCCAGAAAGAGGCAGTCAATGGCACTCCTCTTGGCCAAGGATATTAAGCATCTGCGGTGTCCCAGGAGCAGGGCTCTCCTTCATCTAGGCACAATGCTGCCCTCCTCAGCCACTCAAGTGGTTCTCACAACAGCAGAGATACAAATGCACTCTGTCTCTTTCCCACTACTACGAGAGCTGCCCTCAACATCTGAGGCAAGAGTAAGATTTGACCCTGACATCCTTGAAGCCTTACATGGGGTCTTTCCCTGAGACTATCACCATGACTGCTTTCAAGGAAGCCATAAAGGAACTGATTGCTGGTCAGCAGGTGCTTTCTCAGGTCTTTCAAGGGAAGTCGCAGAGGTGAAGGCAGACAGAGAGTGTTAGACTAACCAGCACTGAGAGGTCTGCTGCCTCCTGTCCTGAGGCCATTTCTACTCTTTCAGACACCCACCCCTCATTGGTTGATTAGCTTTGAGCAATAGAGGATATGAAATGAGGTAAGCCAATGTCATTTTTTATGGGAGAGGTAGGCCGTGCAGTAGTGAAAAACGAATGTCAGGAGTTTTTCACTA
The DNA here is from genome assembly GCF_964263255.1 of Lissotriton vulgaris. Taxonomy (NCBI): domain Eukaryota; kingdom Metazoa; phylum Chordata; class Amphibia; order Caudata; family Salamandridae; genus Lissotriton; species Lissotriton vulgaris. Next base: position 1,056,420,147 of record NC_141689.1, on the reverse strand, counting down.
TCAGGACATGTAAAACTTAAAGGCACATGTACACATTGTTAATACACAGCACTCTGGCTTCTGGGCTGTTCAGGGCCTACCTTAGAGGTGACCTATATGGACTGAAAAGGAAGGTTTAGGCCTGACAAAGGTTTCTTTTAGCAGGTCAAAATAGCAGTTTAAAACTGTGCACATAGGCTGCAATGGCAGGCCCGAGACATATTTAAAGGGCTACTTAGGTGGGTGGCACAATTAGTACTGTAAGGCCACAATTAGCATTCACTGTATAGACTCTGGGTACATGTAATACCACTTTACCAGGGATTTACATGTAAATTAAATTTGCCAATTGGGTCTAGGCCTTATTTTACCATCTTTAGGAGAGATAGCACTTTAGCAGTGGTAAAGTCCACAGAGTCCCATGCCCAACTAAAACAAATTCAGCAAAAAAGTGCAGGGTAAAGGCAAAATGTTTGGGGGTGACCCTGCAGAGAGGTCCAGGTCTAAAAGATACCTACAGAATGTAAACAAATACCTCAACACAAATATGTGGATTTGTTAGTTTTGCAACAAAGGGACAGACACATTACACATTTAAGTTAATCCGTTAAAACATTAATTGAGATATGGTAAACAGGAGATCTATATTGAATGTAGAGAAAAGACAGGTGAATTTAGGTTCCTACCTAGCCTGATGTTGGGATTTCGAGGAGCAGGCAGGGCATATGGCTCATCTGGGTGCATGGTGGAGAGGATACGTTTATAACGTTTTGTTAGACAGAGACAGAATCCAGATCCACCTCCAGTAAGAGCCTTTGCCACCTGTATCCTGAAAACCTTCTCCCGCCTTCTCTCATCATACCACTTCTTTTTCAGATCCTCCATTGTGTTACCGACTCTGTCAGCTCCTGTCAAATGGTCACCTTCTCCACTCCACTGAGGGTGTATCGAGGCGCACCATGTAGTTTTTTGTAGTAAACTACAATAAAGATCACTACGATGTATGTCTCTTCAGTGTGGTTCACCTTCCTCTTGAGTGGAATGAGCTGTATCAAGGCAGCTGTAGCAGGCCGGCAGCATCGACAATATCATGCAGTCCACGGGGAAGAGGGCAGAGCCTAGTTTGTTAGATATTTATATGCTTTAAGGGTTAATGTTTGTTAGTCATGCAGAACTTGGGACAGGTAAATGCTGCTTCCACATTCTCCATAGTGGAAGCAGATATCACCACCATTGCTGCAGAACACTCCATTTATAGGCATGCACCTGACATATGTTGTAAAGTTACCTGTAGCAACTTTGCATCCTAAATTCAGTCATAAGACTCTCCATGACCTCATTTAAGGATGTGACGAATCATAATCCTATTACTGGGCTGTTATTTCCACCAAGAAATGATGAACACCATTCTGACAACAATTTCCGTCCAGCCATAGGTAGAAATCTACATTTGGAGAGCTCTCCACAGGTAGATTTCCCTACGTGACTCTGCTTCATTTTGATAGTTACAAGAATAACATTAAAAAATATGTCCATCAGAACGCAATGCAGGGTTTTGAAGGTATATTGATCCAAATGCCATGTTTTAGGATTTGTTAGAAGACTTTCCTGGTCGCGGTTAGTAACAGAGTAGTAATTCATATAATGGAGGGGTTTTATGCTTCTCCTTGGTAGTATGCCCCCCTGCACCTTATACATTATACAGATTGGATGCAATTAGATAACCCCTGCATGGAGAAGATAACATATTTACACATTAACAAAATTAGAATAGACATGATTTATTCCAAATGTAAAATATTGTAATGTAGAACCAATATGTGCCTAAGTTGCAAGGACTAATAAAAACATAAAGCTAAAGCAAATCAAGCAGATAAGTTAAGGCATCTGGCCAATATGATTACACAGTTATACGTCTTTTATGGGTGTTAAAAATTGGATTTCTGGCTGTCAGAATATGCATCCTGTACAAGTGAACCACCACACTAGCCAGGGTAAGCTAGATGCACACTACAAGATAACCTGTGCTCACCCTCTGGTAGCTTGGGACAGAGGAGTCAGGCTTATCTAAAGAGGGAATGTGTTAAGTATTTGAGCATCACACACACAGTAGCACAATGAAAACACCACAATCATACTGCACATAGGTTTAAAAAATGGATTTTATTTGTATGAGTAACACAAGGCCAAAATTACAAAACTCCAATAGGCAGAACCAGACTTATGAATTTTTAAAGAATATATAAAAAAGGAGTGATCAGAGCAAAGAGCGCTTAGGGGTAACTTGAGGTTGTGCTGCACTGGGGTAAATCTAAAGTTCAGGCCGACTGCGATGGAGGCAGGCCTGCTACAGGACTCATGCAGATCCTGCTGAAAAAGTCCCTTGGATGGAGCAAGCATCGACATCAAACACCCAAGGCTATAATTCCCAACCGTGCAGGTGATGAAGGCCTCAACAACAACCCCTTTACAATGCAGCCGCAGCGTTGTTGTCAAGCAGAGATATCCATCATTTTTGAGCCGTGCAGTCCGTCAAAACAATGTTGTTGATAGGCTTTTGTGTAGGCATCGAAGGTTAATGTGTCAGTTCAGATCGGTGCAAAGTCATCACTGCGTCAAATTCGACCATTCTGTACAGCAGAAGCTAACTTTCAAGGGCCCAGGACTGTTTGACACCAATGGCAGGGCAGGACATACAGATGGCAGAGTCCAAGTGCTATTGCAGGGTTGAAGGAAATCTTTGATCTCCTTGAGATTTCAGATCAGGGGGTAAGCCAACAAGTCATTGGATTAATTCTGCGTTCTAGTGAGATGGGTCCAGTTCTTGTCCTTAGCAGGGCAGAAATCACCAGGGCAGCAAAGCAAAGCAGAAAAGCAGTTCTTCCAGATCAGAAGTCAAGCAGAGTGATGATCCTTGTAGCACAGCAGTTTTCACTCCTGGCAGAATTCTTCACAGGTCTAGTAGTGTACTGTCTTGGTAGGGTCATTGGCCCAGTACCTATTCCCACTTGTGCCTATGAAGGGAGGGGCTGACTTCAAAGCATGCCCTTGAAATGCACAGGTTTCCCTTTCTTACCAGTCCTGACTCCAGACTATCAGTAGGGGATAATCAGTCCTTTGTGTGGGAAACAGGATACTGCCTATTCAGGTGTAAGTGTCAGCTCCCCCTCTCTCTTCCTGCCCAGGAAAAGCTATCAAATGCAGATGAATGCAGATGAATTTTCTGTCACATCCACCGTTCCTGTGTTTGTGGCTGTCTCGAGGGAATGCACAAAGTGCAGCTGTCACCCACCCCAGATGTGTATTGGAGACAGGCTGCAAGGCACTCAGAGCCGTAAGAGCAGGGAAATGCCCACTTTCTAAAGTGACAATTCTGAAATAGTAATGTTAAACCTAACTTTACCAGTAAAGAGAATGTATCATTGCCATTCCAAAGAGATGAAACATGATGCAGCTTCTCCTTTCTAATCAGGAATTATAGTTTAAAAGGGTTTTAAGAAATTCCCAATGTTAGCCGATGAGAAGAGTAGGCCTTACAGTAGTGAAATCAAATTTGGATGTTTGTCACTACCAGGACATACAAAACTTACCAGTATATGTCCTACCTGCTACATGCACAGCACCCTACCCTGTGGGCTACATAGGGCCTACCTTAGGGGTGACTTATGTGTAAGAAAAGGGGAGTTTAAGGCTTGGCAAGTAGTTTTAAAATCAAAATGGTAGCAAACTGCACACACAGGTCCTGCAATGGCAGACCTGAGACAGGTTAGAATGGATATTTGTCTGGATGGCACAATCAGTGCTGCAGGCCTGCTAGTAGCATTTAGGTTTCAGGCCATGGGTGTGTAGTATACCACTTTACAAGGGACTTACAAGTAAACTAAATATGTCAATTGTGCATACACCAATGTTACCATGTTTAGGGGAGAAGCACATGCACTTTAGGACTGGGCAGCAGTGGTAAAGTGCTCAGAGTCCTAAGGCCAACAAAAAGACCAGAAACATAGGAAAAAGAAGGCAAAAGGTTTGGGCTGACCCTTCAGACAGGGACATTTTCCAACTATGGGCAAATGGATTTGTAGAGAGAAAAAAACGATTTGATATACTGCTTTATCCCAATCAATACTTTTTGTGGAATATGGTCATGGTCGGTGCCAATTGAGCCATGTTTTAGCCATAAAACTGAAGTAAGCAGCTTGCAATTCGCAATCTGTTGCAAAAGTAGAATTACTTTTTGCATAATTCTGCATATCTTGCAGTAGGGCAGTTAGAAGAGTTTTAAATAAAATAAATAAATGTTGAGCTGAAGTCTTGTTGTGTGGAGTTTTAGGCTCCAAGTGAATTTTCCAGATGCATGCCCTTACTTATATAGGTACAATTCACATTGCCCTAATATAGGCATAGAAATCAATCCCTTATTTAGATATAGCACATGCAGACCAAATACAGGCAAGGCTACTTCCACCCGTACCAAACGTCATAATGATTTCTTGGGAAATCAGCTTAGGCAGTCAGGGACCTTCCCTTGCTTGAATATTGATTTGTCCAAGAACTCATGTACTTTACAAAGAACTACTATTCCCTAGGGGTTTTTTCCTGACGTTATTATGCCCGACTTTACGTCAAACTAGACACCTTCAATGTATAAATATGCCTTCACATGCTCTAGCAAGACACAGTGGTTTGGAGCAGTTCGACTATCTACTTGCCTGACGCAGCTCGCTACAGCAAGTGCCGAAGGAAGCCGACCCTCCAGCTGACGCACTGATCGAGAGCCTGCATTTCTCTCAGGGAGAATCCAGCTTCAGTGTTTCCAAGCTCCCATTGCGGGGCATTGGGAAATCGAGTCCCTAGACTGAGATAAAAAGACCTACTTCATTCTAAACTAAGGTGTGGAGCTGATAAGAACCTAGAGAAATCTTGGATAGATTCTTGGCAAAGAAAACTAGACCTATGCTACACAATGCTTACTTCTTCCCATGTACTAGACTTAGGTTAGGTACATTGGGGTATGCGTATTTCAAAAGTACCAGTTGAGCATTTTTAGCCATTGTTCTTTATGTTTGTATTTATATATATGGTTTAGAAACCATACTATGATCTTACAGTATTATTTTATAATATTGTTCTCGCTGTGTGCATTATACTTTGCAGTCTGCATTACGATTGTAGCAGTTCACTTTTCTTGCATGAGAAAGAAGACTGTTCAATAAAACCTTTTTATTGAAAATGGCAGTCTCTCTATTTGTCTGCACCTCTGTTGAAACGATGCATGCACGATTGACTGAGTGAAATACTTATCTATTGTTTCCGCGATTCAGAGATATATTTCTTATTCTTGGGAAACAAAGGGCCCGATTCACAGAATGAACTTAGGACTCCATCCTAAACGTAATGATATTTTGGAATTCACAAAATGCTCTTACTACTTTTGGTATTCACAGAAGTTAGGATTTTGTCTTAAGTTTGTCTTAAGACAGACTTTAGACAGACTTAAGACAGACTTAAGACAAAATCCTAACTTCTGTGAATAACAAAAGTAGTAAGTTCATTCTGTGAATGCCAAAAGTAGTAAGTGCTTTCCGTGAATACCAAAATAGTAGTAAGTTTAGGATTGAGTCTTAAGTTCATTCTGTGAATCGGGCCCTATGTTGTCAAGTTTATGCGGTTGTCAGAAAGGAATCCCTTCTTGTGAATTTGAGAAAGTTTCTAGTGACCTCTGAGCTAGATGGCACTCACTATTATGTTTAGTATATTCAATAGAGACCTAGTCGACCTCAGTCCTACGTCTAATCTATATGGTATATTATTCCAATGCGCAGAGCCTATTGGAAATATAGGAATTATACTACATGGTGCCCAACGTTTGGTAAGGCACTAATTTAACGCTAGATACTAAAGTAACTCAGTCGTGCTTTTCTCAAAGAGCCCTTTTTCCAGAATACTCCAATAGACGTCTGGAGTGGGTAAAGGGATAAAATATCCGCCATAACTGAGTAGGACGAAAATCCTATGGATTAGTTTTTGGTTTGTTGAACGTTGAAGGATACAGTGTTCCAAAATATTGTGCACCTTATCTTTGTTTCCTTGAAACTTGCTCTGCAACTTTCATTAAACAATGTCAAATAACGGCAACAGCACTGAGAATGGTGGAGCTACAGGCAATAATACGGTACCAGGCGTTGATGTTACAGGTTTCCAAGAAGATGACACGGATGCTATAATCATCCCAGAGAATTTAAGGAAAGCCATCACTATAAAACTACTGGCATATCATCGAAAGGTGGTAGGGTAATTTTTGTAATAGAGGCACATGAATATTGACAGACAGAGGTATTCTATTAATGGATTATCTTCCCTGAAGCAAATTCAGTGTCACATGTGTTTCACTTCTACAAAGAAGAGGAACATCCAACAGAATACATTCCTTTCGAGGATATTGAAATTCCACTAACTTACCAAGAGCATGCTCTCTAGTTTAAAGTAAGGGTGGGCGTAGTTCGTGAAGTAGCGCTAAGCGCAGCTACGCGAAGTGCACTTCGCACTACGCGACCTTCACATAGCACTAAGCGAGCTGCGTAGTAGCATGTTCGCACTGTGCAAGATGCGTTTTCAATTATTGCACAGTGCGGACAAGCATTCGGCACTGTGCAATCATTGAAAACGGCTTCTTGCATAGTGCAAGCTGTAGTTTTGTGCTACTCAAATACATTTTTACTCAAGCGGCAGCTTTCTCAACGCGAACTGGTAGTTTCTCATCGCAGGCGGTCGCGAGCATGCGCAACCACTCGCAATGAGAAACCTGACCTCCCGCGCGTTGAGAATCTCAATGGGATTTCATTTTGCTTGCTCGCGGTCGCAAACATGACGTTGAGGACCGCGAACAAGCAAAAAATGACCGCTGCACTACGCTACGCTGCACTACACGTGTTCGCACTGTGCTATGTGCAACTCGCGTAGTGCAAAGTTGCGCAAACTTCGCACACTACGCAAGCGTAGCGTAGTGCTTCGCCCAGGGTTAGTTTAAAGGTGCCCTACAACATCAAAATCACATTACCAGGCTCGGTCCACTAGGTAGACCAGGAGCAACATGGCCGGTATTAGCCAGCTATAAACCACATTCTGCCATTGAAGAAATGTCAGATGCGGAACTATTAGTTCAACTAAAGCAACTACTAAAAATCCATAGACAATTGGTTCAATATGTCATGTGGACTCTAACAGTCCAGCCTCCAATAAGGATTCCACAACACAGCCCTTACCAGGGGAACACAAATAAAATTACACCACAGACCACACAATCAATCATTTGTAAATTGCCCGCAAAAAGGGAACAAATTCCATTCTGGATAGCTCGAAAATTACTCAAATCAAGGCAGTATTTCCTGATACTACCCTTCATGAGAAACACAGGAGTTTAACAATCTGTTTACCATTGGGGATCGCACCACACTTGGAGGACTGCGACACTTGGAGTACAGTCTTTGCTGCAATCTACACCAAAACACATGGTGTTCCATCTATGGCGGTAATACCAGACGTCCTCAAACAGATTCGAAATGAATACGGGGCAGAACCTGCTTTAAATCTAGGTATGTAATTACTGAAAGATTTCAAACCGGTTTCAACAATAATATTATGTAATATTAAAGGTGAAGCAGCATCTGTGGCGATCTGCCAAAAGCTAAGAGAATTTGATGTAACTGAGCAACCACAAGAACTAGCCAGAATAATCGAGAAATCCTATGAAGAACTAAGTAGAGACAGTTTGGGTGGTAAACCAGTGAAACCCCAACTGACTGAAAGTCCTGAAAAAAGCGTTCTCAATCCCGAGGTAGGTCTCCTCAAAAGGAACCCTCTGAAAGGAGGTATAACCTCAGGAACAGGGATAATTTGAGAAAACCTGATAGATATCAAGATGTTGATAAACCTTCCTCTAATACCTTTTCAGACTTCATCACAGAAATCCGAAAGAAGAGGACGATCAGAAAACAAGGAAGAACGGGTGAAGTCAAAAGACGACCAGCACATTCCAAAAAATAAGAAAACCCAATTCACCAAAAAGAAGGTAGCAGGTCTAAAAAACAGACATGCCGAGGATCTTGAGGGCACGACTCAAGAACGGGGAGTGGGCTCAGACAATGTTGGACAGCGCAGCAGAACTAACCGTAGCTCGCAAGATCTTGAAGGATCATCTGGAGACAGTGGGCTTGAATGAGTACATCAAAGTTCAAACTGCTGATACCAGGGTTAGTGTCCTAAATAAGTTATATGAAATAACACTCCGGATGGAGGGGGATATAACTAGAAAAATAAAAGCACTCTTTTGGGAGAAGCTCTCTAAGGGTTATGACATTCTTCTAGTTGAACAAGACTGGCCACCTGAATTTGTCAGGGAGTGCTCACATGGCGAAGACATCATTATTCCAGCCTTCTCCAATCATATTCCAATTCATAATAAAGACACATTTGCCAGGAAATGGGCAGTAGCCCAGGCTCCTGCATTATATAGAAATCATATAGGATGGGATGAGGATTCTCCTCAACATGAAATCCAGTTAAAAACTCAACCAACTGCACAAAGGCCGTACCCAGTAAAGCAAGAAGCTAAATAACAGGTCAGGTAGATCTTAGATCAACTTGAATACAAAGGGGTGATTGAAGCATGCACCTCGTCCATGAACAATCCTTTGTTTCCTGTCTCCAAACCAGACAATACATATCGTCTTGTTTTGGATTACAGACATTTAAACTCCTGTTGCAAAACTTTTGCAGTACAAAATGCACACAGTGCAGCACTAATGAAAAACATTGCGCCCAAAAAATATAAAACATTAGATATTTCTAACTGGGTCTTCCGTCAAAACATTGCACCGGAAAGCAGGTATTTGACCGCTTTCTCGAATATGGGGACACAGCAACAATTCTGTCATCTCCCTCAAGGATTCAAGATTAGTCCAGGGTTATTTTCAGCCAGAGTAACAGAGTTACTGCAAACATATGATGATGAAGCATTATCTATTTAACAGACGATGACTTGGATAGGCACTTGAACAGGGTGAACACCATAATGCATGGCTTCGCCTCTGAACGGTATGAATTAAATTTTAAAAAATCACGAATTGCCCACCTCAACTTCCTGTTTCTAGGATATGAATTATCAAGTGAAAACGCAAAAGCCTGGCAGCAAACTTTCTACAGAAATGTACTCTGCTCCAACCTCCAAAAACGCTAATAAATGTAGCCAATTCTAGGTTTCCTAAATTTCTGAAGAACTTACATTCTAAATTACGCAGAAAGAGTTAAACCTCTCTATCTATATATATAAAAACGAAATTATGTCTGTCTGTCTGTTTGTCCTTTAGGCAGTCCTTCACCATTCATCCGATCGCCATGAAACTTTGGGAAGTTGTTGAGTACACTCCAGCAAAGGTTTCTGTCAAAAAAAAAATTAAAAATCGAACCCCCAGGGCCGCCATAATCTCTTGAATACTGAAATAGACAGCGAATTTGCGAGCATCATCAACAGTTATGACCCCCAAACGGTAAATCTACATCAGAAGCACGAAAGAAGAAGGCATTACGAGCTTCAGAAACAGACAAGAAACGGGAAGCAAGATTAGAAGCTGTTCGAATACAAACTGCTCAAGCCCGTAATGATGTTCAAATACAAACTGCTCAAACCCATAATTCTCAAACGAACGAGCAAAGAGAATCAAGATTGGAAGCCAATCGAGTACGCACTGCTCAAGCCCATTCTTCTCAAATGAACAAGCATCGAGAATCAAGATTGGAAAACGATCAATTACGCACTGCTCTAGCCCGCTCGAATGAAACAGGAGAGCAACCAGAATCAAGATTGGAAGCACTGCTCAAGCCACACTTAGAAATGTTTTCAAAAATAAAATAAATAAGTTTCAACGACAATGACACAATGTAAATTTAATGTTATCATAACGAGTTTCCTTGAATTTCCTTTCTTCTGAGATTGCAGCAACAAGCAACGGGTAAGCTAGTGAATTAATAAAACCTGATTTTAAAACAGTTCATTGGACTCAAAAACACACAGAAATTTTACGTTCAGTGCAAACAGACATGTTAGCAACAACACACTTACAAACACGCATAAACGTACGCAATCTAGTAATCCAAATCATTCCAGGAAGATGCGCATTCACGTACTTAACCTTTAACGAGGGAGAAAAAGTACCTATTGCTTACAAATCACACTTGTACACACAAGCAGACATTTAATTCACTTCTACAGAAAAAATCCTGACAACGGGTCAAACTGCAGTAGCAAAAGAGAGAGCACTCGCACAGGGTGAACGCATAATGGTCGTTACTCCAGTACCGGCCTTAGAGGCAGTGACAAAAGCGAGCATTCCAAATGCAAAGGCTTTACATCCAAGATGGATACAATGGGTTAATTCTCTTGCTGCAACAGACGTTGAATATGTTTTTGACCCCTATTTGAAAACAGAAGAATTTCTACAAAACGAACAAGAATGCCCTCTGCCTACTGAGATTCTGCCTCTAGAGCAGTATGAATGTATAATTTATACTGACGGATCAGCACAGCCCGCAATTGGAGGAAAACAAGCTTATAGTGCTGCGTGCGCGATTGTTAAAGGACGCTGGCGCGATGGTAAATTCCGACCTATGGTCACTAAAACACAATCTCTAGGAGATTGTACAGCTCAGCGAGCTAAACTACAAGCATTCAAGATGGAGCTTGAAAATACTGATTGCGAATTCCCCAAACTTATAGTGTGCGATTTATATTATTGCGTTCAATCTTACAATGAATACTTGCAGAACTAGATTGGAAACGGTTTTAAAGATGCAAAAGGTGGCACAATAAAGCATATACTGCTTTGGGAACAAGTAGTTCAGTTACAACAAGGACTACAAAACAGTGACGTAATACATACGCTGAGTCATCAATGTGATGGCGTTCACATTGCAGGGAATTAATTGGCTGATGAAGCCGCGAAGGCAGCTGTGCAAACGGCTTCCGTAGCTGCAATCCCTCGTTCAAAAACTAAAATAGACGGCTAAATAATGCTAGCTGTCAATGCGACAAGCAAAGGCAGCAGTGCAGCGTTACCTCAAAACTATCCACTCAAATATTCATACACAATTGATGCAAACTCTGTTCCTTTTGCTCGAATCCATGGAGTGGGGGATAGAGTGATTCCAAACAGGAAACGTAGAGTAGCTTTGATGCACGAAGCACATTTGGGAGAGGGTCTGATGCATCAGGGAATCTCTAAATCTATACTAGAACTAAAAGGGACATACTGGTGGCCAGGGATGAATGGTCACATTCACACATTTGCAATTAATTGCCATGACTGCAACAGAGATCACAGCAGAGAACGCCGCCAGATAACTGACTACAGTGTAGCCAGCCCAGTACAGACACCATTGTTAGACAGCATTAAACTATCTACATGCAGATGTCCCTATGGACAAATGCGGTCCCTCAAATATTAAGACAAGATTCATTTGTATGTGGCCTCAGCGCTCGGCTGACGCCCAAACTGTTATAAAAGATTTGCGAGTCTTTATCGGCACATACGCAGTCGGCGCGCTACATTCTGACCAGGGTCCTGCATTTAGCTCAAAGCTTACAAAGAGGCCATGGCCAATCTGGGCGTTGCATTGCGGTATTCTAGTCCATTCCATCCTGAGGGAAATTCGGTTGTGGAGAGAAAACGGGACATAAAGCAATCTATAATAGCTAGGGTACTAGGCTCGGGTGACGGGTGGTACAAAAGGGGATGATGGGCGGAGCGGTTGAGCAAATCAAACACTCACCCCCAGTCAACTGATCTGGGTTTAATCCATCACCATTCTTTTGCCCACTCATCAACCCCAGTTCAGACATGTCCATATGCAAATCAGTCTGACCTGTGCATCAAGGGAACAGTCCAGCCCGAACTGCCAAGCCATGTCTTCCCTGGACCGGAAACAAGCATCCTGGGACCGGTTTCGGATTCATAATCCTCATCAGCCAGGCTATCTTGAATCCAGTGGCCAAGTGAGCAAGGGACTCACGTCTGAGCATACCCTGCCAACTTAGGGCGAACAAAGCGATACAAAAGGGGATGATGGACGGAGTGTTTGAGCAAATCAAACACTCACCCCCAGTCAACTGATCTGGGTTTAATCCATCACCATTCTTTAGCCCACTCAGCCACCCTAGTTCAGACATGGCCATATGCAAATCAGTCTGACCCTGTGCCTCAATGGAACAGTCCAGCTCGAACTGCCAAGCCATGTCTTCCCTGGACCGGAAACAAGCATCCTGGGACCGGTTTGGGATTCATAATCCTCATCAGCCAGGCTATCTTGAATCCAGTGGCCAAGTGAGCAAGGGACTTACGTCTGAGCATACCCTGCCAACTAAGGGTGAACAAAGCAATACAAAAGGGGATAATGGACGGAGCGTTTGAGCAAATCAAACACTCACCCCCAGTTAACTGATCTGGGTTTAATCCATCACCATTCTTTAGCCCACTCTGCCACCCCAGTTCAGACATGGCCATATGCAAATCAGTCTGACCCTGTGCCTCAAGGGAACAGTCCAGCCCGAACTGCCAAGCCATGTCTTCCCTGGACCAGAAACAAGCATCCTAGGACAGGTTTCGGATTCATAATCCTCATCAGCCAGGCTATCTTGAATCCAGTGGCTAAGTGAGCAAGGGACTCACGTCTGAGCATACCCTGCCAACTTAGGGCGAACAAAGCGATACAAAAGGGGATGATGGACGGAGCGTTTGAGCAAATCAAACACTCACCCCCAGTCAACTGATCTGGGTTTGATCCATCACCATTCTTTAGCCCACTCAGCCACCCCAGTTCAGACATGGCCATATGCAAATCAGTCTGACCCTGTGCCTCAAGGGAACAGTCCAGCCCGAACTGCCAAGCCATGTCTTCCCTGGACTGGAAACAAGCATCCTGGGACCGGTTTCGGATTCATAATCCTCATCAGCCAGGCTATCTTGAATCCAGTGGCCAAGTGAGGAAGGGACTCACGTCTGAGCATACCCTGCCAACTTAAGGCGAACAAAGCAATACAAAAGGGGATGATGGACAGAGTGTTTGAGCAAATCAAACACTCACCCCCAGTCAACTGATCTGGGTTTAATCCATCCCCATTCTTTAGCCCACTCAGCCACCCCAGTTCAGACATGGCCATATGCAAAACAGTCTGACCCTGTGCCTCAAGGGAACAGTCCAGCCCCAACTGCCAAGCCATGTCTTCCCTGGACCGGAAACAAGCATCCTGGGACCGGTTTCGGATTCATAATCCTCATCAGCCAAGCTATCTTGAATCCAGTGGCCAAGTGAGCAAGGGACTCACGTCTGAGCATACCCTGCCAACTGAAGGCGAACACAGCGATACAAAAGGGGATGATGGATAGAGCGTTTGAGCAAATCAAACACTCACCCCCAGTCAACTGATCTGAGTTTAATCCATCCCCATTCTTTAGCCCACTCAGCCACCCCAGTTCAGACATGGTCATATGCAAATCAGTCTGACCCTGTGCCTCAAGGGAACAGTTCAGCCCGAACTGCCAAGCCATGTCAACCCTGGACCGGAAACAAGCATCCTGGGACCGGTTTCGGATTCATAATCCTCATCAGCCAGGCTATCTTGAATCCAGTGGCCAAGTGAGAAAGGGACTCACGTCTGAGCATACCCTGCCAACTTAAGGCAAACAAAGCGATACAAAAGTGGATGACAGGTGGGTCAAACATCTAATAAGTGTCCAACGTAGTCTTACCAATCTGCCACGAAGTTCTCTAGGGGGAATCACTCCATATGAAATATTTTTTGGAACTAGGATGATTATCCAGGACCTTGATTGTCACACTTTAGTGGTAGAACAAAAACGTTTTGATATCAAAGACCGTTTGGCTGTTTTGCAGGACCTAAATGAAACAAGAAAAAGTCAAAGCAACGCATTGCAGAAGCCAACAACCACAGAAGAGAAACCACCCGTCCCAGCAAGGCCTGCCTGGATTCCAAAAATTGGGGATATGGTCAGAGAAAAGATCACAGACAATAAGGAATTTGGGCCTTCTTACAGACAACCAGTACCTGTGCTAACAATCCACGGATCAAGAACAGTGTTACTGCCGCCCCTTGCTGGAAGAAAGGAGAAGAGGTTTGTATCCATTGACCTGGTAAAACCACATCATGTGGCCTATCATAAGTAGTAGGCCGAGTGAACTCAAAAGATGTAGCAGACGCCCGAATCTGGCTACAATCCAAGAGGTTCAAACTGAGAGACTGATTACATTTGAAGACTCTTCAGTACAGAATAAAGGACTATGCAACAAAGCCATGAAACTTCTACCTCTTGAGACGCAAATAGGTTTGTCAAGAAACACCTGTCTACAATGAAATAGCATCTGAGTATACTAATATGACAAGTGATCAAGTGGTTCCAGCGATTTCATCGAATCCTGAAGCAATCCCTACAATTGACAGAACTGCCTCTGGCTATTTCATTAACTTTGATACCTTTTCCGAGGATCCAAGTGAACCTGAAACGACGCCAGTTAAAAAGTCTTTTAAAGAACAAGCAACAGAACTCTTTCACCAACTGGAAAAAACGTATCTGGTTTCACCATGGGTTGAATTATGGATTGTCTTGGGTATACTTTTTCTTCTACTTTGGTTGACTCTGGTATTTACCTTGGGAATGCTGATCAATTGTATTATATTGTATTGTATGTTGGATTTATATAGCGCTTATCACCCAGGGGTCTCTAAGCGCTTGCCTTGGGAACCCGTCCTTGCTTTTCCCTGTGAGATAGCCCCTACAGGGCATCCCCAAGGTGAAAGCCAGGCATCCCGCCGCGGGGGGGCCGTTGTGGAGATTAAGCAAGTTTAATGCCCAGAGTTGCAGAGTGTGAACCCCTGATTAGGTCAGGCACGGAAGCGACAATTATCGAGTCCGTGGACATTTGAGCTCAAGACCCTGCCGCGTCGGGAATTGAACCCTGGTCCTGGGTCTGACCTCTGCTTCAGGGTCTGCCTGCTCTATCCAGTGAGCCACACTTCTCCACGACAATATAGTACAAAGGACACAGTAAGAAAGAACATCAATTTACTCCTCAAGCCACACAAATCATCCCATCGTGAACAAAGAGACTTGTCAGTAGTGAACATCACAGCCGTTCCTATACCAGGTGGTATAGCTTGGGACAGAATTGAATATGACATTCTAGGTCCGGCGGAGCTGTTGAAGATTCTACACCAATTCAAGGTTTCATTGAGTGACTTTGTTTCACCCAGCACCTTTTCTGATGATTGGGACTTCGAGACTGTTAATAATATGGGGCCCGATTCACAGAATGAACTTAAGACTCAATCCTAAACTTACTACTATTTTGGTATTCACAGAATGCACTTACTACTTTTGGCATTCACAGAATGAACTTACTACTTTTGGTATTCACAGAAGTTAGGATTTTGTCTTAAGTTTGTCTTAAGACAAACTTAAGACAGACTTAAGACAGACTTAAGACAGACTTAAGACAGACTTAAGTTAGGATTTTGACTTAAGTCCGTCTTAAGTCTGTCTTAAGTTTGTCTTAAGTCTGTCTTAAGTCTGTCTTAAGTCTGTCTTAAGACAAACTTAAGACAAAATCCTAACTTCTGTGAATACCAAAAGTAGTAAGTGCATTATGTGAATACCAAAATAGTAGTAAGTTTAGGATTGAGTCTTAAGTTCATTCTGTGAATCGGGCCCTTGATGTCAGACTTAGAAATGTCTGCAAAATTTACAAATCATGAATACTTAGAAGGTTCATCAGATTATGAACAAATGTATTGTTATAATCAGAAATGTCTGCAAAATTTACAAATCATGAATACTTAGAAGGTTCATCAGATTATGAACAAATGTATTGTTATAATCACTATGGTCATCATTTCTTGCTTAAATCTGCAAATCCTAGAAATGTATTAACTTATAACCAATGGGAAAATTGTCCGACGCCACCAAAGGGTAGCTCTAAAACATTTTGTGGCAAATTTCCATACTTTTCAGGGTATAATGTTTTAAAATCGGAAACATTTTACTTTAAAAATGTTAATAGAACGGGAATGAAAACTATGTTGACAAATACAAAGCAAATTTATTCTGCTGACTTTTATGCTCAGCTGTCTACTTTAGGCTTTGACTTATGGAAAGACAATATTGAGACAAAAACTGTCTGGGGCACAAAATAATGACAGGTGCAGGGTTTAGAAGCTTTATTTAGAGCCTGCATTATCCCAGAACAAATAATGTTTTTGAATGATACTGTTCAACAGACATCTTGTCTTGGATTAGCTAAGATAAAAGATTTAAACAAGCCGTCAGCACCTACATCTACACCTGAAAGCAGTAACAATTCAGAGGGGGTGGTTGACGTAAAAACTATTTTACTTAACAACAGAACAGATCCTGATTGGACAAAATGGTTAATCTGGTCCACAGACACAAACAACTGTCAAGATAGATTCGTGAATAAGACACAAGGGTTCACATTCACTAGGCCAGATCCAAGATATGTCCAGAGACAACATCCAGGGATAGTAACATCATACAGCGTGGAAAAACTGTGCCTTGAATTGCTGCAAAAATCTACACTAAGGGAAGTAAAACAACACTTATCTTTACTTAAAGATGGCGTTGATTTAAGGGACTTTTTACAAGGATCTGCCAAACCGCATCATAAACGTTTTATATACGCCGGTATCTATGCCATTTATAATGAAGCTTGGAAAACAACGCAAGCAGAGACTGCGTAACGAATACGAGAAATTGACCGTACTAATTTAGAGAAATCTCTCTCTGTAGTTGACAATGGGTTAACGACTCTGTCATCTAGAATATATTCTTTGGACAGCATAGTGTCCTCTGCCATTGACATAATGGAACATGACTTGGTCATGTTACAACATGGTCAGTCACAATTGCGTTTTATAATGCTTTTGGGCTGGACGTTGCAAAACCTTTGTTCTGGCTATGTGCCATGGCGTTTAATCAACACCACGTCATTGTTTTCTGAATTTAACCTCACAGATAAACACATCACTTTGGCACAGAGGGGAGCAGACTATATGGAGCTGAGCATTGAAAAACTGGAAAGATTGCCATTAACTGTTTCTGAGAAATCAGCAACAGAATGGATAATACACGGTACAATCACTCTGCCTGTTACAATTTTTCATTTTCAGTATTGTTTAAAACACATACCAGCAGGCGTATATAAAAGGTTGGGTAAAGATACATCAAGACATCCTGGGATTTACCTTATACACACAAATGTTGGAATGGGGGAAAAGAAGCGTTTCTTAGTGGTACAAATTGTGAGAATACACTAAGCGGTTCACTCTTATGTCAGGGTATTAATTTACACGGGGCCTGCGAAGGTTCCTCGAACAACTTATCCTGCCACCTGCAAGGTTCTCCGGCTGCAGTGATAGATCCAATTTTTAGGCAGCTTTCTAATGGAAGTTACATTATGTTGAATGATCACAACTACTGTGGCATGTTGCTAGGAACCGCCTATCTCGTAACTGTGTCTGCCAGGGTCACTTTTGTATGAAAGTATTGTTTCCTAAAACTAAGACAGAAGGTGAGTCGCCATTATGGCCTTCACTGAACATCTCTTCTATACGAATTGATACTTTAGACAGAAAGAAAGCCATTCTTTTACAAAAAACTGTGCCACTAACCTCGGCCAAATAAACGTATGACCTGCAAGTTGCAAGGACTTCTGCAGAGATAAATGCCCTTTTATCGACAAACTGCCCTATACATTTCTCAGAAATGGCAGGTCGTATCTTAAACATGTCAGATATGAGTGGTATTGTACATATATTTAAGATGATTTTTTAGGGACTGTTAGCACCCTTTGAAGCAGTCCTAGGCATATTTCCAAACTTCGTGCACTCTGTGTTTGGCGGCCTGCTTCTCGTTTTGGGACTCGTAGCAGGGATACTATTTTTGCTCCTTCTGCTCCGATATGCCATTGCCACAGTCCTCAGTGACAGTTGTAATCTAATGTTTCACCCCGGCTCTTACTCTTCGGTTTGGAAAAAGGCCATCATCAAACCCTTACTTAAAAAATCTAACCTCGACCCTTCAGAACCGGAAAATTATACACCCAAAGCCTGCCTCCCTTTTCCATCAAAAATCATTGAAAAAATCATGAACACCCAATTAGCCCAATTTATCGACCATAACAATCTGCTCCATGATACTCAATTTGGGTTCAGGAAGGGTCATGGGACTGAGACGGCCCTCATGAAGGCATCTGATGAGATCAGGATGATCCTAGATAAAGGTGGTGCAACAGTCCTGATCCTTTTGGATCTGTCAGCAGTTTTTGACACAGTTGATCACGCCATTCTGATCGACTGTGTCTCTGCCATTGGCATTGAGCAAAAGTTCAGAGCTCTTCTAACCTCTATATGCTATAAATGTATGCCTCGATCAAAACAACGAGGGAGCGATGGTCGTCATCGCATTTGAAGAAATAGCACGTCTTGTTGACGGCCTATTAAAGACCACTAAAAGAAGTGAAACAGTCATTACATCTCGTTGGTTTGACAAAGATTGTATCAAGGCACATAAAGATCTTAAATATAGCCTAAAACAGTGCCCTAGGGATAACATCCGAATTGCCCATTGTAGATTGAAATATAAAAGGCCCTGAAATCCCGTAAAGAAAGTCTTCAAAGACAAGCCTGGGAGGACCTAAGGGAGGCGGCAGAAAGAGGAGATCTGTCTGGGTTCTGGAAAGTTATAAATAAGCCGTGCTTCCAGGACCCAAGCGCACCACAAATTCTGAATACCATCCTACCAGAACAGTGGCATACCCATTTCCAGAGTTTGTATAACCATACAGGGAAAATAATTCACGATGAAGGGCAGAGGCCAAAATTGACTGCACGGTTAGATTTTTCCATGGTAGAAGTGGAATTGGCAATCTTAGGGCTAACTAAAAATAAAGCACCTGGACCTGACGGTATACCCCCTGATCTTTATTTGAGCAATATGGAATTGTGGGCTCCCATTTTCACGAAGGTCTTGAACGAGGCAGTTGTGGCAGGGCTGCCCGGCTCTTGGTCCTTGAGGACCATTGTACCAATCTATAAAAAAGGGAATCGGGATGACCCCCAATGTTATCATCCCATATCTTTAATTGACGTGACGGGGAAGGTGTTGGGCCGTGCCATTTTAAATTGTGTACAAGATTGGGCAGAGGATAACCAAATACTTACAGATATCCAATACGGGTTCAGGGAGGGAAGATCAACCACCGATCAGTGTCTGAACTTATACCTCTTGACGGCTAAGTACACTATTGCCAGTGAGGGGGCTATCCACTTGGGGTTTATGGACCATTCAGCGGGCCTCGACCACGTAAATAGAGAAAAATTATGGGCACTGATGACAAGCCTAGGGGTGGAACAAGAGCTAGTTGACACCCTGAAGGCCTTACACTGGAATACATCAGCAACGGTCCGCTATAACCAAGATGGAAGTAAGACCGAACCATTCCTATGTACGAGTGGAGTGCGGCAGGGCTGCATCTTAGCGCCATTTTTATTTTCCTTATATATCAACAATATGGACAAGGAACTATCGAAATTGAGCGTGGATTCCCCTTAAATAGGTCACCGTCCAGTGCCCGACCTGCTTTACGCGGATTGTGCGGTGTTATTAGCTCGAACACCGCGGGGGCTCCAGAGGCTGATCGATGTATTTGTCAACTTCATGGCCACACTTGACCTGTCAGCTAACCTGGAAAAATCTTATGTTATGTCAGTTGGGGTAAGATCAAACAGGAAATTTGTCTATAGGATAGGCTCCCACAAAATATGCCTGGTCCAGTCCTTTTCATACTTAGGCGTTTTATTTGATGAGCGATTAGACTTTAAATCCCTGACTAAAAAACACGCGGCAAAATTGGTGGCGTCTTCAGGGGCCAAAATGGGTTATGGGAGAAGACTGGGCAGATGGTCGCCGGAGCAAGTACTCAACCTGTACAGGTCAATATGCTGCGCTAAAGCAGCCTACGGGTCAGAAGTGTGGGGTTTCACAAATAAGTATATGCACCAGATTCAGGTGGAGGAAAATACTTTTTTAAAAGGATACTAAAAGTGCCACAGAGTACCCCATCTTATATTATACATGAAGAACTGGGAGAGCCCTACATTGAAGACCGAATAAAGATCAGGCCGCTCCTGGCTTGTATTAAAATCTGGACTAATCCAGAGGCCGGCCTTAGTAGGGAAATCATTAAAGACTCTCTGAATCGTGACAGAGGGGGCCATATCCCCTGGATAAAGTATGTAAAAGATTCCTTGGAGGCAACCAGTTGCAAAACTTTTTACACTGCACCCGAAACCCTAAATATCCAGAATAAGACGTTGGTCAAAAAACTGTTCGGTGAATGGACATCTACAAGTAGGGCTGTCACCGAAAAGCGCAAATCTACGGTTTTGTCCTACAGTTTACTGAAAAAGGAACATGGAATGGAACCATATCTAGCAGTGATGTACAATGCACAGGACAGATTTTATATGACCCGTTTTAGACTTAATATGTTACATCATCTACTGTCTGTCCCCTCTGGATTTACTTTATCATTGGAGTTGAAGGGTACCTGCGTCTGCGATAGTAGGTCTCAGCAGGATACCCTTCACTTTGTACTGTTATGCTCATTTTATTCAGCCCCCAGACGCAAGTTCTTGGTGGGGATTCTTAAAAAAGCTAAATTCAAACAGGCAAAAGCAGCTCTACTGTTTTTGCAGGAAGCCTCAGATGCTCACACACTGTTTTGTATAATAAGTTTTATCAAGGTGGCTATGAGGTTAAGGAACACAAGAGAAGTAAATGATTGTAATGTCCTGTAATTAGAGACTGATATCAGAAAATTTTTGACATGAATTTAATGCCCCTCTTTTTCTCTTAATCATTTTAATGTGGTTTTTAAATGTTTTTATGTACTTTTATGGTATCTTTCTAAGTGCCGAATAAAGATATTTGAACTGAACTACTAACCTAATTTCTCGCCAATCGTACTCAGTCTGTTAAGCTTGGCGAATTCTACTCTCCGGTTTTTCCCCCCCTTGTGGAGTGCCCCAAGGATCCTCTCTAAGTCTGACCTTATTTAATATCTATCTGTCTGACCTGGCAAGGATCATTAAAACCCACGGGATGAGGTTAACCTCTTATGCCGATGACACCCAACTTGTGTTGGCAGTCCACAATGATGGACTGGAAGTGGCGGACAGTTTTCAAGGGGGAATGTGAGCCATTAGCTTCTGGATGTCACTCAACTGCCTGAAGTTGAACTCCGATAAAATGGAGGTAATGAGTTTTGGTCGTTTATCCCCCAGTTGTTCCCCTATTTGGTGGCCTACCGATGTGGGATCCTCTCCTCAACCTCTTACTAAGGTCAGGAATCTTGGAGTAATGTTCGATGAGAAGCTCTCATTCATCCACCATGCAAACTCGGTGGTTTCCACATCCTTCTTCATTCTTAAAATGATTTGGAAACTCCTTCCTTTCCTCCCTCCGAGCGCTGGAAAAACACTCATGTGCACATTAGTCATGTCAAAAATCGACTATTGCAATGGCCTCCTCCTAAATGCTCAGGAGAAAGTCCTAAATAAATTGCAACTTGTTCAAAACTCAGCTGCCAGAATACTGTCTGGCACGCCTAAGTTTAAATCTATTTCTCCAGTCATACGCCAGCTCCACTGGTTGCCGGTCAGGAGCCAAACTAAATTCAAAGCACTTTGTATTGCATATAGGGCAATTAACAACTCTGGACCTGAGTTCTTAAAAAGATCATGATGCCAGTACACTCCCAACAGACCCTTGCATTCCTCTTCAGCTCGCTTCCTAACTGTTCCACGTACTAAGAAATCATCATGGGGAGATAGACGCTTTACAGTTGCTACGGCAAAATTATGGAACACCCTCCCTCTTCACATTAGGGCCAGTCCATCCCTCCTGACAATTAGGAAGCTAGTAAAAACGTGGCTTTTCAATCAGTAATCACTCATTTCACCTGTTTGCTCTATCAATTCAATTCATAAAGCTTTATTCGGAACATTTAAAAACATGTCCATAAAAGCACATACAGTTACAGATACAGACATTTCATTAAACAATCAACATTTCATTTAAAGAAAACATATAATACATATATTATCCAGAGGGGGGTGGAATAAATATTTTAAATATTTTAAAAAAACACATGCTTTTCCTGGCGCTAATAGCTTTAAGCAAAAATGTAGCAGTAAAAAAGCAAATGTCCGGATGGTGTAAATTAAAAAGCAGTTTCATAGCGTCCATAATTGTTCTTACTCCAAATCTTTTTAACATTGGCTTTAGGTAGAATTTCCGTAGTTCCTTATACAATTCGCATGTTAATAAAAAGTGCTTAGTGCTCTGTTCCGTTTTGTTATCACGTACACAGGGGCCATTAGGGCGCATTTTAATATTAGGGCACGCAACCAGATAATGTACTATTCCCATCCTCATTTTGGTTAGTACAAACTGGTGCGAAACTCTGGTTACCTGTGACAAATACGGATGAAATCCAATAAAATCATTCATGCTATTGTACAGTACACATGTAGATAGTTTAGAATCCTCCAAAAAATGCCTTTCATTGCAATAGTTCAAGAAAGTTAATTTCATACTTGATTTAGAGATGTCCGAGGCACTGTATGGATCATTAATCACATTAATCCCAAAAATCTTTTGGGAACATTCAATAATGTATTTAACCCAAGGGATCTTTAAATGCTGGTCTAAAGAAAGGCAGTCCTCAATAATAGCTCTATTCAATGAGGTGCCATCACTGAGCCAAATGGAGCGCCACAGTAATAGGGGTCTTAACATGATCATATCACTTAGGGCTTGGATCCCTGTTGATCATATCACTTAGGGCTTGGATCCCTGTTTCCTCTATCATTTCTCAGCGCCGAGACACCTCCTGGTAGTTGTACGCTATATAAATTGCACAAATAAATAAATAAAATATGGCAAGCCAAGTCACCATTGACACCCAGATCACATTGGAGAACACCCTCCTGGCAATGAAGTGTTGTGAGTGCATGATACAAATACCTGGCTTGACTCGTTTAAGAGATCTGAATACCACATGGTTCCTATCATTCCGACCAATCTGGCAAGATTGCATCTTCCCCGTTCTACAATGCCTGCTATGTGGAGAAGAATGCGTGCTAGACATCTGTCTGACACTCCCATCAGTGCTGCCAACGGAAGTTGATGCTTTGCTTCAACCAGTAACGGCTCACGCACTGTGTTGTCCCCAGTGGCTACCAATCCTGATGACGGCATTTGTTGAGATCTCACAGACGCAAACTACAGACGGTGAGATACGTGGAGCAACAGGCACACAGGTACCATCTACTTCGAACATTGCTAATGCGGCTGACGCTGGCGGTGATGCTTCGCATCTATGTGCAATTGATCTGCTTAACGAAGTAGTCCAACTTTCACCTACAGTAGTAGACAAATTCTTTACCAGCTTAGAGAATTTGATGTTTTCTCCAAACAATGACACTGACTTTTGAAGTTAGCACACAGTGTTCTCTGAATTCGACCTTCACTTTCCAAAACAAACTCCTAACTTTTGAACTCTACTTTGCTTTGATTTGACCTTTTCCAAAATGTAACTTTTTTTTGGGCACAAAGTAATCTGCTTAAAGTAGAACTATTCATGGAGACCAAGAATTCTTTGAATACTTCCAAGAGACAATATTTGACCTTGTCCACAACCAGACAATTTACAAATTCATTTCATTTCATTTAAACTTTATTCGGCTTCAAAAATGAGAACCATAAAAGTTACATTTACACAAGTGAACAAGCGAATTTAAAAATGGGCATCACGGATCAGGTTACATGAGTTCAATAGGGTCGGTACACATTAAGTAAGAGTATAAAGGCAATATATAAAGTTAAAAGCAATTCATAGTAATACATTTTATCCTAGTCAGTTGAAATCCAGGCTTTTTCTGTATCTTAGAGAGCATTTTAAAAACCCTACAAACAGCGGTATACAGTCGGGTTTTAACAATTGCAGGTAAAACAAAGCTGGGCGTGCCTGTGAAAAATTTAGTGTTTTTAAGAGAGTTTTTAAAAACAATCTACGGGGGGCCGCATAAAAGTTGCAAAAAAGGACAAAGTGTAACAGATCCTGCGGAAACAGGTTGTCGCAGCCACAGGGTGCTAGCACCTGTCCTTTATGGCTCCCCCTAGGTACTGCCAGTAAGAGGTGAAAATAGTCCAATCTAAACCTTACTAGCAGAAATCTTTCGTGCATTGATAGAGGCCATGCAAGATAGTCCTCCATTCCTGGAGAGGTTTTGAGCATTAGATGTCTGCGTGCTCCAGATTTCTGGAGTTCCTGTTCCTCACGCTTGACCTGCTTACGCTCTGAATAAGCCGCCTGATTCATCAAGCTAAATTGCACTCGCAAAGGGAAAGATTCTCAGAATCTTGCCTTTTGCGAGTGCAATTTTTGCATTTGGGATTCATCATCCCAAATGCAAATTTCGCTATTTAAGAATTCGCACATTTGCGAAGAATTGAATTTAAGGAATCTCTATTTGAGATTCCTTAAATGCAATTCATGAAGCATTTTAAAATTGCGAAATGGCAATTTTGGGCCGCTATTTACCGAGAGGTCAGACCTCTCGTTAAATAGCAAAAACTTGGAAAAATGCATTTAGATGCATTTTTCTAAGTTGCATGTTACACACACACATGTCCTTTGGACATGTGTGTGCGCAACACCAATGTAGATTACATTTCAGGGGCGCTACAGGGTGTCCTTTGGACACCCCTGCACCCTTGAAATCGCATCCTTATTTGCGATTAGCTAATTGCTAATCGCAAATAAGGAATAACTCCCCATGCATTCCTATGGGCCTGTAGGCCCATAGGAATGCATGGGGAGTTATTCCTTATTAGCGATTAGCAATTAGCTAATCGCAAATAAGGAACATGTAGGAATCGCTATAATTATTGCAATTCCTACATGAATCCCGTTTTGCAAGTCCTTAATAGGGATTCGTTATGAATCTCTATTAGGGGCTCGCAAAACGGGAGAATGATGAATCAGGCTGAAGATTCCTTTACAAAGGCCACGTCTTCCTTTGTTAGGCACTCTGGAGTTAAGAAAAGATCCAGGCGTCCCAGCTCATTAAAGGATCTCATTAAGTATTTGAACCATGGTATTACAGGCATGTGGTCCAAATTCAACAAATCCCTGTATGTTTTGTGTGTAGGAACGAGATCTTTGTTTAGCCAACTTTTTAGCCAGAAGAGCATGGGGCGCAAGCCAAGGGTGTCGCTGATGTATTGAACACCAGTTTCTTCGTGAACGGAGAAGTTTGATGTCCCTTGGGGGACCTCCAGCAGTTGTTTTAGGGAGGTATTTTCGGCCATCTGAATCCCTTCCGCTCTGGTGTACCCCCACAACTCACTCCCGTATGTGGCTATGACTACGCTCCTGGCTTGATAAATTTTCAACATTGCGGCCACTGGGTGATTGCCCATCTTGCTCGCAAAGTTAAGAATTGCAGCGTTGCTCCTGGTCACCTCCCCCCCGCTTCTTCTTAATCAAGGGGGCCCAGTTTTGTCTCTCGTCTAGGAGAACACCCAGATACGAGAAGGTAGAGGTTGTTGGCACTCTCATTCCATTTACCATTAATGGGTATTGGTGCTTAGATCCAGGCCCTACCTGCATTATAAAAGATTTTGCATTGTTTATGGCCAGATCTCTTTCTGCCATAAACCCCCGAAATGTGTTTAGCAGAACTTGTAGGCTTTTAGGGGTTCGTGCTAGGAGAACCGCGTCGTCTGCGTATAGGAAGACGGGCAGCCCCCTGTCACCCACATACAGATAATCCACCCCAGTTGCCTGCAAGATTCGGTCCAAATCATTTATATAAAGGTTAAAAAGAAAGGGGGCTAAGATACAACCCTGACGTACCCCCCTTTCTGTGTTAAAATCCCTCGAGACCCTTAGATCCTGCGAGTACCTGATGTTTGCCTTGGTCTCTTTGTGGAGATCTCTCAAGAAATCCACCAGGTTAGCGTCAACCCCCATGGCATCCATGGACCCCCACAGCGCCTCCCGATTAACACAGTCGAAGGCTGAGGATAGGTCCATGAATTAAGTATGGGCGAATTTTGCGAATTCGCGATCCGTGAATTTGCGTATTTGCAAATTTGCAATCCGCAAAATTTGCGAATTTGCGGATTTTTTATTTTTGCGTGTTCGCGGGTGTTCGCAGGGACCTTTGCGTATTCGCGGGGTGCTTTGCGTGTTCGCGGGTTTTTTTTTGCCTGGTTCATCACTGCCACCCTCTCGTTTTTTATGCCCTTCTGCCCTCTGTACCACTTGTTTTTGTGCCTTTCTGCCCTCTGCCCCACTCTTGTTTGTGCCCTTTTGCCCTCTGCCCCACTGGCTTCTGTGCCCTTCTGCCCTCTGCCTAACTCATGCCCTCTGTCCCACTTTGTGCCCTTCTGCCCTCAGCCATAAGTCAGTTTTAACAGGAAGCACTAATAGATAAAGTAAAGCATGTGATTGAGTTGAAGGTCAAATTAAGTTACACAGTCATTAATCACCCCAAGTTTGGGGTGATTAATGATTGTGTAACTGAATTTGAGATTCAACTCTAGCACCTGCTTTACTTTATCTATTAGTGCTTCCTGTTGAAGCTGACTTTTGTAACTATTTTAGAGGCTCTGGCAGCTTGCCGGCACCATTCTAAAATAGTTACAAAAAGTCAGCTTGAACTTTTGACCCAATCCGTTCCGCTCACGGATTTTGCAGGAAATTCGCGAATCTCGCGGATTGCGAATTTACCGAAAATCTGCAAAATCCGCGAGCGGAACGGATTTTCCGCCCATGCTTACCATGAATGCCATGTAGATTGTTCCCCCTCGGGCTACAGTGTATTTTCCCAGTATGAGATGTAAATTGACACATTGGGCCACAGTAGATCTTCCCGGGCGAAACCCATACTGCACTTCTGATATAATGTTATTTTCTTCGGCCCGAGCACTCAATCTGTTCAACACTATTCCCCCTACAACTTTCACGACTGAATCGATCAGGGAGATGGGTCTATAATTCATTGTACAATTTCTGTCCCCCTTTTTAAACACAGGGAATATTGTAGACAATCCCCAAGATTCAGGGCATCCAGCCTTTACTGCTGCATTCAACACTGCCACCATATTCTGTCATGGAATGGTCTCGACTTTTTCTTCTGTATTTAAGAGCCATTTCCTAAATTTATTTTCATGATTCATTCGGATTGCGTTTTTTAAATGTCATCTATATGCTTGAATGAAACATTGCTTTTAAATGCGTACAGCACAAACCATTTTGAATGCATTTTTATGTATTTTGGGTAGGGTTTTTAACACATCATGTTTAGATATGTTTTATGTGTTTTAGAAACTTAGTAATGTCGTACATAATAAAGTGGAGTGGGTGTTGTTTGGCGTTTTAGGCTCTGAGTGAATTTTCTCGATTCATGCCCTTCTATAGGTACAATTCACATTGCCCTAATATAGGCATAGAAATCAATCCCTTATTTAGCCATAGCCCATGCAGACCAAATACAGGCATGGCTACTTCCACCCGTTCCAAAAGTCACAACGATTTCTTGGAAATCGGCTTAAGCAGTCAGGAACCTTCCCTTGCTTGAATATTGATTTGTTGAAGAAATCATGTACTTTACAAAGAACTACTATTCCCTAGGGGTTCTTTCCTGACATTTTTATGCCCGACTTTAATTCAAACTAGACACCTTCAAGGTATAAATATGCCTTCACTTGCTCTAGCAAGACACAGTGGTTCGGAGCAGTTTGACTTTCTACTTGCCCATCGCAGCTCGCTACAGCAAGTGTCGAAGGAAGCCGACCCTCCGGCTGATGCACTGATCGAGAGCCTGCATTTCTCTCGGCGAGACTCCAGCTCCAGTGTTTCCAAGCTCCCTAGACTGAGATACCAGACCTCCTTCATTCTAAACTAAGGTATGGAGCTGATAAGAACCTAGAGAAATATTGGATAGATTCTTGGCAATGAAAACTAGGCCTATGCTACACAATACTTACTTCTTCCCACGTACTAGACTTAGGTTAGGTACATTGGGGTTGGTGTATTTTAGAAGTACCAGTTGAGCATTTTTAGCCATTGTTATTTATGTATGAATTTATATATATGTTTTAGAAACCATACAATGATCTTACAGTATTATTTTATAACATTGTTCTCGCTGTACGCATTATACTTTGCAGTCTGCATTACAATTGTAGCAGTTCACTTTTCTTGCATTAGAAAGCAGGCTGTTCAATAAAACCTTTTTATTGAAAACGCCCGTCTCTCTATTTCTCAGCACCTCTGTTGAAACGAAGCATGCACGATTGACTGGGGTGAAATATTATCGTTTCCGCGACTCTAGAGATATATTTCTTATTCTTGGGAAACAAAGTTGTCATGTTTATGCGGTTGACAGAAACTAATCCCTTCTTGTGAATTCAAGAAACTTTCTAGTGACCTCCGAGCTAGCTGGCACTCACTATTAAGTTTAGTATATTCAATAGAGACCTAGTCGACCTCAGTCTTACGTTTAATCTATAGGATATATTATTCCAATGCGCTGAGCCTATTGGGAATATAGGAACTACACTACAGTCTCTGGACTTATTTTCAGCTTCATATCTGACGTCGTAATTGTGGACCAATTGGTGAAGAGATATTTAGAGTTTTACCAGGCCGGCTAGAGTGAACTGGTATAGTTAAACATAATTCCATAGTAGTGTTCATTGCTATTCAGAGAATGTTGAAATTATAGCTACTTGAGGGTAGGTGAAAACAGTGGACTGAAATGCAGACCATCAACCCAGTCTGGCTACTCACAATTGGTTTTGAGCGGAGGACTTTTCAAAGACTATTGACATTGTTGCTAGAGTTGATAGTGTGTATATTCTAACAAGGACACCCCCCCCCCTCTATATCCATGGGGACCAGGGTCAATATTAATATAGTGTAAACATGTGGGACTCTTTTCAATACACTCGGCAAACCTCTTACATCTGTTTGGGGAAGCCACTATTTAATGTGATACAAGAAACACCAAGTGGCACCTACACACTTTGGTAGTATTTCATACAGAACATAATGATACTGCAAAAACTAGCTGACAAAAGGTTTATCTGGGTGTTTTTGTATTAATTTTCCAATAGATATGCAGATAATAATATTTTTTTTTAACATAAATGCAGAAGAGAGTACTCAGGTTTGTGAACAAATACAAATTCGACAAAAAATGATACAAAAATGCAAAAAGGTTCACTGGTTGTAAGTATTTACAAACATAAACACTTGCATATGACATTGCAAACATGTGGAAGTGTCCTTGATCAACAACCAAGTGACACTATGTTGACGTTTCGACCCCCTACAAAATTCTCAGGGTCTCCTCAGGACAATAGTTGTCCGACTTATTACCATAACGGGTAATGCTGTCCACTGCGTGGTCTGTGATCCAGTCAAGGAACGTGATGACTATCTGAGTTATATCCTTCGTGGTAAAATGCCACCAGCAGTAAGCAAACGCGTTGTCAACTCCAAAAACAGGGCCTATGTCAATCTGCCTGCGTGTGGTCTACGCCCCCAGGTCCAGGGAACACCAGCCCTGCCCAGGTGTCTTCAATCAATGCGATTTAATGTCTCGGAACGAGATGTACAACACTGCATCTCCGTTCGTCTTAGATGGTGAATGGAGATGCAGTATTGTACATCTCGTTCTACACAGAAATCAATCATTTTTTTGAAATTGGCAAAGCCAATATGGCAGACTTTAATGTGCGGAACAGCCTTTGTGTATGAAACACATGCAAGAATCATTTGTGAATGTCTGTTTCTACATTTGTTGGTACATTAAAGACAGGCCTCTCAGTTTAGCTAATTTGTTTTAATCTTTGTTGCATGTTTTAATTGTGTCACTCATTTGACCTTTTTGAAGTTACTTCCCTCAATCTATATTAATTGTAGCACTTCTTTGCCAGTTTTTATTGAATCTTTCTGTGTCTTTGTAACAGGCATTTTCCTCATTCTGGTAGCAGTATTCTTTCAATTAGACAAACAATACAGGAAATTGCCATGAACGCCAGTGGATATGAAGGGTATGGCCGGTGGTTTGTGCTGGAAACAACCTCCCTGCACATGAGATAAGACCCACAGGCCCTGAGTCTGAGAATGTTGCAATATGAGATAGTGTTACTACACTTGGTAAGTATTCATACCCAGGGGTTCGGTATTTATTAGTTGTGACAATTACCTAGTATTCTGAATTTAAGAGTGTAAAATGAGGCACAGCATTAAAGTTTATCTTACAACTCGAAATTTCCGATCACTGCACAAATAATAATATTCCAATATTCTCCGTCAAATGAAATACTTGAACACTTTTGACAGAGCTTAACTCCTGCAGAGTCTATCTAGTTGCAGTTTCTTAACTCATAGGCACATGCAGTAGTTTTGGATTGTGTTTTTTTTTTTGCTTCAACATACATTTAGGCTCATTGTCCAACCACTCGCTCGCCAGAGGCAGCTACAAATGTGCCTCTGTTGCACTTTAGACCAACAAATCCCTAACAGTCTCCGATCCAGTCATTATAACAAAATGGCTGCTTTTCTGTATCAATGGTAGAGATTACTGCTGGGCACCCCACTTTCTCCTCCCATGTTATATATATATACATATATAAAAACACCCTCTTTCCTACCCTCATTGCACCACTTGCTCACATTTTCAGACCCAGGGACACATAAGTCACCCCCCACCTGTACAATTTGGGTGAAGTGGTGTCCCTGAGGAAGAGACCATCGCTCTGGCCATTTCCAAGTGGCCTGCTATTGCTGCACCATCAATTACCAGGCCCACTGGTTCCGGGCCCAGTAAACTTGGGTCCAGAAACACTAGGGGCCATATTGACTGACCTTTCACACAACACAGTGCACCAAAGCAACCTCCTTTGTTGTGTGAAAGGGCTCGAGCAGAAACAAGGTATATCTACAAAGATATGGCACGCTTCTGCTCTCTTATAGAGATGGTTCACTTCCACTGATGCAGGCACCCTTGCACCATGGTTACAAGGAAAATAATTTTTGCAGAAAGGGGCACCTTCCTCCACAAAAACATCAGTCAAGGTATTTTCCTCTTTCCACATGCTGTAGTGTGCAGCACACATAGAAAGAGGAAATATTGAGGAGGAAAAAATGAATTTTCTCCATGTTACGCCATCCTCTGTGAGGCATAGTGACTTCATGCAATCCCAGGTGTATAAACCTTTGTAAATCTGCGATTGCATCAAATTCATGGGTGGGTGCACGGGAGCGCCCATGCTCCACCCATGTAACGCATCCCAGAACTAAATGTAACGCAAAGCAACACAAGCTGCTGCGTTGCTTTCCATTTCTTTACAAAGCCATGCAAGGCAGCGCAAATCCCCCCTTGCATAGGGTTTGTACATATCTACTAGCATTTTGCATCATGGCTGCCACCACAACACAAAATGTTAGTAAATCTAGCCCTAGGTCTGGGTTTACCAAACCCAACGAAATCATGAGCAATGGCCGATGGCACAGGCACGGCCCAGCAGCTGTTCGCCATCATCCTGCACCACACCACAGAGGGTGCTCCCCCATTCATTGCTCAGATCTAGTGAGCCCACTCTCTGCCTCTTACATTCGGCACCACCCTTGCTGGCAGGTACCATCGGCTCAAAGCTGGTGAAAATTTCACTAGAAAAGGACCCTTTATTCGGCTGAGAGAGGGAATGGCATGCAGAAAAGTACTTGGTATTCGAGGATCTGATTGTTACTTCCTATCAGTGCTTAATTTGAGCCGGTGGTGTCAGGTGCTCGGCACCGGGACTTAATTGTCAACACCAGCGCTTGTGACAGTGTACCACAAGGTGGCGCTGTCTGGAGATGACCACAACAACAGGTAATTACGGCTGGAGTTATATACGTGACGTGACGTCTTGCCCGTATTGGAGCAGCACCATCCTGCTGTCCTCAAGATTCCTTCATTTGTAAGTTTTGCAATATCAGGCATCGGCAGACGCTGTTTGATCCCAACTCCTATCCATAGAATACGGAATAAGAAACATATTTTATATATTCTCTTGAATACACAAGTCACGATTCGTCTGGCCCATTGCAAATGTCGATATTCCCTGTATGAATTTATATACCTGTACCAGAAGTCCATAGTATCTTTGTTTATGCTGACCGAGAGATTGCTCCACCTCCTCGGCCATATCCTCCTTGCGGTTGTACAGGATCATCGTGTTTGAAATTATGATGATGTCAGTGTTAAATCAGATATTAGCCTTTATCAAGTGGCTCTGACTACTCATATCTATGAAGATATCACCAACTTCTAATAAATAGATCAATATTATCAGCAGAGACTCCTGAAGAAGGCGGTTTTCTGCCGAAATGCGCGTCGAGTTTTTAATGATTAAAATTTCTAGTACTTTTTATGCCATTGACCCATGTGAATGTATTGTTTTTTGTAATGTGTATGATTTATAGGATATGTATTGATCTATAACACCTGTGTCTGTCTTTTTATGAATTATACTTTTTACCCTATCATATAGTTTGTTTCGCTATATGATTTTTATTCATACTTATTAAATATATATTTACATACAGTCCTTTTTTCGTTCCTTCTTCACACCACTGGTTATGTAAAAATTGGTAATTTTCCTTGCTGATGTCCTAGGATTTTTTACCCACATAGGTGATTACCCTGCCCTAGGAGTCTGTATTGATACCCAGGGGGTCCTTGTTTTTCTCGCATTTATTAATTCAATATACATTAAACATGATTATTAACTGCCGCCCACGCCATTTTTACAGCTTTGGGGGACTCAAATAGTCCAAATTGTCACACTTGTAGGAGTGTGATGGTTAGTAGTTCTGCTGTTACTATCATTGGCAGCATGGCAGGGTGGAAGCTGAAGTGGCCTGCAGACGAGAGCCCTGGCACCTATTTTTTTTTTTTTTTTTTACAAATGAAGCACTGTTTCTCATTGCGAGTGTAAAAACGTGTGATGAATTCTGTTTTTTGAGGTGATATCCTTCTCACGTAGTGTCCCCACACAAAGAAAAGGGCAACTCCTAATGACGTCCCGAGAAGGGCTACCTGAAACAACCGTTTACGAATTATCAAAGACGCGAGTCACGCGACGCCTCGCGCACTGACAACCATGCTGGCACAACCTTCAGAGCAATCAGTCAGCAGCTCCGAGCTGCGTTTTTCCCTCCATAAATTTACCGAGCGGTTCAGGGCAGACTGGCATTATTGTTGTCTTCGCAGGCTCTGTCCCTTCTCCGGGATCCAACCGACAGACCCCGGACAGCAGGACAGCGAGATCCAATAAATCTGAGGCCTGTCTAGGTACTCCATTCGTCAAGAGGCCTAATTTACCAAGGCCCTTTAGACTAATTGCAGATTTGCGAAAAATGCTGATGGGGTAGAACGGCGCATTGTGAATGTCCCCTGCCATATTTCTGCTAATGTGTTTCATCTGGAGTACATAAAGAGACAGGGATGCTGATTTTAGACACAGCACTTTGGGGCTAATCCAGTTAAATGATTATCCCTAAAAATCTGCGGTGATGTCATGCTCCCCGCGGGGCCCTGCCAGTTGCCTTGTTTGCTTTTTTTAGTGAGAAATGTGTAATTGCAGACTAATTTCCAGCGGCCCACACAGGCGCATCCAAGGTCGCTTGTTTCTTTTTGCACCGAGCGGCAGCTGGTGCCATGGTGGTTGGTGGCTGTGAAACAAAGGAGAGTGCACCATAATGGGGGCGACGCTCCTCTTGCTGGGATAAAACACAAAATCACTTTCAAATACAGCGTGGGCATTTCTGTTCTGAGGAAACAGTTGCTCCATCAATCTGTGCGACGGTTTGTCCGGAGCCGAAATAGCAGGAATGCCTGATTTATCCATGTAAATAAGGCATTTGTACCCTTGAGTGCACCTCTGATCGCTACTACATAGAGCATTTCTTGTATTAGTTGCATAACTTGGTGCTCGAATATTGTGGAGTTGTTGTTGATCGTCTGCTTTTCACAAAACACCATTAACCGATTAAATGTAAATGCGCACTTCTCTGATCACTGTTGATGTTGTTGTTGCAAAAATACAGGTTAAAATGAACCAAAAATCGGGGGGTTTCAGATTTGTTTATGCTCATCCTTTCTTGACTAAAAGAAGGATTTTCCTCTCACACACACACTTACACTATGCACATTAACAAGACACACACAAACGCACACACGAATGCGCACACACAAATACACATTCAGTAGAAGCACAGCAAAGTCAAGAGTAGTGTACATTTCAATAACACAAAAAACAGGTGAGCTTTCTCTCAGAGAACAAACACGGTAAACATAACAGCAGTGCAAGTTTCCCTCATACACTAAGTAGGTGTAATACAAACCGCAATGCAAGCCTACAAATGCCACCGGTGAGCAGTGTGTGGGTAGGAGCATTCTTTGGGGGTTCTTGAACTCAACAGAGTATCTAGGCAGACTTAATGGAACCTGCTATTAGCATCTTCCTTCCCTGACCATGTGGGCCAGAGATAAGGTGGGAGTGATGGAGCAAGGATTTGCACGTGAAGCGCCTTGCCCCGTACAAGAACCTCGCCAAATGTATAATATTACTAAAAATCATTGTTGTCGTTTATTACACGTTTTTCCAAACACGCGGGTGTCCCCGGATGCTTGCCTGTATGTCTTTTATATATTAACGAAGCTTGCACTAAGGAAAATGGCTGCTTCGCTGAAATTCAGTCTGCGCATGCGTCGGTCATACCCATGTGATGTGACGCACTCGCATTCTGGAGGGAGTTCTGTGCACATGCGCACTATTACTAAAATGGCCGCTTGACTCTCACCATGCTCTCTGCTATTGCTGCTGCTTTAGCCTATCTATCTTTTCGCACTAAACTTTAATGCTATAGTCATTATAAAGTAAGGGTTAGATAAGATTTTTTATGGTATACAGTGTGATCATTCTGGATGTGATATTAATTTGTTTTCGCTTACTTTTCATGTACCGCGTCTTTTGGGGCTGGGAGTTCTTAAGATACACCATATTTGAAGCGCCTCTGGGTTTTGCCATGTGACCTGGGAGAAACTCGACTGCGCAGAAGCTGAACCAAGCCAGCTGGCTCCTGAAGCAAAATGCGCCTGAGAACCCAGCACACAATGTGGACAATCACCTTGAATTTAACATACTTTGTTGCAACCGTCTTATGCGCTCATATTTTCTGTTGTACTCTATGGATGGGAACGTGAACCCGGGGGGCGGGTATGCAAACCTGAATATTAAATCTGGGAAAGCTGAATTTTAGGAGGTGGTAATGATCGCACCACCTCTCCTGACCAATCAAAATATGGGAAACTGTCACTTGCAACATTAGTGGGTGGTCTGAGGGACCCCAAAATGGTATAACTACTCTAGTTTGGCTTATGGAAATTGTCCGACTTGTCCGAGTAGCAGACCTGTCACTGACCCTACGATCTCAATAGGTGCTCAATCTGAAAGTGCTGCGGAGCACTTTGTCCATACTTTCCACAAGCTCCTAAGGGGTGGAAATTCTTAAGTGCTGGCGAAGCACTTTGCTGGGAGATTCAAAAATCCAATCGGGGTTTCTGGCGGATTACTTGCAGAAAGGGGTAACGCAGGCGTTGCTGTCCGAAGCTGTGGGTGTTGGTCGTTCCCTGGGAGGCCCAGTCCTTTGACCCGAACCTGAGGGGTATCCTGTCCTGATCTGTCCGTGGGTTGTACCTGTTCGCATTCTGGTGTGCCTTTTCTGAGGGTCCTTGTCCCCGTCTTCCCAACTGACCCGTGGCCAGGGTTGGTCTCAAATCTGAATTAGGTAAATATTGTTTGTGGGTTTGCGTATTCTCTGTAATCTGTTTTCTCTCTCTCTCTCCCATCTCTCTTTCGTATAAACTATTAAAGCATTCTACCTGTGATATTGCTCTATTGCCGTTGAAACATCCAGTATATGTGTCTGATTTAGTTGGGTTCCTTCTCTCCCCCCCCCCTCCTTTAGGAGCTCATTGACTTTGTCATAAATAATTGCTTGTTCCCATTTTTCCCTTTCCTTTAGTGGTTTGCAGTGAACATAGTAAGAATAGTCTTAAGTGATAAGGATAAGTACATGTTTTAGGTCCCTCCACAACTCTTGTTTTAGTATAAAATTGCAGTGATTAGTTCTATGCCAACCCCACCTCTAGTTTTCCAATATATCTTAATGGTCGTGATTTTCTTCGTGCAAAGTTACCTATTGGTGTTGATATTAATGTTTGACATAGTGTTCTGCATATCGCTTATTGTCTTGGCATCTTCTTTTTGAATTTTCATATAAAGTGTTAAAATTCATCAGGTGTCTGTGGTCATTTTACAGAAAAGTGGATAAAATATATGGACGCAAAGAAATGTTTTAAGGTCCTGTCTACTATTTTCCCTTTTAGCTCTAGGTCCATCGTAAGTTTGTGCCTGCGGTAAGTCAGGTGCATGGTAAGCAGAGGTAATTCTGAACCATTGATTACTCATAGTAGCGTGCCAGGATCTCACCCGGTTCACGAGAATCGCTGATTGAAATCAAATGCACGCCGGGGCCCAGTGCGTGTAAGAAATTGGTGACCCGGGTGAACTGCGCGCTCTATCAGTAATTTTCTGGCAGCCAGAGGATGGTTTGGACTAGTTAGATTAGGTAGACAGGGAAAGTTAAGAAACAAACCGTGAAAAAAAAAAAATAATGTGCTGCTGATTTTATTATATTGTTTGAAATTTTTTTGAAATGTTTTAAAATTTTATATGTAAATGTATATGATTTTTTCATTGCTGCTATAAATGTTGAATTAACCCAGAATTGTTTGTGGATGTTCAGTGTAGTCCGAATCCCCGGGGAAGTATTTTAGCTAACGGTGAGCAGAATCCGGTTAGCTGTTGAAGTCACTAGGGTCTGAATCATTAGTGCAGGGTTAAATGAATAACTGGAAGCACTAATTAGGATCTTTTGTTATATCTGAATAATTGATAGCTACGAGTCCGGTATAAAACTTTCATTGCGATATCACCTAGTAAGGGTCGCATACGGAAGGAGTAGTAGGGTCTCCGAGGCTTGTCTGGTAAGTAAAATAGTTCACTGGTGAAATCCCGGCTCAGTACATATCCCTGACGACAGTGGATGAGTCGGAAGAATAACGGGTTCTATATTACTCGAGTGTGAGGTTAGGCAAAGAAGTCTACCCAGAGTGAATGAGAAGTAGACAGAAGTGGTTTACTTGCAGTGAAAGGAAGTTTTTCTATCTTTTTAGAACACTCAGACATAGTGGCAGACGTTGTGTGTTGGTAACTAAGTTTTTCAATCGCACTTTAGGAAAAGTTAAAAGTTTCCGTTACCTTGTAAAGGAGGGAGTCAGTCGGAGAGCTGCTCTGACGTCACTCCGTGCCGCGCTGGTATTGGTCAAGACAGCGGGCGTGTAGTGAAGCTGAATTTGTGAAGGAGGGGTGAGTGCCGCAGAGTGAGACTCTGTCTCGCGAAAAGGCCGCGCACCCATTGGCTAAGAATTTTTGTATTAACTGACCTGATTGGGTAGTGCGAAATAGAAGTCGCGCTAGCATTGGAAGCACAAAGGTAAACAGAATTGATCAAGCCGAGTTCAAAGAGAGTCCCGAAGATTATATGTGGTATCCAGATTTTATACCGAATCCAAAGTACCTAGGATTTTATAAGGATCAGCTTATGCGAGGTAGACCACACATGATGTACGGAATAAAGAGGAAATTGTCTTTTTCTGACAAAATAAAGAATTTTTTCAAAGCCGACAAGCCCATTAGAACGAGGGAAGGTGTGCTCATTCCCCCGCCGAATACCCCTGCTTCTTTCATGATGTTTGATAAAGGGTATCACACTTGTGTCTGGTTAGAAAATTGGGCAAAATATACAGTAGATGACGGAGTTTTAGCATTCCCTGTTGAAGGTACTTTTAATGGTCGGATCCTGTTTAACTTAAGGACCCGCATGAATGAATTGCACCCTAGACCTAGGTTGACCCAGTACGAAGCTCTGGAGGAATGGGAGATTGAGGCTGCAGAACGAGATAAACCAAGGATGGATAAGGGAGTGAGTAAATGGTATCCTAAGCTTCCAACGCCAACTAAAGAGCAGAAAATGAAACAGTGGAGGCAGTCTATGATAACTGAAGGGCTGTTCCCGATGATGGGGGTGGTTGAGGAAAGGAAAGGAAAATGCAAAGAAAAGACCCATCACCTAGCTCCTATGGGGGACTTGGATGATGACCACTTGGAAGATTTGCTAATGAAAAATCCACCTCCCTATGATGCAGACTCAGAACCTGTGCCCTCTCGAAATCCCTTTGCAAAGTATCCCAGATGTAGGAGGGATAGTGATACAGATGGAACCGGGGCAGACAGTAAAACCAGTGAAAGGGACGGGTTTTGCAGACCCAAACCCACAGTCCCGAATTATCAGCCATTCGGAGAAGATCCTCCACGACTGGTCACTCCGACCGCTCCGAATATTTATCCGTCCTTAGTACCCCAGGTATTGCATGACAAATCTACTGGAAAGGTATTAGGAGAAAAAGAGAGAGAGGTCCTGACTAAACAGCGAAATGAGTTAATTCGAACCATTACCCAAATGCAGCCCCATCCTGATTCCTTGACTATTCCAGTAACCATTGGTCCAGCTATTCCACTGTATAGAAATGACATGACCAGTCCCCAGC
Organism: Lissotriton vulgaris; assembly: GCF_964263255.1. Taxonomy (NCBI): domain Eukaryota; kingdom Metazoa; phylum Chordata; class Amphibia; order Caudata; family Salamandridae; genus Lissotriton; species Lissotriton vulgaris. The sequence goes on along the minus strand of NC_141689.1, from coordinate 1,056,381,218 downwards.
CTCCTGTTCTCCCCTTGATGCTGCCTACTTCTAGCATTCTGACCTCGAAAAAGGAGATATTCATAGATGAAGATCAAGAGAGTGAGTGTGAATCTGGGAGTTTGATGGATCTGCCCATAAGGGAATCAAGGGCCAGTGTAATAGGGACTAGAAGTCAGCCCAGACCAAAGGAGGTGGGAATTGAAAGTGCAACGGGAATCAGGAGTGCCACTTTAGTCTCCCCTGAAGAATTGGACAGATGGACAAAGGAGCTAGAGAAGGAGGCCACTCCCCAACCTAAAGCATTGGAAATATATAAATTAAGAATAGAAATAGAAGAAATGATGGCTGGAAACGTAGGAGTTGAGCGCCTAAGCTCGTATAACGAAGAAGAGTTGCTGTTTATCAGTAAATATCTGACCCGGAACGCTAGGTCGCTCCATGAAAAGATAATGGATACAGCAGAAGAAATGGGAATAGATGTTAGTCGCTCCAAAATCCTTCAGAAACCTTACAGAGTGGATTTTTCAGACAAAGATTTAGAAAGCCTGAATGTAATGGGAAAACAGATCCAAGTAAAGGAATTGTTGAAACTCCTGCAGAAGTGGGGCGAGGTGGGGAAGTGGAGAACCCGGTGGGCAAAGAAAAAGGAAAGCAGCAGGGCTGGATCAGTGACTTCGGAATTTTTATTAAAGGAAGTAACACCAGCCGAAAAATTGTGCCCCATGAGGGAGGTCCCGGGAGGAAAATATGTTCATGTCCCTTGGTCCCGACAGGATATTGTGTCATTTACCAATGACTTCCCGAAATTACGGGAGAAGCCAGTTGACTGGTACAGGCAGGTAGAACGCTTCATAAAAGTTCAGAAATGTCTGTTGAAAGACCTGGATGGGTTTTTCGACATTGTGGTCCCTGTAGATCTATGGACCGAATGTAAAATAGAAATTGATTGGCCTAATGATGAATATCCCAGAGATGAGAAAACCGGAGCTCCCTCACCTGATGTAATGAGGAAATATGACCAGGTCATACAGTACCTTAAGAAAAAGGTTCCCGCAAAGGAAACAGATTGGACCCGAATAGATAGAACCACCCAAGAACGTGATGAAACTGTTCACTCCTATTATGAAAGGCTACTGCAAGTGTTTAAAACATACAGCGGTATCGACAATGTGGACCTGAAAGACATGACACATTTCAGTTACAGGTTTGTGCTAGGATTAAGGCCTGAAATTTCCCAATGGATTAGAGACAATAAAATCAGTTGGCAGGGAGAACCAATAGATGCTGTCCTGAAATATGCAAAATATTGCGAAGATGAAATCGAAAACAAAAGGAAGGCCCTCAAGGAGAAGGTAATGTGGGCACAGGTGAAATTAGCCGAACAGCAGGAAAAGCAGTTAAGTAGATTGACTTCTGATAATAATGCTCAGAATGCCACTGCTGGGGGAGGAGGGAAGCCCCGCACTAAAATGAGTAGAGAAGAAGCCATGAAGAAATTCCCGTGCCATGGGTGCGGCCAGATAGGGCATTGGAGAGACGAGTGTCCACACCTGCAGGCCGGTAATGCCCCTGTAAATGGTTTAAATCCACAGGTGCCGAAAGAGGGGACGAGAAAGAACCAGCAACAGGTAAAGCTACCCCCAGTGCCTCGCGCTCCTAGACAGAATTTTAAGAATCAGGGTCAGCAGAATGAAAGGGCGGAAGTATGGGAAGTCGAGAATGAAAGAAACGCAGTCATTCCACAGTATTTGTTAAATGATACCTTCCTTTGTGAAGATCAAGATTGACGGGGCCTGAGAGGGGAGGATGAGGAGTGTGTGCTTGGCGCCTCCTTACCGGTAGACCAGACTGGACCATACATTGAAGGAAAGGTTGAAGGAAAAGATGTCACCTTTCTGTTGGACACTGGTGCTACCAGATCTACTGTAAGAACAGTGGATGTTCCTAACCTACCCCTCTCGGGAGAAGCAATCCAAGTAGTGGGAGTCTCAAATCAAATAATAAGTACTCCAGTAACCGAACCAATGGAAATTTCTATAGGAAATTTCAAGGAAATGCACAGATTTGTGGTCTGTGATTCCAGTCCCGTAAACCTGCTAGGACGTGATTTGTTGTGCAAGATGCGTTGTACCATCTACTGCACACCAAATGGTGTCGAAATTCAGACCCCCGATGAAGATGGCCTATACAAACTGATGTTAGTTAGGCAAGATGCTGATATTAAGACTTTGACAATTGAAGATTTACCTGAAGAGCTTCAGTTAAGAGTAGTACCAGAAGTGTGGGATTTCACAGGAAAAGATGTAGGCCTGATGGCAAATGTGGACCCAGTTAAAATAGCAATAAAAACGAATGCTATATACCCCAAAACCAGACAGTATAAGATGAGTGCAGAAGTGAAAGCAGGAGTGGCGACTGAAATTACCCGGCTGCTCGAAGCCGAAATCATAGAAGAAGTGATGAGCAGCCCCTGTAACTCGCCTATCATTGGGATCAAAAAGCCTAGTGGGAAGTACAGGGTAGTGCAGGATCTGCGCAAGGTAAACCAAATTGTTGTACCTTGCTGTCCTATTGTACCCAACCCTGCAGTAATTCTTTATCAGATTCCCTGGAATGCAGAATGGTTCACTGTCATTGATCTGTGCCACGCATTCTTTTCCATCCCATTGCATCCAGAAAGCAAATTCCTTTTCAGTTTTGAATTCGACAGCCATATCTATGTCTGGAATCGTGTCCCTCAGGGGTACACCGAGAGTCCATCGATTTTCAACCAGATATTGAAAAAATGCCTTGAATCCCTAGTGCTACCAAGAGAGTCTGTTCTGGTGCAGTACATAGATGACCTGTTAGTGGCATCTAAAACCCAAACTGACTGTGTCACTGACACCATTGCCTTGCTGAATCACCTAGGAAAGGGAGGACATAAAGTGTCGCCTGACAAATTGCAGTTTTGTAAAAACTCAGTGAAGTATCTGGGGCACCAGATAGAAAAAGGAATCAGGAAAGTAACTACTGAAAGAATCAAAATAATTAGAGCAATGGAACTGCCCAAAACTCAGAAAGAAGTGAGAATGTTTCTAGGAGTTGTGGGTTACTGTAGACAATGGATTGTAGGATTTGCTGCACTGGCCAGGCCCCTGATAAACATGACCAAGAAAGGAGTAGAAGACCCCGTCAGCTGGGACAGTGAAAGTATGAATGCGTGGGTAACATTGAGAAATTGCCTATGTACCGCTCCTGCATTAGGTATGCCGGACTACTCTAAATCTTTTGAACTATTCTGTGACACCAGAGAAAATTGTGCTCTTTCAGTTCTGACTCAGGAGCACGGATTAGTTAGACGCCCAGTGGCCTATTTTTCGGCCACCCTAGATCCGGTGGCTGCTGGATTACCGGGGTGTCTGAAGGCAGTTGCTGCTACTTGTGTCAGTCTGGAACAGAGTGAGAACATTGTCATGGGACATCACGTCACTGTATATGTTCCTCATTCTGTTGTAATCCTGCTAACTAGAACTAAGACCCAGTACCTCACACCTAGTCGGCTGACTAAGTATGAAAGAATCCTGATTGGTGCTGAAAACGTCACCATCTCCCGGTGCAATGTCCTAAACCCAGCGACACTGTTACCTGTCCCCCTGGATGTAGAATCAGAAGAAGAAGGGGACCATAATTGCATTGATCTGACTGAGTTCAGTACAAAGCCCCGTCCAGACATTCGTGAAATAGCATTACTTGATGGGGATGAAACAATGTTCGTGGATGGCTCATGTTTAAGACATGAGAATGGGGGCCTGAGTGCTGCCTATGCTGTGGTTACATTGACGAAGACCATAGAGGCATCATACCTAAGCGAGGTGAAATCTGCACAAGTGGCAGAGCTCATCGCGTTATCCAGAGCCTGTAAGAGGGGTAAGAACAAAAGAATAACTGTATACACCGACAGCCAGTATTGTTATGGGGTTGTTCATGACTTCGGCCAGTTGTGGTTGCAAAGAGAATTCATGACTTCCTCCGGCACCCCTATCAGAAATGGAAAAGTGGTGCATAACTTACTGGAAGCTATCCAATTGCCCAAAGAATTGGCTGTGGTCAAGTGTGCGGCTCACAGATCAGGAAATGATGATGTGACCGCCGGTAATAGATACGCTGACCAAATGGCACAGTTTTGTGCCCGACATCAAATGTCTCTCCAAATTGCATTGTGGAGTGGAAACAGCTGCCAACTTATGTTGTTTGAGAATGTGTCAACGTGGGAAGAACTAAAGGAGTTGCAACAGGCAACAGACAGGCAAGAGAAAGGCAGGTGGGCAGCAAATGAATGCAAGTTGAGAGAGGATGGTGTGGTGGTAAATCCGGCTGGGGTGCCTGTACTGCCTGATAGCTTGGTAGACCCCATGGTCAGAATGATACATGAACCAACACATATGGGAAGAGACGCTATGTGTCGGGTGTTTGAACAGGTGTTCTGTAACTCAAAGTTCAGGAACCAGGCAGAAAGGTTTTGCCAGAGGTGCCTAGTGTGTCAGCAATTTAATGCAGGAAAAAAGACTGTAGTAAAACAGAGTACAATTGGGAAGGCAGTAGGTCCCTTTGTAAGAATGCAGGCAGACTTTGTAACCATGCCAAATTGCAAGGGATATAGATATATCCTAGTCATAGTTTGTCTGTTCTCCAGGTGGGTGGAGGCTTACCCAGCAAAGAAAATTGATGCCCTAACTACAGCTAAGCTGTTGCTCAGGGAGTTGATACCTAGGTATGGAATCCCAGAGACTATCGAAACGGACCAAGGTGGGCATTTTGCCAACGATGTGCTAGAAGAACTCTGTAAAGCATTCAAAATGAAGAAAAGACTACATTGTGCCTACCATCCAGAGGCTTCTGGAGTAGTGGAACAAATAAACGGCACCCTGAAGTCCAGGTTGGGAAAAATGTGTGATTCCACAAAAATGAACTGGATAGAGGCTTTACCCCTTGTGCTGATGAGTTTGAGAAGTATCCCGAACCGAAAGACTGGCCTGAGTCCCCATGAAGTGTTGATGGGAAGAGTGATGCGGCAGGCATGGGTACCCGGACACAAACTGCTAAGCATTTCTGATGATATGGTGCTAGAATACTGCAAGCAGCTGGGTGACCAAGTGCGTTCTCTCTCTCAGCAGATTGGAGAGACAGAAGACGAGTGGCCAAAGACTCCAGCACACAACTTGCGACCAGGAGATTGGGTGGCGTTAAAGAAACACACCCGGAGCAGTTGCCTGAAACCCAGGTGGGGAAAGCCACGACAAGTGATCCTCGTCACTACCACTGCTGTAAAGTGTGCTGGTGTACCGAAGTGGATCCACGCCAGCCACACGAAGCGGGTAGCTGGAGAAGACGCGACTGTAGCTGAAGGCAGCTCAGCTGATGAGGCTTCCGATGAGGAGAGTCCAGAACTAGCTGACATCGAACTGCCGAGCACCAGTCGAGACGTTGAATGGTATCCCGCCGACGACCCGGTTCATGATCCAATACGAACCAGGAAGTATTCCTACTTAGACAGTGAGTGGGATAGTCCAGGTGAGCTAGAAATAGACGAAGCAGATCAGGTCTCCGAGAATCACGTCACACCTGATCAGGAAGTAGGCCAAGTAGGGTCAGATCAAGGCATCGAGACTCCTCCTGGAACTCCTGAGTCTGGAAAGGGACAAATAGTAATTAGAGCTGACGTTCATGCAGAAGAAAACGAAGAGATCGAAGCGCATGAACAGGAACAGATAGAAATAGATCAATGTGCTCAGACACCAGAAATAAAACCAACTAAACAGAAAAAGAAAGTGCGGTTTGAATCTGAGCAGGGTCAGACTAGGGACCAGGCAGAAGAGATAGATGAAAGACCTGGAACTAGCCAGTCAGGTAGGGAAACAGATGTGCCACAACAAAAAATAAAAAGAGTGCACGAAGAAGGGCAAGTTTCCTCAACTACTGGGAGGAAAGGAGGCAGAAGTGCACCCCGATACGTAAAAAGACTGAGGCTCAGACTGAAGACAGTCACAGAAAACGACAAAGACCGAAAAAGGGCTCAAAGTGAAAGAAGGACAGCCCAAGGAAAATCGCTGAGAAAGAGCGACAGAATAAAGAAACAGAGCAAACGGTATCGAAGCCCTGAGTGGACTTACTATGTGTTGGAAGAAATAGACGAACCACACCATAGTGGCAACAGTGAAGACGAGTCCATTGCTGATCGAAGCTCTGACGAAGACCCTCCTTGAAAAAACCCAGAAGTGAGCCTTGGGTGCAAAGAAACGAAGAGGGGCAGCGAAAGCCACCTGTAAGCTAAAATGTCTGATCCGAGTGTCTCTGGGAGATCCAGATGTGGGTGTCTAAAAACTTGCTGTAAAGTATGCTTATGTAGCGTAGCTGTGCTAATAGTAATATGGATAGGACTAACAATCTTCTTACCGTTTATGATAAGTAAGAATCCTAACCTTTCCCCTACTGAACCTGAGGCAGTAGACGTAGGGGCTGACCCGACTGCAGAAACACCACGAAGCTTAGAAAGACGCGACAAACTAGTAGGCTCGACACACACACGACCTAACTTAGAAGCATCAGATGAGGATGGACTACATTTTCACAAAATGAAAAACAGAACACACCTAAATGTTTTTGCTAACTTGTTAGTGCATTACGTAGAAGCTATGGAAATAGAAGACTGTTATGTCTGCATGAAGCTACCTACCTCTGTAGCTGAAGGTGTGACATATCACCACCTACCGTTAACCTATGGAATTTCCTGTAGTATTTTAGCTAGCTTGTTCTATAGAAGCACCTTGCAATACTATTATTCAAATGATGACGTAGTTTTTTCTGAACTTCCTGTTAGAAAACACTTGAACCGTGTACATACTACAAGTGACGTGACCCGTTATATGGGAGAATATTTTCTGACTATAGGTAATATAGATTTAAATGAAGCAAGAGAATCTAATCTGACCTGCTCTCTGCAAGAGCAGGAAAAGATGTTCATAAAGATGGCAGACAGAAGGAGAGAAAAGTTTCAAAAGAAAGCAAATGACGAAAAAGATAGAGTCCCTAGGTGGGCTGAACACATGGATAACACCTCGCAAGGCGAAGCTAATCCTGCCTTGTTGCTGGATTTTGAACGAAAGGGGAAACTTTGTATCCATAGGGAAAAGACAGAGTACTATAACAATGAATTCATCGGTTCCAGCGAGTGTGAACATAATTACAAGGTAATTGGAGGTTGGGGTTTCAAAAATGGGTCAGAACCTGTGTTTCCCGGAATATATTATATATGTGGGAACAAGGCTTATTTCAAATTGCCGGATCACTGGTATGGAAGCTGCTACTTTGGCATTGTTTTCCCGAAAATATACCATGTGAATAATGCAGCTGGAAGCGATGAAGAAACTAATGGCTTAGTGCGTAGTAAGCGCGAAAGTGTAGGTGAAGTTATAGGTGATATTTTCAGTGCACTGATACCTGGAATGGGGGTAGTTCTGAACACCCATAGAATCTGCAAATTGTCTACAGTAGTGGACCGGTTATCAACGGACACTGCTGCTGGATTCCTGCTGGTCAATACTGAAATGGTTGCGATCAGATCAATGGTTTAACAAAACCGTCTTGCCCTTGACACCCTATTAGCAAAAGAGGGCGGAGTCTGTAGAATGCTGAAGGCGCAACATTGTTGCACTTACATTCCAGATAAAAGTATCGAATTAAAACAATATGTGAAGAACATAACTAATTTGGAAAAGGAACTCAAACCATTGGAGGTTGACAGTGCCTGGACAAGACTGACTGGAGGTCTCTCCTCTATAGGTAGTTGGTTTGCTAACCTAGGTAGAAACCTGTTGTGGAAAATACTGATGCCAATAGTTGTGATAGGTATAATTATATTGATTATTTTTGTCTGCTGCAAATGTCAGAAGTGCAAAAGGAAATACACAGTAAATCAGAGAGGGGTGAAAAGAAATATTGATGAACTGGAATTAGAAGAGGTAAAGAATACAATCTATAAAAAGGCGAAAAATCACCACTCTCATAGAGAAGCTGAAAGAAAACTGAACAATAAATTTATTGAAATTGAAATGAGTGATGTGGATGAGTGAGAAAAAGTTGGCATCTGTTTCCATTATGTAGTGATGATAGTAAATATCATCAAAGAGGGGATTGATGGAGCAAGGATTTGCACGTGAAGCGCCTTGCCCCGTACAAGAACCTCGCCAAATGTATAATATTACTAAAAATCATTGTTGTCGTTTATTACACGTTTTTCCAAACACACGGGTGTCCCCGGATGCTTGCCTGTATGTCTTTTATATATTAACGAAGCTTGCACTAAGGAAAATGGCTGCTTCGCTGAAATTCAGTCTGCGCATGCGTCGGTCATACCCATGTGATGTGACGCACTCGCATTCTGGAGGGAGTTCTGTGCACATGCGCACTATTACTAAAATGGCCGCTTGACTCTCACCATGCTCTCTGCTATTGCTGCTGCTTTAGCCTATCTATCTTTTCGCACTAAACTTTAATGCTATAGTCATTATAAAGTAAGGGTTGGATAAGATTTTTTATGGTATACAGTGTGATCATTCTGGATGTGATATTAATTTGTTTTCGCTTACTTTTCATGTACCGCGTCTTTTGGGGCTGGGAGTTCTTAAGATACACCATATTTGAAGCGCCTCTGGGTTTTGCCATGTGACCTGGGAGAAACTCGACTGCGCAGAAGCTGAACCAAGCCAGCTGGCTCCTGAAGCAAAATGCGCCTGAGAACCCAGCACACAATGTGGACAATCACCTTGAATTTAACAGACTTTGTTGCAACCGTCTTATGCGCTCATATTTTCTGTTGTACTCTATGGATGGGAACGTGAACCCAGGGGGCGGGTATGCAAACCTGAATATTAAATCTGGGAAAGCTGAATTTTAGGAGGTGGTAATGATCGCACCACCTCTCCTGACCAATCAAAATATGGGAAACTGTCACTTGCAACATTAGTGGGTGGTCTGAGGGACCCCAAAATGGTATAACTACTCTAGTTTGGCTTATGGAAATTGTCCGACTTGTCCGAGTAGCAGACCTGTCACTGACCCTACGATCTCAATAGGTGCTCAATCTGAAAGTGCTGCGGAGCACTTTGTCCATACTTTCCACAAGCTCCTAAGGGGTGGAAATTCTTAAGTGCTGGCGAAGCACTTTGCTGGGAGATTCAAAAATCCAATCGGGGTTTCTGGCGGATTACTTGCAGAAAGGGGTAACGCAGGCGTTGCTGTCCGAAGCTGTGGGTGTTGGTCGTTCCCTGGGAGGCCCAGTCCTTTGACCCGAACCTGAGGGGTATCCTGTCCTGATCTGTCCGTGGGTTGTACCTGTTCGCATTCTGGTGTGCCTTTTCTGAGGGTCCTTGTCCCCGTCTTCCCAACTGACCCGTGGCCAGGGTTGGTCTCAAATCTGAATTAGGTAAATATTGTTTGTGGGTTTGCGTATTCTCTGTAATCTGTTTTCTCTCTCTCTCTCCCATCTCTCTTTCGTATAAACTATTAAAGCATTCTACCTGTGATATTGCTCTATTGCCGTTGAAACATCCAGTATATGTGTCTGATTTAGTTGGGTTCCTTCTCTCCCCCCCCCTCCTTTAGGAGCTCATTGACTTTGTCATAAATAATAGCTTGTTCCCATTTTTCCCTTTCCTTTAGTGGTTTGCAGTGAACATAGTAAGAATAGTCTTAAGTGATAAGGATAAGTACATGTTTTAGGTCCCTCCACAACTCTTGTTTTAGTATAAAATTGCAGTGATTAGTTCTATGCCAACCCCACCTCTAGTTTTCCAATATATCTTAATGGTCGTGATTTTCTTCGTGCAAAGTTACCTATTGGTGTTGATATTAATGTTTGACATAGTGTTCTGCATATCGCTTATTGTCTTGCCATCTTCTTTTTGAATTTTCATATAAAGTGTTAAAATTCATCAGGTGTCTGTGGTCATTTTACAGAAAAGTGGATAAAATATATGGACGCAAAGAAATGTTTTAAGGTCCTGTCTACTATTTTCCCTTTTAGCTCTAGGTCCATCGTAAGTTTGTGCCTGCGGTAAGTCAGGTGCATGGTAAGCAGAGGTAATTCTGAACCATTGATTACTCATAGTAGCGTGCCAGGATCTCACCCGGTTCACGAGAATCGCTGATTGAAATCAAATGCACGCCGGGGCCCAGTGCGTGTAAGAAATTGGTGACCCGGGTGAACTGCGCGCTCTATCAGGAGCACAAACACTTCCTTGAAGTATGCATTACATACCTTTTAATGGACATGTTTCTGTTCATACTTATAAGGAAGACTTCCTGCAACTGTCTATTCTGTGTTGATTTCCAGTATCATATAGACTTTCTTTACTTTTTCTTTGTAAGTGACTGGACTTTGTTAGTGATCAAGCAATTCACAATTTCTGAAGCACACGCATATTATAACAAAAGTAGTACAATAATATAAAAGAACAAGAATGGGCACGAATGTTGTTTTGACTAGTCCCTTTGCACAGGGGTTGTTTTCTGGGCTTGCACCATGTAAAGAAAACATTGTATAATATACTGTACATTACAACTTCGGTATTTGTATTACTTCCAGCCCTGATGAAGTCGTGGGGTTCATACCCAAAAACGACGAAACGCGTTGGCTTAAGGGAGTGGAAGACCCTGTTAAAATAAAGAAGAAACAATGCCCAATCTACTACTTTCTTGTTCTTTTATATTAGTGTACTACTTTTGTTATAATATGCGTGTGCTTCAGAAACTGTGAATTGCTTGCTCAATCTTTGATTGAATCTTGGGGAATTAGGGTGGATTTTCCCCTATTGGGTGCACCGCGGGATTTCTGTAATAACTAGTGCTGTATACGTTTTTGTAAATCTATGTGAGTGCCTGATGATCCTCTTCACCCAACGGAGTTAATTTTGTTAGTGAGCAAAACTAAAATGTTTTCCCATTTCTGACGAGTTATCTAGAGTGTGAAGTAACAACTGCTTACCACATGACCTGCTGAACTTAGTAGTTTAGTGTTAGTCTTTAGCTGAGCTACCTTTGATATGGGATCTTGACAACCCAAAGTCAAGTCTATATTGATGAGGCAGCAGCAGCTACATGCAATGTGTACAGAAGGGTCATTAGTATGAACGTCAATACTCCAAAAGGCCAGGGGTAGCACAAGTGACATCACATGCTTATACAAAGATACACAATCCCACATCCAGACATTCTCCCTTACATAAACACTCTCACTTTCACGCATGCACACAACATACATTTTAAAACATTTTTACTTTTCTCTGCTGCCAAAGAGGGTTACAGTCCACCTAATTGTACTCCATCTTTTATTACACTAATAGTGAATAAGTTATTATTATTCACTATTAGTGGGATAAAAAAAAGACAAAAAAGGAGATTAGAGCACCAATGATGTCCATAAGGCCGAGCTGCCCCTATGTACCTGGCATTGGTTTTGCTAACTCTAAGGCCAGATGTCGCAAAAGCATGTTCTCGGGGTCACAAGGGGCAAGACAGGGGTCACAGGTGCGACCTCTTGAAACTCCTATATGGCGTTAACTTAAAACACTTGATTTTAATAACAATATATATATTTCATATACAATATATAATATACTTATGGAGGGTCTAAGCCAGCTCTCTCCATCTATTGGGCTGTTGTTGTGTCATTCACATTCAATAAAACAAGCATCTACAATGGCCCAGTGCTTGCAGCCAAAGCCAGAAATATTGGCTTTGCCAATATTTGTTGTACTGGAGGTGTTGCCTGCTTCCTCCTGACGTAGTTCTATGCCACTCTAGGAAGTTGTTGTGCCATAGTTTGAAGTCCACTAGGCCATGACCAGTGATCAGCAGTGCAACAGAATGGTCCTGACCCAGATTTAAAACACCAACTGTGCGTGTAAGTTCAAATTATATATATACAAAACTGACGATTTACAAGTGCAAGGTCTTCACAGAAGGTCAATTTGCACTCACAAATCGATTTATCTTTGCATAATATTCCCTAAGTATAGTGTAATATTACCCCTGAGTGCATCTCCTACAAGAAGTGTAGGAAAATCCATGAAGAAGCTAGTCTAGAAAGTTTGGTATTAACCACAACCTAGAAATTTGTGGATGTTCACTATTATCTCCTCCACCAATTCTTACAATAGAAACTGGGAGAAAGTTCCTTTCCAGGATAGGTATACGAAAGGAATCTTTCCAAAATGTATGGGGCTTTAGGGAGAGGAGTTTCCCCACAGAGAAAACAAAATTACTTCTCCTGTTCAAATGTACATGATGTACAATTACGAATATAATTGACTTCATCCTATCCATGAGTGATCTGTCCTTATTCACTCATTTTGTCATGATTCGACAGTAAATTTCAGAAGATTAGCGTTTTTTGCCTTAGACATATACTTAAGAATGCATACTAAGGGCCTTATTATGAGTTTGGCAGTGCAGTAGCAGGACCACCCACTGCCACACTTCCAAACCCATGTAGGAACCGCCCACCAAATCAGGAGTTTTTTCCTTGTCTGGCAGTCAGTTCTTTGGCATTCCCAGGGCTGTGGGAAAATCAAAGGCAGTGCCTGCACAGCATGAACTGCTACAGTCCAAGATCCAAGGTGATCCTCTGCAAAACCAGGTTGTTTTGTGTTCGATAATTTGTGAGGCCTCTACAATATAATTTGGTCCTTCCCTGTCACAGGCCCTTGGGCCACCAAAACAAGTGAGGTTGCTTTTCTATCGGGAGACCTGGGGAAACGCTGGGTGGTAGAAAGTTTGTGTGGGCCCTGTGATTCCACATCATTCCCATACAGAACTGTGAGGAAAATTAGATTTTTTAGCTAAAATTGACGTTTGCAGGGTTTTCTGGGTAAAAAAATGTTTGGGGATCCACTCAAGTCACACCTCCCTGGGCTCTCCAGATGTCTATTTTTCAGAAAAATCTGGGTTTGGTAGCTTTCACTACATAGCCGCTGAGCCAGGGACCAAAAACGCAGGGTTCTCCCTTGAAAAACAGGTTGTTTTGTGATAGATAGGGATCACCTGCGTTTTTGGTCCCGGGCTCGGCGGCTAACTAAGAAATATCACTAATCTGACCCCAAGGGAGGCAGAAAGGGACAAAATGTGCGCACAAAAAAAGGGGAATGGAATGAGCCTATCTGCTCATTTCAGTTTCACTTTCAATGTAATGACGTCAGCACACCATGCACACGATCGTCATTACATTGAAAGAAATAACATGCCTCTTGAGGTCTGGGAAGCTCTTCCACAGCTACTTAGACAAAAAAATAGAAAGTAATTCCCTCGGCTGTATACAGCAGAGAGATTTCTGGGTGGTGCACATAGGACGTAAGGGTTATGTCCTCGGCACACCAGCGCCACAGCCAAGGACGTAACCGTTATGCCCTCATCATACACAGGGTTAAAATAAACTACATGCTGTCTTTGTTTACTTTCATTTTTAGTCATGGATCATGTACGCAGCTCTTGAACACATTTAAAAGTGCTTTCTATTTACAATTGTTGCTTCGAAATATACACAGATAAGGGCTAAAAATACTAGCTTTGGGTGATTTTGCTTATTTTTGTACCAGTCGGACCATTAAAATGCCTGTTGTGCCAGTAGAAAACCGGTTAGGTTGTAACCACAACTATATGTAGCCTAGCATTTCAGTGTGATAAAACAGAGACACAGGACTCCACTAGCTGGTCAGTGAGGCCTGTGGAATGTGGTCAGTTCCTACAAGGCAAAAGCATATATTACGTTTCCTGTCTTACGTAGAATGAAACATAAATAGAATTGTGAATGGGATATACCTGAACTCTTTCTAGATCTAGATGGAACAGGTAATGAATAAAAACTAAACACAAACAATAAGTATCTTAAAATAATATGAAGAATTTGATTACAATAACTACTCTAGTTTTGTTACTATACATTCTCCTGTGAAGATGAATTATAGGCTCTACTTGAATTCTGTGAATTGACAAGATAACCAGTATCATTAATGAATATATTGGCTTCCTTGTTTCCAGGTGTATTTATTGTCAATTCTAGTGGGGTTTTATGGTGGGTTTTTTCCAAGGTTTAAAACATGTGGGGGTGTCATTGATTACTCTTTTTTTGCTATGCAAATAATTCCTCAGTGATGTTTTTCCAGAGCCTATAAAAACCCTGGCTTTTATTTCTTTCCTTCCATTATTCATTTATAGTGGCAATTCTTCCTTCTTCCTTTCCTGATCCTAATTCCCTTGTCTGTGATTTTTCTTTGAATTTGCTCTTACAAGTAACTTTTCATTATATCCCTGACTAGACTGCCTGTCCGATTTCCCAGCACTCTAACTCTTCTTTCCAGCATTTCAGTCCCACTCCACTTCCAGGATGGACATGGATGGGCACATGTTTTCACTTCATTAATGTCCAGATTTACAAAGCCTTTGTGCTGTCCTTGTGCTCTGCAAAGCGACGCATGGCAAGAGAAAGAGTTAAGTACGATTTACAAAGCCTCACAAGGGGCAACTTGTGTGACTTTGTAGAGAATGTAATGCAATGCAGCTTACTTGGGGCCATATGTATCAATGTTAGGTTTTGTGATTCTCAAATAGCACATTTTTGAGAATCGCTATTTGAGAATCGAAAAACGCTATGTATGTATTATTTGCAATACATCTTGCGAATCCTACATATTCCTTAATTGCGAATTGCAAATTGCAATTCGCAATTAAGGCATACCTCCCCATTCTTTCCTAAGGGCCCTGAGGCCCATAGGAATGAATGGGAAGGCATTCTCAATTTGTGATTCTCAATTAGAGACTCGCAAATTGAGAATGCAATTTCAAGTGTGCCAGGGTGTCAAAAGGACACCCTGTTGCACCCCTGAAATGAGCATGGGTGCACATGTGGCGCACATATGTGTGTGCGCCACAAGCCACTTTGAAAAATGCAAAAATTTGCATTTTTTAAAGAAATATCAAATTACCACCAACCTGTATTTGGTGGTAATTTGCAATTCTTATGCCATATTTGCACAACTTGGGTGCCTCATACATTCTATTTAAGGAATCACAAATTGCAATTCCTTAAATGCATTTGCAAGATAAGGAATCGCAAATTTTGCGATTCCTTATTTTGCGAGGCAATTTTTCTTTTATACATACCATTAGGCCTAATTGCGATCGCAATTTTGAATGATACATATGGCCCTTGGTGCTGTGTTTTGCTACATTTCATAGTGGTAGGCCTTCCATGGATCAAGCATGGGCGTTACCGAGCATCCGTCCTTGGAATTTAATGCAATCCCAGATTTACTGAAATTAGTTAAGCTACGATTGCATCAAAACGGTGAGCTATGCCAACCATGGTATAACTGGGAAAAATATATGTGTTTCTTCTCATGCATAGAAAGAGAAAATAGCATCTAAGAATAGTTTTTGTGCAGGAAGGTATCCCTTAAAATCAATCCTGCCTGTAACTCAGGCACCCTTGCACCACAATGCATGGGTACCTGCATTGGCAGCCTTAAGTGTACAAGACAGGTAGAGAGCTGAAGTGCACAATATCTTTTTAGATATGGCACTGTTCAGCTCTCTTCCGTTAACATACTGCAGGACAGCAACTTTGCTTGCTGCCCTGTGTTGAATGACCTTATATGTCCCTAAGATGTGATTGCAACATATGAAAGATTAATGGTGGGCATTTAACACTCCTTCCTGCAACTCTCTTCTTTAGACAAATGATAAAGACAAGTTAAAATAATTTTTTCCCCCTCGAACCTTAAATTCTTGGGTTCTCAGTGATCTGTTAATGTAAACCAGTATAACACTGCCCTATTCTTTGCCTCAAGATATCAAGAAGCAACTTTCCTAATACATGTGAAATCAGTGTCAAATCTGAGCCTATTTCTAATCTACCTGATTACTAAGGGAGTAGCCTGCTAAGGAACAAAGGGGCATATTACCAACAACTAGCGATAATTATCGCTATGTTGGCTTAGCGGCAATATTTTTATCGCCGAGCTGCGGCGATTTTTATCGCTTAGGAACCTTGCTATTATCAAGGTTTATCTCCTAAGCGATAAAAATCGGCCGATATGCATGAATATCGCTGGAAAGTCAGCGATATTCATGCATTACCGAGCTAATGCTCTTAGCCATGTTATCCACCTACCATTGGATAACATGGCTAAGAACTGCTCAGGGGCAGGTGTTAGCTTTTGGAGATATTCGCGCTTAGCGCGAATATCTCCAAAAGTTGGTAATAGGAAATAGCGATGTTAGCGACTGTTTCCAGTCGCTAACATCTTGGCACGCCCACTTTGCATGTCATTAGTGATAAATATCTCTGACATGCAAAGCGGGGCCCAAGATGGTTGCTATCTCCTACTAGCTGTCGCTAACTGGTGTTAGCGACAGCTAAGTAATAGGGAGATAATTTTATCTCCACTTTCTTAGCTTTTAAAGCCAAAAAAGCGGAGATAAACCCCCTTGATAATATGGCCCAGTCATCCATAGCACAGGGTCTTTGGTGACAGAAAATTCTGTTGCTGGTTAAAAAAAAGCAGCTGAGATAGTAAAGAAACCTCACGACCTACAGGATGACTTGGGTCATATGCCTTCATAGATATTTTATATTGTTGGGCCATGCCTATGGGGTTGGTGTTATTTGAAAGACTGCTAAGCATTAATTTTTAACAAGCATGGAGGCTTTTGTATATTTGAAAGCAGTGCTCGAACTGGTAACCTGCTGTGCATGTGCGAGAGTTACGAAAGGTACATTAACCTTGTAGTCTGTGTAGCTTTCTCTATTCTAGTGGATTTTCAAGCTTGCAGAGAAAGAACTCTCACAACTCAATATGCTAATACATATACACTGTGGTTTCTACATGTGGTTTTAACTATTGTCAGTTCTTGGCTCAGCACCATCAGTTTCAACCTTCATCTTGACATGAAGGCAGTAGGAAAGAGAGAAGAACTTGCATGTCATGAACACATTTTGAAGGTTAAGAGTCCATGCATCAGTTTTGGCTCAGATTGTTCTGTCTGCAGCACATACTAGAATATGAAGAACAATGGCTGCCTCTTTGTGTTTCTGAGCTCCACTGTCTGCAGTTTGGATGTTAACTCACAGATTTTCTGAGTAACTGTATGTGCTGTATGAAGCACAGTTTCAGCTAAACCAGTGCTAGGGGCACTTCTGGATCTGTGAATGGTTGCTGAAGATGCTCATGATATGGCCTTGACCTTTTGTAAGTGGACTCCTGTAGGCATGTTTTTCAGAGCATGACAAAAACTACAGGAGGTTTGATTACAGAGCTTTAACAGATGACAAATTCTTACCATATCCTTAGGCACAGTGACCTTTTTTGCCACTTTATTGATACCTGAGTTCTCAGATATGAAAGCTCCGTCCTGCTTTCAGATAATGAAGATTGCATCATTTTGGTGCCTCTTGAGGTGGACTGAGACCCTGCTGATAGTTCAACTGTAAACCTGCATGCTATTATACAGCAGTGTAAAGTGAACAGTGAGCTGAAGCCATATAAGCTGAGGCATGCTTCCAAAACAGGAAAATAAAATGACCCAATTATCATTATTAAACATTACTATATAGGAATTTATGAAATATGCATTTGATTATAGTTATTAGTGGCTTTTTTACAAAGCCAATAGGTCTGCTTTATAACTCTTGATGTGCTGACTCCTTAATAAAGCCAACCACTTTTCATATTTGAACCCTTTGAAAAAGTCAATAGGTCTGCCTTACTTAAAATAACCCCCTTTATATTGCTAACTGACATAGTCATCAGTGGGTGCAGCAGGGGGTTGGAAGCTTGGCCTGACCACAGGCCATGCCGAGCTTCCAACTGAATACGGCCATAGGCCAGGCGCAAGGGGGGTTGGATGCCTGTGAGGGCTTTGTCTCAGGGCCTGGGGTTATTGGGTGTTGTAATATTATGTTACTTTACATTTTATATATATATATATATATATATATATATATATATATATATATATATATATATATATATATATATATATATATATATATATATATATATATATATATATATATATTACCTACTGGCGGTCGCCAGTAGGTAGTTATAGTTACTACCTAGTTTCCATGGAAAAATCTTTTTTTGATTTGCTAATAACTTTGGCGTCGTTTGACGAATCTTCGCGAAATTCTCCAAAACAAATTTCTATACAGGTGAGCTCCTATCCTGAAAGTTTGAGGGTGATTCGTCAAGCAGGGGCTGAGAAAAAAAGGGGGTCCCAAAATGCATTTTCCCCATGTTAATTTCCATAGGAAGTTTTGCGACGAGCTACAGCCCGTACTGCTCAGCGGAATTTCCCCAAATTTGGCAGAAAGGAAGAGCTTGGTTCAGAAAGCAACCTTTTTTTTAAATAGTGTAAATCCGTTCAGTAGTTTTTGAGAAATTCAAAATATAAAAGTAAAAAAATCAATCTCCCATTGGAAATTTTGTGCAAGGCTACAGCCGAAACTACTGAACAGTATTACCTCAAATTTGGCAGAAAGGTAGAGTTAGGTTCAGAAAGTAACTTTTTTTTAAATGGTGCAAATCTGTTCAGTAGTTCCCGAGAAATTGGAAAAATAAAAGTGTTGATATCTGGTCCCTAGCACGAGCTTCGCTGTGATTGGCTGCCAACATTCCAAACCAGGAAGTCTTGGCAGCCATCTTGTGACTCGGTAGAACCGTGTCACCAGAAAACAGATAAACAAAGGTATAAAACAAGAGAAAGGGGCAGGGTAGAAACACCCTGACCTCCTAGGCCTGCTCAGGGGGTCCCAGAAGGACCATTAGGACCAAATAAAGCATTTTTATAAAAAAGAAATATTGGCGCAATTTGCGCTGGCCTCAAGGGTTCCCACGTTTTATTTTAATGAGATCCCGGGGTGGGCTAGGTCCCGGGGGCATTTCTTAAAAAATAATAGCGGGACTTGCTAGGACTGCAGGAGCCCGCTGGGGTCAGCGCAGTCCCGGGGTTTCACTCATGTTGGGAGGGGGTTGTGCGGCCCCCCCCTGGAGCCCTCCACCTGCTCGTCGTTTGATGAATCTTTATGAAATTTTCCAAAAAGTTTCTCTTTTTTGATCAGCTCCTATCTTGAAAGTTTAGGGGTGATTGGTCAAGGGGGGGCTGAGAAAAAAGGGGGGTTCCGAAAACGTGTTTTGTCAATGCATTTTCCATAGGAAACTTTAGACAAGGCTACATGTCAAACTGCTGAACGGAATTACGCCAAATTTGGCAGGGAGAAAGGTCTTGGTCCAGAAAGCGAGCTTTTGTTGACATGGTATAAATCCGTTCAGTAGTTTTTGAGGTAATAAAGGGAGAAAATATATATATATATATATATATATATATATATATATATATATATATATATATATATATATATATATATATATATATATATAGAATGTGTCTAAGCTTGAAACAACATAAGTTTTAAAAATAAGAGATTACATAAATGTGCTTTGAAATGAATGAAATAGCCACTTACCCTATATACACTGTTTAAAAGTGTGTTTTCACTTTCCATTAATCAGTGCTTAGCAAAAAAATGTAAAAAAATGAGTATTTAAAGGTTCTCTATACCAAAGTACCGTTATGTGATCAAGGGTAGTTCCTACCCGAAACGCGTCATGCCAGAGAGAAACAGAAGGTGATAATAAACTGACCTTTGAAACTGGGAAAGCTGTGTGGTGGTCCTTGTGTCCTGCATGCCGAGCTGGGAGAAGCAGGAAGGAGTGGTTGGTATATATATATATATATATATATATATATATATATATATATATATATATATATATATATATATATATATATATATATATTACCTACTGGCGGTCGCCAGTAGGTATATATAGTTAGGATTTTTTCTCTATGGGATTTTTGAAAATTCTATGTCTAATAACTTTGGCGTTTGTGGACGGAATCGGCTGAAATTTTCAGGAAAATGGCACATTTAGTTTCTGAGCAGCTCCTGAAAATCTGGGGGGGGTTCGTCAAGGGGGGGCCGAGAAAAAAGGGGGGTCCCAAAACGCGTTTTTCCCATGTTAATTTCCATAGGGCGGTTGGCCTCACTTTTAGCCCGAACGGCTGAATGGATTTCCACGAAACTTGGCAAAATTGTAGGGACTGTTAGCCCGATGTGCCTTTGCTAGGTCTCAATATATGTGCTTCAGTGGATTTTGAGAAATTAACGTTTAAAACAAGATATATATCTGTAACAGCGCTCCGGGCTGCGCTCCGGTCCGCTTACTTTTCGCGAAACGGAACTTTGCGATGCGAAGCTGATTGGCTCTCCGGTGTCTGTCAACATTCTAAACAGTCCGGAGCGGCCGCCATCTTGTCTCTCGGTAGGATCGAGAGAGAGGAAGAGGTCAAAACAAAGGGGGAAATTACCATAAGGGGGCATAGTAGATCCTCGTTGACCCCCTAGGTTTTATGTGGAGGTTTTAAAAGGGCCCAGGAGGGTCAAAAAAAAAATTTTTTTTTTTTTGGGCGTGGTGAGCGCCAAGTTCGCTAACCGGGAAGCGTTCTGGGCAGCGTAGTATAAGGATAAAAGAATGATAGACTTTTCTAATACTGTATGTTAATTGTTTGTTGTTTTTGTTGTTTTTTTTTGTTTTCTTTATTTTTAAAGTATTTTTTTTATTTTGATTGTGTTTCATAATTCATTAAATTTTCTAACATTTCAGTGTCAGAAATTTCAAAATTGAATATAGGGTGTAAATTGTCCTCATTTTGAAGCAGGTTATCCACTGCTTCAACACATTGTAGTAGTTCCTGGTCTCTACTTTGATCCATAAAATCATCATTTTTTTCTTGGCTGCTCTCCTCCAGTACAATTGTAAATTTAACTTGTTGCTCGCCTTCCATTTTGCCTGAAATTTTGATTAAAAAAATATATATTAGTAGAGATAGGGCACTGTTGGGATTAATTTTAGATAGGCAGTTTTTATCAGTGAATTTATCTTTTGGCAGTGTATATTATCAGAGTGGAAATAGGACTATAAAAAAGTGTATGTGATTTAACCAAGACAAGCCTAACTCCATTCATAACTATAACAGAGAAGTCTATCTAAATCTATAACTACTATAGAGGGATAGTATATATCTATCAGAAAAAGTCTACCATATTAAGTTATAGTGCACAATATACTTCAGTTTTAAAAATAACAACTTACATTCACAAACAAGTTGAATTGTTTGATAGCTATTCAAATGTGATGTACAAGTACAACAAGAAGTAGCAGTCAAAATGGCTGTGTTTTCTTCTCCTCCTTTATATATATACAGGTATATAACCAATCAAATGTCAGATAATAAAAGTAGAAAATGAAAGTAACATTTTCATTGGTTGTCAATTCTAACACTTCAGATGTGTTTTGTGAAGTAATTTACCTCACGGTACTTAGAGAGGTCTACAGGCTTAATGGCTAAATGGAATTTCAATCAAATTTGTGAAAATGAAAGGGATTGTTATGTAGTATGAGCTAATCTATATTTGGTGAGAGTGTCTCTAGTCGTTTTTCTGTAAATTACTTTCCCACCTTTTTTTTGGACCGCTTCCCGGGAAGCGGCTCGGTTCGCGAACTTTAAGCGTCACGGGGTCCACCATTTTGTGTTTCGGTCGCATTAAGATACAAGATGGAGGACAAATAATGTTTAGACTGGGTAGAAGGGGTCATGGTAGACTTATCTTGACCCCCTAGGTTTTCTGAGGGTGGCTGAGGAGGCTTATATGTGCGGAAAAAAAACATTTTTTTAAAAAATTCCGCGAGGTTAGCTTTCGGTTCGCGAACCGGGTAGCGCCCCGGGGAGCGTAATTTGTGGAAAATTAGTGAAAAAAGTTAGAAAAAAATAATAATTGTGAGTGATCAGATGAAGGGTAGCTCTGAGAAGAGCTTTTGGATTTATGGTACATTTAGGTACTTATAAGTAGGTACCAATGCACAGTCTTAAATTCAGAATGAAAATTCTGTTGCCCTCATCTGAGAAGTGAACTCCATCTCCTCTGTAGATATCTTGCATGTAGTAACGCAAGTTATTGTTGTACAAGGAGCCCATTCCATGGTCTCTCATGTAAGCTGAAACAGATTTGTTTACATGCTTCCTCGCTTTCTCAATTTGTGGACAAAATTGGTTGGACCACCTCCATTTCTGTCTTTGGCATATATTGGAATATACCAAGGCAGTTTGAGGTAAAAGTGCCATTAATTGCTCAAAGGTGTCCTTTAAAAGCATTTCCAGACCTACTCCAGTCAAAGTGCCCAAATCATTACCTCCACAGTGCACAATTAACAGGTCAGGTTTTGGCAAATGCATAAAGGTTTTCACCAATGGTATCAATTGGTGACATTTTAATCCTCTTTGGCCCAACCACTTAATTTCCACATCTTGTAAATTGAGGTTAGGTAAATTTCTGTTCTCAGCATACCTTTGAGCCCAGTGGATGTAACTATGTCCAACAATCCAGATTTTAAACATGGTGAGAGAAGGTTGTGCTGCAGTCAGATGAAGTGTGGTAATGAAAGGGCAGTTGAAACAGTAGGAGTTTGTAAAGAAAAAAAACTGTGGAGTTTCAGTGCTAATGATTCATTAGCAGTGATTGGTGGATTTCCATTTCTGAAAACAGAAGGTTAGGGTGCATGGATGTGTTCTTTGAAAGATGCAATTTGAATGGTCAAGGAAAAAACATTTAATGAAAGATTGTACTGGATACGCAGGTGCACTGAGAGTTCAGAGTTCAATTGAAACATTGTTGTGTGAATTTGCAAACATGAGAGGTCTTCCAGGAGGTGGTTGCTATGGAAAAAAGGCAGAGAGGGCAGAGGGGGGAAGGGTTTTGATTTGAAAAAAGTGAGGGAAGAGTTATGATTGGCTAATATGAGAGATATGTGTAATGAATATCTGTATTTCTGTGCTTTCAATAGCTGCAGCCTCTGGAGTGCATCCTGTTTGATCTGCTCAAGACAATTTGGTGTATTTCTGAGACTGTTTTGAAACTCAAAAAGTATTTGCTAAGGTGAGAAAATATTTATTTAATTTAGAAAGAGAATAGTATGATTTAAGGAGAAAATGATGAAGAAAGCTGTGTTTTTAAAATGTGGCTTTGTCTCAAGTGAAATACAAATAGATTTTGTTTCTTTGAGAAATTGTAATTGCATATTCGGTTTAGCATTCTGGCATGCAGTAACACAAGTTATTGTTGTACATGGAGCCCATTCCATGGTCTCTCATGTAAGCTGAAACAGATATGTTGTGTTTAAAAACGATTTTTGAAAAGAATTACATTTTTGGATATGTTCTGCTAGAGCTTCATAGGTTGTTTGGGTCATATTTATAAGGCATTTGAGTGTCTAGGATGTTATTTTTCCCTTTTTAAATGGAAAGCGTTCTTCATGGGGCAAGTTTGTTGTAAATATGCTCCCACCTGTGCTTTGCAAATTTAGATTTTGATTATGGGAGTTACATAGCCATGTTAATAATGTCCCAAAAATGGTGCAAGGGCATTCAATAAAACGCTTTCATGTGTCTCAAGGACATTTTCAGTCATTTCTTCTTGAATGCAGGTATACAATTGATTTATATGCTGTGTTTAAAAACGATTTTTTCAAATCAATTACTTTTCTGGATATGTACTGCTAGAGCTTCATAGGTTGTTTTGGGTCATATTTATAAGGCATTTGAGTGTCTATGATGTTATTTTTCCCTTTTTCAATGGAAAGCGTTCCTCATGGGGCAAGTTTGTTGTAAATACGCTCCCACCTGTGCTTTGCAAATTTAGATTTTGATTATGGGAGTTACATAGCCATGTTAATAATGTCCCAAAAATGGTGCAAGGGCATTCAATAAAACGCTTTCATGTGTCTCAAGGACATTTTCAGTCATTTCTTCTTGAATGCAGGTATAAAATTGATTTATATGCTGTGTTTAAAAACGATTTTTTCAAATCAATTACATTTCTGGATATGTACTGCTAGAGCTTCATAGGTTGTTTTGGGTCATATTTATAAGGCATTTGAGTGTCTATGATGTTATTTTTCCCTTTTTCAATGGAAAGCGTTCCTCATGGGGCAAGTTTGTTGTAAATACGCTCTCACCTGTGCTTGGCAAATTTAGATTTTGATTATGGGAGTTACATAGCCATGTTAATAATGTCCCAAAAATGGTGCAAGGGCATTCAATAAAACGCTTTCATGTGTCTCAAGGACATTTTCAGTCATTTCCTCTTTAATGCAGGTATACAATTGATTTATATGCTGTGTTTCAAAACGTTTTTTTGAAATCAATTACATTTCTGAATATGTACTGCTAGAGCTTCATAGGTTGTTTGGGTCATATTTATAAGGCATTTGAGTGTCTATGATGTCATCTGCAACCGTGTGTTGGCCTCACCTCAAACAAACAAAACAGGTGATGGACCGAATGTGGATCAATGACACCCTTTTACCCCAGTCCAAAGATCTGGGCCCAAACAAACCTCTTGATAGGCCACGTGAATAAATCATTTAAAATGTTAGGGAGAGATTTATGATTGTTGTATGCCTGTTTTATACCACTGTGTGTCATTTTTGTGACGCAGTGGTGGTGCCAAAGATTTGCTATGTTATATAATAAGTAGGGTGTTAAGTTTATGATGACTGTTATTCATTTACTGTTTGGTAATAGTGGTTAATAACAGTTTTTTATTATATTTTTCCACAGATTCAACTGCACATCATTTCTAAATTGAAAAAATGCCAAGTAAAAATCGTATTACAAAGGCGAGAAAACGTCAAAGACAGCAAGATCATGTATTATTGCAGCAGTCCTCTATCCAAAATACTCGTGAAATCACCAAGAAAGCTCCGGGTAAGAGCACAAAATCATTCATAAGAAATATTTGTAGTAAAAAAAGTATTTCTCCCAAAAATGTTTTAGTCCAGAAAAAGAAAAGCAATTTAAATGGAAAGGAAAGACCCATCAAAAATGTTAGTGGTAGAGGAAGAGATAACTCTGTGCATGGTAGTAGAAGGAAACAACAGTTTAGGGACATTCGAAAACGAATGTTCCGCAACAGAATAATAGTTAATTTATTAAAAAATATTAAAAAAGGCCAACAGAAAGTGGCATTTTATAAGAAGAAGAAAAATGTAGAGAAAATTATTGATCATGCTTTTGAAATTAAGCGAAAGTTGTTTATTTTGATAATCAATAGAATTAGGAAACTAAACAAGGTAATTTCTGATTTCAAATCAAATAGTAGATGGAAGAGAGTAGTAAATCGTAGTAACTTTTGTGAAGTTTTTTCCGGAGAATGGATGCATAGTTCAAGTTGTGAGGCATTTTTTAATGAGGAGAGTTATTTTCAGGATAATGATTTGGTGTTTGCAGTTGACACCAGTGGTCGAGCTTATGAAGTGAAGGATGGTTGTCCAGTTGAAAAAGAAAAACTTGTGACAACAGAGACAGACGAGGTGTTAGGTAATGAGGTTTTAGGAAGACGTCCTAAGCGTCCTGTGTACACCTGGAAGTGTAGTTCTATTTGCAGTGTGCGACAGGATTCCATCAATTTGCTTTGTGATTTTGTACGGACATTTAATAAGAAAAGTTTGAAGCAGAAAATGAAGTTGTTGCAAGAATTAGATCCTTGCAGAGTGAGAGAAGCGACAGGTTTGCATGGTCATTCACTGGCTTGTCTTTCCAGGAGAGTATGCCAGAGTGTTTTTCATCATTTCAGGATGCTAGCAGTGCATCATAATAAAGTCAGGCAAATAGTGAGAATGTTGTATCATGCTAAGAGTCCAGCAATTATGCTTAAACAATTATGTGCTGCTCTTTTGCATGGTTCTGAAATAGATGTCAAGAATATTTGTGAAGAAATTGAGTTTTGTTACTTTGGAAATAAAGATGAGAATGTTCAAATTGATCCAGAAGTAGAGGGTAATGTTGAAGATAATGTACAGGTTTCCAGTACAGATAATTTTCAGAAGGAAATTGCCACGTTTCAGATGAAATCAAGTGAGAGGCCTAATTTCACTTGTGTGTGTTGTCGACGCACTTATTATAAGAATCAGACTAAGTTAGTGGATTTATATGCAAAAAGTGAAAGGGAAAATAATAGTGAATGGAAGGATTTTGCCACATACTTGATGGTAGAAAATTCTTTTAATTTGGGATCGGATCAACGTGTGTGTACTTATTGTTGTAACAAATTAAACAAAAACCAGATGCCTGCTAGGGCGGTTCATAATAATCTTGAATTAGTTGAGATTCCTTCTGAATTGAAGGATTTAAATACTTATGAATCTATTTTGATTCAAAGTATTCATCCCTTTCAGGCTATTGTAAGAATGGAGCCAAAGACAGGGAAGTTGCCTCCAGAAGATTTACAGAGAGGATTAAAGGGAAGAGTTGTTTATTTGCCTCTAGATTTGAACAAAAACATTAACACAATTGGAGTAGAAAAAGTTGAAGAGGAACCTTTGGTTATCTTGGTTAATGGTGTTCCGACAAAGAATAAGAAAATATGGCAAGATTTAGTGGATGTTAGGAAAGTCAAAAAGGCAACAGTGTATTTGAAGAAAAATAATAAGTACTATATAAATGTATATGTTGCAGAAGAGGAAGTAAGTGATGAAGAGGATAGCGATTTGTGTGCTGGCCAAATTGAGAAAGTAGAGGCCTCTAAAAGTGAAGAAATATATGAACATTATAGTGTTCATCCTTTGCATTCCAAGGAAGTCATGGGGAATGCAATTGAGTTGTTTCAAATGAAACAAGCCAAAGGGAGTCCCATTAGTGTTTGGGAGGAAAGTTTGGAAGCTCGGTGTTTCCCACAGCTATTTCCAACAGGTCAAGGAGGAAGATATGATGAGCGGCCTCATCAAATTCCTGCGTGTGAATACCGGACTTTACGATTGTATGCAGAAGATCCTAGGTTTCGTCAATGCATTCCCTATTTGTTTCATCTCTTGTTTGAAAGCGATCTGTCTGGACTGTCATATGCAGTGAACCACATCTTAAAAAGTGGTATACAGATGCGAAACATCTCGGCAAGTGACTTTATGCATAAAGTCAATGTCCAAGACAGTATTTTGGATTCTCACCTAATTAATCTCATGGCGTGTCAGCGTGGTACTAATGAGTACTGGTATCGTCGTCATGGTGATTTAAAATGTATGCTGAGGAACTTAGGAACTCCAACATGGTTCCTTACTCTGAGCTGTGCCGAGTATGGCTGGGAAGACTTACTTGAATTTCTACGAGAGGCAAATGGAAATATTGAAAACATTGAATTCAAGACACCAGGAGAACTGTGTTCTTTGGATCCAGTGAATGTATGCAGGTACTTCAATCATAGATTTGAAGCTATGATGTCTTTCATCACAAATAAGAAGAATCCACCTCTTGGAGAGGTGTTGGATTTCTTCTGGAGAAAGGAGTACCAAGCAAGAGGTGCTCCTCATATACATATGTTGCTGTGGATCAAGGATGCACCTAAATTTGGAACAGATCCGGATGACTTATTGATGAACTTCATAGAACAGTATTCTACGTGTGCTGTTCCAAACGCAACGGAGAAGAAAAGCCTAAGAGAACAAGTTCTACGTTTCCAAAGCCATCGTTGTGGAAAGTACTGTCGTCGTAAATTCAGAAACAAGGACAAGTTCTACACCAAATGTCGTTTCAACTTTCCACGACCGGTGATTTCTAAAGGAAGAGTGAACAGTTTGATGTCTTCGCTGCGACATAATGTCACGAGGAAATCACCCAAAAATACATACAGTTTGAAAAGGAATGAAGAGTCCAAGTACATCAACGACTACAACCCAGTGATTTTGTCCATGTGGAATGCTAACATGGATATACAGTTTGTGGCTGACAACTGTATGGCTGTGGCTCGGTATGTGACATCTTACATCACCAAAAAAGAAAAGACAGAACTGAAGGATATGTGGGAGGACATTTCCCATGAAAAGAGCCTCAGCAAGAAGTTGCACAGTTTCAGTCTGAAGATGTTGTCGCATCGAGAAATTGGAGCTTATGAATGTTCTGACCGGTTGTCTTCAGCAAGTCTCTATGCCAAATCCAGGAGTATCGTTTGGGCGAGTCTTGGTCTTGCTGCAACGCGAAATCGAGTTCTAAAACCTGTCCGGGAAATTGAGTATTTGGCAGAAAAGGAACCAAACAGTACCGACATTTTGAAGACCAACATGTTGGATACATATTATCCAAATCGAAGCAGTCACCTTGAGAATGTTTGTCTATATGAGGTTCTACAAAATGATATATTCAAGAGGAATATCAAAGAAGATATTGAGAATGGAGTGTATGCTGTAATTGGAAGTGAGGGATGTCTGGTCAAGCAAAGAAAATGCCAATTAGTAAACCATCGAAAATTGAGTGGCGAATCTCCAGAAAAAAAGGAGTTTTTCTTTTTAGCACTTTTGCAACTTTTCAAGCCTTGGCGTGCAGAAGAGGAACTGCTTGGAGATTTCCTTTGTTACGAAGACTCTTTCACTGCTGTTAAGGAGACCATAGAATGTCCTGCTTTTCCCAAATATCGAGAAATGCTAACTTTGGAAATTGAGCAGGAAGCAACGATTGCAGCCGAGATTGCCAGAGACAGTTCTCAGGACAGTCAGAGTTCTGTTTCATTGAGTCAAGATCCACTTGGAGGACCTATTATCGAAAATGAAGCTGCCACTGCTATGAATGAAGTGGAAAGAGCCATGGCACATGCTCAGGAGTATTCAGTTAACTTAGAAGACTTGGAAAAACAACTCAACGTTGAGCAGAGGAAAATATATGATGAAGTTACCAAGCAAATTGAGCATGGATTAAGTCATGAGAAGAAAGAGTGCTCATGTACATCGTTGAAGCCTGTCCGACTGTACGTGAGTGGAGAAGCGGGAACTGGAAAAAGTTTCCTCATTAAAGCAATTTCTTGTTATTTGCTGGAAAGGACTGAGTCATCGCTGTCTTGTGTTGTCACCGCTCCAACTGGACTGGCAGCACATAACATTAAAGGTATTACTTTGCATCGTCTACTGATGCTGCCGGTGGAGCATGACAACAAATTACAATACCACAAGTTATCTGGGGATGCTTGTTTTGAAGTTTCAAGAGTCTTGAGGAAAATGAAACTTCTTATCATTGACGAAGTAAGCATGGTTTCCAATGTCATGCTTGCCTTTGTGCATTTGAGAATGCAAGAAGTTCTTTAAACTGAGTATGATGTGTTATTTGGTGGCAAACACATCATTGTTTTCGGAGATCTTCTGCAGCTGACACCAGTAAAAGGTCAACCTGTGTTCAAAATACTCACGCATGAAGATACCAGGAAGTGCCTAGGGAGCATTGGCAACGTCAATATATGGTTAAACTTCAATTATGCTGAACTGCATGAAAATATGCGTCAGGCGAAGGATGAAGATTACAAGAATATTCTACAAGATATTAGAATTGGAAAAGTGACCAAGCATGGAAAAGAAGCTTTAAATGCACGATTACTTTCAAATTTATATCCCGAACAAGACATTGTGCCTGAGAATATTTTTCAGAAAATTACTGAGAAGAAATCCGGAATATGTTTGATGCCAACTCTTGCAGAATGTGCCATCTTCAACAACAAAATGTTGAATTTAGAAAAGCAAGAGATTGTGAAACTTGAAGCTATTGACAAAATAGAGCATATGGGATCAACAATTATTTTGTCAGAGAATTTGAAATCAAAATTGGATTCATTAGAGAAGACTATATCTAAAACAGCGGGTTTTGAAAAGACTTTAAATGTGTGTTTAAATTGCCGAATCATTTTGAGAAGGAATTTACATGTTGAAAGAGGTCTGGTAAATGGATCAATGGGTAATGTTGTTGATTTTGAGAAATACAGAAATAGAGATGGAATAGAATTTTTAAAAATTAAATTTGATGGCATTGAGGAAGTACAGCTAATTGGTCGTTGTTCTGCTAGGTTTTTGCTTGTTAAAGACTTATATGTTCGCCGTAAACAGTTTCCTGTTTGCTTGGCATATGCGGTGACAATCCATAAATCGCAAGGTTTAAGTGTAGACACTGCTTTGGTGAATATTGGCAGTTCTGTGTTCAAGGAGGGTATGGCATACGTGGCATTGTCACGAGTTAGAACTTTATCGGGATTGTACTTGATTGACTGTGATGTCACAAACATTTGTGCGGATCTAGATTGTGTTAAGGAATACAATAGGTTAAGAAAAGAGTATGCGCCACATTTGCCTCAATATCCTTTGATTGAGAAACGTGTGGTAGGCCGTAAACGAAGAAATATCAGTAATAGTAGGGAGGTTGTAGCAAAAAGACCAAAAGTCGATGAACTGAAAATTGTTAGCAGAAAGAAAGTGGATTCTGCTGAAGATGTTGTCGGTTTTCAATTTGAAAACAGTTCTGGTGTCAACTGCTATGCAAATGTAGTGGTTAATGTTCTCTTTTCACGAGAGACTTTAAAAGAACAGATTGTGTTCAATTCGGAACAAAGTTTATGCTGTTTGTTGAATTCTGTGTTAGAGAAATGTAGCACTGATCGAACAAAAGTAGAAAGTGTGTCTGAAGTTCGTTATCTGTTAGATGAATGTTCAGGTCAAACAGACTTCTCTGAAAATAATCAGCAGGATTGTCAGGAGTTTTTAATGTATATGCTTGATGTATTGCAAGATGAGGGTGTAGATGTAGATCACCTGTTTGGGCTTTCTTATCAATGGCAGCATGACTGCGAGAACTGTAGGGTATCAAGTACTACTAGTGTAGACTCAGAAAGATTTATATATTTAACTTTGCCAGACAGTAAATCAGTCTCCTTTAATAAGCTAGTAAATGCAGCGGATCACAACATGGAGTGTAGCCAATGTAAATCTGAAATGCTGTCTACATTATTTATTCGAAGATATGGCCAGTATGTCATTTTAATGATCCAACGATGTAGGCCTGATGGATCAAAATTGTCAACTTTAATAAAAAATGTTGTTGCTTCTCAGCTGTCAATATCAGGAAGGACTTTTGTAACTGTAGCAATTATCTATCACGATGGTCCTTCAACAACATCAGGACATTACACAGCTTATTTAAAGTCTAAAAACGGCTGGTCATTCTGCAACGATTCTGTTGTAACTTTCAAAAAAAAATTGCCGTTTGACCTTTAAAATTCTTACCTGGTGTTTTTAAAACCAAAATTTTAATGAAAGAATCTCGGGATTTCCTCTGAGGAATTGCAAAAGGTTCATCAAGTAGAGGGAATGTAAGTCTGCAATGCTGTCTAGATTATTGGTCCAAAACTTTTAATTATAATGTCAATTTAAAAATCCAACTATATAAACCTGATGCAAGTAAGTCTGCTTCATAGTAAGCAGTATCAGTGTCATAGGAAAAGGAGAACATGAGTGAGAAAGAAGGGTAAGATATTAGTAGTCCAGGATTGTGAAAATAATCTTAAATGTTTTCTTTTTGAAAGTTGCGAAAATAGAAAATGACGGGATTTGATTGGAAGAATTACAAGAGTTGTGAATCGCTGCAACATGATTTTGCCAAGTGGAAACATGTGGAAGAATGTGAGAAGTCTTTTCTTGTATGTAACATATTTTTCAAAACGATGGAGGTTTTCTTTCAGAAAGTGGCGGGCTGAAAATATTTATAGCACAACAGAGTGGACGCTGTTCATAGGACATCCTTCGACGTCATTGAAAGTAAGTTAATTTTAAGGAGTTTTGAATTCAGATTTCTTAGGTTGAATGGGTTTTTTAAACACAATCATTTTGATTGTGTTTTTTTTTCCCCGCTGTTACATGATGAATACCTTCAAGTCACTGATTTAAGTGAAATTTGATACATTCTGAGAACAGCAAAAATAAACCATTTAACATGTATAATTAATGTTCTGCTTTTTGTACTTATGATATACATTTAGAAATGTGAGGTAGATATGGAGAAACTGAGTCTTCTGTAAGTGTCAAAGTTAATGCTTACAGTGCAGTACTTCTGGGTACTGTTTTCTTACAAAAAACTGAATATGCCTCACCTCAAAGAAACCTCTTGAAAGAACACATCTTATTTGCATCCTGAAACAATCATTTACAATGTTAGACACAATTTTATGATGGCTTTACATCTCTTTTGCGCTGCTATTGCATCACTATTGTGAGACATCAGCAATGCAAAAGAAGCACCATGTTCCAAAATAGGCCTCCCTTCATCAGCATGAAGATACTGTTTGTTTAAAATAAATATCTTTAGGATTGTGTAGGGGACGTAGAGAAGCAGAGGCTTCTGTAAGTGTCAAAGTTGTTGAAAAACTGTTTCTTCTTGAACCTTTTCCCTTCTTTTTTCTAATTTTTAAATACATGTTTTAATATTTTTGGAATGTTTGTTCTCTCTTTTACAGATTGAAAGTATGAAAAAATATTTTTTAAAGTTAACAAGAATTATAAGGTAAATGTTTTCTACTCTTTTTACCCGCAATGCACTGTTGATGATGTCACTGACCACGTCATGAATGATGTAATAAGAGGACATGACTTACTTCATTGGTAGGCCTTCACATGTATTATCTCCTCTGTATTCTTCAACAAGCGTAAAATTGATATGCAACCCTGAGTAGGCCTCACCTTAAACAAACCTCAGGAGACACCACACCTTATCGTCATCCTGAATTAATTATTTAAAATGTTAGGGACAGATTTATGATATATGTATGTATGTTTTGCGCCACTGTGCGTCAGTTTTGTGACACAGTAGCGGTGCAAAAGATATGTTATGAGGCGTCGAAATTACAAATTGATGCATTTAGGCAAATGTGTCATGCTGTTTTAAAACCGTGCCACATGAAACCGATGCAGCACTGATGAAAAAGATGCACCATGTTGCAAGACAGGCCTCACAAGGAGTCATATGTATCAAGCTAATTAGAATACTTTGGCGACATATTTCTGCTGATAAAAAAAGCAAAACTTTTATTGCCTATGTTGATGATATGGCTCTATGTTATTTACATTTCTTTGCTGTTTCAATTAATCTTTTTCAGTTATTTCTTCTTTTCTGTTTTCTATTTTTTCTCTCTGTTATTCCACATGTTTTAATCTTATTTTGAACATTCACTCACATTCTCCAAGAAACTCTTCTTTGTTATTGTGCTACTCTCTTTTTTTTCTTTCACTTCCTTATCCATTTTGTTTTTCGCAATTATACCCTCTTCCATCTTTTCTTCGTTAAATAGATCTATTAAACAGTATCTCTGGTTTACTCCCTATAGCTGTCTTTCTTTTAACATTACTCTCTGTTTACTTCCCTTATACTAACTCTTCTTTTTTTTAAAAAAAAATTTTTGGTTCGCTTCTAGTTCGCGAACCGGGCAGCTAACTGGAAAGCGAACCAAAAGAAATAGAGCTTGCCAGAGTGCTAAACATTCTAGCAATTTTATTTGAAAGGGGAGGTAGTTCTGAAAAGAACTTTTTTTTATGTTTTTGTTGTTTTATTATTATTATTTTTTTTCTAAACATTTTTTGATTTTTTTGTATTTTTGCACAGTTTTATATATTTTTTTTGTTTTTGATGGAGGGGAAACAACAAAAAACAGGCATTGAAAAAGGCTCAACAGGAGCAAAAAAAAAATTACTGTTTGGGTGGGTTAGGGCAATTGTGATTCTCGTAAGCAATGTTCATTAAGTTTACGCTCATGTTCCCACATGAAAGCAATGCCCCACAATACAAGCAGGTTAGCTTCATGTGTTTGAAGTTCTTTTGAATGTTTGGCACGGTTTCCTGTGCCTCTCCTCCAGTCAGAGAGATATGCAAGGTTGACCTGGCCACAGGAGTTGTTGGGGGATTATCCTGCAGGTCACGCAACTCTGCACGGCTGTAGTTGAGTGGATGCCACCTGGTCATATGGCGATGCATGGTATAGTTTCCCATGCTATATTTTTTTTCAGTGCCTCTTGATAGCCTTTTTTTACAGATAAGACAGGTGGCATATTTTGCATTGACTTTCTTCTCCCCTCGAGGGATTGAAAAAAACTGCCAGATAAAACTAGTTTTCCGACGGGAAACACGGGGCAACTCCTGTAAGAACTCTTGTTCTTCTCTCTCCTCTTCTTCAAGTTCATCCTCTTCCTCCTCCTCTGTGTTGGCAATGAACCGAGATGATGGTCCTCTCTTCTCATGAGGAGGTGAAGGTGGTGGTGGGGGTGCACCAGCTGAAGCAAGTACAGAAGCCATTGCTCAATTATAGGTAAATGGTCTTTCTCTCACCAAGATGAAAGTCAGAGTGAGGAAAGAAGGAGGGGTTTTCATCATTTGGGAAAAGCAAAAGTTATAAACCAATGAAAAGTGTTAATTTTAGATCACATGACCTAGTATTACATCATTAGGAAACCAAAAGTGAAATGAACCAATGAAAAGTTTTATTAACAAGTCACATGACCTGTTCCGCTCACGTTACGCGGTGCGCGCCGCGTCCCGGATCGTTTCCGGTTCGCGGTCCGGAGCACTTCTGGGAGCGCTAACGCGGCGCGTCATAAGACGCATTACGCGACAAAGTGATACGTCGCGCTTCCGCAAAACGTCACAGTTGCGGAAACGAAACGTTTACCGGTTCGCGGACTAGGTCGCGGCATCAAGATGAGCTAACGGAAAGCTTCCCAGTTCGCGAATCGAAAGCGAAGCAAAAAAATATTTAAAAAAAAATTATTAATAAACATCTAAAATATATTTTTGGATTTAAAGAAGAATACATTTTACAGCTTCAGATGTTAGCTTTTAAAAAACCAATCAAATTCACTGAAAAAACCATAGGTTATAGACCATATATAGTTAGGAATTAGCATTTACAAAACCAATGAAATTCACTGAAAAAACCATAGATTATAGACCATATATAGTTAGGAATTAGCATTTACAAAACCTTGAAAATTCATTGAAAAAACCATAGGTTATAGACCATATATAGTTAGGAATTAGCATTTACAAAACCTTAATTTACTCGCACAAAACCATTGAAATTCGCATATATAGTTACTTGCGCTAACTATATATCGCGCACCCGCAATCCACTGCTGATGATGTCACATATTACATCATTCATGACATGGTCAGTGACATCACTGATGACATCACTGATGACATCTCAAATGACATCACTGATGACATCACTGTTGACAACATCCAGTGACTGTCTGTTTCTGTAAAGTTAAAATATGTCTTACATATTGAAGAATGAGTGGATGTATAAGTGTCTGGATGAAGGATTTAGTAGGTGCATGACTGACTGTATGAGAGAGTGATTAAATGTGTCTCACTGAGTGCATGGGTTAGTGACTAAACTGTCTTAATTTGTGCATCATTATATCTGTTGTTCTACAAACTGCTGCATGTGTTGATCAGTAGCTATATGAGTAACTGTATGGGTTATTGATTGGTTGTCCAAGTATTTGTATGGGAGAGTGAGTGTGTGTGTGTGGGGGTGGCTGGGAGGTGTGTGACTCTGTGCATACATGTGTGAACAGTTTATTCACTAGATCTATGGGTTCAAAACTGCATGTGGAAACAGCTGTATGGGTGGTTGACTGTGTACGAGTGTATTGGTGAGTGAATGGATATCTCAGTGCTACATGTCAAAGTAAGTACATATGTAAAACACAGTACATGTGAGAGTTCACATATGGCAAGGGGCGACCAATCGGTCCCCCCGAACGTATGGCAGAGTACCACGATCCCCCCGGGAAGCCATCTTGGGCGGGAGGCGAGTCTCGGCTGGTATGCCCGAAGCGGCGTAGCCGGGGCGCGCCTTTTCCCGCCCTAGAGTGGGTTGGCCTAGACACTGACGCGGCTGGCCACGCCCTTGGGGCAGGCAGGGGCGGGTTTACGCCCGCCCTGAAGACGGATAAAAGGAGGAACAAGACCGGAAAGCATCCTCTTGTTCCTGTGCTCTGAAGCTGCACCTCCTCGCTGCACGTGAGCTCGAGACGGAACGAAGAGCCATTTTTGAGCGTTGTAATCTTTCTCGTTTGTTTTACAGATACTCTGTCGGAGAATGCCGAAGAAGGCGGGAAAGCGAATGACTACCGAACAGATGCTGCGTGTTCTCATGAAGGAGATGACCGACCTAAAGAGACAGATGGATAAAAATGAGGAAGGGGGCCCGAAACGTCCTTTGGAGGGAACGGCCCCGGGAGGAAAAGGCAAGAGGCCCAGGAGAGGAGCAGCTGGGGGAGATACCCCGGGTCCCAGTGCCCCGCTCGAAGCACCCACTCCTGTGCCGGAGGAAGGGAATCCGATTCCCGTGGTGGTCACCCCCGTGTCCGGGAAGACATGCCGCCCGAGCTGGCAGCACAAGTAGCAGCGTGGTTGGGTAAAAGTAGCAAGGGCGCCACGGCTGTCGACGCGCAGGTGTTAATGAAGCAACTGCGGGAAACTCGTGAAGCAGCGGGGGTATCCACGCCGGCTGCGGTCGTAGAGAAGCCACAGGGGACGGTTTTAGTCGCAGAGACAGCGTCCAGTTCAGGTAAGCGGCCATTGCCGATTGCGAGGGAAGAGTCGGCTCCCTCTCGAAGGGAGAGGTTGGGTCAGCATGTTCCTTTAGCTATTAAAGAAAAGATATGGGCAGGGGAATATGTAAACATCTTCTCGTTGCTTACTGATCATTATGAGATGGAGCATGTTAAAGGTCAGAAGGATCTCATGCATCCGAGTGTTTGGCGCGCAAAGATGGCCGCCTTTAAGGTTAATGAAAACGTTGGCAATTGGGGCAAGGCATGGGGAATTTTCACATCGATCTTGGGAGAACGGAGGCCCGAATTGCTACCCGAATTACCGAGTTATCAGTCAAGGATCATGGGGTACTCGGTATCACACGAGGGTAATCATTGGTTTTGCTATGATAATCTTTTCAGAAAAGCAAAAGAACATGATAAAAACTTAACTTGGGATTGTTATGATTCTGTGTCCTGGTCCAAAATGAAGGAGACTGGTATGTTGAAAGTGCCATTAGTAGGGAGTAATGTGGGCGAATCCTCCCGTCAGTATGCGGGGACGCCTTTTCGATCAGGTACGGGTACCGACAATCACTCGAAGCCTACCAGTAATACAGGTAAAAAGGGGGTTTGTTGGAATTTTAACAGGAGTAAATGTACTAGGCCCCAGGGATCGTGCAAATTTAAACACGAGTGTAGCGGGTGTGGGCAATCATCCCATCCTGAGTCCACGTGCAGAGCCAAAACGGGTGATAACGGGGGTAGAGGAGGTGCCAAACAGGTCTAACATAGTCCGAGGGGCGCCTTTACCTACCCCGATTGATACCTTGGCAATGATTCCCTGGCTCAGTGAATACCCGGATCGTGCTTCCGCTGGGGTGTTGCGGAACGGGTTTTCATATGGTTTCCGCATCCCAGTGGGGGACTTTCAGGGTGTGGAAAAATGCAAAAATCAGATATCGGTCTTGCAGCATACGACCGTGGTACAGGAAAAGATCCGGAAGGAGGTTACTCGAGGTCGAGTCGCCGGTCCGTTTAGTGTACCCCCGGTGGCTAACTTTGTCTGTTCGCCTTTAGGAGTGGTCCCCAAGAAGGACCCGGGTGAGTTTCGGCTGATACATAATTTGTCAGCCCCGCGTGGTCTTTCCGTAAATGAAGCGATAGACCCGGAAATGTGTTCGGTACGGTACGCATCTTTCGATGAGGCCGTGGCCATTTTGAATCGCCTGGGGCCCGGGGCGCTGATGGCAAAATCTGATATCGAGTCAGCGTTCCGGTTGCTCCCGGTACATCCAGACGATCAGCGTCTACTGGGTTTCATGTTTCAGGGTCAGTATTATATGGATAGATGTATGCCGATGGGATGCTCAATTTCTTGTGCCTATTTCGAGAAATTCAGTAGTTTTCTACAATGGGTCTTCACAAAGAAGACGGGTTTTCAACATGTGATGCATTATCTCGATGATTTTTTGTTCCTGGGGGCAGCCGGGGATCCGGAATGTGGGCAAGCTTTGGCTGCATTTTGTGTTTTAATGAATCAGTTTGGCGTGCCATTGGCACCAGGTAAGACGGTGGGTCCTTCGACTTGCCTCGAGTTTCTGGGGATCGAGTTAGACTCCGGAGAAGGTTGTTTCCGTTTACCAAGTGATAAAGTGTTACAGTTCAGGGCATCCCTGCAAATGTGTTTGAGTGAAGCTAAGGTTAAGCTGCATCAGTTACAGCAGTTAGTGGGCCAGTTGAATTTTGCCCTGAGAGTTATACCTATGGCCCGCCCCTTTTCCCGTTCGATCGCTCAAACCATGGGCGGATTGAAGGAGGGCCATCATCGCACGAGGCTCTCGGCCGAGGTCCGCCAGGACATGCGCATTTGGTTGGCATTTCTGGCGGACTTCAATGGTCGAGTCGTCTGGAATAAACCAGCCGAGTCCTCTGAGGAGCTGGGGCTGTGGACAGATTCGGCAGGGAGTGTAGGTTTTGGTGCCATTTTCGGTGCTCGATGGTCTGCACAAAAATGGCCGGCATGGTGGCATAACAGTGGACTGACAAGTAACATTGCTTTCCTGGAACTTTTCCCCATTTTCGTGGCCCTGAGAACGTGGCCCGAAGGGTTCAGAGATCACTCTGTGGTATTTTGGTCTGACAATATGACCGTGGTTGAGTGTATCAATAGTCAGGCAGCACGATGCAAATGGGTTTTGAGGCTGCTCAAGGAAATCGTATTACTGTGTATGCAACTGAATGTGTTGTTCAAAGCAAGACATGTCCCTGGGGTCATGAACCAGGCGGCTGATGCCCTTTCTCGTTTTCGTATGCAGGCCTTCTGGGGTTTTCTGCCCACAGCGGACCCGGAGCCGGCACCCTTTCCCGAAGCTCTTTGGTCTCTCGGTGCCCCGAACTTCGTAACCTCGTGGGAGAGAGTTTAGCACCCAGGACGAGGAAGGCATATGAAGGGGCGTTCCGGTCCTATTTAGCCTTTTTGGGGACTGCTAGAGAGGAGCTTTGGGGCCAGGAGGAAGGGGTTGTGAACTTTCTGATGTCATTACATCTGGCAGGGAAAACGGTGGCCACGGCCCAGAGGCATCGGGCTGCCATTTCCTTTGTTGCTAGGGCTCATGGGATCCAGGACCCGACAGCGTCTTTCGTTGTGCAAAAAGCGCTACGTGGGTGGCAACGCCTTGAGGGTCGCAGAGTAGATGAGAGGCGCCCGATAGGTTTGGATAGGTTGGCCCAGTTATTATCCAGACTCCCTGCAACATGTTCGTCTCAGTTTGAGACAGTGTTATTCCGAGCCGCTTTTACGCTGGCATTTCATGGGGCTATGCGGGTAAGCGAATTAGTGGCAAGGAACAAGCAGGATGTGACGGGAGGACTGTGCGCAGAGCACGTTCAGATCAGAGGGGAGACGATGACTGTCTCGTTTGTGAGGTCCAAAACCGACCAGAGTGGGATGGGTGAATGCATAATTATACGCAGGATTCCCGGGTCGTCCATGTGCCCAGTGAAGTGTTTAGAGGATTATTTAACACAAAGGGTGGCATCATGGGGGGGGACCTTGTTGAGACACGCTGACGCCACCCCACTGACAAGGTTTCAGTTTCAGCGGGTGCTTGCGATGTCGATTACAGCTGCGGGCTTGAACCCGGGTGAATTTGGGACCCATTCCTTTCGGATAGGGGCTGCTACAGAGGCTACAGCCAGGGGTCTGAATGTGGAACAAGTTAAACGTGTGGGGCGTTGGTCCTCCAATTGTTATAAAAGGTATGTGCGTTTGCACATGTTGTGAAGCCGTAATGATGTACTCACGCTTCTTGTTTTTGTTTGGTTTTCAGTTACGCAAGCCTACGAGGCGGGGCGGACTATGCAGTCGACCCAACACCGGGCCAGCGGTCAGACATCACCGGCTGTTAAAAAGGAGGTGTGGGTCGTGGGCCACTCATACGTGAGGCGTGCCGCGGACGTATTCAAGGCAGGTGACATGGTGCACGTGGCTGGGGAATACGGGTACAGGGTGTCCTTCTACGGAAAGGGCGGTCTCTGTATTGACCAGTTCCAATCATTTTTCGAGGGTTTGCTAGGGCGGACGAGGTCACCGCCGTCTGTAGTCATAGTACATCTTGGGGGCAATGATTTGGTCACCACTGGTAGACGACTTCTCCTGGAAGCGATGCTTTCCACTGTAAGTTGGTTAGCGAGGAGAGTTCCAGGGTGCACGATTGCATGGTCCCATATGATCCCACGGAAAGTGTGGCGGGGGGCTTTTTCGGTGTCTGCTTTAAATCACTCTGTGAGAAAAATTAATAACAAAGTAAGTAGGTTGTTCCGTGCCAATGCACTGCATTCTATCGCGCATGGATGTATTAATGATGACAGTATGTACTTGGGGGATGGTGTTCATTTGTCTCGGATGGGGAATGAGTTACTCATAGGAGACTTCATAGCTTGGCTGAAGACGTTAAACATGACCTTTAGGTAGGAGTGTGGTGGGGGGTCCGGATAGCCGGTCAACTATCCGGACCTGTGGCGGTAAGGTCATGATCGGTGAGCACTAATTGGAAGATCCCTATGAGTGGGCGTCACCCATTACGGATGGGGGCGCTCGGGGGAGGTGGCCATTGGCCCCTCAACGGGGAGGCGGTCCCTTCTAAGGATGGGTCGCCGAAAGGAAAGGGAAGGCGGTCAAGGCCCCTTCATGGGTAGGAGGGGTTACAGCCCCCTCCTGGGGAATTTCCCGGGGCCAGTACGTCTGCGACGGCAGATGTGGTAAGTTGTGTGGGGTTTGGGGGGGGGTCTACGCTACCTTCTAGATACCTCACACGAGTCCTCGTACGACCTTTAAGTTGCGTCGAGTTTTATTGGGGCCCCCGTCAAGTCAAGGGAAATTGGTAGTTGCACTTGAGGTAAGCCTCCGTGCCGCCCCTCACAAGTGAGGGGGATATGTCTGGGTGAGGGATCTTGACACCGGTTACGACCTTGCCGTTGGCCCTTAAACGTTAGGATGTACAATTTCAAAAGTTAAGTAAATGTTTGGTAGGATGTTAGTTCGGCTAGGAGAACCTTTGTACTAGAGGATATGTTAAGGTTAGCCAAACATCGCAATGTGGTAATGAAATTGTACATAATATGAAACTGTTTATTTTAATGTTTTAATTTTGTTTCATATTTTAATAAATACGGCCCGGGAGGGTCACTCCCTCCCGTCTCCAAAAACTTCAGAACTGTTTCCGGTTTCCCATCCTTGGGGATTGTGTTGAGAGGGGGTGGCGGGTATCTCAGCCATATGGCAAGGGGCGACCAATCGGTCCCCCCGAACGTATGGCAGAGTACCACGATCCCCCCGGGAAGCCATCTTGGGCGGGAGGCGAGTCTCGGCTGGTATGCCCGAAGCGGCGTAGCCGGGGCGCGCCTTTTCCCGCCCTAGAGTGGGTTGGCCTAGACACTGACGCGGCTGGCCACGCCCTTGGGGCAGGCAGGGGCGGGTTTACGCCCGCCCTGAAGACGGATAAAAGGAGGAACAAGACCGGAAAGCATCCTCTTGTTCCTGTGCTCTGAAGCTGCACCTCCTCGCTGCACGTGAGCTCGAGACGGAACGAAGAGCCATTTTTGACCCACCCACCAGCCCCTGAAGACAGCGAGTGGTTTTAAATAAAGTTTGATTTATAATTCTTATTTTTGTTTACAGGTTGCGGTATTATCGTGAAGATTTTGAGTATGCAATAAAGAATGATCGTTTTGTGTTATGTTTTGCAAATAAAGTAATTCTGCTTTAGTGTTCATCAGTAGGCATGCTTTGAATAAAGTTGTTGTTGCTACTGTCTGTTATATTTAGTCTTTAGTTATTTAGTTATCATTGTCGTATTTATTTTGGTCGGGCGGTAAGGTCATGATCGGTGAGCACTAATTGGAAGATCCCTATGAGTGGGCGTCACCCATTACGGATGGGGGCGCTCGGGGGAGGTGGCCATTGGCCCCTCAACGGGGAAGCAGTCCCTTCTAAGGATGGGTCGCCGAAAGGAAAGGGAAGGCGGTCAAGGCCCCTTCATGGGTAGGAGGGGTTACAGCCCCCTCCTGGGGAATTTCCCGGGGCCAGTACGTCTGCGACGGCAGATGTGGTAAGTTGTGTGGGGTTTGGGGGGGGGTCTACGCTACCTTCTAGATACCTCACACGAGTCCTCGTACAACCTTTAAGTGGCGTCGAGTTTTATTGGGGCCCCCGTCAAGTCAAGGGAAATTGGTAGTTGCACTTGAGGTAAGCCTCCGTGCCGCCCCTCACAAGTGAGGGGGATATGTCTGGGTTAGGGATCTTGACACCGGTTACGACCTTGCCGTTGGCCCTTAAACGTTAGGATGTACAATTTCAAAAGTTAAGTAAATGTTTGGTAGGATGTTAGTTCGGCTAGGAGAACCTTTGTACTAGAGGATATGTTAAGGTTAGCCAAACATCGCAATGTGGTAATGAAATTGTACATAATATGAAACTGTTTATTTTAATGTTTTAATTTTGTTTCATATTTTAATAAATACGGCCCGGGAGGGTCACTCCCTCCCGTCTCCAAAAACTTCAGAACTGTTTCCGGTTTCCCATCCTTGGGGATTGTGTTGAGAGGGGGTGGCGGGTATCTCAGCCATATATAAATTACTGTGCATAAGAGCCAGTGAATGTGTGAGTAGCTGTATGGATCATTGTGAACTTGTATCAGGGATTGTATAAAAGAGTAAATATGTGTTAGTATATGTTCGAATAAGTAAGGTGTGTATAACTGTATAGTTGAGGAAATGGAGGTGTGATTGATTCTTTGCATGACTGACTAGGTGTGTGAGTAACTCCATGGATGAGTGACAGTCTGTGAGTGTCTGTTTACACTGAGTGTATCTAAGGTTATATCAGAGTCTGAAGAGGTTCATCGTATAATCACATGAATGATGTCATCAGTGATGTGCTCAGTAATGTCAAATGAGATGTCATCAGTGATGTCATCAGTGATGTCACTGACCATGTCATGAATGATGTAATATGTGACATCATCAGCAGTGGATTGCGGGTGCGCGATATATAGTTAGCGCAAGTAACTATATATGCGAATTTCAATGGTTTTGTGCGAGTAAATTAAGGTTTTGTAAATGCTAATTCCTAACTATATATGGTCTATAACCTATGGTTTTTTCAGTGAATATATATATATATATATATATATATATATATATATATATATATATATATATATATATATATATATATATATATATATATATATATATATATATATATATATATATATATATATATATATATATATATATATATATATCTTGATGTGAAGAAAACTCCTCAAAAAAGAAGAAGAGGCCACATATGGGGAACTCGTGGAGGCAACTTTATTGAGCACAGTGCAAATGGCGAATGCATTTCGGCTTCCTAAGCCTTCTTCAGTGCCAACAATGTCTCGGGGTTACAAGCACCAGCGTGGGTTTAAGTATCCAGCCACTAGCCGATTGGTTGTAGTCCACTCCACCCCTAAGCGTGTGCTTTGGCTCACCTGCTGCCGGTCATCTTCAACAGGTGAACTACCAGTACCAGAATGCTTGGTTTCTTCCAGGTAGGTAACACGGGGGGAATGAATAGTTTTTTGCAGCATATTACAGGACCCCAAAATGTTGTAAATGTTCACTCCAACACTGAAACTCCTTTGCCCCCTCTGGTCCCCAAACCGCAACACCCACCGAAATCAGGAGTCCATGTGGCGTGGGGAAGTCTGACAATGCAGCTCTCCCTGCGTAAAGTGCAATACTTCAACTCTGCTTTATCTCTTCCTGATCTCGATGGTGGGCCTCAGTCAATCCAGTTCCCTGGAACTATAGAAATTCTGCCGCAGCAGATACCAGCAATGCTGAGGCCAACTTGAAGCTGCGTGGGCCCCTGGAGCGCGTCTCTGGCACACGCGCTGAATTTGCATAGAAGAAAACTCCTCAAAAAAGAAGAGGCCACATATGGGGAACTCGTGGAGGCAACTTTATTGAGCACAGTGCAAATGGCAAATGGCGAATGCATTTCGGCTTCCTAAGCTTTCTTCAGCGCCAATATATATATATATATGTACGTGGCGAATTGTGGATGAAGTTCATTGTTGAAGCCTGACCTGCTTGCCCCCGGGGCACAACTGGATTCTCTGAGTGTGGCGAGTAAGGGAAGCCTAAGGAAGAAATTCTGGTTTTGCGGGCAGTTGTTGTTTTCAAGAAGTAAGTGAAAAATGAAAAAACAGACTGTGCAGCTGAAGCTGACTTTATTTTTTGCGTACATGGGAAAATATATATAAATTAAGAAGAAGGTTTTCAGCACAAGAATACTGAATGTTATGGACTTACAATGCGCTGCTCACGTTCTTTCTTATGCATTACTGTTTCCCCTGCGCAGTAGATATACCTTTTTCCTATGTGAAGGAGGGATTGTTTGGATATATATATATATATATATATATATATATATATATATATATATATATATATATATATATAAAACCAACGCCTGCTTCCAACTGAAGAAAAAGAGGCACGACACACCTCCGGGATCTTTAGAGAGACTTTAATCATGATGTTTTGCGCGGTGCTGGCAGTCAAGCAGTCCATGAAACACGCTTGGCAGACGCGTTTCAGACTTCCTTGGCTTTCATCAGTGCCGGATTTCACCGGCTACTCGCTCCTTCAGGCTGTCTGACAGGGTACAGGTGATGTGAAGTCCGTCCCTGGTTGAATGATGTAACACCCCTGCTCCAATTAAAGGTGTACTGTCCTCACGCATTCCCTCTCCTGAGCAGATGCATGCTGCTATATGTAGTCCAGGTGGGGGTCTATACAGTGATAGACACACTTCAAAACATCTAGTGATGCTCCAAAC
The DNA here is from genome assembly GCF_964263255.1 of Lissotriton vulgaris. Lineage (NCBI taxonomy): Eukaryota > Metazoa > Chordata > Amphibia > Caudata > Salamandridae > Lissotriton > Lissotriton vulgaris. The sequence goes on along the minus strand of NC_141689.1, from coordinate 1,056,336,302 downwards.
AATATGGACACGGGCCTCACGCCAGCTCAAGTGCCCCGAAGAGTATTAAATGTCATAGATCCCTTTTACCAGGCAATAAGTATTGCCTCCTCTCTCCCCTTGCAGCAATTAAAACCTTGTGGTAAATGTGGCTGCTGGGGGGCTCCGTGTATTGCAGGAATTGCAAAATACCAGAAGAGTGCTGATTCCATACACGGTGCTCCTAACCGAGAGGGGGTGTCGTCAGTCAGCGCCCAGCTTGCTGACACAACATAGAACCAACGCCTGCTCCCAACTGAAGAAAAAGGCACGACACACCTCCGGGATCTTTAGAGCGACTTTAATCATGATGTTTTGTGCAGTGCTGGCAGTCCATGAAACACGCTTGGCAGACGCGTTTCAGACTTCCTTGGCTTTCATCAGTGCCGGATATCACGGGCTACTCGCTCCTTCAGGGTGTCTGACAGGGTACAGGTGATGTGAAGTCCGCCCCTGGTTGAATGATGTAACATCCCTCCTCCATTTAAAGGTGTACTGTCCTCACGCATTCCCTCTCCTGAGCAGATGCATGCTGCTATATGTAGTCCAGGTGGGTGTCTATACAGTGATAGGCACACTCCGAAACATATAGTGATGCTCCAAACAATATGGACACGGGCCACACGCCAGCTCAAGTGCCCCGAAGAGTATTACATGTCACTCATAGATCCCTTTTACCAGGCAATAAGTATTGCCTCCTCTCTCCCCTTGTAGCAATTAAAACCTTGTAGTAAATGTGGCTGCTGGGGGGCTCCGTGTATTGCAGGAATTGCAAAATACCAGAAGAGTGCTGGTTCCATACACGGTACTCCTAACCGAGAGGGGGTGTCGTCAGTCAGCGCCCAGCTTGCTGACACAACATAGAACCAACGCCTGCTCCCAACTGAAGAAAAAGGCACGACACACCTCCGGGATCTTTAGAGAGACTTTAATCATGATGTTTTGTGCAGTGCTGGCAGTCCATGAAACATATATATATATATATATATATATATATATATATATATATATATATATATATATATATATATATATATATATATATATATATATATATATATATATATATATATATATATATATATATATATATATATATATATATATTACCTACTGGCTATCGCCAGTAGGTATATATAGTTAGGATTAAAGAAAAATGGCCACCAGAGACAAAAGAGCCCAAATGTAGCCCAAATATCACCCAGATGTAGCCCAAGTATAGCCCAATGACAGAATGTCCCAGAGTGTTCTAAAGAACAACTAGAGCGCTAACAGTCTTACTTATTACAAAGGTATAGCACACCTGGAGCCATCGTGATGGGAATAAAGTGGTAACTCTTAAAACATTTAATTTAAAAAGGAACAAAATGAGGGGGTATATTATGCAATAGAAGGTATTATTAGTGCTGCAGAAAGAAAAATTAGGGCACATTTTGAGTGACTTTTCAAATCCTCTTCTATTTCATTAAAAAATTCTGACATGCAGTCTCCCAAAATGGCCACCAGAGACAAAAGAGCCCAAATGTAGCCCAAATATCACCCAGATGTACCCCAAGTATAGCCCAATGACAGAATGTCCCAGAGTGTTCTAAAGAACAACTAGAGCGCTAACAGTCCTACTTATTACAAAGGTAGGGCACACCTGAAGCCATCTTGATTGGAATAAAGTGGTAACTCTTAAAACATTTAATTTAAAAAGAAACAACATGAGGGGGTATATTTTGCCATAGAAAGTATGATTAGTGCTGCAGAATGAAAAATTAGGGCACATTTTGAGTGACTTCTCAAATCCTTTTCTATTTCATTAAAACATTTTGACATGCAGTCTCCCAAAATGGCCACCAGAGACAAAAGAGCCCAAATGTAGCCCAAATATCACCCAGATGTAGCCCAAGTATAGCCCAATGACAGAATATCCCAGAGTGTTCTAAAGAACAACTAGAGCGCTAACAGTCCTACTTATTACAAAGGTATAGCACACCTGGAGCCATCGTGATGGGAATAAAGTGGTAACTCTTAAAACATTTAATTTAAAAAGGAACAAAATGAGGGGGTATATTATGCAATAGAAGGTATTATTAGTGCTGCAGAAAGAAAAATTAGGGCACATTTTGAGTGACTTTTCAAATCCTCTTCTATTTCATTAAAAAATTCTGACATGCAGTCTCCCAAAATGGCCACCAGAGACAAAAGAGCCCAAATGTAGCCCAAATATCACCCAGATGTAGCCCAAGTATAGCCCAATGACAGAATGTCCCAGAGTGTTCTAAAGAACAACTAGAGCGCTAACAGTCCTACTTATTACAAAGGTATGGCACACCTGAAGCCATCTTGATTGGAATAAAGTGGTAACTCTTAAAACATTTAATTTAAAAAGGAACAAAATGAGGGGGTATATTTTGCCATATGAATTATGATTAGTGCTGCAGAAAGAAAAATTAGGGCACATTTTGAGTGACTTCTCAAACCCTCTTCAATTTCATTAAAAAATTCTGACATACAGTCTCCCAAGATGGCCACCAGAGACAAAAGAGCCTAAATGTAGCCCAAATATCACCCAGATGTACCCCAAGTATAGCCCAATGACAGAATGTCCCAGAGTGTTCTAAAGAACAACTAGAGCGCTAACAGTCTTACTTATGACAAAAGTATGGCACACCAAAAGCCATCTTGATTGGAATGAAGTGGTAAGTCTGAAAACACTCAATTTAAAAAGGAACAACATGAGGGGGTTAATTTTGCCATAGAAAGTATGATTAGTGCTTCAGAAAGAAAAATTAGGGATCATTTTGAGTGACTTCTCAAATCCTCTTCTATTTCATTAAAAAAATTCTGACATGCAGACTGAAACATGCACTTTGAATACCAGCAGCAGACGTCCCTGGTGAGCAGTAGCTTTACTACAGTGATCTAATGTGCAACTAGAGTGCTAACATTCAGAATTTATGGCAAATGTGTGACACATCTGAATGCCTTCTTGATGGAACCAAAGTAAACAAGCATTGAAAATGCAATAGATCTCGCCCTCGTTTAAGTTAAAGCCATTCTGTTTGTAATGAGGTGGCTTTTTAGCTTTGCTTTTATTAGTGTTTTTTCAACTTTCATGTAAATAACATGCATCTGTATGCATATAAGTATATGTATGCATGCATTTATGTTTGTATTTATATAGATATACAGATGATATATGTTTATATATGTATGTATATATATATATTCACTGAAAAAACCATAGGCTATAGACCATATATAGTTAGGAATTAGCATTTACAAAACCTTGAAAATTCACTGAAAAAACCATAGGTTATAGACCATATATAGTTAGGAATTAGCATTTACAAAACCTTGAAAATTCACTGAAAAAACCATAGGTTATAGACCATATATAGTTAGGAATTCGCATTTACAAAACCTTATTTTACTCACACAAAACCATTGAAATTTCATATATAGTTAGTTGCACTAACTATATATCGCGCACCCGCAATCCACTGCTGATGATGTCACATATTACATCATTCATGACATGGTCAGTGACATCACTGATGACATCACTGATGACATCTCAAATGACATCACTGATGACATCACTGATGACAACATCCAGTGACTGTATGTTTCTGTAAAGTTAAAATATGTCTTACATATTGAAGAATGAGTGGATGTATAAGTGTCTGGATGAAGGATTTAGTAGGTGCATGACTGACTCTATGAGTGAGTGATTAAATGTGTCTCACTGAGTGCATGGGTTAGTGACTAAACTGTCTTAATTTGTGCATCATTATGTCTGTTGTTCTGTAAACTGTTGCATGTGTTGATAAGTAGCTATATGAGTAACTATATGAGTTATTGATTGGTTGCCCAAGTATTTGTATGGGAGACTGAGTGTGTGTGTGGGTGGCTGGGAGGTGTATGACTCTGTGCATAGATGTGTGAGCAGTTGATTCACTAGATGTATGGTTTCAAAAGTGCATGTGGAAACAGCTGTATGGGCGGTTGACTGTGTGCATGAGTGTATTGGTGAGTGAATGGATATCTCAGTGCTACATGTCAAAGTAAGTACATATGTAAAACACAGTACATGTGAGAGTTGACATATATAAATAACTGTGCATAAGAGCCAGTGAATGTGTGAGTGGCTGTATGGATCATTGTGAACTTGTATCAGGGATTATATAAGAGAGTAAATATGTGTTAGTATATGTTTGAATAAGTAAAGTTTGTATAACTGTATAGTTGAGGAAATGGAGGTGTGATTGATTCTTTGCATGACTGACTAGGTGTGTGAGTAACTCCATGGATGAGTGACAGTCTGTGAGTGTCTGTTTACACTGATTGTATCTCAGGTTATATTAGAGTCTGAAGAGGTTCATCGTATTATCACATGAATGATATCATCAGTGATGTGATCAGTAATGTCAAATGAGATGTCATCAGTGATGTCATCCGTGATGTCATTTGAGAAGTCACTCAAAATGTGCCCTAATTTTTCTTTCTGCAGCACTAATCATAATTCATATGGCAAAATATACCCCCTCATGTTGTTTCTTTTTAAATTAAATGTTTTAAGAGTTACCACTTTATTCCAATCAAGATGGCTTCAGGTGTGCCATACCTTTGTAATAAGTAGGACTGTTAGCGCTCTAGTTGTTCTTTAGAACACTCTAGGAGGCTGCAGTAGAACACAAAGGAATCAACTGACAGTCTCTGTCCTTGTTGGATGTACATGTTTTACTGAGAATGTCAGACTTCATTTTCACATGACTGAGAAAGATAATGTGAATTTACAGAAAATATGCTTTCAGTTTAGCTTATAGATCCCCTTCCAAACCACTGTGGGAAAATCATGAGATATTAGTTTTCTTTCAAACAATGTTCATGATATCACACCAAAAGGTTTTTTCACATGGTAAAATCACCTTAGAACCCACCACAATTCCTAAAACGAGTATGGTACCATCAACAAATGATTTATAATGTAACTAAAGTCCTAAAACCCTCTATTAACTACAATGCTTTTTAATGAGGTGCTATCATGTATATTGGTCCCAAGATGGCTGCCAACACTTCTTGGATGAAGTGCTGACAGCCAATCAGATCAGATGTGTGGTTAGGCTCCGCCCAGATATATATCTTTTTTTGAACCTAAATTACTCAAAATCCACTGGAGCACATATATTGAGACCTAGCAAAGGCACATCGGGCTAACAGTCCCTACAATTTTGCCAAGTTTCGTGCAAATCCATTCAGCCGTTCGAGCTAAAAGTGAGGCCAACCGCCCTATGGAAATTAACATGGGAAAAACGCGTTTTGGGACCCCCCTTTTTTCTCGGCCCCCCTTGATGAAACCCCCCCCAAATTGTCAGGGGCTGCTCAGAAACAAAATGTTCCATTTTCCTGAAAATTTCAGCCAATTCCGTCCACAAACGCCAAAGTTATTAGACATAGAATTTTCAAAAATCCCATAGAGAAAAAATCCTAACTATATATACCTACTGGCGACCGCCAGTAGGTAATATATATATATATATATATATATATATATATATATATATATATATATATTACCTACTGGCTATCGCCAGTAGGTATATATAGTTAGGATTAATTCCCTATGGGATTTCTGAAAATTCTATGTCTAATAACTTTGGCGTTTGTGGACGGAATCGGCTGAAATTTTCAGGAAAATGGCACATTTTGTTTCTGAGCAGCCCCTGAAAATTTGGTGGGGTTTCATCAAGGGGGGGCTGAGAAAAAAGGGGGGGCCCAAAACGCGTTTTTTACATTGAGTTTTCCATAGGGCGGTTGGACTCACTTTTAGCTCGAACGGCTGAATGGATTTGCACGAAACTTGGCAAAATTGTAGGGACTGTTAGCCCGATGTGCCTTTGCTAGGTCTCAATATATGTGCTTCAGTGGATTTTGAGAAATTAACGTTTAAATCAAGATATATATCTGTAACAGCGCTCCGGGCAGCGATCCGGTCCGCTTACTTTACGCGTTTCGGAACTTTGCGCACAGAAAGCTGATTGGCTCTCCGGTGTCTGTCAACATTCTAAACAGTCTGGAGCGGCCGCCATCTTGTCTCTCGGTAGGATCGAGAGAGAAGAAGAGGTGAAAAACGAAAGGGGAATTTAATGAAAGGGGGCAAGGTATCCCCCTCTTGACCCCCTAGGAATGTTGTTGGGGTTATTAAAGGGTCCCGTGGGGAAAAGAAAAAAAAAATGATTTTTCACGGTAGAAGCGCTTCACGGGCCGCGAACTGGGCCGCAAACTGGTAGCGAAACGGGAATTCGCCATTTTGTGCTTCGTTAATTAAATTATTAGGTATAAGGGGGTGCGGGAGACGTATCCTAATCCCCTATGTTTCCTGAGGGTGGCTGAGGAGGCTGATATATGTTGATACATCTCTTTCAGCGGCTGTGCGTGAGCTTTTTTTTTTTTTGCTGCGTGACAGTCCGGAGCGGCCGCCATCTTGTCTCTCGGTAGGATCGAGAGAGAAGAAGAGGTGAAAAACGAAAGGGGAATTTAATGAAAGGGGGCAAGGTATCCCCCTCTTGACCCCCTAGGAATGTTGTTGGGGTTATTAAAGGGTCCCGTGGGGAAAAGAAAAAAAAAATGATTTTTCACGGTAGAAGCGCTTCACGGGCCGCGAACTGGGCCGCAAACTGGTAGCGAAACGGGAATTCGCCATTTTGTGCTTCGTTTTAATTGTTTAGAGACAAAAATTATCGCCGCACATCGGCCACAATGCATGAATATCGTTGAAAAGTCAGCGATATTCATGCATTATCCAGCAAATGCTCTTAGCCGTGTTATCCACCTTCCATTGGATAACATGGTTAAAAACTGCTCTGTGCGTGAGCTTTTTTTTTTTTTTTTTTTTTTTTTTGCTGCGTGACGTTTGTTAACGTTCGATTCGATGGAAATCAGGAAGTGTTGACCACCATTTTGTCACTGCGAGTAAATATTTTGTTATAAATGAATCCTTTTTGAAAAACATTGTCTGCGCCATCTTGCCTTTTTGTCCAATGCCACAATTTTGTCGTGCACGGCAGCCATTTTAGATGCCTTGACCAGGCCCACTCTCTGCACGCCGCCGATCCTCATCATGGCTCCCCACCCTCGCAAGCATCTCCCCCACGCACTGGTCATCCCCGCTCTCTCTCTCATGCATGGGCCATATACTTCCCCCCATCTGCGCTGCTCTTCTCTGAGAATCACACCCTGTGCCCTCCCGACACCTCTCTTTCACCCTATTCACTACCGCACCCTCTGACACTCCTCTTCCTCTGTGTCCGATTGTCCAGGCCGGACCTAGGCTATCACCTACCCCTGCGGATGTAGTTTATGGCCCCAGCTGTAGAGAATTCAGACATGCCAACCCTCCCGATTCAGGCGTGTGACTACTGATTTCAGTGCTAGTCTCCCGCCTCCCGATTTCTGCAAGCAAAAACCCGGGGGCATATTACGAACAACTAGCGATAATTTTTGTCTCTAACTTGTTTAGAGACAAAAATTATCGCCGCACATCGGCGATTTTTATCGCAGATAAACCTTGCTATTATCGCAGAAAAGTCAGCGATATTCATGTATTATCGAGCAAATGCTCTTAGCCATGTTATCCACCTCCCATTGGATAACATGGCTAAGAACTGCTCAGGGCAGGTGTTAGATTTTGGAGATATTCGCGCTTAGCGCGAATATCTCCAAAAGTTGGTAATAGAAGATAGCGATGTTAGGGACTGTTTCCAGTCGCTAACATCTTGGCACGCCACTTTGCATGTCATTAGTGATAAGTATCACTGACATGCAAAGCGGGGCCCAAGATGGTCGCTATCTCCTTTTAGCTGTCACTAACTGGTGTTAGCGACAGCTTGGTAATAGGGAGATATTTTTATCTCCGCTTTCTTGGCTTTTAAAGCCAAAAAAGCGGAGATAAACCCCCTTGATAATATGCCCCACGATTCCTTGGGGGTTTCAGCTGACAGGGCTTGGTATTGTGTTACATGGTAATTTTTCCAGTAAACGTCAGAGGGTCGATGCAGGGGTTCTAGAAGAGGTGATAAACCATTTAAGCCTCATGAACAAGCGCATGGTCTTTTAAAGATTTGTGAAGTACTCGGGGCGGCGGTGTGTGTGTGTCCTCTTTCAGGAGCGGGCGGGGGGGGGGGGGCACTGCCAGCAACTTGCCAGGTCAGGTAGTGTTCAACACGTGCATCACCCTTTCTCTGCCTGCTATTGCGCTCCATGCTTCGGAAAGGTAAGAAAAAGAACGTGCATTTGAGTTTGAAATGTCCGATCCTGCAGCAGCACACTTCCAAAGCCCACACATGACAATAACCCGATTCAAGGCCCCATTCACCCATTTTTAAAAAAATAGATAACACTCCAACAAAGTAAGATTATAAAACTTTATTAACTATTAACTATAACGAACGGAACAAAAACTAAAAACATGTAAACATTTTTCAACACAAAAAGCAACAATGGTTAGAAGCTGTCTTTTGTGCGAATAGTCCCAAGGCAGCACAACGTGCAGAGTTCTGGACGGCACCCAGGTGATGTCGCCTGGGTGCCGCACTGGTTTTGGGACCCTACAATGCAGCACAGAAAAACAGCGTGGGGCGTCCCGGGTGGTGCGGGGGGAGGCCTCGTCAGTAGCGGTCTGTTGTGCGAATAGTCCCAAGGCAGCAGAACGCGTTGAGATGTTGATGGGACTGTGTCCAGTGTCACATGGCTGACACAACATGTACGACAGGCACCCAGGTGATGTCCAGTAAACTGCCGCACTGGTTTTGGTATCCTACAATGCTGCTCCGAAAATTGGCGTGCGGCGGCCCGGGGGTGGGGGAGGCGGCGTGAACGGGCCTCCCCAGGTGGCGGCCATCTAGCTGAGTTGCGCTCGCTCTTGCGGCTACAGCGTCTCGCTCACCATGTTGTTGAGTTGCTTCCACTCTTGCAGTGCAGCGATAGGCGGCTGCCACATGGCTCTTAAAATGGCGGACGGCTCCTCGGTTTTGGGCCTGGTCCACTGAAATGGCCCTGGGACACCTTGGAACTCGGACGCTTGCCTGCTAGGGCTTGGGCTCCATTCTCGAAAAGCGTCCCCTCAGCCGTGAAGATTCTACAAAAGTCTTGGGGGCCCCCGACTCCCGCAGGCTTCCGGTGGGGAGCGGCTGCCATGATTGCTCGCGGAATGACCACGACGGAGCCACGAGATGGTGGTGCTCTCATGCTGACGCCAGCTTCAGTCTGAATGATCCAGAAACAAGGTGGGGCTTTCATCGTTTGGGAAAAAAAAATGTTCTAAACCAATGAAAAGTGTTATTTTTAGGTCATATGACCAAGCCTTCCATCTTTAGGAAACCAAAAGTAAAATGTGAACCAATGAAAAGTTTTATAAACAAGTCACATGACCTGTTATGCGGCATAGGGCTACAAAAAGCGTAGAAAATCCGTTGGCACGTGAGGCGGCGTCAGTAGCGGACCGATGTGCGAATAGGCCGAAGGCAGCACAACGCGCCGAGATCCGGATGGCACCGAGGTGGTGTCCAGAAAATTGCCGCACTGGTGTGGCCATCCTACAATGCTGCGCCGAAAGACGGCGTGTCCAGCTGAGTTGCGGTCACTGTTGCGGTACAGTGACTCGAACGCGCCGAGATCCGGATGGCACCGAGGTGGTGTCCAGCAAATTGCCGCACTGGTGTGGCCATCCTACAATGCTGCGCCGAAAGACGGCGTGTCCAGCTGAATTGCGGTCACTGTTGCGGTACAGTGACTCGAACGCGCCGAGATCCGGATGGCACCGAGGTGGTGTCCAGCAAATTGCCGCACTGGTGTGGCCATCCTACAATGCTGCGCCGAAAGACGGCGTGTCCAGCTGAGTTGCGGTCACTGTTGCGGTACAGTGAGTCGAACGCGTCGAGATCTGGATGGCCCCGATGTTGTGTCCAGCAAGTTGCCGCACTGGTGTGGCCATCCTACAATGCTGCGCCGAAAGTCGGCGTGGGGTGCCCCGTTGGCTTATGAGGTGATGTCAGTAGTGGACCGATGTGTAAATAGGTCGGAACCAGCACAAGGCGCCAAGATCCGAATGGCAAGTCCTGGATGTTGAGTGCCTCAGTTGAGAGTTCTGAGCAGTGCTTGTAAGACTATCTGAAGTTTATTATAAGAATCAGAGTAAGTTGAAGACTGTCTGAAGCCTATTTGCACCTTTTGCAGCTTCACTATTGCCCAAGGTGGTGTCCAGCGGAACTTTTTTCCTTTTCCTTTCTGCTTCTTTTCCTACAATCCGTTTCATCTGAAGACACGACCAGGTCCCTGAATGTGTGTAGGGGGACGCTATTGAGTGAATGAAAATGGCGGCTTGACACAAAGCTGACTCAAACGTTACTGTTGATGCTATACAGACAAAAATTGGTTTTCAGTTTGTACATTCTTCAGGTTTTTTTTTTCCATCCAAGTCTGATTGAGAGTTTGTAGAAAAATGGCTTCAGATTTTCCACATACTACTCTTCAACATTCTTCCTAAATGTAACAATGTGAAACTCACTAGGAGAACGGCTGTTTCTGTTTCCTTTCAAAATGCTGCCAACAATATTTTCTGAATGGAAGACACCATCTTGTAGCATAAAGGGCCGAAAGGGGTTCTGGTCTGGCCGATGGTTGGTGGAGACATTTTGACTATATCTTGGACCTGCCCGGCCTCGCCCAAAATGGTGCCGGTATAAATGGGACTCGTAACTCCTTGCCCGCAAATGTATATCTAGAAAATGTTATTGTAAGTGGCCCTGTCCTATTTTAATTACAAAATGTATGTCCACCGATTCCGCAACTGTTAGACACCTTAGTTCTTGCAACCTAATGGCCCGCTCGTTACGTTCCTCTACAGTGTAAATGTCTCCTCATCATATACGATTTCAGTTTGCTCCGTGGCCGGCCCACGTGGTTATAGGCCCGTATTTGTATACTGACATTTTCACAATAAAGGTTTTTAAAACAAAACACGGTAGTAGTATTTACATTGGTAAAGTTTTTACTTTTAGTCACTGTTTTCGAATCAGTAAAAGGCAAGTGAAATAAAGCAGTCCAATTACATGACGGATAAAAGGTATAATATGTAGGAACGCAGTAAAGATAAATGGTCAAGGGCAGTTGTGTTTTTCATGTCTGCAACATAAAGTGATCGATAAGAATCTGATAATCAGGCGTATCGGCGACTAAGACAGCAGGCCGAATCTCTTTTACTCAACGGCTCCGTCATGGAAGGAAGAAACGCCCTTTTTCTCGAAAAAGGAATATATTTTACTTGCAAGACAGTTGTAAATTTTCCGGGAAAGTACATTAGCCTGGAATATTATAACATATGTTTGAAAAAAAAATATTGTTCGAAAACAATAAAAAGCGTAATTTTTAGGTCATATGACCAAGCTTTTCATCATTAAATTAACAAAAGTAAAATGAACCAATGAAAAGTTTTATTAACAAGTCACATGACCTGTTATGCTTACGTTACGCGCTGCGCGCCGCGCCTCGGATCACTTCCGGGTGCGCTAACGCGGCGTGTCATATAACGCATTACGCGACAACGTAGGTCAAGAATATAGTCAAAATGTCTCCACCAACCAGCGTTCAGAACACAACCCCTTTCAGCAGTCCAAAAAGTTCTGTTAAATGACAACAGAGGGGACAGGCAACAAGAACCATCAGTCAAAGAGGGGAGGGCAAGTTCTTCTCTTCCGGGTCATGTTGGGGCGCTACCGGAACTGATCGAATTGGTAGTCTACAGTGTTTCTGGATGTTTCAGACTAAAGCTGGCGTCAGCATGATACCACTACCATCTCGTAGCTCCGTCGTGGCCATTCCACGAGCAATCATGGCAGCCGCTCCCCACCAGAAGCCTGCGGGAGTCGGAGGCCCCCAAGACTTTTGTAGAATCTTCACGGCTGAGGGGACGCTTTTCGAGAATGGGACCCAAGCCCTATCAGGGAAGCGTCCGAGTTCCAAGGTGTCCCAGGGCCATTTTAGTGGACCAGGCCCAAAACCGAAGAGCCGGCCGCCATTTTGAGAGTCCTGTGGCAGCCGCCTATCGCTGCACCGCAAGAGCGGGAGCAACTCAACTACATGATGAGCGAGACGCTGTGGTCGCAAGAGCGGGCGGTAAACAGCTGAATGGCGGAAGAGGCACAGTGTAGCAAAAGCGGGCGGAATGGCAACTAAAACGGTAAAGGGGCGCCCCACTACAGCTTGTCTTCAGGTCAAACGGATTGTGGGACAAGGTCCAGAATTGAAGAGTCATCAAAAGGCAAAAAGTTCCGCCGGACCCCGGGAGCCGGCCGCCTATGTCGGGGGCGATCTCAGGCTACACCAGTGCTATAAGACTTGGGGAGGGTGTCGGAGCCAAGCGTCTTCTCCGAGTCCATGGCCATCACACCGCCCCTCAGGGGCCTCCGTCAAGCTGTTTAGGAAGCTAACATATCACATTGTTTTCTAATGCTGTCAGGTCCACAAACGACACTCACTTACTTTGAGAATAGTGAAGCTGCAGTAGGTGGAAATAAGCTTCAGACAGTATAACAAGCACTGCTCAGAACTCTTAACTATGGCACCCAACATCCAGAACTTATGCTATTTGAGAATGGCAGTGACATCGAAGCATCTCAGGGACCAAAACCATTAACGTACTTTCACGTATGAAAATCTTACTTGGGGAGGGGGCAGGAGCGAAGCGCCCCCTCCCAGTCAGCGCCACCACACCGTATGTTGAAAATTTGAAGCCATCGTTCTACAAAGTCAACCAAACTTGGATTGAAAAATCTAGAAAAATGTACAAACTGAAAACCAGTTTTGGTCTGCATAGCATCAGTAGCAACGCTTGAGTCAGCTTTGTGTCACGCCGCCATTTTCATTCAACAAAGCACAGGCATTGAAAAAGGCTCAAATTCAGAACTCTAAACTATGGCACCCAACATCCAGGAGCTTGCCATCCGGATCTTGGAGCCTTGTGCTGCTTTTGATCTATTCACACATCGGTCCACTACTGATATCATCTTATAAACCAACGTTATGTAAATAGTTTTTTAATAAAATGTTTTACCCTGTTTCTTTGCTGGTGTGTTGTCTATATTTTTAATATTTGCATAGGGTTTGTCGTTATTTTGTGCGGGATGGGTGATGGAGCCGAGCTGTCTTGCAGCCCTCATGGTGTGGAGCTCAGTTCATCTCACTATTTTCGTATTTCTCATGAAGGGTTGTTCCTAATATTTCTATTTTAGCGAGGTCAAAAAGAGATCCAATTAGTGGCCTACTGATTTTGCTCGATTACTTTTATTTTTTTTACACGATTTTTCACTATCTGCAAAGACTAAACAGAGTATTGCGACTTTGTGCTTGTTTGTAAATAGAGAATGATCCAAAGAGAACCAATTCTAAAACAGTAAATGCTTGGACAACAATCAATCAAATGGAGAGACAAGCAGGCACGACGGATTACAACGGGGCAAAGGCTTGCGTTAACTACCGTTCACTATCTGCAAAGAGAGAGTACTACTAAGACAAAAGAGGGGAGGGGGGGGGGGGTGCAGCGTTCAAAGCACATCAGCGTGCATAAATACGAAAATGTTTTTATCTATCACGTACTTGACATTTTAAAGCTTTTCATATTTGCTATTAAAAAACCAATGAAATTCACAGAAAAAACCATAGGTTATAGTGGATATATAGTTAGGAATTTGCATTTACAAAACCTTGAAAATTCAATGAAAAAACCATTGGTTTTAGGCCATATATAGTTAGGGATTTGCATTTACAAAACCTTATTTTACTCGCATAAAACCATTGAAATTCCATATATAGTTATAAGCGCTAACTATATATCGCGCACCCGCAATCCACTGCTGATGATGTCACATATTACATCATTCATGACATGTTAGTGACATCACTGATGACATCACTGATGACATCTCAAATGACATCACTGATGACATCACTGAAAACATCTCATTTGACATGACTGATAACATCACTGATGATATCATTCATGTGATAATACGATGAACCTCTTCAGACTCTAATATAACCTTAGATACAATCAGTGTAAACAGACACTCACAGACTGTCACTCATCCATGGAGTTACTCACACACCTAGTCAGTCATGCAAAGAATCAATCACACCTCCATTTCCTCAACTATACAGTTATACAAAATTTACTTATTCAAACATATACTAACACATATTTACTCTATTATACAATCCCTGATACAAGTTCACAATGATCCATACAGCCACTCACACATTCACTGGCTCTTATGCACAGTTATTTATATATGTCAACTCTCACATGTACTGTGTTTTACATATGTACTTACTTTGACATGTAGCACTGAGATATCCATTCACTCTCCAATGCACTCATGCACACAGTCAACCGCCCATACAGCTGTTTCCACATGCACTTTTGAAACCATACATCTAGTGAATCAACTGCTCACACATCTATGCACAGAGTCATACACCTCCCAGCCACCTACACACACACTCAGTATCCCATACAAATACTTGGGCAACCAATCAATAACCCATATAGTTACTCATATAGCTACTTATCAACACATGCAACAGTTTACAGAACAACAGACATAATGATGCACAAATTAAGACAGTTTAGTCACTAACCCATGCACTCAGTGAGACACATTTAATCACTCACTCATACAGTCAGTCATGCACCTACTAAATCCTTCATCCAGACACTTATATATCCACTCATTCTTCAATATGTAAGAGATATTTTAACTTTACAGAAACATACAGTCACTGCATGTTGTCATCAGTGATGTCATCAGTGATGTCATTTGAGATGTCATCAGTGATGTCATCAGTGATGTCACTAACCATGTCATGAATGATGTAATATGTGACATCATCAGCAGTGGATTGCGGGTGCGCGATATATAGTTAGCGCTTATAACTATATATGGAATTTCAATGGTTTTATGCGAGTAAAATAAGGTTTTGTAAATGCAAATCCCTAACTATATATGGCCTAAAACCAATGGTTTTTTCATTGAATTTTCAAGGTTTTGTAAATGCAAATTCCTAACTATATATCCACTATAACCTATGGTTTTTTCTGTGAATATATATATATATATACATACATACATATATATATATATATTCAACAATCCTCATTACACAGTTAGTGAAAAGAACGAAGTCCAGGCCAACAGTCCTTAGTTCAGCTTGTGTTTATTTTAGCAGCTCACTCGACACGTTTCGGAGAACAAGTCTTCTACGCAAAAACTGAGTTGGAATATATATATATTACCTACTGGCGGTCGCCAGTAGGTATATATAGTTCGGACCTAGTTACCATAGGAAATCCCCAACATTCTATTGGGAATAACTTTGGCGCCGATTGAGGAATCTGCTTGTAATTTCCCTTAAAAGTGCTTTGCTCCGCTCCGCTCCTTCCACGAAAGTTTCGGGGGGATTCGTCAAGCAGGGGCCAAGAAAAAAGGGGGGTCCCAAAACGTGTTTTCCCCATGTTAATTTCCATAGGGACCTTTAGACACAGCTACAGCCCAAATGGCTGATTGGAATTACACCAAACTTGGCAAAATGGTAGGGCCTTGTATGCAGATGTGCCTTTGCTATGTTTGGTGAAAATCCCTCCAGTAGTTCTTGATAAAATTTTATTTTGAATTTTTCAAATGGCATTTTCTAAGGGAAATTTAGACATGTCTACAGCCCGAACGGCTAAACGGAATTACACCAAACTTGGCAAAATGGTAGGGACAGGATACAGTAGTGCCTTTTCTATATTTGGTGAAAATCCCTCCAGTATTTGTTGAGAAAATTGATTTGAGCAAATTATATATCTATATCGCTCAACATTCTATTGGGAATAACTTTGGCGCCGATTGAGGAATCTGGGTGTAATTTTCCAGAATATTGGCCAGCTCCGCTCCGCTCCTTCCCTGAAAGTTTCGGGGGGATTCGTCAAGCGGGGGCCGAAAGGGGGGTCCCAAAACGTGTTTTCCCCATGTTAATTTCCATAGGGACCTTTAGACATAGCTACAGCCCGAACGGCTGAATGGAATTACACCAAACTTGGCAAAATGATAGGGTCTGGTATGCAGATGCGCCTTTGCTATGTTTGGTGAAAATCCCTCCAGTAGTTCTTGAGAAAATTCAATTTGAAATTTTTCAAAAGGCATTTTCAATGGGACCTTTAGACACGGCTACAGCCCGAACGGCTGAACGGAATTACACCAAACTTGGCAAAATGGTAGGGAGAGGTATGCAGTAGTGCCTTTTCTATATTTGGTGAAAATCCCTCCAGTAGTTGCTGAGAAAATTGAATTTGAGCAAATTATATATCTATATGAGCTCACCGTACGTGCACCATACGCGTACGGTACGCGTACCGTACGCGTACATGCTCGAGCGAGTTTCTGATTGGCTGGCAGTCGACTGTCAACATTCCAAACTGTCCAAACCAGGAAGTGTTGGCCACCATCTTGTTTTTCAGGTGAACTGAGGCACAAGAGAGCCCAAAACAAGAGTGGAAAACACGAAAAGGGCGCAGGGTAGAGACCCCCCAACCCTCTAGCCCTTCTCAGGAGGTCCCAAAAGGACCCCCAAGTGCAAAAAAAAAAAGAAATTCAATTAAATTACGGGGTACGGGCACCGTATGCGTACGGTACGCGTACCGTGCGCGTACCCCGCAATTTAAAAAAATTATATTTTTTTTGCACTTGGTGGTCCTTCTGGGACCCCCTGAGAAGGGCTGGGAGTCTCAACCCTGCCCCCTTTTCGCGTTTTCCACTCTTGTTTTGTGCTCTCTTGTGCCTCACTTCTCCTGAGAAACAAGATGGCTGCTCAGGTGGTCCCAGAAGGATAGTAACATATATAAACGTTATCCGCTAATAGAATTAGCATTTACAAAACCTATGAAATTGATTGAAAAAAATATAGGTTTCACGCCTGATATAGTTAGGAATTAGCATTTAAAAAACCTTGCAAATTCACTGAAAAAACCATAGGTTTCAAGCCTTATATAGTAAGGAATTAGCATTTAAAAAACATTGCAAATTCACTTAAAAAACCATAGGTTTCAGGCCTTATATAGTTAGGAATTAGCATTTAAAAAACCTTGCAAATTTACTTAAAACACCATAGGTTTCAGGCCTTATATAGTTAGGAATTAGCATTTTAAACACCTTGCAAATTCACTTAAAAAACCATAGGTTTCAGGCCTTATATAGTTAGGAATTAGCATTTAAAAAAACATTGAAATTGCTCCTATATAGTTAGTTGTACTAACTATATTTCGCGCACCCGCAATCCACTGCTGATGATGTTACGAATTACATCATTTATGACATGGTCAGTGACATCACTGATGACATCACTGATGAGATCACTGATGACATCTTATTTGACGGGTGCGCGAAATATAGTTAGTACAACTAACTATATAGGAGCAATTTCAATGGTTTTTTAAATGCTAATTCCTAACTATATAAGGCCTGAAACCTATGGTTTTTTAAGTGAAAATATATATATATATATATATATATATATATATATATATATATATATATATATATACACATATATAATCTACTGGCAGTCGCCAGTAGATAGTTTTAGTTAGCACCCAGTTTCCATAGGAAAAGCGTTTTTTCTTTTCCCAATAACTTTGGCGATGGCTGACGAATCCTTGCGAAATTTTCAAAACTAGTGGGGCGCTCTGGTCAGCTCCTGTCTTGACAGTTTTGGGGTGATTCACCAAGTGGAGGCCAAGAAAAAGGGGGTCCCAAAACGTGTTTTCTCCGTGTTATTTTCCATAGGAACCTTTAGACACAGCTACAGTCCGAACAGCTAAACGGAATCACAACACATTTTGCAAAAAGGTAGCCCTTGGTTCAGAAAGAGTCCTTTTTGTTAAATGGTGTAAATCCGTTCACTAATTCCTGCAAAATTAAAAAAATAGTGGGCGGAAAATCAATTTTCCATAGGAAACTTTAGACACGGCTACAGCTCGAACTGCTGAATGGAATTACCCAAAATTTGGCAAAAAGGTAGTGCTTGGTTCAGAAAGTGTCCTTTTTTTAAATGGTGTAAATCCGTTCAGTAGTTGCTGAGAAAATAAAAAAATAAAAGTTTCGATCTCTAGAGGTGCAGTGGATTCGCGGACCCTCGCGACCACAAGCTTTATTCTAATTGGCTGTTAACATTCCAAACCAAAGTGTTGGCAGCCATCTTGTGAATCGTTAGAACCGAGCCAGAAGAAAACAGGGAAACAAAGGTGAGAAAGAAGAAAAGGGGACAGGGACATTATTTAAATGGCCGAATGTGCGCTGGGTGCACCAGTTCGGACAAAATTTTTCTTTAAAAACAAAGCGAGGGCTTCCACGCCTCATTCATTTTTATGCCCCGGGTGGGCCAGGTCCCGGGGGTATTCAAAAACATATATAGCGGGGGCCCATGAGACCCCAGAGCCCCGGGGACCACCACCTCTCTTTTAAAAAAAAAATTACCTGTGTGCGGAGGCTCGAGCACCCCCACATGCCCCGCGGACCACCACCTCCCTGGGGCACTGTGTAAATGCGGGGGTCTGTTATGGACCCCCGTGTCAGTATCTAACCACTCCTCGGGTTCCTGTGTGATGCCAAAAGGGGTCCACCTCCAGACTTCCCCAACTCTGGAAAGAAGCAACTCAGAGTAGTGAGGTAGTCAGGCGAGGTAAAATAGTAAAGAAGGCCGGGACCAGTGGGAAGCGGGAGAACCTGCAATACAAAACACAGTTTTAATACATATTCAAGCCAACTTACAACTCTCATGTATTCTCGCTAGGACTTGCTAATACCTTTCCACTGGCAGTGATTTCCTGTAGGGTACTTCGCACAGGTAGGGACTTCAGTATCAGCTTTAGATATCTACAACAAGAAACTATACTGATAAAACATATACTTCAGGAATACCACATATGTACAAACTGCAGTACTTCATCATACATACCAACTATCCGAGATTAACATAAACACATCTCCTAGAAAATAGGGCTTTCTTCTCACACAACAAGAGATTTGGTTGAGCCCGTAACATAAGTGCTCCGCCCGTTAAGAGCAAATAAATGAGAACTGAAAATAATAAACTCAGGGTCCATAAAGTGAAGAAACAGAATTCCACTGTAAAGTACAAGCCCACCACGCTTCCTTCAGCGCAGCAGTAGGCAGGAAGAAACCGGGACACAGAATAAAGAAACCCAGCTGCCAGTTCCGATTCAGAGCAAAGGACTAAAGCTAGGTTCACAATAGTCTTCGTGTTAACTCCCAAGGATCAAAGCGCATCCACAGCGCTATAAACAAACACACTCCCCTATTAGTTTTCGGAAAATATGCAGGAGGCCTCCTGGCACAATCCACACAAAAATGTCACAGAGAGGAAATGAGAAGCACTGCAACAGCGCAGAACGATACCCAACAGCAGACTTTGGTCACTCCGCCTCCTCTCCTGACAGGGCTCCCCAAAACGAAACGAGCACTAATTCAGCGTCCATAGGAACGTATTACTGGAAACACAGGAAAGGCAGAAGACTCCGTAAGCGCGAAGTGATGAACGGAAACGGCTCCCTCACCGCTAGATCCGGAGGGTATTTCCAGAGAGAGAGTCTCCACGCAGCCAGCGTGAGACTCGAGGTTCAAGCACCATGAAGAAACAACAGATTACGCGCATCCTTTCCCAGACCTGACTGGGCTATATAGAAGTTGCTCCTCCCCTGCCAGGAATTCTGGGAGTTGTAGTCCAGGACGCACGAAGGAATCAATGTAGGCGCTTTGGAATCTATAGGAACCGATCAGCGCCTGACAGAATTCCCTCCTCCCATGCGCCTCCTAGATCCAGGCTTATCAGGACAACGGGCATGGGACTCACGCACCGCCCGGGGTGCATGGACGTTGGATGAAGGCTCCCATGAATCACCTACAGACCCGTATCCCTTCCAAGAGATGAGATACCAGAGCCGCCCTCTCCTGAGCTTGGAATCCAGCACCTTACGAACTTTGTATTCCAGCTGGCCATCCCGAACCACCGGTGGCACGGCGTGTCTGGTCACTCCCAACGCCGGTTTCAACAGACTGCAGTGAAACACCGGGTGTATGCGCAAAGAAGCGGGCAGCTTAAGTTTGTACGCCACCAAACCCACTGGGCGCACCACCGGATAAGGCCCAATGAAGCGGGGATGAAAAACGCTCCGGTAACGGAAACGGATGTTCTTGGTTGACAACCACACTCTATCACCTGCCTGGTAGGTAGGACCATCCTGGCGTCTGCCATCAGCCCATGACTTATACAAACTTTTTGCAGCCTCCAGGTTGCGACGAATCTTGAGATGCATACTCTGCAGGCGTTTGATCAACATAGCCACTGTGGGTTGGTTGGTAATGTCACTGGGTATCGAAAGAGGTAGCACCTTGGCATGGAAACCATGATTGGCCCGAAAGGGAGAATCCTTGATGGAGCTGTGCCATGAATTGTTGTATGACAGTTCTGCTAACCACAACATAGCAACCCATGATTCACTTGCCTCTTTAGCATAACAGCGTAGATATGTCTTGAGGGTATGGTTTAGTCTTTCCGTCTGGCCGTCCGTCTGCGGATTGAAACTCCTCGAAGTAGCCACCTCGATTCGGAGAACCTTGCACCACATTTTTCAGAACCGGGCTATGAACTGTGGACCACGATCTGAAACAATGACCCTTGGGAGTCCATGCAACCTCACCACCTGTGACAGCAACAACTGGGCGGTTTGTCCGGCAGTGGGCAGGTTTCTACGAGGGACGAAATGTCCCATTTTCGTAAGACTGTCCACCACCACCATAATAGCTTCGTACCCTTGATCCTTCGGCAGGCCTACCACGAAGTCCAGACTGATGGTATGCCATGGTTGAGTTGGTGTAGGCATAGGAACCAGTTTGCCTTTACCTCTACAATGTTCGCCTTTGGCTCAAGCACACACATCACATTGCTTAATCCATTGGTTTACATCGTTTTTCATGTATTCCCACCAGAACTGTCGCTGTACAAGTTGTAGTGTCTTTTTTACACCAGAATGTCCTGCTACTACAGCTTCGTGACACCAGTTGAAGGCTTTCAATCTGATTTCCTTGGAGGGAAGATACAACTTGTTGTTCACGAATGGCAACCCATGTTTAAGAGTTCGGGAGGTACTATCGTTGGCCCATAGTTTCCACTCTGTCTGGTTTCTCTGGTTCTTTACCTCCTCTAGGAAGTTCTCTGTGGTAAGGGAACACAACACCTTCTCGGGTGAAATGATGGCCTCTGGTGGACTGTCTTGTTTTGATAGTACATCTTCCTGTCTGGATAGAGCATCCGCTTTTCTGTTCTCTGACCCTGGCCTAAACGTGATGACAAAGTCGAACTCTGCGAAGAAGAGCATCCATCGCATTTGACGTTGTGTTAGATATCTGGTGGTCTTCATATATTGTAAATTACGATGGTCAGTGTAGACCGTGACGGGGTGTTTGGCTCTCCATAAGTAGTGCCGCCATTCTTCAAAGGCTTTCTTGATGGCCAAGAGTTCTTTTTCGGCCACCGTGTAGTTCAGTTCAGCTGGTCTCAACTTCTTGGACAAAAAGGCTACCGGATGTAATTGTCCCGAGAGGCGATCTCGCTGTGAGAGCACCGCCCCAATAGCTATGTCTGAGGCATCTGCTTCCACCATGAAAGGCACCTCGATCTGTGGATGTTGGAGAATGGGGGCCGTGGTGAAAGTCTTCTTGAGGTACTCAAAAGCTCTCTTGGCTTCCGGGGTCCAACAGAAAGGATGTCCCTTTCTTAGCAGACGTGTTAAAGGGGAGACCAACTGTGAGAAGTGTGCAATGAAAAGTAATTTGCAAATCCAAGGAAGCACTGCACATCCCTTACATTCTTTGGAATAGGCCATTCTTGCACTGCCACAACCTTTCTCTCAGACATACACAACCCAGAGGGGCTCAGAATCACACCCAAAAACTCTACTTGTTGCACATGGAACTCACACTTGTTCAGTTTGCAGAACAGTCCGTTCTCCTGCAATTTTCGCAAAACCTGCTTTACATGATTGCCATGACTGTCGGTGTCTGGAGAGTAGATCAAAATGTTGTCAATATAGACGACTACGAACTTGTCCACATAACGCTTTAACACATCGTTCAAGAAAAACTGAAAAGCCGCTGGGGCGTTGCAAAGCCCGAACGGCATCACTAGATATTCGAAAAGGCCATATCGGTTTTAAAAGCTGTCTTCCACTCATCTCCTTCTCGGATCCGCACCAGATGATACGCCCCTCTCAAGTCTAGTTGGGTGTAAATGACTGCTTCACGAACCTGATCTAACAAAACGGGGATGAGTGGAAGAGGGTATCGGTTTCTTACAGTGTTCCTATTCAACACCCTGTAGTCCAGACACGTTCGCAATTCACCATTAGCTTTTTTAATAAAAAACAGAGGTGAAGCTGCCGGTGAACGGGAAGGACGGATAAACCCGTTGTCAACATAATGATCCAGATACTCCCTAAGGTGTTGTGTCTCGGGTCTGATAGTGCATACACCCTACAAGAAGGCAGTACCGCTCCAGGAATCAGATCAATTTGACAATCATACTCCCTGTGCGGGGGTAGTATTTCCGCCTTCGTTTCACTAAACACCTCTCTGAACTCTGCATATGCCGAGGGTAGTTCTGTTTCTTTCTCAGCAGCGGTGGCAACCTGATAGACTTGTGTGAGGGCTATCACATGTGTGTTTAGCGGTTGGACACAGGAGGATAAACATTGTTCCGACTCAAAACATAACCACTTCCTTGTCCAATCAACTCTGGAGTTATGCTTCCATAACCAAGGCATCCCCAATATCACCTCATATTGGGGTGCTTCAATAATGTTTAAGGTTATCTTTTCCACATGCATGTCCTCCCCTCATTTCCTGACCAGTTCTAGCTCTTCTGTAGCTTCAGTAATGGGCCCTGACTTCAACGGCTTCCCATCCACAGCTAAAACCCTTTCAGAAGTGTTCCTAGGTACCCGAAGTAACTCCAGACGTTGCACTAACCCGCTATCAATAAAATTACCAGTAGCTCCTGAATCTACCATCACCTCTATGTTATGCGAGCCCTTGTTATCTGTGAGACTCATCTGCAGTACAATGTGAGACACAGAAGGAACAACCTCAACTCCGGCCAGAGATGGGACTCTCAACGCGGTTGAAGGTTCTGTTTCCTTCTCCGGTAATGTTTCTACACTGACCCGTCTCTGAGGAGACATGGTGGTAACGGCCACTTTCTTGTTGCTAGAGTATGTACCTGGTTTCTTCGGTTTCGTGGGGCAGTCTCTCACGTAGTGTCCTTTCCTACCACAATACATGCACAACCCCAACGTTCTGCGATTCTCTCTCTCAGCTCTGGTTAAAGGGGCTCTAACGGCTCCGATCTCGGGGGCGTGGCTTGGACGCCGATCGGGATGGCGGCGTGAGCTTGCAGCTCCGCGCAGGGTCCCGCTATTTCTCCTGAAAACTACACCCAGGGAGACCCCTGATCGGCGCAACTGGTCTGCTAGGTGTTGGGGAACCACTGGTGAGCGGCTGAGAGCTCTTGGGAGACCGCTTGTGCCGCCGAGACCTTGAGAGACGAAGCCTGAGGTGTTGCCCGGAGTGAGAAGAAAATGGCGGCGGAGAGGGACGATGGTCTCTGAACCGAAACCGAGGTGGACTGGCGTCGGCCTGCGGGGTGGCCCGCCTTCTGCGAGATTGGAGTTACGGGGGCGTGCTGGCACGGACCTGTGGGGCAAAGCTGGGGGCCTGGGGTCAGTGTTGGACTGGTGTGCACTTTGAACGCACCCGTTTATACCTCCCCCCTCCCCCTCCCCCGGCCCTGGCGACAGTGGAGCGGGCGGCCCTGGCACTCCTGGTTCTTTGAGTTGCCGGCGCAGTAGAGGTACTCCACCACGATAACTGTTGGTGCGCACGTCCCCCGGGCAGAGGAAACCGGGCTTTGGAGAAGACCGGGAGTGTCCGTGTGACGATGACAGAGGCACCTAAGATGGCGGCTGCAGGAGGGGCAGCCATTACGGAGCAGGGCCGGGAGGACTCAACCGCGCTTTCTCAGGTCGGTGAAGCCCGAGACTCCCCGCTGATGATGGAACAGGAGCAGAGGCTGAACCAGCGCCTGGATACTATCTTGGAGGCCATCACCTCGACTAAGGAGGCATTGCAGCAGGACATTGCGCAGGTCACCACGGGACTGGGTCTCCTGAGGGCGGATCATGCCAAGCTGGCGGACAAAGTAAAGGACCATGAGCAGCTGCTTCTAGACCTGAAACCGGCGGTAGTGACCACGGAACATAAGATTACGGACATCCTCAACCGTTTGGACACGCTGGAGAGACGAGCGGAGGATGCCGAAAGCCGTAATCGACGGAACAACGTACAGGTCGTAGGCCTGCCGGAGAGAATTGAAGGGGATGATGCAGTGGCCTACATGGAGAACTGGTTCCGGACTGTGGTGGCACCGGAGGGCCTCTCATCCTTTTTCTCGTTGGAACGGGCACATAGGGTGCCGGCTCGCCCACCGGCGCTCGGCCGCCCTCCTAGACCGATGGTGGTGAAACTCCTCCATTATAAAGATCGGGACCTGTTAATTCAGAAAGCTCGAGCATTGGGCCCATTTGAGGTGGAAAATAGCTGAGTCACGATATTCCCGGACTATACGCAGGCAGTCCAGAAGAACAGGGCATCCTTCCTGGCGGTGAAAAATGAGCTGAGGGAGGAGGGCATCCAGTACTCATTGCTCTTCCGGGCTAAGCTGCGAGTAATCCTGGATCGGAACACTCAATTTTTCCAGACTCCTGATGTAGCGTGGTCATGGTTAGAATTGTATCGTGCCGGCACGGACAGGACTGGCAAAAGTCAGCGAGAGAGGCCTAAACCGCTTCAGGTCCGGAAATCCCAATGGATCCGCTCACGTAACAAGCTTCAAAGAGCGAAACGGGAGGCTCAAATGGCTGCGGACAAAAGAGGGGCGCTGGCAGCGACGGCGAGTATCACACGGTCGCAACAGGAGAGTGACCTGGTTGTATCGGACTCTGGTGAGGACGGATGCAGGACCGGAGAGGAATTATCGGAGACGGAGAGCTCGAAGGGCCCGGCGGTCACCCCACAGACGTCCGACGGGATCTTTAATGGCTGACTCATGTATGGGACTGGTGACACTGTACTTCTCGCAGAGAAATATTCAGTTGGTATTAGAAGGGCTGCCAGGTAGGGTGTGGCATCAGCACTGCGGGATGGAAGGCGCGGGGCGCGGGCTCCGCCTGCCCGGGGTCGGCGATAATTCACCCCCTCGGGCCCTTAAGGCCTTCTGTGGTGGGGACCACAGATTAGTCTGATGTGGGTTATGTTTAAGGTTTGGATCAGGGCTGACACTGGGTTTGTAGGCTCTGTCCTGGGGAGTGGGGTTTGGGGAGTTTTTTCTATAATTCTTTTGGGGGGGGGGGGGCAACTGCTACGATGTGGGTAATGAATGGCTGCACCTGAACTGGATCGTTATGCTTTGGCATGGGGACGTTACCTAACTTGAAATGCCTAACATGGAATGTCCGAGGACTGCGAGCTATGGTCAAACGCCAGGCGTTGCGTGATTCCATGGTGGAGGACGAAGACTGAATTGCTTGTGTATGCGGGTTCCATGAGGCTTATGAGTATAGAGGTATCGATTGATCTGTAGCGAGACCCATAGTAGCGTTAGGAACATGGCCAACATCGTTAGCGGTTGCTGGGGGGGGGGGTGGGGGTTGTTTTGGGGTTGTTGGGGGGGGGGTTAGGCACCGGGACCCAGGTCGGGAGGCAGCAGTGATCCTCAGGGTTGGAACTGTCCCAGCGTGACGGGAGAGCTTGGATAGGTGGTGGGATAGAGACAGGGACACATGGAACTGATATGATAGGGGCCCACCATCGAATGGACTGGGGGTCAGGATTGTGAGTATCGCCTGTGTAACTGGAATGTTAGTGCATGCTAGACGGTGTTGGGGGAGGGTTAGGTGTTTAGGGGGGTAAAATACAGATACACAAAGCGGTTATTGACCAATTGTCCCTCAGGGATGCTCACTGTGATGTTCTTGCTGGAAGTTTGGATTACTACGCCGCCCGGCCTCCGGGATACGGGCTGAATGGCTGTGCACGATCTATGGTTTATTTTATCCATGCGGGGGGACACCATGAGTGTGCTGGTTGATTTATTATATGCAATGGTTTCTAATTCTGCAATAAAAACAAATTAAAAATAAAATAAAATAACGGCTCCGATCTCCATAGGCTCAGCTTTCTGATCAGGTGTGGAGGAAACAGGTCTGGTACTCTTCTCGGTGTTCTCCCCCTGACCATAAACCCTTTCCCCTCTCCTTTCTGCGAGTCTATGATCCAGACGCAGTGTTAGATTCATCAAATCCGTACACGTTCTGGGCTGGGGATCTATTTGCACTAAAACATCTTTCATGTTGTCTCTCAGCCCCTGATAATACAACGACATACGTTTCTCTTCTGGCCACGCGGTTTGTGAGATCAACCTATTGAACTTAGTCAGATAGGTAACCAAGTCCTGTTTCCCCTGTTTTATTTCTAGCAATTCCCTGTCAGCTGACATTGTGGTAGCAGGCCTATCAAACACTCTTTCCAGTTCACGACGAAAAGAGTCCCAATCAGACAGGAGTGGATCATCGTATTTAACCAAGGGCACAGCCCAATTGGCTGCATCCCCGGTCATATACGAAATGGCAAACGCAACTCGGGAATGGTTAGTCGGAAAAGAAGCAGGTTTACACGAAAAGTGCAGCAGAATTTGTGTGAGAAAGGTCTGTATCTTGGCTGGATCACCTGTAAATCTTTCGGGGCTAGCCAATGGAATGGGAGGGGGTACATTCACCTGTATCTGTGAAGACCCTTGATTGACATCAAAAGGGTTTCTTGCCTGTCTATCAACTTTCTCTCTAAGAGCGGCGGTTTCCGCTTTGGAGGCTGCCAACTCTTGCTGTACCAGCACAAGCGCTCCTAAGACATCGTCTAAGGAAGCCATGTTTGCGCATCACCAGAAACCAGAGGAGCAATATATCTTGGGCGCGTAATTCTGTCAGTATCTAACCACTCCTCGGGTTCCTGTGTGATGCCAAAAGGGGTCCACCTCCAGAATTCCCCAACTCTGGAAAGAAGCAACTCAGAGTAGTGAGGTAGTCAGGCGAGGGAAAATAATAAAGAAGGCCGGGACCAGTAGGAAGCAGGAGAACCTGCAATACAAAACACAGTTTTAATACATATTCAAGCCAACTTACTACTCTCATGTATTCTCGCTAGGACTTGCTAATACCTTTCCACTGGCAGTGATTTCCTGTAGGGTACTTCACACAGGTAGGGACTTCAGTATCAGCTTTAGATATCTTCAACAAGAAACTATACTGATAAAACATATACTTCAGGAATACCACATATGTACAAACTGCAGTACTTCATCATACATACCAACTATCCGAGATTAACATAAACACATCTCCCAGAAAATAGGGCTTTCTTCTCACACAACAAGAGATTTGGTTGAGCCCGTATCATAAGTGCTCCGCCCGTTAAGAGCAAATAAATGAGAACTGAAAATAATAAACTCAGGGTCCATAAAGTGAAGAAACAGAATTCCACTGTAAAGTACAAGCCCACCACGCTTCCTTCAGCGCAGCAGTAGGCAGGAAGAAACCGGGACACAGAATAAAGAAACCCAGCTGCCAGTTCCGATTCAGAGCAAAGGACTAAAGCTAGGTTCACAATAGTCTTTGTGTTAACTCCCAAGGATCAAAGCGCATCCACAGCGCTATAAACAAACACACTCCCCTATTAGTGTTCGGAAAATATGCAGGAGGCCTCCTGGCACAATCCACACAAAAATGTCACAGAGAGGAAATGAGAAGCGCTGCAACAGCGCAGAACGATACCCAACAGCAGACTTTGGTCACTCCGCCTCCTCTCCTGACAGGGCTCCCCAAAACGAAACGAGCACTAATTCAGTGTCAATAGGAACGTATTACTGGAAACACAGGAAAGGCAGAGGACTCCGTAAGCGCGAAGTGATGAACAGAAACGGCTCCCTCACCGCTGGATCCGGACGGTATTTCCAGAGAGAGAGTCTCCACGCAGCCAGCGTGAGACTCGAGGTTCAAACACCATGAAGAAACAACAGATTACGCGCATCCTTTCCCAGACCTGACTGGGCTATATAGAAGTTGCTCCTCCCCTGCCAGGAATTCTGGGAGTTGTAGTCCAGGACGCACGAAGGAATCAATGTAGGCGCTTTGGAATCTATAGGAACCGGTCAGCGCCTGACACCCCGAGCCCCAGGGACCACCACCTCCCTGTAAAAGTTGGGAGGGGGCCGTGCAGCACCCCTCCTGGAGCCATGGATGGCCCTGGGGACCGCCACCCCCAGGGCCGGCTCCTGCAGTGTCCCGGGGTGCCCACCCCGAGACACTGCTGTTTGCTGTGGTAGGGAGGGTGGGAGCACGTCTCCCGCCCTACCATAGCAAACTCTGGTTTGGATTTTGGAAGAGAGAGCAGGGAAATCTGCTCTCTCTTCCAAAATCCAAAGCAGATTGCTTATCCACACGGGGAGCTGCATGTCAGCAGCTCCCCATGTGGAAAAGCAATGCCGGCTGCTGGAGGACGTGGAGAGCCGGCAAGACTGTGGGGACATTGGGGCTCACCCCAAGGTCCTCAATAATGTGGCCAGGCTCCGGGGGATGGGGTCCCCGGGGTCACAACTCCCCCAGAAAAAATAATTTTGCACACACATGCATTTGGGCTCTGTGATGATCATTTACACATGAGTGTGTTTTCTATGTCCATTATGAGGTCCAGATCGATGGCAGCTCTATTTGTAAAATAGCTTTGCGTTCACCCTGGGCATCCAATAACATGTCAGATAGAATTGTAGAAGTGTGATTGATGGATTTAACCATCCAACAGGCCATTTTTCCAATAGATTTAGCATTGTAGACTGCCAGAGCAGGGACACCCAAAATAGAAAAAGCCAAACTAAGATATTCAGATTCAGAAAATAAATGTAGTGTAGAGTCACAATTGTCTTTCAACATTACTGCATCACGGACAACACGGGAATGCATATTAGGATGTGAAGAAAACATTAGTAAACTCATTCTAGTAATAGCACAGGGTCCTCCGGTAATATTTGCAGGAATATAAGGCCAAGATGTATTGCCACAAGAGAAAAGCCATCCAGAAGGTAACAGCATTGTACGATAGTGGCTAGGGGTAACTACAAGACTTTTACAGGTCATATTATTTTTAACAGAAACACACATTTTGGGCGATCTCCGGGAACATAAAGTTCTTTCATGATAGGTAAATGAAGTAGCACCTTCTAGTTTTAGGCGAACACATTCAGTGAAGGCGTTTGGATCACATGTGAGGAAAAAACATAAATCACCCTGCGTGATATTATATGTAGTTATTTGAGAATGAATCAGTGGTATTGGATCTAATAGCACAGTACATAAAGAACAGTACTCATGAGTCGCAAAATCTCCAAGAATAATATTAGGGCGGGCATTTGATATATTGAAAATATGGGCAAGTGTCTCCAAAGAAGCCAGGACGGCAACCAAACAGGTTGCTAATATGTCAGTCACCGAACGCATCGGTGTTAAACAGAAATGTGGGGAATTTGTCACCCTTCGTGCCAGGGTAGTCCAAAAGTTAGATGATGAATACCACGCAGCGAAGGAACGTGGCACTCTTATTCTCCAGTCAACCAGAGTCTGGGGGTTCCTTCCTCTCTCGACGTAGCAGGCCAAAAGGAGTCCAATGCCGGCACATCCTGAAACAGCAGTCCAGAGAATGATCTGAAAGAAAATCAAATACAGGCATTATTCATTCTTGTAAACAACATTTGTCAGCTGGGACAGCTTCCCAGCTATCTTTCCCTGGTCTCATGACAAGTACCGTATTATCATGACCGGTTGCAATAATTTCAGCTTGTTCAGGGGGATTTTTAGGCGATTGCACCCACACTCTCGCTCCTGGATTGTCAGTGGAGCCAATACCTTTTTGTCCTCGAACAGTTAACAAAGTTGGGGCAGTGCCTTTCTGAATCTCACCAGTGAAAACAGGCATGATTAGCAATTGAGCAATTCGGTCAGTCTTTTGAATCGGTAAATCAACCTCATTGCTATTTAGCAGGAGTACCTTAATCTCTCCCTGATAATCACTGTTAATGACTCCTACAAGCACTTGAATGCTTTTTAAGGCCAGGCCCGATCTAGGAGCTATCAGGCCAAAATTTCCAGTTGGTATACAGACACCAATGCCAGTCTCAATGATAACTCGATCTCTGCCTTTTACAATAATGTCATTCATGGCATGCAGGTCCAAGCCTGCGGAACCTGGGGTTGCTCTGAATGGAGCCAGGGCTCCAGGGGAAATCTCCCAATACATTACAGTATTTTGAACTGTGTTTGGTTTAGCATCAACAGCTGGAGGAAATAAACGCATTAATGGAGATTCAGCATTTAAAAAGGGACGATTATTCAAAATCAACAGTGCCTGAAACAAATATTCTCTCCAATTCTTATATTTATTATCAGTTAATTTACGCAATTGATCTTTTAGCAAACCATTCATTCTCTCTATAAGGCCTACTGCCTGTGGGTAGTACGGTATATGAAACACCCATTCAATGTTGTTCTCCACACAAAATTCCTGCACCAATCTTCCCTTGAAGTGTGATGCATTGTCAGATTGAATCTGAAATGGGACACCATAATAAAGCATAATCAATTCCAATGTTTTAATGGTGTTTACTTGGGTAGCTCGTTTACAGGGAAAGGCCACCAAAAGACCACTATATGTGTCAACGATGGTGCAAATATATTGGCAATTTTTACTCATAGGGAGTGGACCAATATAATCAATCTGCCAAATTTGAGCGGGTAATTTTCCTCGGTGTAAATGTCCTCTAACAATTTGGGGTACTTTTCGTTGTCTAGAATGTTGACAGATAGGACAATGCAGTGTAGTATCTTTAATCAAATTTAAAGGAATATAAATTCCTCGATCAGCAGCCCACCTGCTAGTGGCTCTCTCTCCAAAATGTCCTGCTTTCTGGTGGGCCCATTTCGCCCATCCCGCCAAATCAGAATCCTGCATGTCCACCACTGCCTCAGCAATTTTAGATTTCTCATCTGCAATGTTGTGAAAGAATTTGTCAAGGGAGTCTGTTGGTATATGAGCATCCACATGAAAGATTGTAACAGTACTTTGCGGAAGCAGCTCCCTAATTTCCTGCCATAACTCTTTACCCCAAAGTTCTTTAGAATGCAATTCCCAATTACGAGAATGCCATGTTGGTAACCAAACCGCCAGTCCATTAGCAGTGGACCTGGAATCAGTAAAAATATGGCACATACCAGGTAATTCCTGCTTTAAAACTTGGTAAACAGCATACAATTCAGCAAATTGACTACTTTTTCCTTCACCAGTTGTACTCAGCAATTTTTGTGTGATAGGATTATAGGACACTGCCTTCCAATGCCTCTTCTCTCCTATGTACCTCGCTGAACCATCCGTAAACCACACATGGTTTCTGTCCTCCGCGGACAGATCATCAAATGGCTTACCCCACTTAACAGGGGATTCCTGTACTATAGGTACAGAGCAATCACTCCCAGTCTCATTCGATGGCGCCTGCGCCACTTGCTCATGTAACGTCGCAACACCTTTCGGTCCCACACGTGCCCTGTCCTGTATCTACCATTTCCACTTAATCACACTCGCCTCTTGAGCATGCCCAATTCGATGAGTTTTCGGCGAACTCAAAACCCTTTGCATAATAGGAATTTCAGGTCTCAACATCACATCATGTCCCAAAGTCAATTGCTCGGTATCCACCAGAGCCCAATAACATGCAAGTAACTGTTTCTCAAAAGGTGTATAACGGTCACCAGCATCCGGTAACTTTTTAGTCCAGAAACCCAGCGGTACTTTATTTCTGCCTTGTTTTTGCCACAAACTCCAATTTGCATAAGGACCTTGCACAGACACATTCAGATCCACATCACCATCACGCACGGGCCACAGATCCAAAGCATACTGAATTGTTTCTTTCGCCAAATCAAACGCATCTTGTTGCGATTTACTCCATTCAAACGCATTCTTTTTACGAGTGACTTTGTACAAAGGGGTTAATATCTGACTCAAATGTGGGATGTGTTGACGTCAAAAACCAAATAAACCAAAACATTTCTAGGCTTCCTTTCAGTTCCGAGGAACCGCAAAATCAAGAATTTTCTGCTTCACCTGTGGAATCACTTCTCTGTTACCTTTATTCCAATTGATGCCTAAAAATTTCACACTTTGTGACGGACCTTGTAACTTGTCGGGATTGATTTCCCAACCTTTTTCACGTAAATGATTTATAACCTGATCTAGCTGAGTCTGAACTTGATCCTGTGTCTCACCTTGAATTAAAATGTCGTCAATATAATGACAAATTTGTATTTGTGGGTTTATGGGTACTTCAGATAAATGTTCCGCCACCAGCCGGTGACAGATCGTAGGACTATGTACATAGCCTTGGGAAAGACTTCTAAACGTCATTTGACGTCCATTCCACGTAAAACTGAATTGTTCCTGACACTTAGGGGCAATTGGGATTGAAAAGAAAGCATTAGCAATATCAATAGACGCATACCATATTCCTGGATACTTCTGAATTCTCTCAATTAAAGTAATCATGTCTGGTACTGCAACAGTCAAAGGGGGTGTATGTTTATTTAATTCGCCGTAATCAACAGTCATACGCCAAGAATTATCACTTTTACGCACAGGCCAAACGGGATTATTCCAAGCAGAAGTAACCAGAGTTGTAACTCCTGCATTCACTAGATCCTGAATTGTAGAACTGATCTCTTTGTGACCACCTGGAATATGGTACTGTTTTTGAGAAACGACTTTTGTAGCCTGGGAAATTTTTATAGGAGGCATTCTCAAATGACCAACTCGTAATAGGTCTGGATGATATATAACCTCTACTTCCAAATTGAAAAGTGGCACAACTAAAACAGAATATTCTTTTCGAGGAATTCTACCTATTTTCATTTCAACATTTGTTTGTTCTTTAAATTTCTTTGATTTTCCATGAATTAGAGTGGCCTCCGCTCCTGTATCTACCAATGCTCGGGCCCTTTGTATATTACGATGTCTCCAAAAAATTTCAATATCTACATAGGGTCTATTGTCTTTGTGAGCCCAACTGCATACTGGAGCTTGACCTATTTCCTAGTCATTTTTATTACGTTCTGACAACCAAGAAAAATCAGGGTAAATGCTCTCAAATTTTTTGGACGATGTAATTTCCTGTTCATATCCATCCCCATTACGAAATGGATTTTTGTTATCTGCATGGTATTGTGAATTTCGTTCAGAAAATCTGTGTTGATCCTCCCTTCTCCTCATCTCGGGGGACTGATCCCTTTCATCTCTGTATCTGCTTTCAACACGGTCATCTCTCCCCCTTTCTCTTTCCCCCTCTCTCCCCCTCTCCCTTTCACGCCGAGGGGACACATCTCGCTCATTCCATCCTCTATCACGCTGATCGGAATCATCACGACGTCGATCATCCCCACTGTCATCAGAATATTCACGATCACATTCAGTCTTCCGCACACGTCAAGCACCCTCCTTCCGATCCAAACCACGCTTGCGAAACATATCCCACAAGCGATTATTAGGTTCACCATCAATGTCTTCACCCTTCACACCATCAGCCAGCAAAGCAAGAAACATATCACGTCTAGAAAACGTATAATTTCCACCAGTACGACCCTCAGGTCTGGATTGTCTTTCAGGTTTAAGCCATTCGCCCAATTCACCAAGTTGACGTACAGATTCAAGCACCAAAGACAGCGCATTGCCAGTCTGATTGATCAACAAAGTCATCATAACCTGTTTATAAGCAACAGGGGAAGAACGGATAATGCGGTTCCGCACAGAAGATGTCAACAAGCCATCCAATAATCTGTCAGAAGTACTCAGAAAAATCGCAGTTTTCATTACCTCCTCCTTCAATCTTTGTGCTGCATCTCGCAAAGTATACCATGGCTTGTCATTCAGAGGCCAATCAGATTCAGTAGGGTATTTGTGATTACAACCATCAGTCGCTAGTTGCAACAAACTAATTTGACCAGCAGCATAATTCCGGAAATGATCCTGAACAGTAGAATCAGAACTTAAAGAACAAAATTTCAAAGTATCTCCCGCATCTAACATGATGCCCGCAGCACCAAGTTCATAGAGACGCAGCATCCATGTAAGCAAGGCCTCACGGGCCGTTGCCGAAACCGTTGCAAAATGTCACTAACTTCCTGTTGCGTAAAATCTTCCAAACTATCCAAAGGAATACCATTCGGATTACCAGAAGCCTGCTGCAACTTACGTCGAAAAACCGGATGCGCAGTAATTTCAGTACGAGCATCAGAAGAAGCTCGATCAGTAGAATAATAGGAAATTTAGATTGAGAAACGTCATCAGATTTAGAATACTGACCATGGTCGCTGAAACCTTCAAGTTTATCAAAAGTATTAGATTTACAGTCACGTCCAGTGCGAGAATACTCGCGTCTGTCAGACTCCTCAGCCGAGGAGCCAGAATCATTTGAGTCCCAGATATTACCATCCCATTCATCAGGATTCCAGTCCGGCTTTCGCCACGACCAGATGCACTTTCCGTTAACAAACCCGACCACGATGATTCTTATATTTGTATTTAGCAATACGAACAGCAGCCCTTTCCGCAATAGTCTGATAAGTCTCTAGTTTGTCGGCAAGCAATTTATTCTGACATCTCAAAAGAGTATGAGCATTTTGCACTTCAACAAACTTCTCTTCCACCTCCACATATTGTTTCTGTAATTTCAAAAATTTCTCATGTACAATCCTGTACGCAGATAAACCAATCCAACCTCTGCGTCCCAAAATAGGAAGCTCATCACCCTTGACAACCGGCGCTTTCTGTAGACAAGCAATCACATTAGTCGGATCCGCCAGTTCCAAACAAGAACTCCAATTTTCACTCAAACCAGTGGAATCGGCCCACTCACGGGCCAATGCCTCGTAAGGCGTTGATTCCGAGCCGGGAATTTCAACAGGCAATTTAAAAGTAGATTTTTACCTCCTCAAAAACATCGTGCCAAAAGAAAAAGATATATACAACTATAAACAAATAATATACAAAATGTACTCCGTACGCGCCAAGCGCAAACCCACAAGATAGAAACAACACCGCGCTAACAGGCTTACTTAAACGGTTCGTGGCGCCAGATGTAACGACCGGATTTTCGGACCAGATAGAATCAGCTCACCAAGACACCACCAACCCAGCCGAAACATAACCACCTCCCTCCTCAGGACCTACTTACCAAGGCACCTGGGTACCTACCTAAGGATGGGGAATTAGCAATATACGAGCTTAGATCTTCTAAAACACCACACTCATACCTTATAGTCTCACGGCAACCTAGGCCCAGACTAGACTACCCTGAGGCAGTTCCGATTACTTACCATTACACACTGATCACAATCAGTGCTCGCACAAGCCACAATCCTGTGGGTATAGGCACTGTATCCCCCCAGTGCTCTCACTATTTCACACATACACAAGCCACAATCCTGTGGGTATACACATTGACCACGGTCAATTCTCTCACTAACGCCACTTTCCCTAGCAGCGATCTCACTACACACCGTTTCCTTCTGGTGCTCTCTCAAGCCACAATCTTGTGGGTATACACATTGATCACAATCAATGCTCTCATTAACGCCGCTACACAACGACGATCACTGTCCTATGAATACCTTCAACTCTTTCTCTCTTTCTATATTGGGAAGTTTCTCTATCCAATATATACTGGGAATATAACATTATAGGTTATGTGATAGATAGACAGGTCGATCCTCTCACACAAGAATGGCCAAATTACAATATGCAAAGGTTATTCTCTGATTCAAGTGCTCCTCTACTCCCTTGCTCAGTTACCATTTACCCAGACGGGAGGGTCATCCTTCCACATAACAGCATCTGACTAAAAGAAATGTTAACTTTATTAGAAGAAAACAACAGTTACGCAATAGTTCACTAAGAACTGGGGTCCCTTTATTAGACAATAGTAAATTATAACGACAATATAACACTGCAATATAACATATAGCCTGAAAAGAAAAAGAAAGAATTAGAATGTGTGTGCACGCTAATAAGAAAGGGTCGACGTCACCTTATGAGAACGAAGTCTGGACTCAGTTGTCATCTGAGTTCCCTTCTCGTCTGTGCCTTGGCTCATCTTAGGATCACCCCTGCAGTCACGGATACACGTCTGCACCGCTATGCTCTGTCTCCTCTGCTCCCCTCCAAGTCACTGGAACCTTCCTCTTATTTTCTTTTTCGTCTGCTGCACTCTCGCTGTTCTGCACTACTCCTCTCTCCTCTCGACTGCGGACTATCTTCACCTTCCAACTTCGATCTTATAAATCAGTTTCTGCCGCTCTAGTATTCGTTCGCTCCGCTAACTTCTTCACTCTGCATGCTCTGATCTTAGTATCTAAGCTCGCCAGCTGCTCCAACTAAAATAACTTCAATCTTTCTGAGAGAGTATCAGCCCTCGGTCTTTTTCGGACTTCAAAATGGCGACTGTCTGCTTTAAGTTGATTAACTGCAATAATGCTAACGACTAGCTGCCGTCTACTAACTGACTC
This sequence comes from Lissotriton vulgaris, assembly GCF_964263255.1. Taxonomy (NCBI): domain Eukaryota; kingdom Metazoa; phylum Chordata; class Amphibia; order Caudata; family Salamandridae; genus Lissotriton; species Lissotriton vulgaris. The sequence continues at coordinate 1,056,299,422 of NC_141689.1, read as the reverse complement.
CTGAACTCTCCGTGCTTTCGCTAATATGGAACCTTGTTCATGCATGGAAATTTCTGGCCAGTAACCTGCCGCCCACCAAATTCTTGTACCCCCCCGTGCCAAGGACACGTTTTCAGCCAACGGGCCTGATGTTATATCTTCGACACGAAGAAAAATACAGTTCTTCGATAAGGGCCAGCCTGAGCCGGTTCTCTCCAAGCGAACAACACCTTATAACTAAAACATTACATTTGACCTAAAAGCATCTCAAGCAGCCGAGGCACAAAGAAAGATGGAGTCTCTTCCGTTGGAGGCCTACAAGGCCCGAAATAAGCATAACTCCATCAGAAATATACTAGCAACCTTACAAAAGGACGATTTAATATTAATACTAAGGAATCTATCCCTTAACATAAGCTTATAAGCCCTAGAATAGAGAAAAGAATAGGAAATTATGTCAAACACCTTGTAAATAGGCTAGGTCTTAAGGTTCTAATCCTCCCACTGGAATGATAGCAGGACAAAGTCACCTTCACTCAAAAAGGGGAACAAAAAACCCGGTCAGAACACTCAGCCAGAGTAAGCTCTGGATCAATACCAAATATGATAAGTCTTTCTTAATTAATAATCGTACAGTGCAAATGAAGTGAAAGCAAAGAAAAGATACCCTCCCAGAAGGCTCCAATTCTGGGGCATAAGGCTACTATGTGAGACCAATTAGCCAAATCTGGACGAGAACACCTAAAACAAATAGAAGATGTATTGCTAAATATTCTAGCAAGAACTGCAGGAGTATAATATAGCAGCCATTTACTAAAAAACAACATTCGCCTCCAGTTAGCGCCTCGCATTACCGAGAAATTAAACTTATTTAGAGTTTTCCACATATTGGCTGTTAAGTTGAGACTTTCAAATTTCTGCCATTTTAGTTGCTTTAGCACTCAGATCCTCCTCTCTACTCTGTGCTAGTCTTCTTCTCCATTTTCCTGGTTTCATAAATAGTGAAGACCAAAAGATATCATTAGATAAATCTGAGGCTCGACTAATCCGAACTAGATCATTTTGAACAAAAACTTTATATAATAGATTATATGAACCCCCTAAGAAGAAAATGTCCCCCTATTAGGAAAGGATAATTCATTTACCAGCAACCACTGGTGACACAAGATTCTCGAATTCATCTTCGCGTCTCTTTTCCAATTTCTCTTTGCTTTACTTTTCTTTTGCTTTAATCAAATGCCTAATTGTATTTACCATTGATTGTAATGTATGTTGTAATGTTAATGTCTGTCTTTCATATATTGTCTGTTTAATTAATGACTATATTGAGTTTTGCTTACATTCAGTTTTGACACTGTGGTGTATTTAAAAGTTTTACTTTGGTTTGATCTTATGCTACACATAGGTCTTGTCTGCTCATAATATGTTTTGTTTGACAAATGAAGTATAACTGTCCAATTAAGTGGTATAAATAAAAGTACCTGGTTGGAAACGACAGCTTGCGTTTTCAATGTTCCATAAATATGGTTGCAACTGAGTCGTGGAGAGGCACTCTTTTTTCTGATTACATATACTAGGCCCAGCCTCCCCACTTGTCCACTAGGGCCAAGCTCCCCTTGTACTCCCCTATTAGAGAGAGCATCTCGTTAGGAGTTAACCAAGCATCATTTTTCACAAAATTCAGTAGTGATGTAAACCCCAGTCTGACCCAATTTTGTATACTTTTTGGCCCCATTTTTATACCAAAACCAGTAATAGCATCACTAAAAGGAGTTTTTAAACTGAAGAGAGAAAGTGAGTATCTCTTCAACATGGCGTCTCCTTTAAAAAAAAAACTATTTAATACCTTGTATCTGACTAGTTTGGGGGATTTGGGTATGGATAATGGAGAAGAGATTTTGACTTCCTTACATATTGTTTCAAAAAAGAAATTTATAAACAGTCCTTGACTTGACAATAAATGTTTGAATCTTGAGAGATAGTGTACAAAATACGCAAAGTAATAGTCTCTAAGGTTTGGGAGACCGAGACCTCCTTGTTCTTTTTCTGGATATAGAGTATTAATGGCAATTTGAGGTGTCTTTTTAGTCCAGACAAAAGCTGAAAACATAGATTCCATTCTTGAAAAGAAGGATCCCGGTAATGAGCATGGGATAGTGGAAAACAAAAAGTTAAATAGGGGGAGAACCGACATCTTAATTAATGCCACCCGGCCTAAAATAGACAAAGGTAAGGTATTCCAACGTGAGAACAAATCCCGAACTTTTTTTATTAAGGGTTCAAAATTCAGAAAATACAAATCACTCACGGATGGCGTAAAATAGACCCCCAAATATCTTTTGGGTCTATTGTTAATACAGTTTTGAAAATCCGGGTGTAATTCGGGAGTAATACCACTACAAATCAAGATCTCGGTTTTCCTCCTATTGATTCGATACCCTCCTAATGCTTCAAATTCTGCAAAAACAGAAAGAGCCCGTGTTTGCGAATTCATCTCCGGTTTAAGGAGAAGCATTATGTCATCTGCATATAATTTGATTTTATCCATAGATGATATAGTTGGTAGAATATCTATAGAATTCCAGATGGCCAGTGCCAATGGTTCTATGAAGAAGGCAAAGCGAACAGGGGACAGTGGACATCCCTGTCTTGTCCCTCTTTGCACTGAAATTGAGCCCACCATGGATTTATTAATGAGCACATGGGCTTTTGCACCTTGATACAAATTTTTAACTAAGGTTATAATTTGTGAGGAGATTCCAAAAAATTGTAGAATAAAAAAAAGTGTATCCCAGACCACCAAATCAAAAGCCTTTTCTGCATCTAAAAGAAAAACTAAAGCCGGCACCTTACGTGTTTCAAAATAATCTAAGGCCTCAACCAAATAGTGAGTGTTAGTGATAAGTTGTCGACCTGCAATAAAACCATTTTGATCTGAATGAATCAGATGCAGAGAAATATTATTGAAGCGTAATGAGAGTAATTTAGTGATGATTTTATAGTCCGAATTTAGCAAAGTTATGGGTCTATATGAGTTAGGATCGTTTGCTTCCTTTCCTTTTTTCAAAAAACCAACCACAGTCCCGTCATAGAATGATGATGGGATTGAGCCACCTTCCAGCATGGAATGGGATAATAAGAGTAAAAGTTTAGATAGGGAGGTGAAAAATATTACAAAAAATTCTCCAGGGAAACCGTCTGGTCCACAAGCCTTACCATGCGGCAGAGATTTAACTACAGCTTCTAGTTCATCTTCCGAAAACGAAGATGCCATTGCTGCTTGCTCCGTCTTAGATAGAGTAGGAAGATTATACTTGTTTAAAAAATTGTTTAATCTGTTCTGATCCGTAATATGGTACGAAGTGTAGAATCTGTCCTATCTCTGCTGCCTCTGAGGTATCAGAATCATTGATTGGAGATTTAAGAGAATGGATTTGATTAGCTGCCGCTTGTTCCTTAACCTGCCATGCCAAAAATATGCCCGTAACATTACTATGTTCGTATGTTTTTTGGGCTTGCCTGCAGAAAATGTCCTCACTTCTCTCAAAATAATGTAGGCTCAGTTCACGTTTTGCAGCATTTAATTGGTTAATCAGCCTAGCAGATGGATTCTGATACATTTGCTCTACCAAATCCTGAATATTCTTCTGTAATAGATTCTTTGTATCCCTGAACCCAGCTGATTCCCGCGCATCCCTTCCAATAGCAATCCCCCGGATAAATGCCGTAAGTGAGTCCCATACCATATGGATAGGAGCAGTTCCCATATTTCGATCAATAAAATCCTTTATTTCATTTTTCAATAGGGTCACCCAAGTTGCATCGGCCAGGTATGATTTATTAAGCACCCAGCGTTTTACAACACTAGTACTTTCCTCAAACGTCAGTTCTAATGTTAACAAAGCATGATCGGAAAAGCCATTGTGTAGAAATCTTTGATAACTATTCTTAAAATTTGAGGAAACCAGAAAAAAATCGATACGAGAGAATAACCTTTGTCTTCCTGACCAGCAAGTATATTCTCATTTATGGGGATTAATAAGTCGCCACGGATCAACAAGATCTAAAGTCCTTACATTGTTCGAAATTGCCTTAAATATTTTAAGTTTTGGTTGTTTTTTACAACCCGTGCTGGAATCTAGTTTGAGATCCATAAGTGTGTTAAAGCCCCCCCCAATCACAATATCACCTCCGACCAACAAAAGAGAGTGAAACATATCCTCATAAATTTCCGAATTATCGTTGACTGGGGCATAAAAGCTTACAAATGTGATAGGGGAGGTCCTATTCTTAAATTTACATGTTACCCAGCACCATCGACCCTGGCTCTCAGCCTTTGATTGCAAAATCTCTATCTCCATATTCTTATTAATGAAAAGTGCTACTCCACTCTGTGACTCAGAAAAAAAGGAGAACCCCCGATACGAGGCCCTCCCTTTAAACATAGAAAAGTTGTCAGCTTTTGAGAGAGGGATGTGTGTTTCTTGAAAAAGAATAACAGCAGGATTTTCAGTTAAGACCCATTTCTCTATTGCCCGCATTTTTTTTTTTATTATTTAGGCCGTTCACATTAAACAAAATGATTTTTATACTTTTTCTAACCATTCTGGTAGTATTTACTAAAGTTTTGTAAAAAGATTGCTCCCTTTTTGCATAACATACCCCCTTTTTTTTAACAAAATGCAGTAGTTCAAAGTCCATAAAACAAATACTTTTATCTTCAGCTGGCAGACCAAAAAATGAAAATAGAAATAATAGAATTTTGCCAAGAACTGTATTTTTTAATGTTTTTTCCTCCTGACCTTCCCCCCCTCTTCTTCCATCTGTGGCACCTCCTTGCTCTCCCTCCCTCCTTCCACGCACGCCACAGGATCCTCTCCCTTCCATTTGAGGTGTTGTGTTGATACACCTTTTCAACCTTCCTGTCCTGCCCTGCCCCCACCCCAACATAGTGCACCAAATAAATCACCTAGTGGAAAACAATCCAAAAAAAAGGAAAAAAGAGTCCACATCTCATGCAAGTAGTCTATCTTAAGTCCGAATTTAGCCATTTTGAATCCCATGCAATAGCTCTTGTGCTGCCTCTACATCCGATAGGATGTAGAATTTACCCTTGAAGAGCACTCTAAGTTTTGACTGCTGAGCTATCATTGCTTGTGTCCCATGTGCTTTAAAAAGATGCAGAATTTTAACAAATTCTTTCCTTCGTCTTGCAGCCACCACAGACATATCTGAGAAAATCCGGCATTTCACTGTGGCATTCACCGGGAACTGTCTTTGTCGAATTGCTCTGGTTAGAATTTGCTCCTTTACCCTAACATCAGCAAAGTTAATGAGAATAGTCCGAGGTAACGTGGAATTCGTAGGGAGGTGTGCAGGAACGCGATGAGCTCTGGTGATCGTTAAAGCTCCTTTATGTTCCGGTATCACCCCCTGTTGTAGAAATGTAGAGACCCATTGGAACATATCTGACCCCTCAATTCCTTCGGGGACCCCCACTATACGTAGGTTGGATTTTCTATTGTAATTCTCAAGATCATCCAGCTTATTCTCAAGAGCCCTAGATGTTTTGGATACGTCTACATTCTCTTTTTTTACTGCAACCGTTTGATCCTCGAGGGAGGAAATCCTTTCCTCTGCCTCAGTTAGACGAGCTGGAAAGGTGGACACTAGCTTTTCAATTTTGTCCATTTTGTCCAGCCTCTGATGGATAGCTGACAGCTCCACGTTTTGTGATCTCTTAATCTCTCTTAGTTCATCTAATATTAGGTTTAGCATGTCTTTTACGGACATCTTCATCTCTCCTTCTGTTTCCGTATCCATCTCTAGTACAGGGGCTGTGGAGCCTGCTGCCTCCACCGCCAGATTTCTGTTAGATATAGATGGGAATTGAGATATTGTACTCATTGAGTCCTTTTTTTCCAAAGCCACAGAGTCCAGTGAATCCACTGTTGTTTGCTTTAAGTCAGATGTAAACATAGACGTGGAAATAGATGCTGCTGAGGCATGTTGTGCAGATGAAGCTGAAATCATAGAGGGGCTGACAGTTAGACTTGGATCGCTTGTGCAAACTAGATGATCCTGGGTTACTGCCCCATTTACAGCTGTTTCAGAGATCGGATTATTGGTCACAAGAGGAAGAGTTTTCTTTACAAACAGAGGAAATTGTTTGGGCGGAGGGGGTGGTTGTGCGAGAGGCTGAGGTGAGGCAAGGATATCAGACCTATCACCATTGTGGAACTCTGCAGCTTTGTCCCCCACACTTAGATGCACTAAATCCTCTGTTAATCCATCCTCTGTCTCTGAACAGTCCGATGAATGCACGGAAGCCACCTCCTTTATATTACCTCCATCTGTTAATTTAGCCATAGCCTCAGCCTCTTTTGCCTGCTGTCGGCGTTGCTTAGCTTTGCGTGCATTTAGAATCTTCCCCATACCAGCAGTAACTCAGTAGCTCAATAACTCAGCAGCTCAGCTCTTCACAAGTTAAAGAACACTCCCCAAGAAGTTATTGCAAAAGACTATTAAAAAGGTATTGCAGAAATATTGTAGAGATATTGCAGAGGCTTCCACAGTTTTTTTTCCCCTTTTAAAATACAAGCAGATTAGCCCTGATCGCTTTTGACTTTTATTTTCCTTCAAAGTGAGCTCCTCTGCTCTTTCTAAATTTCGAAAAAGGGGGGGAAAGTTATTTTTTTCAATATTCAATGTTCCTTTCCGGCGATAGCTCCCTTACAACTAGCGACTGCTAATTACTAACACCAGACAAAGCGTTATCTTCACTGTTTCTCTGTTTCCTTTAGTGTTTCACAGTTTCACAGTTTTTACAGTTTATAAGCAGTTTTTAACGCTTCTTCGTATATTTAATTACAGTCCCTTTAGAGTAATAGGAATAACTAGTAGGAGCTGCCGTTCACTTTCCTCAATTATGTGGCGTGATGATTTGAGCTTAATTCAGCCCAGCTCCGCAACTCGAGCCAAGACGTTTTTGGAGAAAAGAAAGCCACCGAGGATTCCCATCAAATATCAAAGTTACTTGCTCCAAATTGGAAAGTATTCAAAAAGTTCAAAGAGGCTACAAGCTTCTACTTGCTGATATAAAACACAACGTGTCTCCTCTGCACCTACCGCGACTGATATGACCTTTCGATGAGAAAAAATCAGGTACGGACCACTTCAGTCGTTTCAAAAGTGCAGTGCTTTATTTTTCTTCCCCCAGCAACATGATGCGTTTCGACCGGGTTTCCCTCCCCGGTCTTGATCACATGACATGTTCAAGACTCCAATAGTGAATTTAAACAGTTGTATCCTGAATGTGGCTCCTCCCAACTCTTTCATAGAGCTCAACAACAGACTATTACTGCACGGTGTGCTAGGCTGAAACATGTTAGAAAAACTGCTATATTTAATTGCATACATATTGTCCAAATGGATCTTCTTCTTCTGCGATGAAATATTAGCTTACATATCTGCCTAAAAATATGACATTAATACATATTTGAAATTCAGGACAAGTGCCCATATCATTGGTAGTGTTAGAATAGCATATACAATCATCGTGATATTCATATTGCGCTTCGTCTGCTGACATACTAAAGTGCATAGTGCCCAAATATATCTTCCTAAAAATATGACATTAATACATATTTAAAATACAGGGCAAGTGCCCATAACATTGGTAGTGTTAGAATAGCCTATACAATCATCGTAATATTCATGTTGCGCATCGTCTGTTGACACACTATAGTGCGTAGTGGCCAAATATATGCCACAAGAATTTAGGAACAAGTGCTCAAATAACTGTATTTGTAAAAAAGTAAATTCCAAGTCAAATATTGATACATAATTGACTTACTTACTGAATCTAAAAATTAAATAGATAGCATGGACAGATGCTCTTTAAATTACATCTTTACAATGTAAAGTGCTAAATGCAAAAATTATTTATAAATCTATAACAGAATCTCTCACGCCAATTGGCCGAGACCTAAAGTGCAAAATCTTAATGGAATGTGCAAATAAACACAGTGTTAATATGTAATAGGACCATAATTCACAGTCCTACTACTACAATACTCATCATATTTACAAATTGAACAATAATCTGCAATGCTTCTCTATCAACTCAGTCAATATTCACCAGATCCCCATTCCCCATACCCTATACCCCATACACATATGAAGGTCACCTCCCTGGTGTTTATTTAAAAAATTAAAGGGGGGCCAGACGCCCCCTCCTTTGGCCTTTAAAGGCCCCAGTGGCCACCTCTACCCTAGGGCTTAAATATGCAATAAGGAGGGGCATGTTACCCCCTTCGTAGGGCTCATATGAATCCCGGGGACCACCACCTCTTGAACAGTAAATTGGAGGGGGCACATACCCCCTCCTTGGACCAGTAGGGCTCCAGGGACCACCACCTCCCCAGGGCCAAAATGACAAACTAAAGAGGGAGGGGAACCACGTGGCCCCCTCCTGGGACATTTCTGACCACCTCCCCAGGGGCAGACTCTTCAAAATGAAAGGGGGAGGCAGCATGGCCCCTCTCCTACAGCCATTATTGGCCCTGGGGACCGCCACCCCCCAGGGCCGGATCCCTAACTCCAGAGGGCCCCACCCTCTGGAAATAGCAGTTTGTTATCAATTGGCGGGAGCTTTCACAACTACTGCCAAGCAAGAGCAAATTGGAAGAAGACTTTTCATCTGTTTTCCTGCCCATATACGAGCAGGCAGAAAGAAAGATGAAAACAATTGCTCCCACATGCAGGGAACAGCATTTTTAGGTCTGCTCTCTGCGTGCTGGAGCAATGCTGGCCAACCCTGGAAGCGGGAAAGCGGGGAGCCAGCAAGGACTATGAGGGCATTGAGGCTCCCACCCCGGACCCCAATGTTATAGACTGTGTGCCCAGAGCACTCAGGATCAGGAGGCCGGGCTCACATGACCCAAATAGGCCCTTGGAGGGGGACCACACAACTCCCATCCCCTTAAAAGTTTATATTTAAGAGAAAGTACTCCTTCTTGGTGGAGATTCACCCCTTTGTACTCTCATAATCTTTTGATGAGGATTCATGTTATCACATACTTGCGGATGAAGACACTCAAAGAACAATCACATTGCCAAAATGATATGCACACAAGGTCCCTGGAGACATTACCTTGTGGTCTTCTACGCAGCTGTACTGTAAAATATGCACTAGGCATTAACCCAATGAGGTTGCACTTTCTAATTAGCCAGTAGAAAGTACTCCAGCCGAGTAGACATTTTCTGGAAAACTGTGCAATATTCTTGGAAACAATAAGGTTCCATTATGTCCCTGATTCTCATTTTAAATAAATTAAAACTCAACAGGAAACACTTACAAATGTAAACACAGCAGGTGCCCCAGTTGAAGCTCTACTTCTGTTGTGCACAAATGATCCTAAGTTCTTTTGCTTGGTGAAGGCAAATCAAGTGTGTTATCTGTCAGGGTGAATGAATCATGTATCTATTGGGACTCAATCTGATCTACAGTGAATGTGATGAGTGGTTTCTTTCTTGTCTTGAGAGCGGAGTCCATGGTTTCCCTTTTCATTAACCTGAGTATGCAAATGCCCAACATCGTCTGCAAGGTTTGAACTCTTGTCCCAGCCCTGTTTTCCTTACTAGTATGCAAAGGTCTTCCCGTCTTTTCCCATGTCGATGGACAGCTTACTAAAAGGCCTTCAAGTATATTTCCTGCTGATTTTGGGGACGAATTATTGATGCTGAGGAATTTTGAGGACATTTCCACCAAACAAAGAAGTACTTACTTCATAAAGTTAAGAGGAAATACCCTTGTTTGGTGGAGATTCTCCTCTTTGTTGTCTCTTTGCTTATCTAGTTAAGGATTCATATTATCACAGATTTGTGGATCAAGACGCTTGAGGAACAATCTCATTGCTGAAATTACATGCACTGAAGGTCACTGGAGACATTTGCTTGTGGTCCATTACCGAGCAGTAGGATACAATATGCACTAATTACAATACAACAAGGTAGCACTTACTGTTTATCCAGTTGAATGTGCTGCAGTTGGGTAGGCTTTTTCTGCAAAACTGTGGACTCTTTTTGGATAAAAAAGCAGGTGATGTTGTGTACTGGCCCAGTCACTTACACAGCTACTGACACACCCACACTCCTTGGAGCTTCTCTAAGGACACCCGGTCAGAGGATCTCTGAGTCTGGTCAAGAAAGGCTGGAAGCAATCTCCCAGGAACCCTCCCCAGGATGTATATAGCTACATACTGGCCTTCAGGAACCAGACTAGGTGTTTCAGACAACTCGCTGAGGCGAATCTGAAAGCCAGCCAGGAGGAGATGAAGCGCTGGTATGACCAGAATGCCACTCTGGTAGAGCTTCAACCTGGAAAGAAAGTGTGGGTCATGGCCCCAGTCGAGCCCTGTGCGCTCCAGGATAAGTGGACTGGACCCTTTGAGGTTGTGGAGTGCAAGAGTCCAGTTACCTACTTGGTGGACATGCGGTCTCCCAGGAACCCCTCGAGGGTCCTGCATGTCAACCACCTTAAGCCCCACTTAGAGAGGTCTGAAGTGGGCATGCTCTTGGTGACAGATGCTGGAATTGAGGAGGAGACTGAGGCTCATCCTGACTTCTTGGCGGCCACAGAGAAAGATGGGTCAGTGAATGGTGTTAACTTCTCTGCCACCCTGACCCCTGAGCAACAGAATGACTGCCGCCAGTTGCTGGGACAGTTTTCTGATCTGTTCTCCCTGGTTCCTAGTATCACAGATTGGTGGTCCATGATGTGGATATAGGAAACAGCTTGCCTGTGAAGCACAAGTCTTACAGGGTAACTGACAGGGTGAGGGCTTGAATCAAAGAGGAGGTCTCAAAGATGCTTGCCCAAGGGGTGATTGAGTCCTCCTGCAGTTCTTGGGCCAGCCCAGTGGTCTTGGTCCCAAAGGCTGCAGCGCCGGGTGCCACACCCGAACTCTGGTTCTGTGTGGACTACCGAGGGCTCAATTCGGTCACGAAGACCGATGCGTACCCCATCCACAGAGCTGATGAGCTCATTGATCAGCTAGGGGCTGCACGGTACCTCAGCATGTTTGACTTGACATCTGGGTATTGGAAAATCACCTAGACTGATGGGGCAAAGGAGAGGTCAGCATTCTCAACACCAGATGGGCATTTCCAGTTCCGTGTTATGCCCTTTGGGATGAAGAATGACCCTGCCACCTTTCAGATGTTGGTCAACCAGGTGTTGGTTGGACTGGATGAGTTCAGTGCCGCCTACCTGGATGACATTGCAGTGTTCAGTGTCACTTGGGAAGAACATCTGCGCCACCTCTGGGAAGTGTTGTTGGCACTGCGGAGAGCAGGCCTCACGATCAAGGCGAGTAAGTGCCAGATCGGGCAGGGTTCTGTGGTGTACTTGGGACACAAAGTTGGAAGCGGCCAGGTGGCGCCCCTACAACCCAAGATTGAAACCATCCTGGCTTGGGAACCCCCCAAAACCCAGTCAGAGGTGAAAGCCTTTTTAGGACTCACAGGGTACCACAGGAGGTTTCTCAAGGGGTATGGCAACATGGTTGCACCCTTGACAGAGCTGACTTCCAAGAAGCAGCCCAAGAAAGTGATTTGGACTGACATCTGTCAGAAAGCTTTTGAGGCCCTGAAAGCAGCCATGTGCACGGCGCCCGTGTTCCTGGCACCCAACTTCTCCAAAGAGTTTATCGTTCAAACAGACGCTTCAGAGCATGGTGTGGGGGCTGTTATGTCACAGATGAATGAAGAGGGCCTAGATCAACCTTTAGCCTTCATCAGTAGTAGGTTACTTCCACGGGAACAAAGGTGGAGTGCTATTGAGCGTGAGGTATTTGCTGTGGTCTGGGCACTGAAGAATCTGAGACCATACCTGTTTGGGACTCACTTCCGGGTTCAGAAAGACCACCTGCCCCTCAGATTGTTGATGCAAATGAGGGGTGAGAATCCAAAGCTGTTGAGGTGGTCTATTTCCCTACAGAGTCTGGACTTTATGGTGGAACACCGCCCTGGTACAGAACACTCCAACGCTGATGGTCTGTCCATATTTTTCCACCTTAGTGATGAGAACTCCCAGGAGGTAGGGTAGTTCTCCCCACATTTCAGCTGGTGGGGACACGTGTTAGACCTGGCATCATTGGCGTGAGTCTCCCTTCCATTTTTTGCTGTTGCCTCATGTGTTTTGTTTGGTAATAGATGCTTTGGGCACTGTGCCACTGCTGTCCAGTGCCACAGTGCAAGTGCTCCTGGACTGTACTTGCCTTCCACAATGCTGGCTCCACCTCCTGTGGGGCGCCTGATGTGCCTGCCCTGTGCTGTGAAAGGGAAGGAGAAGTCTGGTAAACAGAGTGCTTCAGAACTGGCTCGAACTGGGCACAGGCCCCTCTCCTCTCAGAGAATAAAGGATTTTGGGGTATAAGTATTGGGACCCTGATCCCATGAAATTAGATCACTCCTGGAACTGACAAGACAAAACCTCTTCTGAGGAGAAGGAACCTAAAGAAAACTGAGGAGAGACTATTCCCAAGCTGAGGCGCTGCTTGGGGAATGGCCTGCAATGGTTGCCTGACTGCCAAAGAGAGGAGAAAGGACTTTGTGGACTTTACCTTTAATTTTAAACTTGTGCAAAGATCTCCAAGGGCTTGGAAGAGAGCTTTCCCACTGACCGAAGTCCCAGGACCAGTGGACTTCACCAGCCTTTGGGAATTGCTGCTGTTCCAGTGGCTACAGATGCAGGGAGCTGTGACCGACTCTCAGGACCGGCCTGGTGTCCTGTAGGCACCAAGCAACGTCTGCCTCGAACAACGCAAGCTCTGGTCTCACCGACTCCGTCCTGACGGCATCAACGAGCCGTAGCCTGCACCGCAACTAGAAGGACACTGCGACGTGCAACGCCTCGCTACACCAAATCGAACTGGTCTGACCGACGCGGTCACTGCTGCTGACTTCGAGTCCTGTGACCGCAGCAGAGTTAGGCACTGCCTCGCATGCTTTGCGACGCACCGCCCGACTCGCACCACTGTCCGGACTGATCGACTCTATCTCCCGAACTCCGGCTCGTTCACCGCACCGTAAAGCTGGAAGCACCGCAACGAGCAACGTCAGCCTCGAACAACGCAAGCTCTGAGCTCACCGGCTCCGTCAATGAGCCGTAGCCTGCACTCCGACTGAAAGGATACCGTGACCTGCAACGCTTTCTTTTTCTACACCGCGATGAACCCCGGAATTGGCTCGCACATCCGTTCCGGCTGCCTCAAGGAAAAGGTACTGTGACTGAGTCTGTCGACATTTGAGTGGGCCCGGACCGCCGTGGTCCGCTGAATTTGTTAGACTCTGTGTTCTTTTCAGCAACGCTGTAGTAGGACAAGGCTACCAACTCGCACAGAACCTTGACCTAAGCTTTTTAAACCTGAACTCTTGAAATTTGATAGTACTGTGGATTCTTTTTGTCGTTTATTGGTCTTGTGGTAACTCTACATAACGTATAACTTATTTTTTATATAAAACCTGTGTGGTGTCCATTTGTAGTGTTGTCACTGGGTTACTGTATGTGGTCACAACTGCTTAACTTACATCGCCTCTGAAATAAGCCTTGACTGCTCGCGCCAAGCTGCAGAGAGGGTGAGCAGGGGTTATTTTAAGAGGCTAATTCCCTTGCCCTGACTAGAGGAGAGGGTCCCTGCTTGTCACAAGTACCTACCTGTGCCAACCAGAGACCCCCAATTCTAACACCAAACATAACAGCCCAGACCCTATATGGATGAGTGACCCCCCAATCGGCATGTGTGTTGTCTTATACAATACCACTCACCATATGACATTTGTTCAGAAGTAAAAGTGCAGAGACTCCATATCACAGGACCATTCCAATACCAACTGGACTATCTCTGATCTTCGTTTGTAGACTGGGTTTGGAACCTGCCTATGTAGCAGTGACAGGACAAACAGATCACAAGAATGCCACAGTTGAGGGTTGGTCAGTACAGATGTGTAAGCCACTAAAGTTCAAGTGAGATGTGCATGTCCGGCTCTAATCAGGAGATGACTAAGGGCGGGCAGAGAACTCCGCTCCACCAACGGAGTGTGCGGAGTTTCGTATACTCCGTTCTCTGCTGAGACACAGAGTTTAGGCAAAACTAAGACTCCGCAGCAGAGCTGAGTTAGCCAGCCCACTTGCTAAAAAAAAAAGGCTCCCCACCTCCCCTCTAATAAAATTATTTGAAAAAGAATTAAAGAAGAAGAAAAAAACACACTTACCTCTACTGTTGCGTCTCTGGGCTGCCCTTCTCCTCCTCACCGTGGTCTCTCTTCTGCAAACCCCTTTGTCGGACGTACATCTTGCCTGAATTCCCCAGGGATTCCTCATGTGTCCCAACCCCGTGGGGTGCCTGGTCCTGCACCGGCCAGTCAGGAGCCCGCAACGGACTCAGTGGATCTGAAAATTGTGCAAATAGAGGATGAAAATTAGTTTGTGAATGCAAATAAAGGATGGCCAGGACACTTGACCTGTTGGACAGAATTTTGTTATTCGGACAATTTTTTACCCTGCCCCTTGTACATAGACTGGTTCCCCTGAAGCTCCCTGACGTGTTATATTTATGTTGCCCCACCCAATCCAAATTCACTTCTCCTTCTGTAGTAATAACAACATTTGTTTTCCTTTCTCCCTTCCAAATTGACACTTTTTTTAACATAACATTTTATTTTGAATCATACTGTCTCTATCTTGTTTAACTTAATTGTGAATGTCTCATACAAAATATGGACATATATTTTGGGAGTCATCTGCTCTGCACATGAGAGCTTGTTGCAATGATGGGTTATACTTGCACATGTGCCACGCACACACATCGATCCTCACATCTCTAGGCCACCACAATTGGAAAACAATCGCCTATCAGGACATAATACGCAACATAGCCTTGACTTGTGATGAGATTTTCCTTTTATTTACATATATTCACACTGGTCATAAATGTTTGGATGTGATCAATGGGGATTGTGCTTGCGACTTCGCAAATTTGGAGGTTAGGATCGCTGTGAGGGATTATGTCTGGGTTGTCGCCGAGTTGCAGGTTGGGGTGGTGCATGTGCCTGTACAGGGTGAAGTTCATGTGCAGGGCAGGAAGCTCTCTGTACAGTTGGTGTTTGTGCGTGGACAGGGGGTGGTTGTGCAGGTGGTGGTAGTGCATGTTCAGGGGGTGGTGGTAGATGTGCAGGATAGGGGAGTGCCTGGATAGGGGGCAGTGGTGGGTGTGTCCCCTTGCTGTGGTTTGAGGTACAGGTGTGTGGGTTTGATGTACTGCAGGCAGATGTGATCGCTCCCCTCCCTGCGTTGACCATGAAGGGAGACTTTGGCTGACTTTCAGCATATCCTCCATCATCTTCGTGGCCAAGGCATGGTGTCTTGCACTCTTATCCTATTGGATGGATATCATGTCTCTGATGTTCTTGGACATGTCTTGCCAAGATGTATCTATCCAGTCCAAAACATGGGTCAGTCTGTCCACCACCTGAAGAATTTGGCGTAGGTCCTGCAGGGCCTAAGACCTGTCTGAAAGGGTAGCCCCTATGGCACGAATGTCCTGCCTCACATTTGCCTGCTGTTGAAAGAAGTCCTGCACCCACTGGCCACATAGCCAGGTGTAGCCCCTTTCTGCAGGGGTCGGCCATGAATGAGAGCGCCAGGTCCAACAGCAGGGGGGAGGGTGGCAGGTGGAAGCCTGTAAATAGGAGAAAGGTGCCCAGGGGATACCTGCACCACAACAGGGTTGGTACTTCTCTCAGATGATGGAGAGATTTCCTGGGATGCACTGTATAGGGAGTAGTTTGTAGAGGAACCGCCATGTCTGTACTGGATGTGAGTGCTGGGAGGGAGTGATGTATGTGTTGGGGTGCTTGTGTGCTGTAGCTGGTTAGCTCTATGCTGAGGACAGGCATTCTTTCTTTGTTGAGGCTGAGGCACTTTGCTGGGCGGAGGGTATGAGGCCTTGCCAAATTTGGTAGATGTGGGAAATGTTCTGCCCTTGGAATCTGAATCTTAATCCTCTGAGAGGATACACAGATAGTCTTCATCATCCTCAAATTTTTCAGCCTTCTCATGTACTTCATCCTCCTCCTCTTGCGCAGTACTTGCAGCTGACATTACTGCCTGCAGGAGCAGTGGATTTTCCCCTTATATTGCCCGTCGGCGAACACTGGTGGAAGGTCCATCCTCCTCATCGTCATCATCACCTGGAACACAGAGGTTGCAACAGGATAAGTAATTGACCTAGTATACGATGTGGTGCAGTACAAGGGTTGGTTCTACTGTACTTTGCATCAACAGAAAAAGCACATGTGACCTGGTTTGGATACCCCTACAAGTGACAGCTCACACCATAGCACTAAGGTGTTGAATGGAGATGTTCAATGCACAGGCAAACTCACCAGCTCCAGCCACAGCTTTGTGTTCCCTTGCGATCCCCCCTAATGTCAGCTGCGGAACCTAGCTCCTCATAGGTGTAGTTGATGAAGCGGTCCCCGATCCAGCAGCTGGAGAAGGAAGTGAACCATACTCAATGATTTGCATTCATAATTTACAAACAGGCACTTGTGACACTTATAAAAATGAAATGGTATATATGTAACTTTGTAAACACTGATATGTAGCATATAATTATGTGGTACTGTGTGGTATTATGTGGAGTGTATTTATGTTGCATTGAGTAGAGTTTAAGTATGTGGCGTGTACTTATATGGCACTGGATGATATTATGTGGAGTATATTTATGTTGCATTGAGTAGAGTGTAATTTTGCGGTGTGTAATTATGTGGCACTGAGTGGTATTATGGGGAGTGTATGTCGTATTCAGTAGAGTGTAATTATGTGGTGTGTAATTATGTGGCTCTGAGTGGTATTATTTGGAGTTTATATTGCATTAAGTGCAGTGTAATTATGTAGCGAATAATTATGTGGCACTGAGTGGTATTGTGCAGAGTGTATGTTGCATTCAGTAGAGTGTAATTATATGGCATGTAATTATGTGGCACCGAGTGGTAGTAGGAGTGTATGTTGCATCGAGTGCAATGTAATTATGTAGTATATAATTATATGGCACTCTGTGGTATTATGTGGAGTGTATTTAGACCTATTGCATTGCAGATGTTTGTTCCATTACTGGTGTGTACTCCACAGACCTACGTACCTATGCATCAGTAGAGTCCCAAAGTGGCGGTGAAGGAGTGACCCTTGCTTCCGGCTCCTGTCAGGCTGTCGTCCCCTTAAGGCGATCACGCATTCTCCAGTGATTACTTTTCAGTGTCTATGGGGTCTTACTCTGCACTTCTGAGATTGCAGTTCCTGCGACTCTGAGAATTTGGAGAGACAGCCAGAGAAAGAGAGCTACAGCCTGCTTTGCTACTGAGTAACGATCACCCAGAGTGAACCATCTTTCATTGACTGGATCTTAATTGCACTTATATAGCGCCTTGTAGCTCTGTGGGTTCTTCCAAACGCTTACCACAAAGAATAAATGAGGGAAACAGTGTAGGGGGAGAGGACTTGTGGGTGAGCGCGAACTCCACGTAGCGGGTTTTCAAAGCACTAGTTGGAAAGTAATTAAAGATTCTGGATGAGTTTGAAAGTGAGACAATGCCGAAAGGGGGAGGAAAAACTGAGAAGAGGGGGTAGAGTGAGAGAGAGAGAGAGAGAGAGAGAGAGACACGAGGATGCAGGAAGTGGAAAGGAGAACTCGGGATGAAATGAAATCAGGGACGGGGTGTGAGAATGAAAACAGGGGGGGCAGTAGTGGTCAAGGGAAGGAGAAGGAGGGTGGGGAAAGGGGTGTTAGAGGTAGAGGGTCACACAGAGGAGTAAAAGTCAAGGGGCAGGAAAGCGCTATAGAAACGCTACATACAATACACTGCAAGGTGGTGACAGAGACATCCGAAGAGAAGAGAGCCTGGAGAGAGTGAGAGGTGGCCTGCCCAGAAGCCGGTGTGGGGAGGGGGGGAGTGCAGAGATGCAGGAGGGTATGAAGGAGATTTGTGGGGCGAGAGGTGGTGGGAGAAGGACACCCTGGGAGAAGGACGCTCTGGCACAGAAAAGGGGAGGGGGCAGGCATGAGACAGTAGAAATGCAAGAGATGCAAGTAGAGGTGAGACCAGGAGGGAGAGTGCTACAGGATATGGACAGAGGTGCAGGAGAGGGCGAGGAGTGCAGGAGGCAATAAGGACATTAGGAGGACAGAGATGCAGGTGAAGGACAGAAATGCAGGAGGAGGAGAGAGGAGGAGGAGAGATGCAGGAGGAGGAGAGAGATGCAGGAGAAGGACAGAGATGCAGGAGAAGGACACTATTTATAGTTACCATGAGACAGTGACGTAATGAAACTTGATGGGGCCCCCCAGAAAAGTACCCAGAAAAGTACATGGAGGGGGCCCCCATTCTCTGTGCCAGTCAAGAACTCTCAGGCCAGCGATCCGCCATACTGCAGGGGCTCACACCCAGCCATAAAAAAAGGATTCTGGTTCCTCCATTGGTCACACCCGCTCTCTTATCGGGCGATTTACATACATCAGTAAATATTGCTGCTGCGCCCTCCAGCAAAGTTACATAACAATGCCTCCAGCCAGCCCACCAAACACATCCTCCTACTTGATGACCCACCTCCAAACAAAGCCCGCTCAGTTAACCACCTCCAAACACAGACCACTGCCATCGTACCTGCTACTAACGCATCCATAACAGTCTACTCTCACCCACACGAAACCCGCAGTTATGCTTTTCTGCCCACCTTTAAAACCACCCCTTGGATGTCACTCCGATCCTATGACCACTGCCGACTGCTCGCCTGTCCACCACCGATAGAAAGACTGATGGCCGGTCCCCATCTAACCACTGCCTACCAGTACAGACAGAGCCTTTCAGCTGCTGCCCTCCCCAATGCCGATGTGGTAGTTTAAACATGTTAAACAATCTCTTCAACTGACCACCACAAAATATTTCTTCCTGCTAGCCTCCATGGCACCAAAGCAGTTCCTGCTACTTTTCATCCTCAGCATGATGCACGCAATAAAATTGAATGCACAAAGGGTCCAATTTGTATCCTCATGCCAACATTAATTTACAATTTGTACCCCACTAAACCATACCTCCCGTCAAAAACAAACCTCATCCCATATGTAGCACCAGGCAGCAAGTAACCCAAGGACAAACACCAGAGAGAATGTGCGATTCATGTAATTAAACCTACAGTGACAATGTAAAATGTTCCCACCCACTGACAGCCCAGCGAAGTCTGCAACCGTACAGTAGCCATCAATACCGGCAACGTCTAAGGTGCATTTCCACTTCCTTTTATTGGCAGCCCCTGATTAATATACCTCTGCCTTCTGAGTGGCATCTACCACAGACCACAGCATTCTTTGTCTCCCTAAGACTAACCGAATGCTGTCGGTGAATACTGCTCTTCCCACATCCTTACTAATAACTAATGGAGGATAACTAAAAAATGTATATAGTATTTTCTTATGCCAATAGCGAATCAAGTACTAGCTGCCCGCAGTCCTCACCAAATTCACACTGTAGGAAGGTAGGATCTGACTGGATAGTTCCCTCTACGTTTTGCCTGGGCTTTTGCTGGTTTTTGACCAGTCTGGCGGGGATTCTGCTAATCAGGAACCCAGCCCATCTGCTTTCTCCCTAAATTGGTTGTGTTATGTACTTAGGTATACTCCAGATTGGATACTGGGGTACCCTTGCCAGTCCCTAGTATATGGTACACATGTACCCAGGGCATAGGTACCCCAGAGGCATCCCATGGGCTGCAGCATATATTATGCCACCCATGAGAGGTCATGCAAAATGGAACTACAGGCATGGTGTTGCAGCCTGTGTAAGATGGTGCATGCACCACTTACGAAAGATATAGTTTTACCATATCTCTACACTTAAAACCTATCAGTCACCCCTCTAGCAGGCCTTGATAAACCTGAAGGCGGATTGCTGGGTTTTATGGGAGAGGGTGCGCCTGCATGAGCCGAACACCCCTACATCCTTCGGAGGCCATTCTCCCGGGTTGTCGTTGAGACAGTCAGACATATGGGTAGAGGTGCATTATATGATCTGTAAAATGCTATCTCAAAAACGGCGGCAACAAAACATGTTGTGTTTGGTATCAAACACATTGGAATCGTACCTTCACACCGGTAACCGGTGAGGGGGGTATGATTCCACTCCTCGGAAGCAAGCTTCGTTGGTTCCCGGTCTTCCTGGTACTGACCCAGATAGCACAAAATGAATTCTGCCGAACAGAGACACATTTCTGCCATCCTGCTGCTGAGCCAAGCTCGAGCAGGGGAAGGCAGGACAATAGGCAGCCTGTCACAGGGAGGTGTGATCACCTCCCAGGCAGGTTTCAGTATATTGGGACAGGGTGCATGCATTTCCAAAGTGCCTGAAAGTCTGCGCAAGGGGCACATTTGGTGTCCCTGTGCATAATTCAGTTTAAACCAGTCCTAGGAGCCATTGGCTCATGCTCTGGCATGAAACTGGACAAAGGACAGGGGAGTAACCTCCCCACTGTCCTGACCCTTCCCTGGGAGTGTCCAACGGAATCTGTCTAACCCTCTCACGTGGTTACTTGAAGGCTGACCTAGATGTGGGACCCTAGATTCGATGTAGACAAGATTCTGAACACAAAACCACTGACCTTCGACCATCTGGGCACTCTGGACTTCGACTGGGCCCGACTTCTTCTCCCTCTATGTCCAAAGCATCGTCTATGCCCGTGCACCATACAGGCAGGACCTGTGAAGCATCAAGGACAACCAAAGTATCTCCCTTGGAGTGAAGGAATCGCTCCTCTGCGTTTGTAGGCACTGTAACACAACTGGCTGGTCTGCTGATCCTGAGCTACTGTGGACTCCAGAGGCTCCAGCAACATAGGAGGTGGGTTTCTGCAAGTCTGAGGCCAGTATCCTTTGTGGGTTCCGCATAACCTGAACCCCTGTGCACTGCATACTTTTGCAAGTGCATAAGCTTGTTGGCACTCCCCAACTACGCGCATTGATCTATTGATAGCCCCAACCTCTGCGCACATTTCGTACAAAGGATTTCAGCCTCCTCGCACTCGGTGCCCTGTTAGCTGTGTCTTTGTGAAACTGCTAGAGGTCTCCTCATGACTCCTGTGCCCACGGCCTGTGGGTCCATTTTAGGGACAACATTCATTTTCTTGGGCTCTCCTGGTTGCTCCAGGCCTGCCCTGCCTCCCCTTGCTGTGGTGAGTCCTCTGGTCTTTGCTGGGCCAGACCGTAACCTTCTTTGACCTTCTTAGTGGATTGCAGCTGCCAAGGCTAGTTGGTGCTCCCACCGGACACAATCCGTCAGCACTCGACATTCTTCGTGGGACAGCTTGTATCCAGCTCCTGGTCATCCTCAATGTCTCCTGGTCCCTGCATCTGTAGAGTCAATGTCTCCAACATCACACCTGAAGCACCGGACATCGGTTGGCATCGGTCTTCGTGCCCCTGGTCACTCCTGAGTCACCCAGACTCTGTCCCATCTGCTTTCAGGCACTCTTCATCGAGAATCCACCCTTGAATTCCATTGTACACTTTTCTTTCTTCCCACAGTGGCTTTTCCTTGAAGTTCTACATTGAGATCGACAAATTTTTCCGACGCCACTTCAGCCCTATGCATCCGGCTTCCCTGGGACAGGCATCTCTGGTGCTACATTATACACAGGTTGGGTGGCTCTTCTACCTCCTCTTATCCAAAGGGCGCCCTTGTAAACCACTGGGAAGGGTCCTTAAACTTTAAAATTGCAACTACAACTCTCCCATTGAATTGTACTTAGCATGCGGTTCTTTGGAGTCCTAGCAATTCTACATCCTCTAGACACTGACTTGACTCGAGTCATGGTTCTTATACCACTATTTTAGTATAGGTTTGGTCACCTCCTGGAGTCCACTGTGTATTAGTGCTACTGACAATTATTTCTGTGCTACAGTATTGTGTGCTTTGTGTTTATCTGTGTGTAGAAGATACAGTGAGGTATTTAGTGTGTTATATTAAGGAATACATATTTTTATAACTACTGTGTTGTTCTTCTTTCATTTAACCAATACAATAAGGTTGCAATCTGGTAAAACAAGCTGCTTAACATTCCTTCAACACTAAGCCTCAAGGCTGCTCTCCACAGCTACCACTTGGATAGCTTTCCAAGGTTATCTTTGACCCCTTAAATAACCATAAGGGTTGTTTGGACCGGTATAAGGTGCCCACTTTAATTAGTGGACAGCAAATACCAGGCCAACTTCTCACACACACATATCAATATTCTCCTATCGCACCATCCTGTCAACCCTGTTATTATCTGGAGATGTTTTGTATCCCTTCCGTGAACTGGGAAAAGCAATACCTTGCAGGAAAACAGGTCCCTTTAAAACCTTTGCTACTTATACAGGCTGGCAAAGTCCTTACTTGTTTTACTAACTGTCGTTGTAAAGCTAACAGGTAACTCATTCTAGGATTAGAATTTCTGCATAGAATTGTGGAAGTTAAAACTGAGACGTAGGGTTTTTTTTTGCATGTCTGCCAGACACTAGTTCTTCCCTGCATGCGCACACAATGCAACAATACAATTTAGCTGCACAAATTGTTCAGAAATGTACCAGAAGGTAAAGAAACAGCCCATATTACTTTTACAAAGGAAAATAGACAATCGTCAACTTTATACCACATGGCATAAAAGCCTTAGCGTGCACAGCTTGTCCAAATCCACGCCACCTAATTCTACTACACACAGCACATTTGAAGATCTCATAATTCCATGCCACACAATTCAACTATAAGTAATTTAACTCTACAACATTCCATACCACATAATTACAATCCTAAAAAATAAAAAAACACATATTTCCACTTCACTCCATACCACATAATTCCACATCACATAATTAACATTTCACACAACTTAATACTACTCCAAACCACATAATTACACTCCACAGAACAAAATTCAACCACACATAATTTCACTTCAACCTATATATTTACACTTCACACAACATATTTACACTCAACTCCAAAACACATAATTACCCTCCACAAAATACAACTCTTCAACATGCTGCAAATTTCACCTCCACATAAATATATACCACACCACGTCACATAATTCCACACGTCACACAATTCCACAATTCATCCCCACACAATTCATCACGCAACATAGTTACACTCCACATAATACCACTCAGCACCACATAATTAAGCTATACTGCATAAATGCACTCCACATAAATCCAGTCTATGCCACGTAGCAACACTACACATAACTACACTTCACACCATGCCTCATAATACCACTCAACATAATTTTCACTCAATACCGCACATTTTCACGTCACACAATTCAACTCGACACTTTACCATTCCACACCACATAATTCAAAAACAAACGACATAATTCAGACCAACAACACAATTACACAATACACCACATACATCCAATCTACACCACAACACTCCACATCATGCTACAATGTTTAACAGCACACCACATAAGTAAACTCCACTACATACCACTCCACAACACAAAATACCATTCCATATAATACCACTCCAAGACACACAATCCCACTCCACATAATTCCAGTACACTCAATACCACATTATTACACTGCACACCATGCCACATTATTTCCCTGCACAGATTTAATCCACACAACACAATTCCGATCCAAACCACATAAGTCCACTTGACAACACCCACATACACTCCACTCCTAACAAAAAACATATAGGCAAAATATATTGTTCTTTACAATGTCAATAGTTCTAACTCTCACAAATGTGTGTTTACCTTCCAATGCGCATCCAAGCAGAGTCCTGTTCCTGGAGCTGCAGACCAATGCTCTCTCTGAGGGCTCCCACCCTGTTGTCACAGTCCTGAGCAGTTCCCTGTGGGGAATGCTCTCTCAGAGGGCCCTACCCCCATCCTTTTTACGGGCCTGGCTCTGACTGAAGAGAAACAATGTAAGTTGTTACTTTGTTTCTCTTCAGTCCTGGGTCAGCGCGAGGAGATCAGAGCAGACTGCACACTGCAGCTGCTTTAGAGCAAACCTTTCACAGCTTTCTACAGATGAGCTGAGGGGGCCCCCTTCATGAACTGAAGACTGGGGGCGCCCCTGCCATGAGGGAAAACAACAAAAAAAGCTAGCAAAAGGTCACGGGCCTTTGGGGCGGGCTCACTTTCAGGCTGCAGAATGGAAAACTAATGTTTTATTACCACTCTTTCATAATACTAATGTAATTAAATAAAAAGGTGCTAATATTACTAACATTCGCCTGAAAAAATTGCCAATCTAAAATAGGAAACTCCAGAGAAATTTGTGACACCTGGTGTAGTCTCCATTTTCAAAGACTTACAGCTAGATTCATCAAGCATTTTTGTGAGTGCAAACGGTGCGAATCGCTAAATTCGGCCGTTTGCGTCCGCAAAAATGGCATTTGGAATTCATCAATGGGTCATGAACTGGCAATTTGAAAAATCGCAAATAATTGCGATTTTTCAAATTGCGATCGCATTTAAGGACTCAAGTGTCCCCTAAGGAATTATTTCTCAATTATTTCTTATTTATAAATAGTCACAGAAAGTGAACATATGTTAGACAGTACATGGGATTCTTCTCAAATATTATTATTTATTGTGATCAAGATTCAGTAGGGCAACAACTATACTACTAACATTTTAGTTCTTATTGTGAGTAGTATATAACATCTTATGCTTCAGTTGCATGGACAAACAAAATACCATACATCATAAATTTCTCCAAATCACATATGACGGTTTCAAATTAACACAAATGTTCATTTGTAAGCAAAACGATGTTTAAGCATAGACGTTTCGGTCCAATATTGGTTTAAATATTCCCCAGGACCATCTTCAGGATGAAAACGTTGCACATCCCTAATTTCAAAATAAACACAATCAATAAATGACCTCTTTACATCCCTGCAAAAAAAGTATCGTCTGCTCACCACAAAAGACACCCAAACGGTGAAAATGCAAGATCTGAATCTTGCGACACCACGTGTACACATAATAAACCAACTTATTAGGGAGTGCTCCCCAACCTGTACCCCAAAACAGGTACAAACAGAAACCCAAAGTTTAAAAATCTTACCTAATACTTCCAGCCTGAAGTTTTAAATTAGCCAAGCGGACCTCAATGTCTAGAAATCTAGAAAATATTGAAAAAGCCACCTAATATTTACAAAAAAGGCTTTACCAAATTCTTTTAAAATGGTCTAAACCAAACACCTATGTATACTACTCACTCTAATTCAGAGCTTGTGTTCTCAGTAGTCGACCCTATACAATGAAACCACAGATAAACATTTACACTCTATTCCTAAAAGCCTGTTCATGAAAAACAATCAAAGAAACCCAGAGCAAAAGGAACTTACAAACTCAATTTGGATTTGTCAATCTGCAAGTAAAATAGAATAACGCTCAATTAATATACCGTGTGTTACACCCGTTGTCAATAGCTATAGCCGCACCCAACAGCGTGATTGTCTAACAAACATTACTTGTTGTCCAAGTCTGTGTATATCGAGTTGTACACCTACAAATAATAAACTGACATTAGCTTCCTAAAATAAAAGAATAATAGTCTCCAATGTGAATGACAAAACGTTCCTAGACAAGGACTTACTTGAGAGAAAGGTAACCGCTGCCGTCAAAGTCCGACCGATATTCTTAATCTAGATCGGATCGGAACAAGCCACCAGTTAAAGAAAGTAAGGACGGGCTAGGCGTGATGACGTCAAAACGCTAAAGTATGGCCACCATCTTGGAGTGGTGTCAACCCACATAATACCGAATCATCATGAGCCATTTCTTATCGTATATAATCATGATTGCTCCTTTGTTATCACTGGTCAAAATGTTAAAGCTCATGTATAAATATATGCAACACGCGTACACATATTGGCCCCGATGGAACTTATAAAAAGGAAGGCTATAAAAACCGGCTATCTTCTTATATGCCTGATAGTATTATGCGTCATCCTTAAGCCACATAAAATGTCATTCAATTAGAATCTAAGATGACTCCATCACAATGCTAGAAACAAGCAACACCATCTCTTGGAACAGCAACCAACACTTGTCAAACAACAGTTATATGCAATGGGTCTTTTTTGCCTGATGTATTGCTAAAGACCGCTTTAAATATATGAAAACTAACTTAATATATGTACACAGAGTTATACCTATAGGTTATAAAGTTGCCAAGGTATGCCATTCAATAAGGGAGTTTAACCCCTTTTCCACAGTGTCACAAGACCAGATCCACCTAATCTCTCTTAAGGTGAGCAGACGATCAACATTGTGATATCGTTTAGTACTTTTGACCACATCAAAAACAAACCATTGCATATCAGAAGGTAGGTGTGCTTTCTGTTGGTAATGTTCTACTAGTGGAGCAGTAATCACATTGCATCTTATGAGGTATTGGTACTGTAAAATTCGTTTTTTAACTTCCTGTGTGGTTTTACCAATGTAGGTTAACCCACATGGACATTGGAGACAATAGATGACATTTTTTGTATGACAATTCGAGTGATGATACAGTTTGATTTTTTTGCCATTAACAACACAATCCTTTATAACATTCGTTGTTGTACACGCTGCACAATTCCCACAGGGAAAATGACCAGTAATAAGGGCTAGACCCCATTGTGTCTGAATTGTACTCGGTGGAGGTTCTTTATAGGCTTTGACTAAGTGATCTCTTAAGTTCCTCCCCCTCTTGAACGCAAACCGTGGCTGAGACAGGAAAGGTTCCATTTTATTGATCAAATGCCAATTGTGCCTAATGATCTTTTTTATTTGATTAGATTCAGATCCAAATGTCATCACACAAGTGATAGGTTGAGATTTTATTGTGTCTGAATTGCACGTGTCTTTTTTGACCAGTAGAGCCCCGCGATCGTAGTACCAGGCCCGTTTCATGGCTTGTTTCACTAGTCTGTACGGGTATGATCTCATCATTAATTTTGTTTGCAATGTTTTGGCCTCCCGAAAATAATCCTCCCTATTGGTACAGTCACGTCGAATGCGTAAAAACTGTCCAAAAGGGAGGTTATCTCTAAGATTGCGAGGATGATAGCTGTTATATTTAAGAAACGTATTTCTTGCAGTAGGTTTAGTATACAAACTCATGGTCAGGACATTATTGTCATTTGAAATTGTCAGATCTAAAAAATCAATCTTTTCGTTGTTGCTCTCCAAAGTAAATTGTAGATGTGCATTCTGCTGGTTAAGCCAAACATGAAAGTTTTTTAACACTTCTTCCGTGCCATCCCAAACTATACAAACGTCATCTTTATACCTTAGACAATGAATCAGATGTTTACTGTAGGGATTGTTCTCATAGATTACCCTCTCTTCAAAATCCGCCACATATAGATTGGCAATGTCCGGCGCAAAAATTGCACCCATAGCTACACCTTGTTGTTGGACATAGAAATCACGATCAAAGAGAAAATAATTTTCCTCTAGGGCAATTTTAGCACATTGGACAATGAAATCTGTAGGTACCTGAGGGGGACGCGTACGTTTCTCTAATG
The DNA here is from genome assembly GCF_964263255.1 of Lissotriton vulgaris. Lineage (NCBI taxonomy): Eukaryota > Metazoa > Chordata > Amphibia > Caudata > Salamandridae > Lissotriton > Lissotriton vulgaris. The sequence goes on along the minus strand of NC_141689.1, from coordinate 1,056,271,798 downwards.
TATTTCTGATCACAGTAAGAGCTTCGTTTTGAGGAATACTTGAATATAAACTTTGAACTCAAGATGCCTGTTCCCAAAAACGGCGGCCAAAAAAGACAGTGAAGCCAGTCAAGCACCAGCATAACCCCCAAAGCTACAATTCGATTAATCTGCCAACAATACCACACAGACCACAAATCTTCGGCAATTAATACATCGCCCAATCCCAGGTCCAGAGAAGCCCCTCCCAACTCGCCCCCTACCTTACTACTTCCCCCTCCCCACGTGATAGAACCTCCACAAAACACAATCCACTTCCCCCCTCGAGAAGCAACCCCCTCCTCACCCCACCCACCTGACCAGAATTCACTCTCCACGCCTCAACAACATCCCGCCCCATCACCTTCTTGAGTAAACCGGACTCCCTCACAATACATAAAAATGCCACTGAGCTCACATCCTGCTGCCACCCTGCTAACTCCAAACCCCTTGATTCCCCATGGTCCAAACTCCTTCGCAATCACTTTTGCCCCCAAACTCTCTAGCAAAGCGAAGAAACTCTTCAAACATAGACTTCTCAGACAACATCAAGAGACTCTATTCGCAGACACCTATCACTGCCTCTCCAGAGGGCACATCAAAATGGACCTCATCTTTCACACGGACAAACCTGACTATTGGCACTCCACTCTCAACACACATCTCAACATCTCCAAAACCACCACCACCCCCTCAGTCGCAAATTAACGACCTCCCTCCCAAATCTCCAGCTGAAGAGGGCTATATCTCCATAACCATCTTCACGAACGGCACAGTCCTAATAGAGGCCAAAAACGTGCACCTTGAGAACTTCGATTCTTTCTTCCCCTTGCAAAAAAAGCCCCCCTGTCCACCTCAGGATTAGGATCTACCCCAGCCTCCCACTCAGAGAGACTCCCACGACAGGAGACTCTTCGGACCCATCTCTCAGCTGCCCTGATATCCCCCTCGCCATCAACCCGAGGCCCCCACCGCAGCTCCATCCCTCCTTTCCCCACCCACTCCCCGACTATCAGACAGCCGTCACCTCGAGACCCCCAGAGTAACTCTATCCCTCCCTTCACCACCTACCCCCCAACATTCAGGCAACACGTTCACTCAGGCCCCTCCCCACCCCCTCTCTTTACTCCCAGGATGAAACATCACCCTCTAGCTCAGCCCTATAACAGCCCCCCGTCCCCGCGCCACTCAGGATCCATCACCTGCCATGAGGCACCATTCCTGACTATCAGACAGCCCGTCCATCCATGTCCCTCCGCCCCTCCTCTCTCAACTCCCAGATGGAAACACCACCTTCCAGCTCAGCCCACTCAAGGCCCTCTGTCCCCTCGTCACTCGGGACTCGTCTCCTACCTTGAGGCATCACTCCCTACACCTTTGAACCCCACTAAAAACTATCCAGGCAGCACCCTCCACAAGAATAATCACAATCAGGACTCTCTTCCCTCCTCAAACTACTATCAAGTCAGGGACCCATCCCCCTTCATCAAGGCGAATGCAACCCCTGACACCCTTCCACACCCCATGGTCCCTCCTTCATCACCCAAGACCAATCTTGCTACAGACACCCATCCTCCCTCCATAGACAACATGACGCAACGCCTCTCCCTACTAGAAACACAGTTAGAAATCCTGATTCCAGGCTTGAATGAAACTCTATCCATCCTTTCCCTGACCCAAAAGCCCTCCCAGCCTCCTTTAGAACTAGCTAGTCTCACCCAACCCAACCTAGGTTAGGTAACACCCCCCACCAAGCCTCACGTTCCCCTCAGACCTAAAGCCGGGTCCCCCAGTAAAGGGAAGAGCAGCTCCTTGGAACGACCTCACTTTCCCCCCAGGGAATTCTATACACAGCGGCACCCTACGACCCTCTGTTGAATTCCTCCCCTAAATCCTCGATCCAAGTAATCACAGGATTCAGAAGCAAACACCCTCCTTCAAAAGCCCCCAGACCCCCTTCCCACCTTGCCCTCCTCCCAAAAGTCCAACTGAACTAATTCATAGAACAGCCCCCATCAACTGCATGCTCATAAACTGCAGATCAGCCTCTAAGCATTCATCTGAACTAGCGGAAGCCATTCGCTCACATGACTTAGACATAGCATTCATAACAGAAACCTGGCTCAACAACCTCTCCTACCCTAACATGGATATGCTAGTACCTCCTGGATTCACAATGATCAACAAAGACAGGCAAGGGAATAGACGCGGGGGCATAGCAATCATCCACAAGAACAACATCTCCATCACAGAAATTTCCTCTTGTGTTTACAGCTCCTTTGAATGCCTCTCTGTCAACATCAAAACTCAGGATACCAGACCCACACTCTGCCATCTTCTTTACCACCCCCAGGCAACTCTTCAGAATTCGGAGTTCACCTCTCCGACTTGACTGCCCATTGCGCATTAGGCAACTCTAACAACATCATTCTGGGTGACCTCAATCTAAGGTGTAATGAAACAAAGAACCCACTCATCTAAACCTTAAATAACCTACTTCTAGCTAAGAATCTGATCCAACACTGCTCAGAAGAAACTCATCACAGAGGAGCTATCCTTGACGCTATTATAGCCGAAAACAAGGCTATCTCCATCGACCACATCCTCCCTGTTGACTGGTCTGGCCATCACATAGTCCTCTTTCACATCAACCAGTCAATCTTTTACCAAACCAGTTCCCAAGCTAGACCCCCCAAAATGGGTCAGAAACACAGCCCAAATACCACGAGCGGACCTAGAAGAAAGAATCAGCATGCTGCTACCCGTCTCCACTGACCACCTCTCAACCAACGATCTCACTTCTTGCTACAACGTCAATATGATGCTTAACCTGTATCAAATTGGTCCCTTGAAACTAAAGAAATCTAGGAACATCCCATCCAGAACATGGTTCACCACTGACATCAACAACGAAAGAAGACAACTTAGCCGCAGAAAGAACATGGAGGAATAATCCCTCAGCCCTCCGCCGTGATCAACTCCAAGCAGCACGCAGGATGTACAAAAAACACATTAAGAACAAAAAGTCAGCTTTCTTTTGCTCGACACTAGATAATGCAAAAAACCGACCCAAAGAACTTTTCAATATCATAAGGTATCAAACCTCCAAACCTACACTTCCTTCAACTCAGGCATCCAAAGCTCGATGCGATAGCTTCGCAACCTTTTTCAACGATAAAATCGCCAAGATCGACCTCGCACTTGGCTTAAACCCCATCTCCTTCAGTGAGATAAAAATGTCCAAAACCCTTGTTAACGCTTCCGTGAATTCTCCAAAACAGTGGTCATCATTCATTCCCATCCAGGAAGCAGAGAGAGTCAATCTAATCTCCAACGCCAAGCCCTCAACTCACGCCCTGGACCAGTTACCACCTCACCTGGCCAAAGACCTGAAGCTAGTACTAGCGCCAATATGATGCAAGATCATCAATAGCTCATTGAGCTCTGGAATCGTACCAGACTGCCTCAAGGTAGGTCAAGTCACACCACTATTAAAGAAACCAGGGTTAGACACTGAAGATCTGAACAATTTCAGACCTGTCACAAACCTCCCTTTTTTGTCCAAAATCATGGAAAGATGTGTACTCCCACAGCTAACCAGACACCTAGAAAACATCAAACTACTAGATCCCCACCAATCAGGCTTCAGAAAGGGATGCAGCACTGAAACAGCAATTCTCAATGTCATAGACGACCTACTCAAGTCACTCGACTCGGATCAATCCTGCCTTCTCATCCTCCTAGACTTATCAGCTGCATTCGATACAGTAAACCACAACCTACTCTTTAAAGTTCTTCAAGAAAGGGCTGGCCTACAAGAGATGGTCCTTCACTGGTTCTCTTCCTTTCTTCACAACCGTTCACAAAGAATAAAAATCAAAAACTTCGAATCCAACCTCCACCCGGTCATCAGCGGTGTTCCACAGGGTCTGTACTTTCCCCCAGCTCTTCAACATATACATTGAACCCCTCACTTCTCTACTCAGAAAATCCAACATCCCTTGTCATCTATATGCTGATGACACCAGCTATATCTGGAAACCTCCTCAATTGATGACATCCAGAGACTAAACAACACGCTCAAAGAGGTCCAACTCTGGCTCAGAACCAATCACTTGAAACTGAAATAAGAAAAAACTGAAATACTACTCATTTCTAACAAAGATGATAACCCACAAATCGAAGAATGGCTCAAAGCCATTGATGCCCTCAATGGTAACCTCTCCGTGGCAGACTCGGTGAAATCTCTAGGGATCACCCTAAACCCTAAACTGGACATGAAGAAACACATTGCAAGATCCGCAAAAAGTGTCTTTCTCAACCTAAAATTACTACACAAAATAAAACCCTTCCTCCCACCTAAGGACCTCCAACAAGCCACCCAAGCATTGGTCCTCTCCAGAATAGACTACAGGATCGCTATCTTGACGGGGACAGCAAAAACCAACCTTGCCCCCCTGAAGACTACACTCAATGCAGCAGCAAGAATGGTCACCGGAACTAAGAAGTTCGAGCACATTTCTCCAGCCCTCAGAGAACTCAGATGGCTCCCAGTGGAGTTACGAGCCAGCTTTAGAGCAGCCAGCCTCACGCACAAAGACCTGCATGCAGGTAAACCAGAATATCTGGCCGCCAAGCTCAAAAGGGCAGGCCAGTCCAGAAACCTCAGGAGCTCCAGCTCTCAACTGCTCATCCCACCAAAAACTCACAAGCACAGAACAACAGCCAAATCATTTTCTGGTAAAGTACCTAAAATTTGGAACTCCATCCCACCTCACATCAGAACAATCCCCTTGTTTCCAAAATTCAAGAGCCTACTCAAAGCCCTCTTCCTCGACCGCCCTCGAGGGAACTGACAGACCCTGGTTAGGCACCCAACCGACACTCCATCTTTGCTAATACCCGAGACTGACAACATACTCGCAGCTCAAGAAATCCTTCTATGTATAATCATTTTGATCACCGATTACATATGGTTGACTATCAAATCTTCCCTTCGGATGCAGTTCAAGAAATCCTCTGTGTACAAACTTTTTGACTATCAGATTATCAGTTCCTACCTCTGACACAGTTCAAGAAATCCTTCTATGTATAAACTTTTCAATTACCGATTATGGACGGATGAACCTGTGGCCATATGCCAGTCCCTCGCCTGCCCTAACCTCCATGTTCCCCCAATCTCCTGTATCACATGTCTGTTCATTATTGTATATGCTGTGAAGTGCTCTGATACCCTTTGGTCCAGCTTCCGCTATACAAAACGAATAAAATAAAAATAGATAAATAAATAATAAGGAAGACAAGTGGTGTACAGTTCGTAGGGGAAGAAAGGTCTTTTCTAAAAAGTACCCTCACACACTCGAAGGATGTCATGCTTCTTCATTGGGCCTTGCTCCTCGTCAGGCCGGTGCAGCAATGCCCGACGGGCACCGGCGAAGGGGCTCTTTGGCGGAGATCTTTTGGATAAAGCCATAGGGTGAGTGCGGGTGAGTGGGCTTGGTAGTGCGGTGCCCACACATAGCCACATGAGGTCATGTTGCGATTAATTTCCAAAAATTTCTCAATCCAACTGTTCAGATGATTAATGAATACAGCATCCAACAAAAGCTTTCTAGCAAGCGAAAAAGTTCTCAGAGCAGAACAGATGTTAAGAGCTAAAATATTCACCACTAGAGGGCCATGGTCTGAATTGATTCTAGGGAACACTTGAATCTTAGCTCCTGCTAGTAATGCTGGTGGCATGAAAAAGTAATCCAACCTGACTAACTTTTTATGTGGATGGAAGTATAATGTATATCCTGGGTCTGGGGCCCGCAGTGGTGCCCATGCATCGACCAATCCAGAATCAGTCAATATATGTTGTAGTGTCTTAAACACTTTGGGTTTCTTACCCTTATAATTTTGTATGCCTAGCTGTAAATTCAGACATCCAAGGTGTATGTTAAAATCTCCACATAAAATACGTGGGGAGGGCCATGATGCCAATTCCACATTAAGCACTTCCATCACAGCCACTTCCTCGAGATTAGAACCATATACTGTGCATAAAGAGAACTTACTCACCCCAGCAGTGCATTCCATAATAGCACATCGGCCTTGTTTGTCAGCCAGCACTCGTGAATTCCCTGTGTGGCTAACACTGCAACCCCCCGTTAATTGTAGACTGCTGTGTGCATGACAGTACCGTATAACCCAATTCTGCTAGAGTCTTTTGCTTGCTCCACAGTATATGTGTTTCCTGCAAACAAACCAGATCGGGGTGCATCACATATATCTCTGCGGATACTCTTTGCCTTTTCCTGGTGTTATTTAGCCCACACACATTGAAAGAACAAATGCATAATCCTGAATTAATCATCCTATCCCCCATCGGTTGTAGCCACATCCCCCGCTCATAACTCCTGTAGTGTATCCAAATAGATCTTTGCTTTTTTATCCTAATTATGCTTATCATGCTATGGTTCTCCTTTACTTTACCTCTCTTTCCCACTCACTGTATGCCCAATGTCTACACTCTATACTATGTTATCACATAAAGCACCCCCAGCACTTATACAGTGTAAAGAAACCAACCTTAAAAAGAAAAAGTAGAAAAAAGAGAAGGGAGACTAAAGGCCACAGAACCACTAAAGCAGCATACAACTCTATAAGCTTTGTCACCTCTGTCAGCCTGCCCTTATCTTAGATGGTTTGTAAGTACTCTTTGGCCTGCACCTCAGAGGTGAAGAACCGTGTATGCTCCTTGTATATGACCTTTAACTTAGTTGAACTAAGGAGAAAGACTTGGGCGCCCTTGCCCTGAAATGGCGCAATAAGCTGACGCAGCTGCCAACGTTTCTCTACTGTTTGGTGACAAAAGTCTGGCCTAACAAAAAATTCTATCCCTTTACCAGCCCTCTTTCTGTCTGGTCATGCAAGTTCAAATACAGCCTGATGCGCAAGAAAGTTATTGAGTGAGATTAATATCGCCCTAGGTCTAGAAGCTGCCTGTCCCGGTCTTGCTCGAAGAGTGAACGGAAATCGGTGCGCTCGTTGGATCTCTTGTTGCCAGTCCCATTTCGTGAGTTTCGGAAATGCTTCTGAAAATAACTCAATGATGTATTTGCAGGGGTCCTGGCCGTCCGCACCCTCTGGGATTTGCAACACTCTTAGATTAATTCTCCGGAGGTGATTTTCCATATCTGTCAGCTTCCACTGTATGTCTTCCTTTAGTGAACGCATAGCCTCAGTTGCCGCCTTTTGCGTTGCTATTTCATCCTCCAAACACGAGATCCGAGCTTCTGCCTCATTAAACCTCTCAGTAAATTCAGAGCACAACTTTGCAATGTGGTGGACAGAGTTCTGAAGTCTATGGCAGGCACTTTGGGTCCGTTGGCTCTCAGTGCTCGTTTCTTCCCTGTTAGTCATTATAGTCTGGTATATCAGAGCCAACAAAATCTCTTCAGGATTTTCTACCATGCTCTCCTTGTTGAACTCAGGGATGCACCCACTATCTACCCCCAGTTCTGCTGAAAAAGAATAGTCCCACAGCAGTGCATCATTGCCCATAGCTTGCATAGCCCCCTCTTCCAGATCCTGTCTCTTGCACACTGTCCGAGGGCTGGCTACCGGGGTGTCGGTACCTGTATCATCGGGCTAACTACTACTTAGCTCACTATGCCCACTACCAGAAGAATCTAAGTGGTCTGATAGGGAGTAGAAATTATCTCCAGAGTCAGTTTCCTTGCTCGCGCTGTGGACATAGGTTTTACTTTTTGCGCCCAGGTTTTCTTAGTTCGAGATGGTGTCTCTCTGTCCATCTTTCAAAATGGCTTTATCTTGCAAACCTTTGTCCACCACCTCAGGTCCTGTATTGGTTTTAGTGATTTTGGCAGGATTGGATATAGCGGTTAAGGAGATATCTTGACTCTCATCCTATTCTCCCTGTTCTGCCCTTGCTTATCCATCTCTGCCACCAGTTCAATACCATTGTTCTCCGGCATATGCACCAAATGTTGTAGTACTTTGTTCTTCTCCTTTCCAGTATAGAATACAGGGGGAATAAAGTGTTTACCCAGGCTTTCTCCTTTAGCCCCTTCACGTTGCTCCCTTGGGGTATCTCAATTGCTGCTGCTCTGGTTTTGTTGCTGTAGTGCTTGTTGAATTTTTTGCTGTTCCAATCGTGTCCATCAGGGCACAGGATTTCCCTCTCCCTGCTTTGGAAGGCTTAGCCAGACCAGCTCCGCCCCCTCCTTTCCTGCAGCTGTCCGCCATCGCAAACACTGCACAGCACAGACGCCGGCTCCGTGGCGGTCTCCAAAGTGCCACCAACAGCCGTAGCAGCCTGTTCCACAACGTCCCGGCTCACCGCAAATCATGCCGAGTCGGCATCCCAAAATAAAAGAGGTATGTGCGCTCAGGTACAAGCAACCATTACTGGGGGTACTTCTCCGTTTGCGGACACAAGGAGGCGGGAGCGCCAGCTCACATGCCCGAGAGCAAGGACGCCATCTTGCCTCCAGCGATTACTCTTTTTTAGTGTGAAAAGGTTGTTGTCGCAATCTGTGGTTAGTGAAGAAAAACACACTCGACAATACAAGACAAAACAACATATAGGAAGTAATTTCTCCAAAACGTACTTAGGAAACGCTATGTTATAGCGTCATGGTCAAAGTGGGGCTTGGGGGGGCGGATGACCGCAGGGAGGTCCCCCCCCGGCTGTTTGGGAGGGGCGGGGGTTAGAGGCTTTAGCATGTTTTTTATTTTGGGTTTCTTTTTATAGCCCAATTGTAGCCCAACGATAAATACTTTGGGCTACTGCTCCCAGCCACCATTTTGTCCTTGGTGACATGGTGGATGGGAGCGTTTGGTTAGGAATTTTTCGAATTTGTTGAGTTAGTTAGCGTTTAGGTGGTAGCGAGGTTTAGTGTCTTTCATTTTTGATGTTAAAGGGCAGGTTTGTTGCTAAATATGTCCGCAGACGACTCCAAGGTGCTCGAGGCTCTTCGCCTCCTGAGCGAGGCGGGGCGCCTTAACCTGGTTATTGGAGATGTGGCCGGGCTGCTGCGTCCAGCGCGGCAAGCGTCAGCAGGGGTGGCGGCCGCGGTGGCGGCCTGCACTTTCCCCAAGCGGCCGAGAATGACGCCGACTTCAGAACGGGGCCGCTCGCGGAAGACGGCCCCGGGTCGGAGGGTACAGTTGGAGGAGCGGGCCGGTCCGGCGGAGGTGAGTCATTTGAGGCGGGAGGAAGGTATGAGTGGGGCCGGGGGGAGTGTTGCGGTGGTATTGGCGGAGGTGTCTGCTGCTCCTTTGAGCGCTGAACAACAGGCCCTGTCCGCCCCTGTGCGTGTTACAAGGTGCGGGGGCGTGCAGGCAAGAAACGCTCCCCGTCCCTTTCGGCCGATCGTGGCGTGGTAGGGTCGGCGGGGGTGGGGCAGGATGCGGGCCAGCCAGGTTCCTTTGTCGAGTCTGTGGTCAATCTGGTGCATCTGAGGGGCGAGCAGAGCAGCGGGCCGGAACCCCCAGAGAGCATTTTGGAGTTTCGAGGTGTGGGCTGGGTGGAGGGGGGGAGCCCCTTTCTTATCTATCTTCATTCCAGCGCATTGGGGGGCATTTGGAGTGGGCTGGAGGCAAGAGTGGGGCGGAGTGGGCAAAGGAAGGGGGGTTGTTTCTGGGGGTCAGATACCAGTATGGTTTAGAAGGAGAGGGAGGGGGGGTTGGGGTTGAGTGGGGAAGGCAGGGGGAGGGGAGTTGGTGTTAGTCCTCTCCTTTTTTTGCCTTCTCCTGCGGCTGGACATAAGCCTTTTTTCTGCGGGAGGCAGCTCTCCGGGGGAGGGGGAATGGGCACAGGTTGGGGGTGGGGGGGTTTGCATCTAGGGGTAGGTCAAGATTTGGACACGGGGTGTGAGTATGTGAATGCGGGGGCCTAGGGGCCTTCTGATTCAGAGTTGGACCCAGCGGCTGGGGCTCAAGCTTGGGAGGGCCTCGATGTAGTGTTGCATTATGCGGGCATAGGCGTGAATAGGGCTGGAGAGGGCGCCTCTGGGGGCGGGCAGTAGGGTAGGTAGGTTAGCTTTTTGTGTCGGCCCAGCACACCAGTCCAAGTCTTTTCTTTTCAGGATAGGGAGCGTCATGGGATCACAGACTCGGTAGGGCCGTGTGCGGCCTGTTTGCGCTGAGGAGAAGGGAGGGTGGAGCCTTGCGCAGTACATTCCTTACCGCCGAGGTATCCAGGCGCGGCCAGCTCATAAAGGTCAGGCGCGACCTTGCTGGCCCCAACGTCAGGAGGATCGAGGTGGTTACGAGGGCCACTGGGCAGAAACCCTCAGGACAGTCATCGTAGGGGGGTGTACCGGTGAGTACAGTCGGCTCCCCCACCAGGAGTATGGTCAAGGGCTGCTAGGGCTAGTGTAAGCAATGTGGGGTCGGTGGAGGCCCACAGTGCTGGTTTGGTGTCAGATTCTCTACTGATAGAGGAAGCGATCGTTTTGGACTATGATGAGGACAGCCCCGAAGAGGGGGAGTGAGGGACAATGAGAAGGGGGGGTGCCTTTTCATATGTCTTCTAGTGTTTAACAGGCACCTGAGGTGGTGCAGCCCAGGAGGGCGGTGTCGGTGGGGCCCAGAAGAGAGCGCGGCCCATCGATGAGGGCTCCTCGGATGGTCGACCCGGTGGAACAAATGGCATGGAGATCGGCGGCCTTGTTAGATCCAGGTGAGAACGTTGTCCCACAGGCCAAACCAAAGATGGTGTCGGTGGGGACAGGGGGTGATGATGTTCGGGAGGAGCTGGGTGGCAAGCTCCATAGGGGTAAATATGTGAAAGATCAAGGTGAGGGGACAGGGGAATTGGTTGCAACAGGTACTAAAGTCAAGAGTTGAATGAAAACAGACTCAGAGATCACAGTTAAAGAGGGTGTACAGAGCAAGGAACTAAAGTTTAAAAAATGTCCATACATGGGAGTGACGAAGCCTTTAGGCACACATTTGATGGTAGCCACTAAGGAGCGCATATGGAAAGTGGGAGTATGTTGAAATTTTGAAGCTACTTCATAGTGCGGTCCAAAGAGGGATCAAAGGAAGAAGAGTATGAGCTGGCCAAGTGTCCTAAAGTGCCTTTGACTATTGAAAATTGTACGGCTGCATTTTTTATATATGCTAGCGTATATTGTGAAAAATTTCAAGAGCGCTGAGTAGTCATATTTAAATACATGGACATCATTCGGAAGCCGCAGATTACAGGTAGTGGGTATGCGTGGGTGCAGTATGATGAGGAATTCAGGCTCGGATTGCCTGAGATCCAGATGCAAAGTGGGGGGAGTTGGATGTGGATTTATGGCAACACACAATGGGAGTGCCAGCAGGGGGTAAAACCATATTTACAGCAAGTAGTTTACCTTTAGCGTATCAGCCCTTTCAGGGCAAACCTACCCGGGGAGGGGTGGGGAGTCCGACAGGTACACAATCTGGAACGGGAGCGTGCTGGGAGTTTAACAAAGGCATGTGTACAAGGGAATACTGTAAGTTCCGGCATGAGTGCTAACAGTGTGGGAAAAAACATCCCCTGGTTAGATGTTGGGAGTCAAGCCGCAAGGAGGCCAACAGTGGCAACAGCCCAGTGCAGGCATGGCAGGGGCGTCACAGCAATTCTAGAGTAATAGGGGCGGGAAGGGATCTCAGAAGCCTGGGCCCAAGAGCTCCTACGCCAATTAGGTTGGCAGGATTGGCAGCATCTTTGGCAGATTACAGGGATTTGGATGCAAAACAGGTATTGTTGGAAGGTTTTGAAGAAGGGGTTTGTTTAGGCTACAAGGGTCCGCGGCAGAGGCGGTGGGCAAAAAATGTGAAGTCCGCATATGAGCATATGTCAGTGGTGCAGGAGAAATTGGTCAAAGAAGTCCGTGAAGGCCGGATTGCAGGTCCCTTTAGTGATTGGCCTTTAGACGACTTGATTGTTTCTCCAATTGGAGTGGTGCCCAAAAAAGAAGTTGGACAGTACAGACTAATACAACACCTTTCGTGGCCGGAGGGGTCCTCGGTCAATGATTTTATTGATCAGGAGGCAGCATCTGTGTCCTATTCTGCAGTTGACGTTGCTATGTCACTGGTGGTGACCGCGGGGTCAACTGCAGGAATGGCGAAGCGTGATATAAAATCCGCATTTCGCCTGCTTCCCGTTCATCCAGAGGATTGGAGTCTTTTGGGAATCCAATGTGTCGGGCAGTGGTATGTGGATAAAGCCTTGCCGATGGGGTATTCAATGTCTTGTGCTTTGTTTGAGTGTTTCAGCACTTTCCTACAATGGTATTTCAAGCAGCACACTGGCCATGAGCTGGTAACACACTACTTAGATGACTTCTTTTTTGTTGGTTCCCCGGGCACCACGGAGGGCCAGGTAGCGATGGACACCTTTCACGAGCTCATGGGGGAGCTGGGGGTGCCTTTGGCACTGGAGAAAGCAGTGGGGCCTTGTACAAGCATGTCGTTTCTAGGCATTGAAATTGATTCAGTGAGGATGCAGGCAAGGCTGCCAGTGGATAAGAAGGCAAAGATGTTGGGGCTGGTGGAAGAAATGCTTGCCAAACACAAGGTTGCGGTGCAGGACATCCAGGTTGTGTTGGGACATCTCAATTTCGCCTGTAATGTTTTCAGGGCGGGAAGGACCTTTTGCAGGAGATTGGGGTGTTCACTGGTGGGTCATCATCTACCTCACCACCATATTCGATTGTCAGCTGGGGTCAAAGAGGACTTGCGTATGTTGAAGACCTTTCTGCATTCCTTTCATGGTGTACCTTTGGTCAGGGAGGATGCTTTTCAGTGGGACGTTCACATTTTTTCAGACGCAGCAGGGAGTGATGGTTTTAGCTTGTATTAGCAGGGCAGATGGTGTGTGGAGAGGTGGCCTGAGCAGTGGCAGAATGGCGGGAGGAGCATTGCCTTCTTGGAGTTTTTCCCAGTACTGGTGGCATTAACGCTGTGGGGGGAGGAACTGGCACATAAGAAGGTGTTGTTCAGGATTGACAATATGGCCATGGTAGAGATAATTAACAGGGAGTCGGCTCGGGATGAGCAGATCTTGAAGTTGCTGCAGGTGTTTGTTCTGGGCTGCCTTAAGCATGACATTGCCTTCAGGGCACTCCACATTCCTAGGGTGGACAATGACATTGCGGATGCTTTGTCTTGTTCACAGTGGGAGAGATTCCGTGGGCTGGCAGAGGAGGCGGACATGACAGCGACACCGATGCTGGGCCATCTGTGGTATGTAGGCAACGCAGGGTTATACAGTTGGTGGTAGGTTCACTAGCAGCGTCTACTCGTTCAGCGTACGCCATGGCCTGGAAGAAATTCATTGCATCAGGCGCCTGCCGGCGGGAGGAAACATGGCGGCAGTCAGAGGATGTGATACAGTTTTTGCTGACACTCATTGAGAAAGGGCTTTCTAAGGTTACTATTGCAGGGAAGTTGGCGGGGATTTCCTTTAATGAGAAAATTTCGTGGGGTTACTCCCCTTCGGCAGGGGAAGTAGGGAGGAGAATGTTGGAAGGTTGGGCTAGGGAGCAGGGTGGGGAACGTTTATCCCGGAAGCCGTTATCTTGGCAAACTTTGGCGCGCTTATTGTCAATGTGACCGGTGGTTTTTCGAAATGGTTTTGAGGCTTGATTATTTTCTACTCTCATGGTTTGGATGTTTTTTGGAGCATTTAGGGTTTCTGAGCTTTTGGGGTCCAGGTTGAAATTAGGGATCTTATGGCAGGAAGTTTTCTTCTCGGAGAGGGGCATTCATATTTGGTAGCCAGCGCAAAGACAGACCAGAGGAGTTGTGGTAAGGGAATTTGGCTTGAGGCCGCCCCCCCGGTGTCGACATGCCCTTTACACTGGGCCAGGCGATGGAAGACGCAGTCTGGTGGGGAGGGTGGTTTGGGGTTTTTTTCGGCATGAGAATGGTAGCAGGGTGACGGATTACCAACTGCGCATGGTGCTGCGTAAAGCATTGTGGGAGATCGGCCTGGATGGGTCGCAGTTTGGGACACCCTCCTTTAGAATCGGGGCGGCAACAGAGGCTTCATTTTGAGGCTGGTCAAGGGGAGAGATTATGCAGTTGGGGCGCTGGTCATCAAATTGTTTTCAACGCTACGTGCGGAGTAATGCGGAAGAAGCGCTTGCGTCACCCTCTTTATCTTAACCTTACATTGTTTTTCCAGTTTCAGGTTCTGTGGCGGGTCCTGGCTGGCCAGAGTTGACCATTTGGATAGTGGGGCACTCGTTTGTTAAATGGGCACAAGTTCAAGCTAGCTGTTCTTATTTTGGAAAATGTTTGGGGTTTAATGAGCGGTTATTTAAAATTGTGTGGAAGGGAAAAGGGGGGATGTTGTGGAAGGAGCTGGTCCCGGCTTTGAATAAGTGGTTGATTGGGGGCCAGTGCCCGGACATTTTGTTAATTTATCTGGGGGAGAATGACCTTTTTGGAGTTAAAGGTGTGGTTTTGTTGCGAGCAATGTAAAGGGACTTGGCACTCTTGCGGGAACAGTGGTCTGGTTGCCATGTTTTGTTGACAGAGCTGGTCCCGCGTAGAACTTGGAGGGGCGCGCGGAACCCCAGGGCAGTTGATAGGGCTCGGAAGAAGGTCAACCTTGAGATTTCCAGGTTCTGTAGGAGTCTTGATTTTGGGAGAGTGTGCCATAGAGACATTCGGTTTGACTCAGTGGAATTTTTTCGAAGCAATGGGGTTCATCTTTCCTGGTTAGGCATGGACCTTTATTTGTTGGAACTTAGAGAGGTGTTATCCAGGTGTCTCAATGTGCGGGAATGTCATAAAGGGTCGGCCTTCTTTTGGGGGGGCAGAATGGGGGGTTGTAGTCTCCTGCCCCCCCCCCCCCCCCCCGGTTTTGTGGGTGGCGGAAATTGGTGTAAGTTGGTCAGGTTTGGCAGAATTTTTGGTGTTAGTTTAAAGTTGGGTTGTCGAATGGGATTGTTTAGGCAGGTTGTTGGTTGGGGTAATCACAGGGGTTGGGTGATCGTAAGTGGTGAGGGGGTGGGCAGGGGAGTTTTTGGTGTCATAGATGTTTGTAGATTTACAGGCTTGTATGTTTATGCATTGGAATTATAGTTTGTAATTGCTGTAATGTGGTAATGCTTAGGTGGGGGTGGGTTCCTAAAATGTTAGGGGCTGGGGAGGGGTGACAGGGGTAGTAAGTGTTATTTAGTGAGGTTTAGTTTTGTAAGGCATTTGCCGAGGAGTTTAAAATTTGTTATGTGCACCTGTTCCAATAAAGTGGCCTTTTACACACAAAAATCCGGTGTGGTCTCGTCCTCCCCCCCACCCCTCCCTCCCAAGGGGGGCTTGGAGGTAGGACGACCGCAGGGAGGTCATCCCCCCCGGGCTATTTTGGAGCGGCAGGGGCGGGGGCGGTGGGCGGGTGTTAGAGGCTTTAGCAGGTTTTTTATTTTGGGCTTGTTTTTATAGCCCAATTGTAGCCCAACGATAAATACGTTGGGCTACTGCTCCCAGCCACCATTTTGTCCCTGATGACCTGGTGGCTGGGAACGTTTGGTTAGGAATTTTTCCCCTCCCTCCCTCCCTTTCCTTTTTAAGGGGGGTTGTTTTTCCAGCACTCCCCCCCCTTTTTCTTTTTTTTTTTCTTTTAAATTTTCTTTTTGGGTCCCCCCTTTTTATCTACATTTGCCTCTTTGTTGTTGCGGATTCGCAGGGTAGATTTTTTGAATTGTCGCTTGGAGTAGGTGCAAGCGGAAATTGGTGGAAGTTGGTCAGGTTTGGCAGAATTTTCGGTGTTAGTTTAAAGTTGGGTTGTCGAATGGGATTGTTTAGGCAGGTTGTTGGTTGGGGTAATCACAGGGGTTGGGTGATCATAAGTGGTGATAGGGCAGGCTGGGGAGTTTTTGATGTAATAGATGTTTGTAGATTTAAAGGCTTGTATGTTTATGCTTTGGAATTATAGTTTGTAATTGCTGTAATGTGGTAATGCTTGAGTGGGGTCGGTTTGTAAAATGTTTGGGGCGGAGGGGGGGGGACGGGGTAGTAAGTGTTATTTAGTGGGGTTTAGTGTTGTAAGGCATTGGCTGAGGAGTTTAAAATTTGTTATGTGCACCTGTTCCAATAAAGCGGCCTTTTACACACAAAAATGCGGTGTGGTCTCGTCCCCCATACCTACCAAACCAGGGTCGAGGGGCCTGTAGTCAAACCCTGACGGAAGAGAAAGAATATCACCATTGAGAAAAAAATGACTGCTGTCAGCAGTGTGAGTTGAATAAACCGGAGTCCCCCGTATGGGGAAACATCCTGTAGGAAAAGAACCCTTACTTACTTTGTCAAAGTCGGCTCATCTCAATAACCCTACTCTCTGCCCCAGGGAACGCATATTAGCGTGTTGTTGCTCTGGTCCCTGCTTTTCAAACCGCTTGAGCTCAGGCGATGCGTGCGTGACAGAGACTAGAACACTCCACATTTAAAGTGATGAATTGGACTCAATCCCAATGTGTCTTAGTAAGCCTCTTAGGAGAAGCTTCCCTTCTTTTAATCAGTCATCCAATTTTATGAACCCTGCCAATCCATTTCATTCTCAGCATCTTTTTTATATTGTCAATGAAATTTTAATAGAGACTGGTTTTATTTGGCGTTCTTGATTTTCCCCTCCTTATTTCTCATTTATGAATTTTAATGATGTGTGTCTCCCACTCCACCACCAATGAATGGAAACCTTATGCTGGACCTGGTGCTGAAACGACAGCAAGGGTTATCTTTGGAAAGCTATTGCTGTTTTGTACTCATGCTTTCCTCCTAATTACTCTCACTTTGATCTGGCTGCAAGGACACAGCATGCCCTCACAAAGCCTTTACACTAGAAACAATAACACTACAAGTGATAGTGGTATTTATGTAGGTGAACTAAACAGATGAACCAGTCTCATCTAAAGGCCTATGCAGTTTGTGGAGACTACATTTCAATACCAAACACATCTAAAACATCCTCCACTAATACTTATCTTATTCTCCTTTATTCTAATCCTTCATTATTTTTCTAATTAAAAGTAAATTCCATACCATTTCACTAATAAATCTCTTTTTTTCGACATCTTGCTCTTTGCAAAAATAATATTTACTTTATGTCTGAATTTTTCCGCTCTGGAAATGTTCTATTTCGCAGCCTATTGTAACTCTTGATTCAAATAAGGCATCATATTAATCACTAAACAGATGATTTGGAGATAAGAATATTCAGTCTATACTTACACATATATCTACTTAACCTGACAACATAATGGGAGTCCATATTCAGGATTTAATATTTTGTAGATGACAACAACCATTCAAGACGTCAAACATGCACTAATTAACATAAGCAGGCATGTTAAATGCTGCTTAATAATGGAAAAAAGAGGTCAGGTTTGTTTGCAGCCACTTCAGAGATTTGAATGGGATGTGTCGTTTAGAGGCTTGTGTCTTTGATGAAAAAATGAATCCTTTCCCGGAACATTTAATAAATGTAGCCCAGTTCAATGATGCTCGTTCTATTAGTCTGGAGTTAGCCAAGGCTTTGTGATTTCACTAAGATTACGTATAGGGGCTTTCAGACAGCCCTTTTCATTCATTGGTCTGCTGTTGTGTCATTCACCTTTTTCTTCTGCCCACTACGTGTGGCAGTCAGTCAGACCCCTTGAGCCATTGGCTCGCAAGCAAATGAGCTAATTTACAAAGACTTTACAAATATATATATTTTGATTTTGAGCAAGTATATAAAAACATAGGATTAATTAACAAAATAGGATAAAATTCATCTTATCCCACCCAACTGGGTAATAAATAATTCTACATTAATAAGGAACAAAGGTAGAAACATTTCCCTCTTCCCAAACAAACCATCAAGTCAATACATCATTTCATTTAACCATGGTAAAATACACAGTTCAGATGCAACTCATCTTCCCCCACATTGGCAGATAATAGTTACAACAACAAAAAATGTAATAGAAAAGATAAGATCTATCCCCCCTTTTCAAGTAAATAAGTATAGAATATTTCATTTCATTAACCCAGGAGTAAAATATACATACTCTTATTCTCACATATTATTTCATAAACATTCAAAATATCCTAATTCATATCACAAGGTTAACTAGTTGCCAAGGAAAGGACCAATAATTATTATCCTCCTGGTGTTGGATCCCAACCTACTGGCATTAAATCATGGGTACTACACCATATTCTCTTCCCCTTCAGGCTCAGAAGGGATGAAACACCTTTTCTAACGTTATGTCCCTGTCAGACAGCTGCATTCTACAAGTCGACCATTCATGCATTCTCATATTTTCGGAAATTTGGAAACCGCCCCAATACGCAAGGCATAGAGCTCTTTCCTTGCTTTAACCTTGCCTTAACCTTGATACCAATTGCTTGTAAAAAGGAGCTTCTTTCGATTTCCATTTTTGAAGAATCAATGATTTGGCCACTAGGATCAAAATTAAAAAAAGTTGCTTCTGAGGAATCATCAGGCTTGTAAGGCCACATATACCAAAGAGGCCACCCATTGGCTTTGGTACTAGTGTGGTTTGGAGCTTAGCCCCCTCCAATTGGAAGACTTTGCTCCTAAACAAAACATAAATAATATTGGGCAAGTAAAGCTTATATAGAACCAATCCCCCTTATCCATTTCACATCTAAAAGATAATCCCAATAGGGCTGGAAACATCCTCTGGAGTCTAGCTCAATCAATCAATCAGGGGTTTGTTAAAGCACGACTACTCACCAGTAAGGGTCTCAAGGCGTATGGGGGGGGGGGGGGGGGGTCAGTCGAAGAGCCAGGTTTTGAGGTTTCTTGCGAAGATGGGGAGCGATGTTCTTTGTCTGAGGTGGAGTGGAAGGGCATTCCATGCTTTGGCCAAGAGGAAGGAGAAGGAGCGGCCTCTCGATCTGGTCTTTCTGGTGCGGGGGACCACGGCGTAGGAGAGCTGGGCTGCTTGTAGGGTCCTTTGGGGTGCATGAGAATTTAAGTTGGCTGTTCAGGTATGCTGGTCCGGTGCCATGGAGGACCTTGTGCTCGTGGGTGAGTATCCTGAAGGTGATTCTTGTCTCGATGGGGAGCCAGTGGAGTGTGCGCAGGTGCTGGGAGATGTGGCAGTGTTTTGGCAGGTTGATGACCCGTCTTGCAGTGGCATTCTTGATACTCTGTAGCTTGCAGGTGAGGTTTTTGTTTATTCTGGCGTAGAGTGCGTTGCCGTAGTCGAGTCTGCTGGTGACCAGGGCGTGAGTGATGGTCTTTCAGTGTTTGAGGGGGATCCATTTAAAGGTCTTAGGAAGGAGGCAGAGGGTGTGGAAGCAGGAAGACGAGACAGAGTTGATCTAGCGGTCCATTCTGAGGTCGGAGTCCAGGGTGATTCCAAGGTTGCGTGCGTGGTCCTTAGGGGTTGGCGGGTTTCCGAGGGCGGGGGGCCACCAGGTGTTGCTCCAGGCATTGGGGTTGGGCCCATGATGAGTACTTCTGTTGCAGGCAGCTGTTTTTCATCCATTTGGCGACAGCTTCCATGCCTTCTCGAAAGTTGTTACTGGCGGTGTTGGGCTCATTTGATAGGGAGAGGATGAGTTGGGTGTCGTCTGCGTATGACACAATGTTGAGTCTGTAGGTTCTGACGATGGGGGCGAGTGGAGCCATGTAGATGTTGAAGCACGTCGGGCTGAGGGAGGAGCCCTAGAGGACTCCGCAGGTGGTAGGTGTAGGATCAGAGAGGAAAGGGAGAGTCTGACCCGCTCTGCTGCGTTCCTCCAGAATGGCTTTCTCAATGAATTTCGCTGCGAACAGGAGCAGGGAGATGGGTCTGTAGTTTTTGAGGTCGGTGGGGTCCGAGGAGGTTTTTTTTAGGAGGGGGTTGACCTTTGCGTGTTTCCAGTTGTCACAGAACGAGGCGGTCACCAGGGAGCAGTTGATGAAGTGGCGGAGCATGGGTGCAATGGTGTTGGCAGCTCTGTTGAAGATGTGGTGGGGGCAGGGGTCCGTGGGGGCCCCTGAGTAGATTGACGTCATTGTCTTCATTGTGTCTTCGGTGGTGAGGGCTGTCCAGTTGTCAATCTCTGGTTTCCGGGTGCCGGGGGTGATTGGTGAGGGTTCAATGTGTTGGTTGTCTTCGTCGAAGTTGTTGTAGATGCTTTTGATTTTGTGGTGGATAAAGGTGCTGAATTTGTTGCAGAGGTCTTGTGAGAGAGGGATGTCGGTAGACTCACTGGAGGGTTGGGCGAACATCTTGAAGATGCTGAAGAGTTCCTTGCTGTTGTGTGCGTGGGTGGAGATTCTTTCTTCAATCACTTTTTTCCTCGTTTCTCTGATGAGTTGATGGTGGGTGTTGGTGGTGGCTTTGAAGATGTTGTGGGCTTCTGTGGATTTGGTGTTCCTCCAGGCCTTTTCGAGGCGGCGGTAAGTGCGTCTGGACTCTCGTAGTTCGGTGGTAAACCATCTGGCTTTCTTGGCGCGGGTATTGTTGTTTTTGTTCAGGGGGGCTATGGTGTTGGCGCTGTCCGAGATCCATCTATGCAGGGTTCGGGCTGCGGTGTTGGGGTCGTCTTTTTCCATGACGGTTGGGGTGGAATTGTTCAGTTAGGAGGTGAGCTGGTCGTCAGTGATTTTGGTTCAGTTTCTTCGTGGGAGCAGGTGCTTGTGTCTGTGGATGGTCTGTGTTCTGAAGGTGAAGTGGACGCAACGATGGTCGGTCCATGGGAGTTCTGTGGTGTGGCTGAAGGTGATGGTTTCCTGTAGTGAAGAGGGAGTAGAGGGTGTGTCCTGCTGAGTTCGTGGGCCTGGTCATGATCTGGCGGAGTCCAATTTTGTGGAGGTTGTCCAGGAGGGAGGTGGTGTTGGGGTTCAGTTGGTTGTCGAGGCAGAAGTTGAGGTCTCCCAGCAGGGTGTAGTTGGTGGATGCAATGGCCTGCAGGGAGATGATGTCTGTGATGGTGTTGGTGAAAGGTCCATGGGGTCGGTAGATGAGGGTTCCTCGGAGGGTGGTGGTGGGGCTGGCCAGTATCTTTAAGTGAAGGTGTTCCGTCAGTTCTGTGGGCTCGTCGGGGAGTGTGCATAGGTGGAGACTGGATTTGTGACTATGGCAATTCCTTCTCCCGGGCGGGCGGGGCGGTCCTTCCTGGAGATCTTGTATCCTTGGTGGATGGCGATGGCGATGTCCGGTCCCGAGGTATTAATAGTAGTAATAGTAGTAAATTTATTGCACAGTTAATTAAAACTCACAATTTAACATACATAAAAATTGGTTATCAAACATTTAAAATTATTTGCGCAGTACATATTGTCGATTAGTCAGTTAATGTACTTCGTTTGGATCGTAAGCTCAGAGTTGCTCAGGGCAGTGTCTGGCTATTGCACATTTACATCTTTTTCTGCTTCGTTAATTCTTTTTGCCACTGCTTCAAGGTATTTTGTAATTCTGCAGTTTAGTTGAATCTCTTGCGGATTGAAACACAGTTTGACTGCCTGTCGACAGGTCCCGAGGTGGTGTTGGTGCAGGTTTCGGTGAAGAACTCTATGTCCGGGGTGGTGCTGTTGAAGAGGTCCCAGATTTCGGTGGCATGTTTGTGGAGGGATCAGACATTGAGGAGGATGCATTGCAGGGTCTTTGGTTTTGTTGTGTTCTTGTGGGCAGGTTATGCTAAATCCGTGTTCTTGAAATTGCTGCAGGTGCACCGGCAGCGGTGACAGCTGAAGGGTCCGTGGGTGTTTGCTGGTGATGCTAGCTTGTAGTTGTTGTTGCAGCCTGGGTTGAGTGTGTGGAGTGCTGCTGTGTCATAGCGTTGGCGGGATGGAGGTCTAGGGTTCCTGTTGCTGGTCATATCCGGGTCACGGACGGGCGTGGACGGCCTTGCCTTTGGTGCACCTGCAGTGCACCAGTGGCACGCCCACTGCACGGAGCCTCACAGCGGCCCCCATTAAGTAGGGGTCGGGGAGGGCTGGACAGCTGGGAGGCGAGAGCAGGGAGGGGAGCTGGATTGGGCTGCTCGCACTGGGGGGGGGAGGGCTGCGGGAATATCAGCGGCGGGGAAACGTAAAGGGAGGAAATAATTTAAAAAACCATACAGAAGGAGCGCCAATTTAATCAAAGTGTTGAAAATTAAATATTAGAGTCCATGAATAATCCAATTCCACTTTTTTGTACAAAGAGATCAATAGCTGCAAATTGGGTTCCCTGTGATGGGAACTTAGATTTGGGTAGTAACTCACTCGTGCAACTGTAATCGGTTTCAACATTTCACATGGTGGCAATACCTTGAAACCCAAATCGATCACCCTCCATCAGAGACATAAGTAATTGTACTTCACGTAACTGGGTAATAGTCATATCAGAACTTTTAATACCAGATTCAACAATAACATTTTTATCCCAAACAGAAAAAACTCTTCAATTTTAGTTTTCTCGAAAATCTAAATAGATACATTTCTAGATCAGTATAATTACATCCATGTTCTGGACAAAAAGATAAACCTTTATTTAGAACGGACAAATCTTCTTTATTCAAAACTCTGAGTGACAGATTAATTACCTCCAATTCTTTAGCATTTTCATCCTCCATTAGTTTACCCTGCTCAACTGGCCCCTCTATTTCCTGACTTTGTCCTGGGTCCTCGTACCCATTCTTTTACCTCCTGTGTTTCCTCCTCCCCCTTCTTTTTCTCCTGACACTTTTTTCTTGCCTCTCTTTATTCTCAAAATTTCCTCGAAAAAAGACAAATTGGTAACTGGTCTTGCTCCTGGTGCCCCTATCACTGGTTCATCACTAGATGAAGTACTGGAACTACTGTAATTAACTAAATTAACTCCCCCTGACCATCCGCAGATGTAGTTTTTTGGGTTTTGGTACTTCGTCAAAGCCTCTCGTGAAAGTGAGAATCCTCCCCTGATTGTAATCCCTTTCATCATGTCTGATTTTGCTTAATTTTTTATCTTTCATTTGTAATTGATGTTAGTTTAATACATCTTCCAGAATTGCATAATTTTTTTCTGTTCGTTTTTTCATATTCATATCATATCCTGAATCTCTTTTTCTAGTTTGACTATTTGACTTTACAATAGTTCCACTTTCTTAATTAAAATGTGCATCATAGTGAAAGACGAGGCGTTAAGATTCTCTTCCCATTCCTTGAGAAGAACCTCGTCAAGGTCATCAAAAGCTGGAAAATTTGAATTCTGAGTCCCCTCGGGACTCTTTTCGGATCTATGTAATTTTTTTATGTCATCCCGTCCCACCATTTTGATAATTCAGATTTTTTTCAGTCTTTCTAATTTCAAGACTGGTTTTTTCTAAGTCCTTCTTCGATCCAATATCTGTGGTTTTGGTATGCTGAAATACTTCAGCTGCCAATTTCTCCCGATCATCCTCCATAGTGTAAAAATATTTTCAACAAATCACGTGCTACACTCCCTTTGTAATAAATCTATACTTAACTAACGATGAGGGAAAGACCACTGTGCACAGTGAAATGTTACGCAGAATTCAACCGTTCTATATTGAATCTGTGCCAGACTTCCTGTGGCCCACCGTTAAACCACAAACAATATAATCAAAAACACCATGCAGAAGAAGCGCCAATATAATCA
Organism: Lissotriton vulgaris; assembly: GCF_964263255.1. Taxonomy (NCBI): domain Eukaryota; kingdom Metazoa; phylum Chordata; class Amphibia; order Caudata; family Salamandridae; genus Lissotriton; species Lissotriton vulgaris. The sequence goes on along the minus strand of NC_141689.1, from coordinate 1,056,248,198 downwards.
AAGTGTTGACAATTAAATATTAGAGTTTATGAATAATCCAATTCCACTGCAAATTTCTTTTTTTCTAATGACTTAGTCCAGTCCTTTATTAATATACGATGTTTGTTATATATTCATCTTTCTTTTCATTCAGAAGATTCTTCAAATAGACATATCACAAAATTAATCATGAAATGCCCAATGCACACTCCACAGCCTACGCGTTTCGTCCCCCTTGGGACATCATCAGGGCTGTAAAGAAAAAGAAAAATAATAAAAAAAACTGTAATACTTTGTCTGATTTATTTACAGTATTCTGTATATCCATTGTTCCCAATTTATATTTAACAACATAAAAAGTAAAAAAGCCAGTATTTGTAACCATGAAGTCCACCTATATACCATTCTAAAAAATAATGTTCAATTCACAATCCTGCCTGTTTAACAATCTGATTTCAAATTGCTTTTAGACATATTATCAATGTGATGGGACCAACTATCACTTATACTAGTTGTTGTTTACTAATATCCTTTCAACCTCTAAAACTAAAACCCATACAAAGCTTCTCTTTAGCACCCTAATACATTTATCTACTTCTACCTTATAAATCGGTTAGTCCTCTAGTTAGTTTCTCTGTCAAACTGTCTTTTTATTCTTAAACGGTAATGGAGCTCCCCTATTGTGCCTTGCCGTTTTTTGGAAATATAAAGTATTTATATGAAATTGTATGGAGTCGGAAAACCTAATTATGTCATGTTTTTAATAAAATGTACCTCTCAAAATGTTTCCTTATATTGTAACTCACCCCAAATATTTTAGAAATTTCCTGATATTCCTCCAAGAACCATCCTACTTTTCTATTGATTCAAACCAAGTATCTGTATCTTTAAAAAACCAAGATATAGGTGAAATTACTTGACCACCCTATGTGATACACCTCCTTTATATCGCCCTTCTAAGAGAACATCCTCTCACCTATCTTTTAAGATCCAAAAATGATCACTAATAAGTCTTTCTTCAATAAAACTTCTGATCTGTTCAAGTTTTTATGAATCAATCCTGAATGTGATGAAATCCCTGCAAAGTACAAGGAAACACCTTTAGATCCTCATCCATCAGCTCTTTGTGATAACGAGAGCCTCCAATGTGAAATATATGGAGATAGGCTTGGATGCCGATTTGAATATTTGTTACGTTTATTTACACCGGATCGGAAAAAAATCTGTGCTGTTTTTGAATATTTGTTAAGTTTATCTAGACAGGATCAGAAAAACATAAGCATAGGGGAACGCTTGGAGAAATAAATAAGTGAGGAGATAGAGTAGTTGCAGATCGAGTTTTTGGTCAGAAAGGCGTTTTTTAAGTAATAACATGCGAGGGGACAGACCGATAAGAATTTGACGAGGGGACAAGTTACAACAGGGGATTCCCCTTATGATTGGTGGAAAATAGACATCTACACTTAGGGCGGACTAGAGAGGAAGAAGGCGGCAGGTCGAAAGAGAGGAGAAGTTGAGTGGACGATGATAGGAAACAGGATATACTTCCGGTAACTAAGGGAATAGCGAGCCGTGATGAGTCACTTCTGAGAGGAGACAGTGATTAGTTTTAGGAGGCCAGGATATAGGGCCATATGTATGAAGCCGTTTTTTAATCGCAAAGGCCGAAATTCGCAGAATTTCGGCCTTTGCGAATCGCAAACGGCCTTTTTGCATTATTTCCAATGTATCATACAATCGCAATTTAAGGAATCGCAATAATTTGCGATTCCTTATTTTGCCATAGCATTTAAGGAATTGCAAATTTTGCGATTCCTTAAATGATATGTATGATAAATTTATGAAGTGCGAATTTGTGTTAAGGAATCGCAATTTACCACCAACTTGTAGTTGGTGGTAATTTGCGATTTCTCATAATAATGCCCTATTTGGCATTCGTGAGGGTGGTATGTGACACACATACATGCCCATAGGGCATGTATGTGTGCCACATGCACACACATGTAGATTTGAGGGGTGCAGCAGGGTGTCTTTGAGACACCCCTGCACCCTTGTAATAATTCTCAAATTGCGATTAGCAAATTGCGAATTCGCAAGTTGAGAATTATTGCACCATCATTCCTATGGGCCTCCTGGCCCATAGGAATGCATTGGAAATCATTCTTTATTTGCGATTTCGCAAATTGCGAATTCGCAAATAAAGAATGATAAGGAATCGCTAAAAAATAGCGATTTGTACATACATACCGTTTCGCGATTTCTAAATAGCGATTCGCAAAAAATCGCTATTTAGAAATCGTAAAACGATATCTTGATACATACGGCCCTTAGTTACTTACATTTCCGGTAGCTTAACAAGAGCTAGTTCAGTATAGTGGACCGCGATGAGAACAAGGGTGGGGTAATTGACATCAATGTGGTTGGGAAATACGGAGTAGTGATTGAATGGCAGCGAGTTTAAAAACGGGGAGTGCGGTGGTGCATACTGACAGCGGGATTTATCGAGCCTGTTGTCCATGAAGGAGTTCAGAACAGCGAATTTAGATAGAGCTAGGGGTTCAATGAATAGTGCAAAAAGAACTGGTGAGACCGGGCACCACTGGAATGTGTTATTTGCTTCTGTCCAAGTCACCAACGTGGACCTATAGAAATGTGTGTAGTGGGATAATAAAGCTTTTCTTCTAGCTCCTCTGGTTGAGATACAAGCTGGCCACTAGTTTCATCATCAATAGATTTATTAATAGACTTGTTCTGCCTCTTTTTAACCGACCATGCAAGAAGCATGCAGAAGTCTGTTCACACTCTTCATATAATTGTTGAAAGCTAAAGTTTAGGTTTACAATTATCTGGAAGGAAAAGTTTTCTTTCAGGGTTTGTCTATCTTAACTTAGGGTTCGATTACGATATTGGTCGGAAAGCATTCAGACTGATTCGGTCTCGGAATGGTTTCCAACCAAATTGGATTCGGGGAGTCCAACCGATGGGTCGCGGATATTTTTCAGTCGGACTCCCATTGACTTCAATGGGAGCCCTGTGTTCCAACCGAATACACAGGCTCCCATTGAAGAAAGATGTGTTTGGGAAAATTGTGCATCCTGTGGCGGACACCCTTTGATGCCTGCCCAACTGTGCATGGTCTGAAAGGGGGGTCCCTTGGGTAACCCCATGGGCCCAATTCAGAAGGCTCCGGGTGAAGCGGGCGTTGCTAAGGGCCCCCAAAATTAGATTCCGACAGCCGATGTGTGTCAGACAAACCGATTCGGAAAGGCTCTCCAAATCCGGCATCATAATCGCTCGGTTGGAAACGCAGTGTGTAGACCTGTATGAGCTGGCTCCAAAAGACTCGGCTCCTCTGAATGCCATCCGGAACCGACTCGGAACCGACTTGGAAAGTCTGAACACTTTCCAAGCATCATAATCGGTCATTCAGAAAGCTTTCTGAATCAGTCTGAAAGATTTTGCCTTGTATAGCAGGTAATCTCTCGCCCCTAGTAAGTTAGGTCTCTTATTTTGTACCTCCTGTCTGCTGTATAATATCTTGTGAACAGCAACCTTGGCAGCCTGATAAAAGGCCCTAAAATATACGTCATACCTGCTCTTTTACCCCTGCCCACCTCTCATGCCCCCTCCCTCCCGCCTCTCCTGCTCATGAGGCCCCACCCATCCTAGGCCTCTCCCCAAAACCAGCGTCCCATCCTCCCTCCCTCCCTGACCATACCAAAACCTACCTGAGTGCTTTAGCATGGCATTCTTGATCCTCCCACCGGGAAAAACACACCCTGGATGGTCGCTATCTGGCCGCCCCTTTTATCAATAAGCAAACCACAACGGAGCTGATGTAAGAGCATATACTGGTATAAGTGGAGAAAGTATGATAGAACTAGTTTACATCAAATATTATACTATGCAATGCACAGAAAAAAGCTACAACTTTTATCTACTTACTGATATTTAAATTTCTTAGAGAAACCACCACCTGAGAGTACCCAACTCGGGAAGGTAACCACATACCCAACCCTTATTTAGGGGTCACATAGTAAGAATGAACCTCAGAAAATAGCAAGAAATCAACACGGTCCCCTCCCCCATTGTAGTTAGATCAAATCTGGCTAGACCATGGATTTCTAAATAGCCAAATATCTTAGAAACCGCCATTACTTGCCACGTCTCCTCTTGGGTTTTAATAGAATAAAAAAGAGTTCTTGCTGCATCCACAGAATGAAAAATATGGGCACGCCCTTGATAAAGAACCTTAAGTTTTGAAAGCTGGACAATGCTAGCCGGGGCTCCATGCCATTTGAAATTATCAATTAAGGCAATACATTCTTTGCAACGATGAGCAGCTAAGGCAGACATGTTGGAAAAATTATGAAACGTTAAATTATCAGATGTAGTAAATGATTTCCGTCTTTTTGCACAAGATAAGATTCTTTCTTTTATACGGAAGTCCCCAAAGTTAGCTAGATTCATTCTGGGATATTTCGAATTGATAGGGTGGATTGTAGGAACTCAAAGGGTCCATGTGATGGTTAAATCTATTCCTTGAGACTCTTTATCAGTGAGAACATGTTTGGAAATCAGCTCTGAAATAAGTGCCGCAACAGGTTGGCCACCTCTCTTTCCTCCGGAATTCCTATGAATCTTAGGTTTGTCCACCTGGATCTATTCTCGGCATCATTCAGCTTTAGTTGCAGTTCCTCCCGATCGGATTGTACTTTCCGGATGGTTCCAGCATGATTGTCGTTTGCATCTCCAAAATGGCTACTCACTGCTCCACCTGTATCATACGGGATGTGAGTTGCTGTAGACTGTCTGAGATTTGGCTCAACTGTTTGCAATTTTTCTTGCTAACATCTAGCGAATTTCACTTAATATTAGATTCAGGGGTTTTCCAGAGATGCTGAATACTAGAGAGGGTACCTCATGGGTGGGAGCTTGAAGAAAAGTGAGAGGTTGCATCCTTGTTCTCTTTCTTTGGAGTGATCCTAATGTTTGATTGTCCTGATTTCTTCTGCGTCATCGTGGGTCTAGCCATAGAAAACAGGGGGTAAGAGGGTTTCAGTGATTTCGCATCAGTTTCTTGCTTTTTTCCTTGTTCATTGTTGGGAACATCTGCAAGCTCTATAGGCAACTGAGAGGACGGCATTGCTTCTCAACTGACACAGCTCCCTACCGTCAGGACTTATGATTGACTCATTGGAAGAATTTAGTAGTAAGGATGTTGATTGGGATGGCTCTTCGAATATCGTAGATTGCTGCATGTCTAATGAGGGAGAAACGCTCGTCCCTGTCCTTACAAAAACTGTCCCTGTCCCCTGAATTACACACCTTTCTCTGCAGCCAATATAAGCGGGTTTACAGTATAACTAATTTGCACCTTAACTTGCTCAGCTTCACTTACTAAGATTGGAATACATAAACTGCAGAATATTTACATCTCACTTCAGTTGATGCCTTAACCCATTCAGTTATTTTAATGAAGGCGAAGCCAGACCCAATAGATTTTTTTCTGCACTGTTTACTGAGCTGTTTAATTTTTCCCATTAATTTTGCTCACATTTCTCTCCAGCATCATCCTACATCTTCTGTTCTGTACCACACACTGCTTTCCTTATGTACTGCCTTTATTGCCTTTTACGGTTAGGTATAGGGAAAGCTTTTTTGTAGGGCACACAACGCACATCCATACTTGACACATGAATCACGCACATCTCCAAGGGTGTACATAGCTTCACTGCGTATTTTGAAGATTTTCCCAGACCTACTTAGGAAGTGTCATCTTTCATGTGTACTTGCAATAATATGTGTTTTCCCTTTATGTGACAGATCAACTCATTGATCATGATCAAAAGACATTTTCTTAAAGCTTCATAATGCAAGAGCATTTCTTAAAACATTGGTTGTAAGGTTTCAATTACCTTTACAAACCTTCGGTCTGTTTCACAAAGGTAAACTTAAGTTTTTCTGCAAGTTTACTTTTTGTGGTATTCACAAACTATGGCGAAGAACCCTGCAAATAAAAGAAGGACAGGTCTATCTTTTTATGTGAGGAGGTCTGTGCCCTGCATTCAGAGTCAACACAGTCAAAAACTTACCATTAACTTGTAGTTTGTGAAAACCACAAAAAAACATAAACATATATAAAAGTGTAATTTTACCTTTGTGAATCAGGCCATAAGTAGTCTCAGATCTCATGCTGGTGTCTGACACTTGGCTTCACATTTTAATATTCCAGTGTTGCAATGAGCCTTCCTCGTGGAATCGTAAGCATTTCCAGCATGTGACCTTAAGTTTACTTGTCTTTTTAACAGTTGATGCAGCGTATGCTGAATTATCTGCGATTGCAGAGCTAGCTCACAAAGCAACACTTTACAAACCTTTCAATACACAAAAGATGTATTTAATGGATGGTATCGCTAATGTAATGAATGACAGGACTGATGCCTTAGTGGATATAATGTATTTATTTCTGCTGACAATATGTATAACTTTATAGGTCATATATCTGCCTCAATGGCATATTGGATTCAGTTGATGATCTCTGTTTCAGAAATTGTTTTCCCAGGGATTGATTTATATGCATCACTTAAGGCTCTATCAGTGTGGGTCCTGCATAATGACCTGCTCAAGATGTTCCATTTGGAGTATACGCAATATTAACAATAGGTAAAAAAGGAGAACAATATTTTAATTCATAATGAAGAATTTAGACTTTAAAAAAAAAAGTCAGATTTGCTAAAAAAACGCACTTTGTCTGTAGTAGGGAAAGATTATTTAATCTGTTGTCTGTAAGTAGTGGTGGGCCCTAAATGCACTAGGGGCCGGATGTAGGTAAATATCATTTACCGATTCTAAAATACCGAATTTTACCGATTCGGTATTTTAGAATCGGTAAATGTATGTAGCTAATGATTCAGTAAATTTTTCCGAATTGGTAAAATTCGGTAAATACCAATTCGGTATTTACAGATTCGGCATTCCCCATTCATTCCTATGGGCCTGGAGGCCCCTAGGAATGAATGAGAATTACCGAATCGGTAATAGGGGGTAGACTTACAAGGGTGGCTTGACACCCTGATGCACCCCTGAATATTGCATGGGTGCACATGTGGCACCCATACATGCCTTAAAGGCATGTATGTCTGCCACATGCCGCTGTTAAAAAAGCACAAAATTGCTTTTTTAACAGTTTTCGTTATTTACCACCAACTTGTAGTTGGTGGTAAATAACGAATCCTTAAATGTGAAAAGCACTCACTTGAGTGCTTCCTACATTAAGGATTCGGTTATTTACTGAATCGGTATGTTAACAATTAGGTAATTTGCCGATTCCTTAAATTACCGATTCGGTAAAATACTGAATCCCATAATCATGCCACCTAAATTCCAAATGCCAAGCACCAGTCGGTAACGGCCAAAATCCGGTAATTTAGGCCGTTACCAACCGGTATTGGGTGACCTACATCTGGCCCTAAGTGTGTTCCTGTTTTTATTTCTCATTCATGAAGATTAGATGAAGGTGACTAAAAAGTGGAAAATATTGAAACTCAAAGAAGTGAAGCTGCTTCCTGAAAGGTACCAATAATATTGTGCCATAATTGTATTTAAATATTAATGTTTTGCTTACTTTTCATGAAGAGGTTCTAAGGGAAACATCCGTTACCACACAGTCTTTACCACACATGTAAGCACCACTCAGGTAAATACATGGTATAGGTTTTAACGTTTACCATGTATCCTTTACCACATGGTACATTTCCACGCAGGCAAGTATATATCTTTTTATGTTATTTAAAATTAAATAAAAGGTTTAAAATGTGGGTAGAGGTAAAGGGAGGTAAGGGTGATTTTAGGGTTTAGAGGTGATTGAGGTAAAGGGAGACAATAGTAACATACGTTTGGGGTGGTAGCGGTAAAGGGAGGTAAGGGTCATTTTATGGAGGTAAGGGATGGAAGGGAAGGTAAGGCTACTTTTAGGGTTCAGGGGTGGACAGAGGTAAAGGAAGGGAAGGGTAAATTTGGGGTTTGGGCAATCAAGGTAAAGGGTTAAGTGGTATGTAGAGATGAAGTGTGGTAGAGATTTTTAGGGTTCAAGGGTAGAAAGAGGTAAAGGTAGTTTGTTGGGACTAGCAGCGAGCCAAAAAAATAATTAAACCACAGTCTTTGGACTGTGCAAAGCTCTTCACAGACAATGCACCCCCAACACACTATGAAGCCCCATTGCGTGGGCAAGCCCCCACTACCCACAGTCTGTGACCAATTACGGAGACTGTGAATATAGCCCAGTCCCTCCTGACATGTAAACGATAATAGGTGGGCAAGTCCCTACAACGTACAGTCAGCGCTCAGTGCACAAAATGTGTGTAGAGCTCACTCCCTCAAAAGACGCAAGCCCCATTAGGTGGGCAATTCCACAGTCTGCAATCAGTGCTTACTCCCACCAGATACACAAGACCCATTAGGTGGGAAAGTCTGTACTATGCATAGTCAGCGCACAATACAGAGGCTGTAAGTATAGTCCACTCCTTCCAGTGTTCTAAGCCTAATTTGGTGGTCAAGCCTCTACTACACACAGTCTGCGCTTAGTACGTAGATTGTGCATAGAGCCCAGTCCATCCAGACATGAAATTGCATTTAGGTGGGCAAGCCCCTATTATGCACGGTCAACTCTGAGTGCACAGACTATGCATAGAGCCCACTCCCTCCAGAGACCTCAGCCCCATTAGGTGGGCAGGGCCCTACTATACACAGTCTGAGCTCAGTGCACTGTACGTAGAGCTCACAGCATCAAGGGTGATAAGCCCCATTAGTTGAGCAAGCCCCTCACTGTGCGTAGAGCCCAGTCCCTCTAGAAGCACAGGCCCAATTAAGGTTGCAAGCTCCACAGGGCCCACTTTGTTTCCTCTCCACCAGGGCTTTCATAATGGTGGAATCGCCATGAAAACCCTGGCAGAGAGGGAACTCGTAATATGCTCAGCGGGACCACGATGAACATATTGCGGCCACTGACTGATGTGCCACTGCCAGGGAATGGCGGTTCCCTGGGAGCATCGACTGTACCAGGGTGGTGCAACCGCCAAGTCGTAATAGGGTTGTCGGACCGCTGGTACAGCAGAGGCTGGACCACCAGCGCTGCGCCACCATGAGTTTGGCGGTCCTCAGACCGCCAGACTCGTAATTAGGCCAGAGTGTAGAATATGCTACAAATGTCCAGCCACGGCCGGTAGTAGGTGTAACTGCAGGGCGGTGACGTAGGGAGGGGGAGGGGCAGGGTGGGGGGCATTGTAATGTATGGATTACGGACTTTAACAGGTAAGTAAACATATAAATAAATAAAACGAATTTTGTTGCGCGCACTGCATCGCATTTGGTGATGCAGTGCACACAACGAAATTCGTTTTATTTATTTATATGTTTACTTACCTGTAAAAGTCCGTAATCCATACATTACAACCCCCCCCCCCCCCCCCTGGCCCTCCCCCTCCCTACGTCACCGCCCTGCAGTTACACCTACTACCGGCCGTGGCTGCAAATGTCACATTTACATATGAAGCAAAACAATAGCATTAGCTTGCATTCATGTAACAGAAGCAACTAAACACAGTGACATATTATATACTGCTACTGCCCATACTACTAAAGAAACAAAAGTAAACTCACTACTAGTAGACTGCTTTGAAGACACTTGGGTTGGCTGGCTGCACCAAACAGGAAGCAAGCAACCCTATAAAATTATCATACCATAGTGAAATGTCAATATTATTACAATCTCTCAAGAAGCAATCACTACCATTTCAGTTGAAGGGGACACAATCCTTTCCAAAGAACACTTTGAAGAAGCCACTCTACTTATAGAGATATCTAGAAACACTAAAAAAACACAAAGCTACTAATTGCTAAGTTTAGAACATTCCTCAACACAACTGAAACCAAAGATGTCAAACCAAACAAATGAATGAAATACTAGCAAGCAAATTGGAGCTGGGGGAAGTCAAAAGACTACGGAATAGGTATAATTAAATAAATAAATAATACCTATTCTGTCATCTGTCGGCTTCCCACCTGCCACATTCAGCCCCACCCCACCAAGTTTCACCGTGCCAGCCACCGCTGGCCCAACAACGACCACAAGTAATTAGAACCTGAAAATCATAATAACATACACATATTAATCTTACTAACAATCTACCATCTCCAGCCACACATACTAACCTTAGAAAATAGATACAAATTAGGCTTATCTTTTCCAGAGGAAAGGAAGAAGGAACAGCTAACACGCACCATCACTGGCATTCAAGAATTATGAAAATAGACTGCAAAATAAAGCAAATATGCTTAAAAAATACTACAAAACTTAATGAAACAATTAATTTACAGTATATTTTAAAATATTAAAACTATAACGAATGAAAAATTAAAAAACTATGATGCTGATTGATTCTTGGCAGTAAGGCTAGTCTATTGCAGTGGCAATGGAGTATCCTTACCACCAAGATGATGGTCAACCGAATTTAGATGCTGGCGGACCGTAGTTGTAAACATGGTGGAGACTACTCTGCATTTCTTTAAAAAAGTGAGACTTAAAGTCTTGCAGTCCTTTGCTGAAACATGGTACAAAATCACGAAAGAGCTAAACATGAGTTATTATAGTGGTATGGCTCCTATTTGGAACTCCCCCGGCTCGCCAGAATGGTCCAAAGATAGTCTGGCTCTTCCTCTGAAAAATGCTAACATAGTATATTGGAGTCATCTGATAGTGGATGGTACATTGATTTCATGGGAGGAATGTCAAGAATTGACCAACAATCAGCTTTCAAGAATCAAATGCCTCCAAATAAAAAGTTGGCTCCTTTCTGTCGGGAATGCAGCAGGAGTATCTAATGAGTTGGAATCAAGGATAATGACAAATATCATCTGGAAGAAACAGGTGGCGTGCTGGTATTGGCTCTTACTGGACCTGAGAGACAGAGACTTTAATTTGCCATTGTTACTCTGGGAGAAGATCTTGCCTGGAGAGCAACATGAGGAGTTATGGTAAGTATCTTGTAATTTTTTATACTCTACGGTTCGTGCTGCAAATTTAAGGCGGAACCATATCTTCTGTCTCCACATAGTTTTTTGGTCTCCTTATAAATTGGTTAAAGTGGGAAAAGGTACCATCCCGAGATGCCCAAAGTGTAGCAAGGAAAGAGGAGATGATATTCATATGTTTCTGGAGTGCCCTGTTCTCCAAGAGTTCTGGGAGGCTGTGAGTAGCACAATATTTCTATACTTGGAGATCCACTCCTGGTAAGCAACATTTTTGTATTTATTGGGATGTTGGAGCATGGAGAAGCCATGGCTATTGATGCAAAAAAAATATTTTTTATTTGATACTTTTGGCCCGCAGAGAAATTTGTAAAAATTGGGTTAAATCTACTCCACCGACAAAGACAGAATGTTTAATGGCTATAGAGTATACCAATCAGTTAGACAGATCATCTAAAAGAAAGTGAAATGATTTCTGGCGTCCTTATGAGGATTGGATGAAACATTGTAATCTGAACATAGTCCAATGATTTGGGCTCTATACTATATTGCTGGAAGACTCCTTTGGTGACTTCACAGCTTTTTCTTAGCTGGAAAGAAGTTCTCCTATGGTTGGAGGTTAATCAATCATGGTATAGAATGATCTATCCTTGTTCTGAAATATATATATATATATATATATATATATATATATATATATATATATATATATATATATATATACATATAGCTCCGGTTGGTGCTAATCAAAAAGGGAGGCCCTGGAGTAATTTATATAATTGATTGGGAATCAAGGCTAATGGGGACAAAAAAAAACTACTGTATGTACCCAATTTCATAAGAAGCCACACATTTGTTTTGAAAAAGAAAATTTGAAAAATCTTTATCTTAATGTACATGCAAATATGTTATGGGAGCAGGAGACTAGGTTTTAGGGGAAAAGGGTGAGAAGATTATTACAAATTGAGAATATTAATTTGCTTATATATTAAATGTTAAAAATGAATGGATTTCGACAAAATCTCAAATGAAATAATTGATTTTTAAAATAATACGTTTATTTTAAATTCATGCTATATATTATTGTTGTTGTTATTTATGTAAATTATCTGTAAAACTTGTTTCTAAAATGTATATTTGTGTATATATAATTTAATATAATAATGTTAGTATTTTTTAATTGAAAAGTGTAAATTTCCTTTAACACAATATGTAATTTGGATGAAAATATTTACTAATATTGTGAATATATATATATATATATTTCAAAGTGCCCTGAAGCTTTAGGAAGTCACTCGACAGAGCCTCCCCATACGGCTTTGAAATGCAACCTGCTTGGTGCTCCTTTTCAATTAAGATTGCCAACGCGTTTCAGGATTACAATATCCCTTCTTCTAGGGCTGCCACAAACAAAACACCTGAGCCTCGCATTACGTTCACTTTCAGCTTTTATTTGTCATCTTTGCAACCCTCTTCTGGGCGCATGCTCAGCGCAGTTAGTAAGTGCATGCTGGGAAACAGAGTTCCAAATGCGAGCGTTTTTTTCTTTACTTACAGTAAGTTCAAGTGTCTCTTTGTAATCTTCAGGCTTTTTTTTAATTCCTTAGTAGGTTTAGGATGTCAGGCAGGTTAAATCAGCATATGAGGCTCTGTGCTGGAAAACGTCTTGGTCAGTGCATGACGACAGCCTCACTTGCTGGAAACATGGTTTCCCTCTTATCGGTGATGGTGCTCCTCCTCACGGCCAGGCTGCCGTGTTGTATTTTGTATTTCAAAGTGCCCTGAAGCTTTAGGAAGTCACTCGACAGAGCCTCCCCATACGGCTTTGAAATGCAACCTGCTTGGTGCTCCTTTTCAATTAAGATTGCCAACGCGTTTCAGGATTACAATATCCCTTCTTCTAGGGCTGCCACAAACAAAACACCTGAGCCTCGCATTACGTTCACTTTCAGCTTTTATTTGTCATCTTTGCAACCCTCTTCTGGGCGCATGCTCAGCGCAGTTAGTAAGTGCATGCTGGGAAACAGAGTTCCAAATGCGAGCGTTTTTTTCTTTACTTACAGTAAGTTCAAGTGTCTCTTTGTAATCTTCAGGCTTTTTTTTAATTCCTTAGTAGGTTTAGGATGTCAGGCAGGTTAAATCAGCATATGAGGCTCTGTGCTGGAAAACGTCTTGGTCAGTGCATGACGACAGCCTCACTTGCTGGAAACATGGTTTCCCTCTTATCGGTGATGGTGCTCCTCCTCACGGCCAGGCTGCCGTGTTGTATTTTGTATTTCAAAGTGCCCTGAAGCTTTAGGAAGTCACTCGACAGAGCCTCCCCATACGGCTTTGAAATGCAACCTGCTTGGTGCTCCTTTTCAATTAAGATTGCCAACGCGTTTCAGGATTACAATATCCCTTCTTCTAGGGCTGCCACAAACAAAACACCTGAGCCTCGCATTACGTTCACTTTCAGCTTTTATTTGTCATCTTTGCAACCCTCTTCTGGGCGCATGCTCAGCGCAGTTAGTAAGTGCATGCTGGGAAACAGAGTTCCAAATGCGAGCGTTTTTTTCTTTACTTACAGTAAGTTCAAGTGTCTCTTTGTAATCTTCAGGCTTTTTTTTAATTCCTTAGTAGGTTTAGGATGTCAGGCAGGTTAAATCAGCATATGAGGCTCTGTGCTGGAAAACGTCTTGGTCAGTGCATGACGACAGCCTCACTTGCTGGAAACATGGTTTCCCTCTTATCGGTGATGGTGCTCCTCCTCACGGCCAGGCTGCCGTGTTGTATTTTGTATTTCAAAGTGCCCTGAAGCTTTAGGAAGTCACTCGACAGAGCCTCCCCATACGGCTTTGAAATGCAACCTGCTTGGTGCTCCTTTTCAATTAAGATTGCCAACGCGTTTCAGGATTACAATATCCCTTCTTCTAGGGCTGCCACAAACAAAACACCTGAGCCTCGCATTACGTTCACTTTCAGCTTTTATTTGTCATCTTTGCAACCCTCTTCTGGGCGCATGCTCAGCGCAGTTAGTAAGTGCATGCTGGGAAACAGAGTTCCAAATGCGAGCGTTTTTTTCTTTACTTACAGTAAGTTCAAGTGTCTCTTTGTAATCTTCAGGCTTTTTTTTAATTCCTTAGTAGGTTTAGGATGTCAGGCAGGTTAAATCAGCATATGAGGCTCTGTGCTGGAAAACGTCTTGGTCAGTGCATGACGACAGCCTCACTTGCTGGAAACATGGTTTCCCTCTTATCGGTGATGGTGCTCCTCCTCACGGCCAGGCTGCCGTGTTGTATTTTGTATTTCAAAGTGCCCTGAAGCTTTAGGAAGTCACTCGACAGAGCCTCCCCATACGGCTTTGAAATGCAACCTGCTTGGTGCTCCTTTTCAATTAAGATTGCCAACGCGTTTCAGGATTACAATATCCCTTCTTCTAGGGCTGCCACAAACAAAACACCTGAGCCTCGCATTACGTTCACTTTCAGCTTTTATTTGTCATCTTTGCAACCCTCTTCTGGGCGCATGCTCAGCGCAGTTAGTAAGTGCATGCTGGGAAACAGAGTTCCAAATGCGAGCGTTTTTTTCTTTACTTACAGTAAGTTCAAGTGTCTCTTTGTAATCTTCAGGCTTTTTTTTAATTCCTTAGTAGGTTTAGGATGTCAGGCAGGTTAAATCAGCATATGAGGCTCTGTGCTGGAAAACGTCTTGGTCAGTGCATGACGACAGCCTCACTTGCTGGAAACATGGTTTCCCTCTTATCGGTGATGGTGCTCCTCCTCACGGCCAGGCTGCCGTGTTGTATTTTGTATTTCAAAGTGCCCTGAAGCTTTAGGAAGTCACTCGACAGAGCCTCCCCATACGGCTTTGAAATGCAACCTGCTTGGTGCTCCTTTTCAATTAAGATTGCCAACGCGTTTCAGGATTACAATATCCCTTCTTCTAGGGCTGCCACAAACAAAACACCTGAGCCTCGCATTACGTTCACTTTCAGCTTTTATTTGTCATCTTTGCAACCCTCTTCTGGGCGCATGCTCAGCGCAGTTAGTAAGTGCATGCTGGGAAACAGAGTTCCAAATGCGAGCGTTTTTTTCTTTACTTACAGTAAGTTCAAGTGTCTCTTTGTAATCTTCAGGCTTTTTTTTAATGCCTTAGTAGGCTCGCATTTGGAACTCTGTTTCCCAGCATGCACTTACTAACTGCGCTGAGCATGCGCCCAGAAGAGGGTTGCAAAGATGACAAATAAAAGCTGAAAGTGAACGTAATGCGAGGCTCAGGTGTTTTGTTTGTGGCAGCCCTAGAAGAAGGGATATTGTAATCCTGAAACGCGTTGGCAATCTTAATTGAAAAGGAGCACCAAGCAGGTTGCATTTCAAAGCCGTATGGGGAGGCTCTGTCGAGTGACTTCCTAAAGCTTCAGGGCACTTTGAAATACAAAATACAACACGGCAGCCTGGCCGTGAGGAGGAGCACCATCACCGATAAGAGGGAAACCATGTTTCCAGCAAGTGAGGCTGTCGTCATGCACTGACCAAGACGTTTTCCAGCACAGAGCCTCATATGCTGATTTAACCTGCCTGACATCCTAAACCTACTAAGGAATTTAAAAAAAGCTTGAAGATTACAAAGAGACACTTGAACTTACTGTAAGTAAAGAAAAAAACGCTCGCATTTGGAACTCTGTTTCCCAGCATGCACTTACTAACTGCGCTGAGCATGCGCCCAGAAGAGGGTTGCAAAGATGACAAATAAAAGCTGAAAGTGAACGTAATGCGAGGCTCAGGTGTTTTGTTTGTGGCAGCCCTAGAAGAAGGGATATTGTAATCCTGAAACGCGTTGGCAATCTTAATTGAAAAGGAGCACCAAGCAGGTTGCATTTCAAAGCCGTATGGGGAGGCTCTGTCGAGTGACTTCCTAAAGCTTCAGGGCACTTTGAAATACAAAATACAACACGGCAGCCTGGCCGTGAGGAGGAGCACCATCACCGATAAGAGGGAAACCATGTTTCCAGCAAGTGAGGCTGTCGTCATGCACTGACCAAGACGTTTTCCAGCACAGAGCCTCATATGCTGATTTAACCTGCCTGACATCCTAAACCTACTAAGGAATTAAAAAAAAGCCTGAAGATTACAAAGAGACACTTGAACTTACTGTAAGTAAAGAAAAAAACGCTCGCATTTGGAACTCTGTTTCCCAGCATGCACTTACTAACTGCGCTGAGCATGCGCCCAGAAGAGGGTTGCAAAGATGACAAATAAAAGCTGAAAGTGAACGTAATGCGAGGCTCAGGTGTTTTGTTTGTGGCAGCCCTAGAAGAAGGGATATTGTAATCCTGAAACGCGTTGGCAATCTTAATTGAAAAGGAGCACCAAGCAGGTTGCATTTCAAAGCCGTATGGGGAGGCTCTGTCGAGTGACTTCCTAAAGCTTCAGGGCACTTTGAAATACAAAATACAACACGGCAGCCTGGCCGTGAGGAGGAGCACCATCACCGATAAGAGGGAAACCATGTTTCCAGCAAGTGAGGCTGTCGTCATGCACTGACCAAGACGTTTTCCAGCACAGAGCCTCATATGCTGATTTAACCTGCCTGACATCCTAAACCTACTAAGGAATTAAAAAAAAGCCTGAAGATTACAAAGAGACACTTGAACTTACTGTAAGTAAAGAAAAAAACGCTCGCATTTGGAACTCTGTTTCCCAGCATGCACTTACTAACTGCGCTGAGCATGCGCCCAGAAGAGGGTTGCAAAGATGACAAATAAAAGCTGAAAGTGAACGTAATGCGAGGCTCAGGTGTTTTGTTTGTGGCAGCCCTAGAAGAAGGGATATTGTAATCCTGAAACGCGTTGGCAATCTTAATTGAAAAGGAGCACCAAGCAGGTTGCATTTCAAAGCCGTATGGGGAGGCTCTGTCGAGTGACTTCCTAAAGCTTCAGGGCACTTTGAAATACAAAATACAACACGGCAGCCTGGCCGTGAGGAGGAGCACCATCACCGATAAGAGGGAAACCATGTTTCCAGCAAGTGAGGCTGTCGTCATGCACTGACCAAGACGTTTTCCAGCACAGAGCCTCATATGCTGATTTAACCTGCCTGACATCCTAAACCTACTAAGGAATTAAAAAAAAGCCTGAAGATTACAAAGAGACACTTGAACTTACTGTAAGTAAAGAAAAAAACGCTCGCATTTGGAACTCTGTTTCCCAGCATGCACTTACTAACTGCGCTGAGCATGCGCCCAGAAGAGGGTTGCAAAGATGACAAATAAAAGCTGAAAGTGAACGTAATGCGAGGCTCAGGTGTTTTGTTTGTGGCAGCCCTAGAAGAAGGGATATTGTAATCCTGAAACGCGTTGGCAATCTTAATTGAAAAGGAGCACCAAGCAGGTTGCATTTCAAAGCCGTATGGGGAGGCTCTGTCGAGTGACTTCCTAAAGCTTCAGGGCACTTTGAAATATATATATATATATATATATTTTTAAATGTAATCCCAATAAATAATTTAATGGATTTAGTTAAGAAATATTTAATAATTTAAATCTTTTAATAAATATATTGTTTATAAAATAAGGAAATAAGGAAATATTAAATCATAAAATATTTTGTGATGTAATTTTAATACAGATTTTTGTATGCTTAAAGTTAGAATTTTGCATGTAAATATTATACGTTAAATTACATTACTTTACATTTATGTTGAAAAAAATATCAAGTTTTATTTTTATTTTTCATATATTATACTTTTGAACATTTTATTTAGAATAAAAGTAATTTATTATAAATTAGGTATTCGTCAAGATAAATTAATTATGTATGTGTGTAATAAAAATTATTATATGCTGTATATGCTTTATAATTAATACATGGTACTTTAAATATATCATTTAAAAATCCTGTTTGCAATTTTGCAATTTGTTGACTTATTGTTAATGTGTAATTGTTTTGTAGTATTTATAATAATTTATGTAAATGTAAATGTAGTGCTTTTTACATAGCGCATGTATCACCCCCGAAGGGCTCTCAAGACGCTGTGCACATACCGCTGTGGAACCCTTCTTGGCCTTTTCCTGTGAAGTGCCCACTCCTGGGTACCCCCAAGGTGAAGCCAGGCATCCTAGCGCTGTTGCGGCCGTTATAATTATCTAGCAGAAATATAGATTATTATGTATAATGTATTTAATGTTTCACACTTAAAAATAAAAAATGTCTTGAATAATGTGTTTTTTTAATAATATTACCAATATTGATCATATAACAGTGTGATCTAAGTTATTTTGCTTGTTTGCAGTTAAAAAATATATGTAAGATGCCTAACTATGGGGAGGATATAGTAAATGTAACACCTTTACTGTTCAGCACCTTCATCAAAATGGTGTAGGTTGGAGTGGGAATAGTTAATGTAACCTCTTTAGTAGCCAACACCTTCCCCAAAAATGGTTTAGATAGGAATGGGAATAGTACATGTAACCCCTTCAGTGTTCAACACCTTCACTAAAATAGGTTAGATTGGAGCTGGAATAGTAAATGTAACCCCTTTAGTGTCCAACACCATCTCCAAAATGGTTTAGATTAGAGTGGGAATAGTAATTGTAGCTTGTTTAGTGTCCACATTGGTGCACATTGGAGTGGGAAAAGTAAAAGGAACCCCTTTTGTGTTTAACACTTTCCTCAAAATGGTTTAGATTGGAGTGGCAATAGTCAATATAATGCCTTTAGTGTCCAACACCTTCCCAAAAGGGTTTACATAGAAGTTGGTATTGCATTTCCCACATACATTATAAATAATTAATTATTTTAAATAATAAAGTTAAATAACTCAGTTTGTAATTTCTAGTTTTATTTTTCTAATTCATTTAATGCAGATGTATACATGTGTACCTACATATATATTTTGTACATATAAGAAAAAAATGCATTCTTATATTTAAGCAATATGTTAGTAATTTTTTAATAATAAATAAAA
Source organism: Lissotriton vulgaris (assembly GCF_964263255.1). Lineage (NCBI taxonomy): Eukaryota > Metazoa > Chordata > Amphibia > Caudata > Salamandridae > Lissotriton > Lissotriton vulgaris. The sequence continues at coordinate 1,056,229,245 of NC_141689.1, read as the reverse complement.
CATGTACATAACTTTTTGAACAGTGTTGTACATTTCAAATATTTCTTTGATTTTTTTCAAGTGTCCTATATTTATTTTCAGACATATATACCTTTGTTAGTTCCTTTTTTAAGCATATCTTAAATAATACTATATTGTTTAGTTTTTATTGTATTCTTTATGTCATACTTAACATGAATGTTTATTATTTCCATATAGTAATAATAATAATAATAATAATAATAATAATAATAATAATAATAATAATAATAATAATAATAACAATAATAATAATAATAATAATAATAATAATCTTTATTCAGCAGTTGAAACAGCCATAAAAGAGAACAATTTAGCATCAAATTCATTGAGTGACTACAGAGCAAACAAATGTGCAGAATCGCAAGATGTCCAAATTCTCATTGAAACAACCATATTTACTGGCCATTATAGGATACTTAGAAATATTTGATAATCTTTGAAATACATTATGTTCAGTGCATATTCAACAGGCTAGGTAAACACATACATACGACCATGAAAAAGTCTATAAAAATCATCAATAAATTCATTACATTTATGACAGCATGGCAATACACAATGTTGCTGCTTCAATCACCTCTAGTGTTTCTTGACCTAAATGCTGATTGCAAAAAGCTAATTACACAAAAGAGTGTGTATGTATTAGGTAATAGTTGTAGATACAGTAAAGCTACACAGGCATGCCTAAATCGCACTTCTTTTAAAAGCCTTTTAAGAAACAATCATCTGGGATACGTAAAATATTTTCAAAGAAAGACGAAATGTAGGGTACCATGTGGAGACCTATTGTCGCAGCCACATGGACCCCTGTCTTCTAGGTGTTGGACAAACCCTAGAGGGGAAGCCAGTAAGTGATGAAGCTGATTCAGCCTAAAATGAGTGATTAGAAATCTATTGTATGCATTTGTTAAAATCAATAAATAAGGCTCCATGCCTTGCACAGACAAAACTAGGGTCTGTGCTCTGACCATGGGGTTTTTAAGCTCCTTGTCTTCTTGGTAGGCTACCACATATTTAAAAAAAACTATTTAATATTATTATTATCCTTTGGCTTCATGTTCTAAAATTAGAGAACATATCTACTCTGCCTAAGGCAGTGAGGGTATCCTTGATGTATTTTAACCATGGTATATTTAACGCATGATCAAGTGAGCGGCAGTCCCGAATTACTAGTCTAGTAAAACCTCCTTCCTCATTTGACCATATCTTCACCCAGCATAACAGCGGTTTAACAGCCACCAAATCCATGATATACATGGCCCCTAAATCTCCGTGTATCGAGAACGATGGGGTACCCTGGGGAGCCTTCAAAATACACATAAAGTATTTATTTTCTGCAATTTTTACATTGTTAGCCACCATGTACTCCCATACCTCACTTCCATAAATCGCAATACAGTACGAATTGTATAACTTTAAAATGATCCCCGGTGACCATGTCCTCAGCCTATGAGCATAATTTGGGATAGCACTCCTGTAGGTCTTTAAAATTAAGCTTATCATCGAATAAAATACCCAGGTAAGAAAAGGTCGAAACCTTCGCTATACTTTGTGTACCTACTTTATATGTATTATGTCTGCTGTCCTGCTTACCAATTTCCATAACATATGCTTTAGTTAGTTTCTGGGATAAATCCATCTTGGTCATAAAGGATGAGAACCCATCCAGTAAGGCCTGCAAACCCCTCGGGGATCGAGCTAGCAGTACCGCATTGTCCGCGTACAGCAATACAGAAACCGGTCTGGTGTCTATCCTGGGAATATCAGCCTGTAGTGCTGTCAAGAATGAGTCATAGTTATTAATATACAGCGTGAATAAAAAGGGGGCCAATATGCATCCTTGTCTAACTCTACTTGACCATTTAAAATGATCAGTAATGTACCCTTCCTGGGCGGATCTGGCCACAGCAGTAGTGTTAAAATGTAATGTCATTAATACATTAATTATCGCCGGATCAAACTCAAGTACGTTCCAAAGTTTGCTACGGTTCACCCAGTTGAAGGCCGAGGTGAGACGCATGAAGCCCAGATACAGAGCTCCAGGATCTGGTATTGTATATTTTGCCATTAAAAGATAGAGATTAAGCAACTGACCTGTAGTGGATTTGCCTGAACGGAACCCATATTGCACATCTGAAATAATACGGTTGGATTCTGCCCAGGGGGAGAGCCTTCAATAAGATCCAGCCAAGGACTTTGACAGCAGCATCAATGAGAGTTATAGGGTGACAACACTGAGGGTTGTCTCTCTCTCTCTCCCTTCTTAAAAATCGGGACAATGATGGCAGTAGACCACAATATGGGCATTACTGTTGTGACTGCCACATTTAGGACCCTAACAAGAAGTGGTGCCCATACCTCCATGTTGTTACAATAGAGATCAGGGGAATCCTATCGGGTCCTGGAGCCTTATTCCGTGACAGTTCCTCAATACCCAACCTAACCTCATCAAGAGTAAAATGAATGGGTTCAGGTCTATGTGAGGAAATTAGGTTCTGGGAAAATGATTCACTATAACCATGATTATTAACTGCCTCAAAGTGAGCCTTCAATTGATCTGGGGGAATGTTGTAGCTTAACCCCGGTTTGTCATATTCTGAAAAGCAAGGGCTGTTAATAACCTACCAGAGTCGAGTACAGTCCGTTTGCTCACATGCTTCTACTATATCGTCCCAAGCCTGTTTTTGCAGCAACCGCTTCCGTCCCTCGATGGCCACTTTATAATTGTTACGGCAGACCACCACTCTGGATCTATTGCCCGGGGTCAGTGACAGGACCCTCTTAAGTTCTCTGAGAGCCCGGGAGCACTATTGAACCACCTCGGGAATTCCACATGGGGTGTAATTACCAGGGATGTCAGCAACCCCGCAACAGTTTTTGCAATCGCAGTAAATGCCTGGATGGTTTCTTTCCCATGGGCCATCAGGTCTAGACAGTTCAGGATCTCTTGCTGGCTTATTCTAAACAAGGATTTATTAATAGCAATAGCATCCTGCAGTGAACATCTTAGACGCCTCCCTTGCTCAATAGCAGCAATTGTGCCAATATTTATCCTACAAGGTGAAGGCTGGATTCCCAAGAATTCGAAGGCCAGGGTCAAGGGATTATGGTCACTAAATGGACTATGTTGTATGTTAAAGGAGGATATAAACCGCCTCATGGAGAGAGACACAAAATAGCGTCAATAAACGTTGCACACCCCCTGCCTTTATAGGTCAGAAGCACAGGGGTATCCCGAGGGTTACTGCGCATGTCCAGTGTGTGAGTTAGGCCATGTGTATTAAGGAGCGGTACAAAAGGGGGTGGTGATGGACGGAGCATCTGAACCAATCAAACACTCACACCCAGTCAAGAGATCTGGGTTTAATCCAAGGAGGGCATTCCACAATGTTTTCCATGTGCAATCCTTCATTGATCGTGCAAGTGGACCAGTCATGAGAAATCCCTGCTAGATTGGGAAATAGATGACAATTAAAAACTCTCAGTTAAAATTAATTGGGCTGGTGACACACCTTCTCCCAGTATTTGCTCAAGGCACCTTCTTAATTCGACATGGCTACATGGCCCCTGGTGCTGCCCTCTTGAATCATAAAAATTGATTAATGTAAACCGATACAATTTACTCAATAACATGACACCTTGAGCAACTTTAAAGTCCCACATCAGGAACTTCTTTGTGTCCTGAATCCTGAGCTGTATGAAAATAATTAAGCCACCCCTAGGTCTGCCTGTTCTCGAGAACGTTTTGTATCCCTCAAGAAAAAAGTGTTTTCAGTATCCCAGGTTTCCTGAATACAAATTATATGAAAATGTTTGATGGATTGGAGCCACTTCTGGTCACTGAATTTTGCCACAAGTTCTGCCACATTCCATGAGATAATATTTAAGTTATCCCCCCTAACTTTGGTCTGAGGGGATAGAGGGACAGTAGAGGCCCCAGAAAACTCAAGTGTTTGTGACCGGGTCTATATTTTCTCCAGGGATTATTGCACTATTGGCACTATTGGCAGGCCTCCTAACTAGTCTGTCACTAGCTTCACTTGTGCCCCTAGACTCTTGCTGTCAATTTAAATCATTAAGATACCTGAGTGGCACAAAAAGATTAGTTGAAGCTGGAATTACCCTACAAGGGGGGAAGCCCCCCTCCTGAAGAGCAGAATGGTGGATCGGTGTAGGATTATAGGGGGACAGTAAAACAATCCCTGTGGGAGCGTCTTTAGACCAGAATCATAAAAAAAAGGCTGGGAGATATGGCTTAAAATCCTGCAGGCCAGTTCTGGGAATCTCAACGTGACAATCACACTGTCACCTTCAAATGTTTTTCTGGACCTCCCAATCCAGGAAACCCGCCTAGCCATCAGACTATGTCTGTGATCCACCACATTGAACCTGGCATATTTGCTTAACTAGTGGGTTACCTTATTAATCAGTTGACTCGTGGTCTCATCCCTTAAAGAACTGAGGCCAGGTACACCTACCATAAAAACTGTATAAGGGCAGCTGGCTGGGAGGAAATCAATTACTGGAAGCCCAGGGCTATTTGCGGCAATGCAATTAATGTGACTGAACTTACTACCCGATGAGGCTTGGAGGGATGCTGAGTCCGCTCTGGGGCCCTTTGGCAAGAGTTTGTTGGGCGTAAATGGGTGATCAAAGGATTGGGGCCACACAACGTGGGCCCTGAAGTACTGGGTTTATTTATGTGGAGCTGGGTATTGCCTGACAGGGGATTATCGAATTCGGTTGTCTGGCACTGCGTGGTAACCAACTGAGAAGGCTGATTAAGAGAGGCCAGCGCTTTTTCAACACTACCGAGAGTGATTCTTGTTTCTGACATGACTTTAGTGACTTCACTGTAAAAGTTAGTTGATAAGCCAGTCAAAATATCCACAATGTTTTGTTTCAAGGGAGCCTAAAAGTCTTCAAAACCTTTCAAGTCCATCAAATTGATATTAGCAGAGTCCACCCCCTTATTCCCATTCTTCACCGACTCGAGTTACCACTAACTTAACTTTCGTACTCAACCTCACAAAATAAATATAGATTAGCAGATCTTGATCCCTGCCCCTGTAACAACCATGCTGTCCAGTCGGACCTGCATATTATACTATTTTGTTAAAACTACTTTGAGGAGAGGAAAATATTTATACTTCCAATCCTTAGGCACCATAAATGTAGGCAATGGCGGGCCGCCATGTATTTTCTAAAGGCTTTACCAGACCCATTTGTATGTTTTTGTGTTGCTTCATTTCTATGGGCCTGTTTTAAGAAGAGGAAAAAGGTGTGACCATTTGTTGATAGTAGTGTGTAATTTTTAATCATGAACCGTTCTCTCTTTTTATACAAATGATTTTAAAGGTCCTATTTCTGATCACAGCAAATTTGTTTAATACTTATTTTAACCACTGTAAATATGTATTTAATAACATGAAATTATTTTATATGAGCTGTTGTGCTTTTATGGTCTATTTACAAAAGATCGAATAAAGCTGTGTGACTGACTACTCAAATTGTGTTTTTTCATTGATTTTCCTGTAACTCAGTCACAGGAAGGTGCTTCTGTTTGTCGGATCAGGTAAGATCTTTTCTTGGGTTTTCTATAGGGTTTTGGAGGTTGTGAGTGGCAGGGAATAATAGTAAATGGTACTTATAGTGTAGTATTTTGAAAGTTCAATTGTGTTTGTATTTTATTGTTTACTAGTGTTCTGTTTTAGGCCTAGTTAGAGTTTGAAAGTCATGTATCGCTATTTTGTATTATGTTATTTTATGTGTTTTGTATCGTTTAATTTGAATGTTTATGTTACGTTTGAAGATAGTGTTTTTTGTGGGTAGGTATTTGTTTTTTTACAGATTTACGGATCCAAAGTTATCGTATGGACGCTTTTATAGATGCATTTTTTTTTAACGAAAATCATTTTGGTTTCCAGAAAACCAATATTTTTTTGATTTCCTTAATTGTTTAGGGTTTTCATGAGCGTTAAATGTATGGTACAGCCCAACCACATTTTGGCAACAGGTATGTTACACTAACCAGTTGTCAAGTGTTGACAAATCAATCAGGAGTTTGTTAAATCAGGAGTTTGTTAAAGCACAACTACTCACCCGTAAGGGTCTCAAGGCGCTAGGGGTGGGGGGGTGCAGGTTTCATTCCATCAAGGAGGGGGTCAGTCGAAGAGCCAGGTTTTGAGGTTTCTTGCGAAGATGGGGAGCGATATTGTCTGTCTGAGGTGGAGCGGAATGGCGTTCCATGCTTTGGCCGTGAGGAAGGAGAAGGAGCGGCCTCCCGATCTGGTCTTTCTGGTGCGGGGGACCTTGGAGTAGGAGAGCTGGGCTGTCGTAGGGTCCTTTGGGGTGCGTGGAATTTGAGCCGGCTGTTCAGGTATGCTGGTCCGGTGCCGTGGAGGGCCTTGTGTGCGTGGGTGAGCATCTTAAAGGTGATTCTCGCCTCGACGGGGAGCCAGTGAAGTGTGCGCAGGTGCTGGGAGATGTGGCAGTGTTTTGGCAGGCTGAGGACCAGTCTTGCGGCGGCGTTCTGGATGTTCTGTAGCTTGCGGATGAGGTTTTTGTTTATTCCGGCGTAGAGTGCGTTGCCGTAGTCGAGTCTGCTGGTGACCAGGGCGTGAGTGACTGTCTTTCGGTGTTCGAGGGGGAGCCATTTGAAGGTCTTACGAAGGAGGCGGAGGGTGTGGAAGCAGGAAGATGAGACAGAGTTGATATGGCGGTCCATTTTGAGCTCGGAGTCCAGGATGATTCCCAGGTTACGTGCATGGTCTGTGGGGGTTGGCGCGTTTCCGAGGGCCGTGGGCCACCAGGTGTCGCTCCAGGCGTCGGGGTTTGGGCCCATGATGAGTACTTCTGTTTTGTTGGTGTTTAGTTGTAGGCAGCTGTTTTTCATCAATTTGGCGACGGCTTCCATGCCTTCTCGAAAGTTGCGTCTGGCGGTGTTGGGCTCGTTGGATAGGGTGAGGATGAGCTGGGTGTCGTCTGCGTATGACACGATGTTGAGTCCGTAGGTTCTGACGATGGGGGCAAGTGGAGCCATGTAGACGTTGAAGAGCGTCGGGCTGAGGGAGGAGCCCTGGGGGACTCCGCAGGTGGTAGGTGTGGGGTCTGAGAGGAAAGGGGGAGTCTGACCCGTTGCGTCCTGCCAGAGAGGAAGGAGCAGATCCAGTCGAGGGCCTTGTCCTGGATTCCTGCGTCGTAGAGTCTGCGTATTAGCGTGCGGTGGGAGACTGTGTCGAACGCCGCTGATAGGTCTAGGAGGATGAGGGCTACTGTTTCTCCTTTGTCCAGTAGGGTGTGGATGTCGTCTGTTGCGGCGAGGAGGGCGGTTACCGTACTGTGGTTTTTTCTGAAGCCGGATTGGGAGGAGTCGAGGATGTTGTGTTCTTCAATGAATGTGGCGAGTTGGCTGTTGATGGCTTTCTCGATGACTTTCGCTGGGAAAGGGAGCAGGGAGATGGGTCTGTAGTTTTTGAGGTCGGTGGGGTCCACTGAGGGTTTCTTCAGGAGGGGGTTGACCTCGGCGTGTTTCCAGTCGTCGGGGAACGAGGCGGTCACCAGGGAGCGGTTGATGGTGTGGCAGAGCATGGGTGCGAGGGTGTCAGCGGCTCTGTTGAAGATGTGGTGAGGGCAGGGGTCCGTGGGGGCCCCTGAGTGGATTGACTTCATTGTCTTCAGTGTGTCTTTGGTGGTGAGGGCTGTCCAGTCATCAATCGCTGGTTTCCGGGTGTCGGGGGTGGTTGTGAAGGGTTCAGTGTGTTGGTTGTCTTCGTCGAAGTTGTAGTAGATGCTCTTGATTTTGTGGTGGAAAAGGGTGCTGAGTTTGTCGCAGAGGTGTTGTGAGGGAGGGATGTCGGTAGACTCGCTGGTGGGTTGGGCGAACTCCTTGATGATGCTGCAGAGTTCCTTGCTGTTGTGTGCGTGGGTGGAGATTCTGTCTTCAATCGCTTTTTTCCTCGTTTCTCTGATGAGTTGATGGTGAGTGTTGGTGGCGGCTCTGAAGTTGTTGTGGGCTTCTGTGGATTTGGTGTTTCTCCAGGCCTTTTCGAGGCGGAGGCATGTGCGCCTGGACTCCCGAAGTTTGGTGGTAAACCATCTGGCTTTCTTGGCACGGGTATTGTTGTTTTTCTTGAGGGGGGCTATGGTGTTGTTGCTGTCCAAGATCCATCTATGCAGGGTTCGGGCTGCGGTGTTGGGGTCGTCGTTTTCCGCAATGGTTGAGGTGGAGTTGTTGAGTGAGGAGATGAGCTGGTCATCGGTGATTTTGGTCCAGTTTCTTTGTGGAAGCAGGTGCTGGTGTCTGTGGATGGTGGGTGTTCTGAAGGTGAAGTGGACGCGCGTTGGTCGGTCCATGGGAGTTCGGTGGTGTGGCTGAAGGTGATGGAGTTTCCTGTAGTGAAGAGGGGGTCGAGGGTGTGTCCTGCTGAGTGCATGGGCTCGGTCACGATCTGGCAGAGTCCAATGTTGTGGAGGTTGTCCAGGACGCATGTGGTGTTGGGGTCCAGTTGATTGTCGAGGTGGAAGTTGAGGTCTCCCAGCAGGGTGTAGTTGGTGGATGCGATGGCCTGCGGGGAGATAATGTCCGTGATGGAGTTGGCGAAGGGTCCGCGGGGTCCAGGGGGTCAGTAGATGAGGGTTCCTCAGAGGGCGGCAGTAGGGCTGGCCAGTAACTTGAAGTGAAGGTGTTCCATCGACAAATCGCGATTGAATTGATTACAACTACCATGAAGTCCTGTTTCTCTAGTGCAAAACTAGATGCAATAGGAAATTTGCTCATTTTAATGTCTAACATGTTACAACTGATTTCCACTTCTCATGGACTGAGCATTCTACATACAATGCTCTATTCAGAGACATTCCTACCTAATTAGCTTGATGTTGTCTTAGTCACCTCAACTGAAACTTTTGATGGCATGAATGACACCATACCAAGTACTCAGCTGATTAGAAGTGGCAGGTGACCCATTGGCTCTGCACTGCTCACATGATGACTAATGCTAACTAACTATCCAACAACGTTCGCCTGGATTGTACACAACTAGGCCTTGGAATGGTCAAATACACATGCTACTTCTCCACTATGTTGCCTTAAATGTTTGGAAGATGTCATGTTCATTCCTAAATCAAAAATACAACATATCAGCACGTTTATTGAGCAGCTCAAATCTAGTACATGTATTGAATGTGTCCAAATGTCTTCTTAACAAGTTCTATTCCAAGGAAATTTATCACAATAGTAATCTCTAAATATTTTGGTTTTCCTAGGTCTCTACCTACTATGACACAAAACATTTGGATGTAGAAACCACAATTCCACCAATAACAATGTTCTCTATTTCTCAACAGGTAGATCTGGCATGGCACCTGGACAGTGCTTGGCTAACAAACAGACTCCCACTTCACCCCCAGATGAAGCACTCATTTATGACAACCCTCCTGGAGATGGGGACATAGATGACCTTCTTGACAAATCTGGTCAGCCTTGGCTGGCCTCAACAGTGAGTCTCACTGTGCCCACACCTAAACCTCCCCCTAGCTGCAACACCTCCGCAAACCCCAGCCCCCCAACCTGTGTACCCAGCACAGTTAGTAACATCATGTGCCCCCATTCCTGGATCCTGAGGTGACAATCACCAATCCAGGAACTTAGGAACCAGGAACCAGTGGGAGGGTGCAGCCTGGGCCTAGGGCACATGGCCCCTGTGGTAGGGATTGTGGGAGGGTAACTGTTGGCCCACTGAGTGAGGCCACTGGGGACACTCACACCCTGACCACCATCAAACACGTCTTGGAAACCTATCAGGAGTCCCAAGACATGATGGACTAGATACTAACGACTATCCAGGAGATGAAGTAGCTGCAGAGGGACATAAAATAGCAGATGGCCACACACAACACCAACATGGGCCAGCTCATTGGAGTGCTGCAGGAAAGCAACTACACCCTTTGCAGGGCTTTCCCGCCACCATCTTCTTCTTCCTGTGGTCCAACTACATCCAGCCCATCTACATCTGTGGCAGCCACTGGAAGGGAAGTCCTGTCAGAGGAAGACACATCTGCAGACAGCCCTGTCTCCGCAGCAGCGGATCCCTCCCTCCCCTGCAGGAGGGAACATCGACCCAAAAATCTAGGAGGTGCAGATAGCAAGACCTCCACTACCACCACTAAGAATCCTTGCACAAATTTCCTCTTGTGTGTGTAACACATTCAATTTGTGGGCTATATCTGGACACTTTTCCCTTTCTGATGGGAGTAGTATTTTGGACTTCCAACAATTTGGCATCTACAACTATCGTTTCATTCACCATGACTGACTTCTTCACTTTTGGCTTTCCTCTTTTATTTTGCACAATGTTTATGTTCTCCTTGTTCACTGCAACAAATATACTAGTCACAAACTCATTGCCTGCTGTAATAACTCTCACATCTAGCAATGTGTATATGTACTGCCACAGGAACTTCACAATGCCAAAACCACCTACTTGCATAAGCATGGATATGTTGCATGTACACAATGTTTGGCTCAAGTCCACAACCATGTTTTACCAATATATAATACAAGTGTCTAGTATAATAACATCTTTATTCCATTTTCCAATCATAGGCTGCCATGATGTCAGGTAACAAAGCAAATCACACATGACTCAAACATTCTGCATCAGTGACCACGTTTTCAGGTGTAGTCTTTAAAAACCTGGAAGGAGAGGATACATTTGACAATTTCCTATTGAATAGGCAAAATAAAATTTGTCTTTGTCATCAGCTGGAGCCATTTCGCCTAACTCACAAAAGGAATCCCACATACATTAAACCAATGAACAGACACATGGCAGTACAACAATTTCTGATCACAGGGTCATTCCATTCCAGTGTTGCACAATCTAGTGGAATGTCACAAACAAATTTCAGTGATGTGCCGCAAATACTTTAGCCTACGATGAGGAGACACATTAACAGCTACCTACAGTTTTAATACAATGACGATTTAGCCAATGTGAAGGTAAACTAACATGATTTGGCTCCAGAAGAACATTTTGTTAGAGCACATGATGGCACACATATTGCATTAGGAGCACCATTTGACAAGAAACAATTATAATGGATTACTCATAACTTCCATCCTATCACTATGCAAGCGGTCTTGATACAGGATGTGTACACCCACAGTCTGTGACAGTCATTCCTAGTATCAATCCATGTCCACTTTATATGTCCAAACAGCATTATATACCTGCCAATGTCACAACTCTAAAATGTCCAAATGAAGATGACATGGTGAAGGTACCTAAAACAGACGAAAAACAAAGAGATCAGCTATAAAACCATCCATCTGACACAATTCACATAGTTAACTTCTGGAATACACAATCCATGACATAAATCTAAGCTAAACAAAGCAACACCAACAAAGTGAGCATGTGTGAAAACCTTCCTCCACAAACACCTTTCGTTAGATTTTTTCAGAGCTTTAGCTTCCTTATATTTTCCCTAAACATACTCCACACATCATCACCACAAGAGTCGCTTTAATAGTCAAAGTCATCAATCAATCAAGTTGTATTTGTAGGTGTTAGCTGCAGGTTTCAGTCGAACAGTCAGGTATTGAGCCACTACCTGAAGTTTGTCAGCGAGGGTGCAGAGGTGGAGGGGGAAGGGTTTTTCAGGCTTTGGCGCGAGATGGGAGAAGGAGCGTCCTAAGCAGCAACATATGTGGCAATCTGTGCAAGGGCAAGGTGTGCGGAGTGGAGGTTCCTAGGAGGTTGGTGGAAATGAAGACGGAGGTTCATGTAGGCAGGTCCTTGGTCATGAAGGGTTTTGTAGACGTGGGTCAGGAACTTGAAATGGCATCTCTACCGGACCAGGAGCCAGGGGAGGTCTTTCAGGTGTTAGGTGATGTGTGTTCTCTTGGACAGGTTGAGGATCAGTCTGGCTCCTGCATTCAGGATTGTCTGGAGTCTTTGCATGAGGTTGGTGGTGTGGCCTGGATAGAGTGCATTGCCGTAGTCCAGTCAGCTTGTGATGAGGGCCTGTGCTACCATCTTCCGGGTGTTGACGGGAGCCACTTGAAGATTATGCGAAGCATGGGGAGCATGTGGAAACAGGCTGAGGAGACGATGTTGCCTTGACGTTTCATGGAGAGTTCGCTGTCGAGAAAGATGTTGAGGTTGCGGGCATAGTCGTTTGGTGTGGGGGTGGGCCCAAGATCTGATGGTCGCCAGGAGTCATTCCAGAGGGTGGTGTATTTGCCAAAGATTAGAACTTCAGTTTTGTCAGAGTTGAGCTTCAAAGTCATGACATCTCACAGCATACTTACATTCATGAAAAAATGTCACTGAGATCTTGACGCAAGTCAGCTCCTTCCTCTTCACCAGTATCATCATCATTTGGCATTTCAAGTTCCCCACCCGGAGACACTTCATGGTCTCTCTCCTCAAGGATATTAGGGATGTTCCGTCGCAGGGCGATGTTGTGGATCATGCAGCAGGCCACTGTGACTTTACACACTTTCCTGGGTAAGTAGAGGAGGGTTCCCCCAGTTTTGCCCAGACATCTAAATCTGCCTTTCAGGAGTCCAAAAGCCTGCTCCACTGGCTGCTCTGTTCTTCCATGGGCCTCATTGAAGCAGACTTACCCTCGCGTAGTTAGATTCTTCAGCTGTGCCAACAACCATGGATGGTTGGGATACGTTGAGTCTCCTAGACAGACATAGGTGCAACAATAAGTTACAAGCTTTCCGATCATACGACCTGACATCACCCAAACAAAGTTAGAACAGAGCATACTTACCAACAAGCCCTCTCCAGTAGTAGTTGTGACATTAGCTGGGGTATGATGCTGTTCTGCAGTATGAAGGAATTATGGGATGATTGTGGGAACTAGGCACAGACATTTGAGATGTACAAACCCGGTAAGCAGCCAACTTGCACGTTGATAGATTGGAAGTGATTCCTGTTCCGATAAACTTGTTCCCTGGCTAATGGTGGCACTAAAGCAATATAGGTGCCATAAATGGATCCAATCACAAGAGGGATGTGATAAAATCTATAGAAACCCCCCTTCACATTGGCTAAATCCTCACATCTGGGGAACTGGATGTAGCTGTCAATATGCTTCATCATTGCTGAAATCAGTTTTGTAATACACCACTGAACAGTGTTTGTGACATACCACAAGATATAGCCACAGTATACTGATAGGAACCAGTGGCCAGAAAATGCAATACTGCCATAAGTCTCACAATAGGCGGAATACTTCTGGGATTAGTAAATTGACGAAGGAGATCAGGCTCCAACTGATGGCATAAATCCTGTACTGTTTGTCTATTTAAATGAAACTTCCTAATGACATGCCTTTCTTTCATGTTCTGAAGGTCTGGAAATAGGCAGTATACTGGAGGCTGTTGTCTCCTCCCTCTCAATGGGTACCTATTATAGAGTGAGCCAAAAGTAATATAAAGTTGGAATTGTTCTCCTAAAATCCCATCACTGTCGCTGTACAGTGTACCGCAGTAGTATAGGATTCATGCACAGTAATACACTACACTGATGTTTATGTAAAGCAAATTATAGAGCCATGGATTAATACATATGTAAACATGTTATAACACATATGTAGTGATCGTGATGCATTTAACAGTCACCAATACTGTAGTTCTAACCGCTAAAATGGCAGATGCCTGACCTCACATATAAGCCATTCTGAACATCCAACCACCGGCGGAAGCCGCAAACACGGTGGGCGGTTTCATCCATTGCGGACACAGCCATAGACTAACATTGGTGACTGTGACGGTCACTGCCCAATGGCTGCTTCCATCTATGCTGATGACCACATACACGGTTTGAAAAATAACTCATGTGATTCCTGACACTGCTGCTATCCTCCTCCATTTAAGCGGCTGTTTTCCACCTCTGGGAGCAATCATGCCAGGTAAAGCAGGTGTGAAGGGCCCTGCCTTCTCTACAGAAGAACTAGAGAAACTTGTAGAAGAGGTCCTTCCCCTGTATAGCCAGCTCTATGGCTCAGTAGAGGAGCAGGTAAATATCTCACATAGGGGCATATTATCAGAAAACTGATAATATGCCTTGGAGAATTCCAATAGAACCCCATGTTCACACCAGAACATGGACTTCTGTTGGAATTCTCAAAGGCATATTATCAAGCCCATTATCGCCGATTTAGCGTCAGTTTTCTGCCGCTAAACCAGCGATAATATTTTATGCCATTCTTGATAATATGCCCCTTAGTTTGTTTAACCTGTTTAACTCCACGCTTTCCATTCCCACAGGCTAGAATGTGCCTCTGAGTACCAAAGTGAATTCAGATGACTGTTTCAACATTTTGTGGTCCCTACATAGGACAAATCAATTAATGGATCTTGTTTTTAGTGTACTTTGTGTACTTAGCATTTCCATTTTGATGTGTGTTGTGTGATAAGCTCAATATCCTACTTGTGTTGCATTCACATATCTATGCATGTATACTTTTCATGGTACCAATGATATATTTGCTAATCAGATCATTACAATTGTGCAAAGAAATGTATAGGCGTTATAGCATAATCTGTAAATGATACTGTAAGAAGCAGTTGAGGTTAGTTATGCATACAGTCTCACATATCACTCAGCCCAGATCAGGGCTCACCATACTGTTGTCTGGGAGCTAGCTATACCTCACAGACCCTTTCAGAATGCCACACAACCTTAATGTCACTTAATGGATGACCACAATATGGACTGTGATGTAATGAATTGGTGAAAAAGTGATGTTCATGTGGGATCAGTATGCTCAGCATGCAGAGAGCAAGGCCTGACAATGAGGTGTGCTCAATCTGGGCAATGGGCTAGGCTGGGGCAGAGTCACTGTGGCAATACAACTGATGCAGAGAGTGATCTCCCTGTAGACCAAATGAACCAATAGTAGCCCTGACTACTTTTACATGGATAACATTTGAAATGTTAACTGATTTGATTTCACTGAGGTAACCCCAAGGCCTGATACAGAATGCAGCACACACAAAAGTTGTGACGCATAATTAAAAAAAAAAAAAGATTTTTTATGTGCAGGAAGGTACTGTGCAGTGTCAAAATCAATGGGTGTTGCAGTGGAACGCCAACCACAACACCCATTGCCCTCCCCTTTCACGCTAAGTATAGCGGGTGCCTTGTGCCTTGTTTACAGGGCATCGTTTTCCCGCTACCCTTGCCTCTACAGAAAGGCACATCGTAATCTGGACAGAGGGAATTTTGGTGGGACTTCTTCCGACAACAGCTTCGGTCCCTGATGCCCTAGACACAGGAGATTTATTCTGGCGGAGGTGGCGGGACTGCGGCGGTCTTCCCTCTAGTGGCCAGTAAACATCTAGATCGAGACTCCCAAGGCGGCGGGCGGGAAGAATGCCGAAAAAGTGAGGATGGGACCACTTCTGCTGAAAATCTAAATCCGGCCCTTAATCTAATATGAACATAATGGAAGCTGAAAGTTCTTTAAAAAGCAATGCTATAACACAAATAATGAGCAGAATATCTGAAACTGAAAATTGTTTCAGCCATCTTGAAGACCAAGAATCAACACATATAAAAGAATATCATCATTTATGCTCCTGACCCTTTCAGTCTAGAAAGAATTAATGGACAAAGAGGACGGCAATAGAAGAGTTAACTAAAGACTCTGTTGCATTCCAGAAAAATTAAAGGAGGAGACAATAATTCATGCTTTACCTTTCTTGAAATGTGGAATCCAAAAATGACTGGAAGAGTCTTCAAAAAAGAATTTGAACTGGAAAGAACACATTGAGTACTATTACTACTAATACCAAATAGGAAAAATCCGCCCAGATTTCAAACCACTTAGATTTCATGCAATCCTAAACTACATGATAAAGAATAATCATATAAGCTGAGAAGGAAGAAAATTTACATTTTACAAGACTATTCCAAAAGAACAGCCAAAACCAAAGTGGACTTTTAGCTGTAAGACCAAGACTAAAGGCTGGGAAACTTGTGTTTTCCTATGGATGTGCTTTGAAATATAAAGTGCCACTCGTTGGGTCTTCACGCATTTTCCAGGGTCACAAAGAATTAAAGCAATTTCTGAAAAAGTTCAATGAAACAGAAATGGACATTACAGGTTTTAAGAATCCATCAATGAATGCTTCTCATCCCTTTATAGGCTAACAATAATTAATGAAACTTAAGGGTAATCTCCACTATGTAGCATCAGCCAACCTAAAGTTCTACTCCAATGTTCTTTTCTAACATTCAATACTAATGTCTTGCACCCATTTATCATATATGCATCCATTATTAAATTATTTAAGTCACTGCTCAGCCTAATAACATTACATAACACCAATACAATTGTTACACGTGCTTCACAATAGATACAAATATCTTGACACCTCTGATGCTCTTAATATACTTTCTTTGGCTTACGTATTAGGATTTATTAAATCTGCGCTATTCATCTCCATTTATACCCTAGCTACAGTGGTACACTATTACCCCATTAAAAAGAAGACAATGTGGACTACAGTTGTCTTTAGTAGCCTTTGGTAGTCTTTAGAAGCCTCATTTCAACAAAGATTATTAACACCCTTTTACACATGATTCTGGTGTAGTCGTCTAACACCCTGAAACAAATTCCCTACACGTAAGTCAAAATCCAATAGATGGAAATCTCAAGACATTTTTAAATTGTCTCGGTACCACTCTTTGAAGACTTTTATGATTGTAGTCTTCTATTATGTTCTTATCTTGTCATATATTTTTTAAGTGTAATGTTCTCTTTAACTTACTAGATGCTAAATAGTTCCAATTGTAGCAAATTAATAGCATTCCATTGTATTCTTGTTAGTAGTCCATAACTGTAACCACCATTCAGGGGCAGCATCTGTTTCCCTACATCCCCACTTCCAAGACAATTAAGAAGGGGGAGGGAGGGAAATTGGTTTGTGAATGGTTGGGTTTTGTGCTGTTATCTTCCACAATGTAATTCCACCGATCTATCTTTTCCCTATTTTCTTTCACTAACTCACTGTCATCCTACTCTCCTATCTTATATCCCCTCATATATCTCCCTTTCTCTTCCCTCTGGAGCTGATATCCACCAAGAAGACACTACTGGGCCAAACAGCAAAATGCGAAGTTCTCCAAGCTCTTGTTTGCCATGAGCAAGCTTACCCAAATATACTTATGCCTCATTTTTAATTTAGCAAATCAATCTTCATAACACTCTCTCGACCCTTGCATGACAACTATTAAGAATTTCAAAATGATCTTGCTTTGTGTAGAGGCTTGAACCACCCAGTAAAATAGTATAAGATTACGGACTACACACAAATTAAAAGGGGACAATATTTTACTCCAGGAATGAGAAATTAGATTGAAAGAAGCCTTAAATCTTAATATGAGGTAGATTGGAGGAGTAATTTGCTCTCCTGCAAATTGTAAAAAAGGGTGCAACAAGCGTAATAGCCAGAAAAGTAAATAGGAAACACTAATCCTGCTAGGGAGGGATTTTAATATCCAAATAGACAATATATTTTCCACTTTCAAATACAGATAGCCTAGATCTCATAAATCCATAAATAAAACTCTCCTCTAAATGTAATCTAATAGTTACATGAAGAATACCAAACCCGGACTCCTGTGACTACACCTTCTGCTCCCCACCACACTTTTGATACTCTAGAACAGATTTCATAATGATATCTATCAAGTATTAAAATTTGATTAACAAAACATTGATTGAACAATGACATATCTCTGACCATTCATTTACAGTGTTATTAATCTCATTAAACTCATCTTCAAAGACATTAAAAAAATTGGAAACTAAAGGAAGAAATCCTTAACTCACAAGAGATTCAAAATAAAATGTATATAGAAATGTCCTACTTTCTAAAAAATAATAAGAGTCAGGTTAGATCACAGCTGCTAAGATGGGAAGCACTTAAAGAAGCCATTAGAGGCTCACTGATCAATATCATATCTCACATGAACAAAACCACCAGCAATTCCCTAAAAACCCAGAAAATTAGATAAAGAAACTAGAGTTCAAACATATGGTTTCCAAAGACAATAATCTTTTAAACACCCGAACAATAAACATTATTAATATAACAAAATGCTAAGCTCTAGGACTGGAATATGGGTCAATGTGTGAAAAAGCATCAGACCGTTTGAGGCCAAAAAGCTGGCAATTTTTGGGCCTCATACCTAAAATTCAAACCATATCTGATTAATTAAAGATAAAGCAGGAATCCCTACCGACTCATAGGACACAGAGGAAGCCTTTAAAGATGTCAGCACCGATCTCTATATTAACAACTCTACAATAATATCAGAAAACTTCAATTGTTACCTTGCTAATCTCAAATTACCATCCATCTGAGAGGAAAAGAAAATCTCAGTCAACTCCGAGATTTCACTATGGGAGATACTCATAGACATAAATAGTCTGAAAACTAGTAAAATGCCAGAACCTAAAGGCTACTCTGTACATTTTTATAAATTCTTCTGGCCGGCAATAAAAAATTCACTGACTGACCTTTATCCCTACTTCTCACTCACAGGGGAGATACAGGGAACACCAATTAAAGCCCTGCAACTTTTCATTCCAAAAGAAGGCAAATATCACACTTCACCTAAAAACTACATACCAATGTTGATAATTATTGTCAATTGCAAAATACATGCTAAAATATTTGCTACCAAATTAGAAAAATTACTCCCAGCCCTAATAGGCCCAACACAAGTGGGCTTCCTCAAGCAGCACCTATCAGTGACTAAACTAGACATTTTTGTCTTGTGATAGAAAACACCTACCTATCTGATTCACTAAGAGAGGTTATAGCCCTTGGTGTAGAGAAGGCATTCAACAAAGTCACCTGGCACTTTTTCTAAAGCAGTACACTTTAAATTTGAATTAGGCAAAAACTTCATCAGAATGGTAATGGATTTCTATTCTAGACCTACAGCTAGAGAAAGGCTTGTTCGAACTTTATCAGAATTCCTCAAATTGAGCCAGGAACTAGGCAAGGATGTCTACTTTCCCTTCTTTGCTTCATTTTTCTTAGCGCTTGAGCCATTACTACTCTCCATTAATATTAACAACGAGATCTCAATTTTAAGAGATTCAGCATATGCAGATTATATCTGAATGTTTACTGAAAAAGTACATACATCCATTTTGGGCACTCACAGAGATTATAGAAAGCTCACTAGCTTGGGGATACAACTTAAAGAGAGCTAAGCCGAAAGCATTAGCCTTTATCAAACAAAGCAATACACTATCCCTAGGTGATTCTGGTTTATCATTCCAAACCCATTTTAATAAAAATCTAGGTATTACATTCAATGATAGCATTATTGAGTCATTCAAACAAAATTAAATGATCACTCAAAACCAAATAACAGACCTTCTTTAAAGTTGTTCTCCCAAATTTGTATTTTAGTGGTGTAGGGTGTAGACAATAAATATGATGATCACACCAATGGTATACTAGATAACAAGTATGATTCTATCCCTACTTTCAGAAGACTTCTACCACAAATTATACATCATAATAAATACATTTCTCTGCAAAAATAAACATCCTAGGATCTCCATTAAAAAACTAGCACGTCCTAAGGAACAAGGAAGGGTGAATTTTGGAAACTTTTTGAACCATCATACCATCTTTCTTTTTATGCAAAGCACCAGATTCCTAGCTAATACGTACTCATACCAACCACCGTTGTTGAAAATTAAAAAAGCCATCCTAAATAAGTTTAATCCAATGTCATTCTTCACATCTATCAAAAACATGCTTTCCCACTCAAAGTGCATAATACAGGATACTCAAACAATTTACAATTAGATTCTAAATTAGAAATCCAAGTACAAATCTTAATCTGGGCATCACTGTGGAAAAATAAGAAGAAGAATATATGGCACCACCATAGACTGGAATAAATGGACATCTAAGTAAACACCTAGGAGCTAACTCTGATCCAATAGTCTTTGCCTACTTACAAAAAGCGCATGGCCTTGAAAACATTACATTTTATATACTTTTAAAATTAAATGGCTGCTAAAGAAATCTAACATCCAAGACACTAACCCTTAAATCCTTAACCTACTTACTCAGAGGATAAACAGTCCTTAAGGTGTATGCCCTACTTCACCCCAAATCCAACAGGCACATACTTGATACACAATCCAAATGGAAAGCAAACATTAGTGCTGACTTTTCTGAGATTAAGTGGACGAAAACATGGAACTCTCCCTTTTTTTAATGCTTTATTTAAGATTTTCAGAAATAGGGTGTAGAAAGGAAGAAGGGGAGGAAAAGAGGAGAGGTCAAAAAACATTACCGGGTTTACACATGAATGGGCTTGACAATGCTGTACAACATTACATTTTCATGCACCAGTAACTGAAAGAGGGAACATTTCTTGACAATCATACTGCAGGGCTGAATATTGGTCTGTGGGGGAGAAAGAAGGGGCCAAGGAACCCAGACCTGGCTATGGGTCAAAGAGTTGACTGGTAGGGCGTGAAAATGGTGTATGGCTAGGTGAGTGGGGGGACAGTGTTGGGGAACCTGAGTCCAAAGTAAGTAGAAAAGCAAGGAGGGGTTGTGCAGAGGGGTGCTGTAGTGTTGAATAAACCTTGCTCATCAAGTCACATTGTGTCATGCTGCCAAGACACGCTTTCGTTGAGAGGCGTATTCAGCCACCCCAGTGTAATGCAATTTTACTCTTCGCCAGCAGTAGGGCAAGGGCCGTGCATTTGTGGTAGCTCACTGGGATGGATGACACATTACCCAATACCGCCAATGTGGGAGATGGCTCCAAGGCTAGTGGGATGATCTGTGAAAGAACGCTAAACACCGCCGTCTAGTATGTGGTGATGACTGGACAGGACCAAGTCAGGTGTGCAAAGTCTGCCTCTGGGGAGCGACACTTTGTGCAGTGAGAGGATCTAGTGGGGTCGATCCTGGTGAGCACGAGGGGGTAGTGTAACATCTGTGTAAAATGGGGAAATGGAGACGTTTATGGAAGTAGCTGGGGGTCACAAGCTTAGTTTGCCACAGCTGAAAGCCCAGTCTTTGTCAGATGGGATGACCTAGGTCCTCCTCCCAGTAACGTCAGACCCAGCTGACGTGCGTATGTTTTAGGGCCATTCAAGAGCGATAAAGTTTAGTGATCAGGTGAGAGCCCTCTGAGTCTATGATTAAATGTTTGAGTGGGGAGAAACCCCTAGGGTAGAGGGGATAAGAGGGCATGGAAGACCACAATGTACTGTGCAGCCGATTAAGAACGAATCTGTCCATGCATGATGTCATTCCATCCTGTGCAGTGATGGAATTTGTTATGAAATGCCTATCAGGGAAGACATTCCCGAAGGTGTGTAGGAAGCCTCGTCATGGTGTGTTGTACCAGCCTTTCCACTGAGAGTGTCTGCCAGGGCTTCCAGGAGAGGGGCATCTCAGGGGATTAGGAGGTCGAAGCCCAATGTCCCACAGGGTTTCTGCCATGTCCAGCATGTTGTGGATAGGGACTGAACATCCATTGGATGTTCTTGAGGGCCCGCAGCAGCAGTGCCTTAAGGGGAGTAGGATCTGCTAGGTCCTGTAGGAAAATCAGGCGTTTTGAAAAAAACTATAATAAGCAAAATGTGCCTGCGTGACCAGATAGGATAGATGGAGATCAGTGACAGAGAGTCCGCCTTGGTCATAAGGGAGTGTGAGAGTTTCCCAAGCGATTCAAGGTCTACGAATCATACACTAATTTCAACAATAGGCTGAGCAGCTGAGTGGAGAAAGAGTTCATTAAAGGGTTGCCAATATTAACAAATAGGTATAAGAAGTGTGACAGAACATTCATTTTAACGATGGCTTTGCGACCAGCCATAGAAAGAGGAAGTTGAATCTAGCAGTCTATTTGTGTAGAAAGCCTGTCCATGGCAGGTCCATAGTTCAGGCGAATGACCTGCTCTGTGTCTCTGTGTAGAATAATCCCCAGGTATTTAATGGAATCAGCGGACCATCTAAAAGGGTGTTCACTAAGGCAGGGTAATGGCCTAGAGAGGGAGTAGTTCGGATTTAGCCCAGTTGATGCACAAACATAAAAGGCCACCAAACAGTGAAATTTCCAGCACTATGGGGTCCAGATTATCAGAGGGGTGCCTGGTGAACAGTAAGATGTCATCTGCATACATTGACACAAGGAGGGGACAGCACCTGGAATGAAGGCGCAATGCATATGATGCTCATGTAGATGACGGATCAGGGGTCCATAGTTATATAAAATAAGAGAGGAGACAGTGGGTAACCCTGCCTGGTGCCTCGGGAGATGGGGAACAGATCCGAGATGGAGCCATTTATCCAAATACGTGCAGAGGGGGCCAAATATAGCAAGCAGAACAGGAACATAAAGCTGTTAGGAATGCAAAGTTTGCCTAACGTTCCGTGGAAAAAGGGCCACTTAAGAGAATCAAACGCATTCTCCACATCCAAAAGGGCAACCACAACGGGTGTCTATGGGGACACCCTATTCAGGATGGAGAAGACGGTTTGAAGTTTAAGTGAGGTGGAACTGTGTGGTATGAACCCTGCCTGGATCGGAGAAAGAATTTGGTCAAGCAAGAGCGACAGCCTGTTGGCCATCTCTTTGGCCAGTATTTTATTGTCGAAGCAGAGATAGAGGTCTGTAAGATACACATTTGGTGGGATCTTTACCGGGTTTAGGCAACAGGGTGATCCCCGCTTCGTGCATTGTGGGGGGATGGACCCCTTTGTCTAAGGATTCAGCCTAACCCTCCAATAGGTGAAGTATCAGGATGTGTTTATACACCTTGCAAAAAGTGGCGATAGGGCATCGAGGACAGGAGACTTCATACCATCTAAGGAGTCAATTGCCTGGGCGATTTCCTCAGCAGAGATGGGCTCACTAAGGAACTTGGACTGTCCAGTGGTGAGTCGATCATGGGCACCTCCTCAAGATAAGACAGGGGGGCTGCCATATCAGAGGACAGCTTGGTAATATACAAAGATTTATAATACAAGACTATCCCATGGATGATATCGGCATTGCTGGACACATGGGAGCCATCATCAAGGTGGAGGTCGATGATATGTCCAGCTCCACAAGGGGGATGCAAAAGGCAAGCTAGTGTCCTCCCAAGGCACTCGCCCTCAACGCATCTACGTGCTGCAGCATGCTTACTCAGTAGAGTAGATTCTCTATCTGCTAGGTCGCTAAATTCCTCAACAAGCGGTTGCGAAGTGATGATAAGGAAGGTTGAGGAGTATTATCCCTATCAATGGTCGCCAATTCGCCCTCAACCAGTGCCAAACTGATGTGGACTTCTCATAATACCCCAGTCTGTTTCGAAATGCAGACTCCACGGATATATGCCTTAAAGGCAACCCACAGGTTAGCATACTGACTAACCGACCCCGTGTTAATCTCAAAGTATTCGAGTATGGCGCAGCAGAGTTCCAGACAGAAGACCACATCAAGCAGAGCACTTGTGGAAAAGGCCCAATGGCGCTCCCAACCTCGCCATATGGGAGTGTGAGTTGCAGCTGAACTGGAGAGTGTGCGTGGCAATGCCCTCACATCCTGAGGCCAAGAGAAACCAGTAGTTTAAGCGCATCCATACCGAATGCGGGCGGAGAAAAAGGTGTAGACTGGAGTGTTGGTGTTACGCAGGCACCATGCATCCATGAGAATGTGTGTATCAACCAGGTCCTAGAAAATGCGTAGGGAGTGCAGTTTGCTACCTAGACAAGAACTGCAGGAGTCCCGAGCGGGGTCCCATAATAAGTTCAAGTCTCCGCCTATTAGTATGATAATGGAGTCAAACATATCCAAGAGAGAGGAGACTCTTTGAAGAAAAAAAAGAGGGTTGTCTGTATTTGGAGCATAGAAGATTGAAAACAGAAGTTTCCTCCCAATCATGGTCTCCGTCCCCAGCAGTTAGCAGCCCTGATCATTAGCCATGGTAGTATGGTCTGTGAAGGGGAGGCTTTTGTGTATAAGTATACAAACCCCTCTGGAATAATTGCTGTAGTTTGCAACGTATCTGTGAGGCCCCAAGAGGTTGCAAAAGGGGTGGGTCGCCTGTGGAGTGAGATGTGTTTCCTGCAGAAACGCAACTCTGATACAGTATTATTTACCCTGTCGGTGCTTGTAATTGTATATATCAGTTTCTGTCAAATGGTTGTCGCAGCACACGTATTTTATACTAGAATGTCGCTAGTTCAATAAATGCTTAATGAAAACGTCCCCATCGTTTATTCTGTATATCTCTCTGAGAAGAAGAGAGCACGAGTGACTGAGGGAAAAGTACTGTACTGTTTCCACGATCCCTGAAGGCTCAAGGGTTGTCATGTTCCTTAGTTGCCAGAAACTATTTACTCCTTGTTAAGGTTCGGGGGCTTATAGTGGCACTGTGAGCTAGCTGGTCTAAAGGCTAACATATCCTTTGGGGTATCTGGAATCAGTATGGACACCAATCCCTTAGTTTATGTTGTCCAAAGGCACAGATCCAATATAGATATGGAGGAACTACATGACACTGGGACTGCCCGACTGCCACAGCGCCAGAGCCGAGGTCTGGCCGCCTGCCAGATTAGGAGTTTCCTCATGTCTGGCTGGCTTTTATTTGGGCGTTCCTACAGCAGTGCCCCTGAAAATGGACACTGCAATGGGAACTCCAACAAAAACAGTCCCTGAATGGCATGGACTGTAAAGTCTATGATGTGCAAAAACTGGTGTGCATGCACACAGGGGGGCACATGTGTGTGGCACCAGGGGGCCCTGTAGGGGCCAGACAATGTTTAAAACACTTCCTACCCAATTCCCTAACAAGCACTACTCCTAAAACATTAACTAACAGAATTGCATACATAATATATTACAAATAAAAAATACAATAATGTATTAAAATAATAAAAATAAAAATGTCAAAAGTGATATTACTTCAAACAGTATCTAAAAACTTGGTATAAATTACAATATTTAAAAAATGAAAAAACAACATTCTTACTAGGTCTGGGAAGAATTTTAATTACGCCGGAGTAATTTGAGTAATTTTGGTAATTTCACTTACCGGATATAACATGATTACTCCTGCATGTATAATTAAGAGTAATTTGGAGGGGAAAATCCTACCACAAGCGCACATTTGGCGAGCAGCCATTCATGCTCAGAATTCGTGTTCTACTGCATTTGGTGCTATTTCTTAGCTCAAAATGAGTCCTCGGATCCATTTTGGATGGAAGGGTGCATTTGCACTAACAAAATAATGCTAATTGCTGGGAGAAAATTTGGCCAAAATCCTAAGGGGCCTTTTTTGTAATATGAAATAGTGCTAGAAGCAGAATTACTCTTCTCACTTAACTCTGCGTAATCTTGCTGAAATCTCAGGTAAATCTGCTTGAATACACTACATGGAATTACACAAGTGACACCAATCCCTAATTCTTATCCATGATATAATATCCCAATATTTTTGACATCACGATATCAGTGCAACAATGTTAAATGCTGCCAATATTTTTTACACAATATTAAGGCCACTATGTGATACTCTGATTCCAACTATTTAACAACTTTCTGAGATAAATTTGGGGGAGGCTGGAATAAATCCTTTTTATATAGCCCAAATATAAAACTACAACACGTATATTAATTAGTTAGGGGTGGGCGGAATTCGCAGAGTTTCACTCCGTGGACATGAATACCCTGTGAGATTCTGGAGAGTTCCGCAAGCGGGCGGAATCAGCATGTCGCACTGCTTTCACTGATCTTTAGCACTAGGAGCTTGTTCTGAGCTGCAAAATCACCGTGAACAGCACCATGCAGTGCAACAGAGGGTGCTACTTCTTTGCTGATGCTTGAGTAGATTTTCTACTAGAGGCTCAGCTTTTTCATCACGAACAGTCGTGGTCATCTGAGCTGAGAAAAGCTTGCTAGGGGATGCCAATTCTCACTCACACTCGCCAACTTACCGTTGATGAGTCGAGCGTGAGAAAAAACTCTGTCACGCAGAGGTTGGAGAAGTTTTGCCGGAACTCAGCATTACAAGCAAAACGAGGAGTGGGCAAAACTCTGATAACTCTGCCAGCAGAGTAGAATTATTTGCCCAACCCTAGTATTAGCATTAATCTCATTTGTTGGTTTACACTGAGGAAAGAAAGACTGCTCTAAACAAAACATAACCTGTAAGAATTTTGACAACAGCATTATTACACTCCTATATTTCTTTCCTGATTCAGTGGTGTTACACCTGGCACCATTGACGTGGGTCTCCCTTCCATTTTGTTGCTGTTGCCTCATGTGTTTTTGCTGGTGTTAGCTGCTCAGAGCACTGTGCCACTGCCAATCAGTGCTACAGTGCAAGTGCTCCCTGTGTAAATTGCTATATTGATTGGATTCCATGATTTGCTTATTTGGTTTACTGTCAGACCCTAGTACAGTGCACCAGGAGTGCCCAGGGCTTGTAATTACAAATGCTGCTAGTGGGCTTGCAGCACTGGTTGTGCCACCCACAGAAGCAGCCTTGTAAAATGTGTCTAAGGTCTGCCATTGCAGAACATGCATGCAGTCTGGTACTGTCATACTGACTGGGCAAGTGCACCCACTTGCCAGTCCCTAAACCTTCCCTTAACTTCATATTAGTCACCCCTATGTTAGGCCCAAGGGCAGGGTGCATTGTAAGTATAAGGTAGGACAAGCCCTGATGTGTGTGGCATGTCCTAATAGTGAATTACAGCCATTTTCGTTTTTCACTATTGCAAGGCTACCTGTTCTCCATAGGCCAGAATGGGCTGTTGGAATTATTAAGACAAGTTCCCTTTTCATCAAATCAGAACTAGAGACTTACGTCTCTGAAACATGTACGGAGGGCGCTTAAGGTGAGCCAAAACGAGTATCACAAAGTTGTGCTGGGATCACTGAATTTACACTCTAATTCATACCCTTTACTAAACATCATTATGACAGACTTAATGTTGTGAAAAATATTGTGAAAAATATAAACTCTTCAACTGTGACATGTATAGAAAAGAAAATTTATTATAAATTATTCTCTGTTCAGGCCGACTTTCGGAGCATTACATTTATTCATAAAAACATTTAGAAATTAAAAACACACATGATATGGCAATAATCACAAGATAGTTAAAAACAAGGTGCACTTTGCTGCACGAACAAATTAATAACACAAACAGAAAAGTTGTCAACTTTTCTGTTTGTGTTATTAATTTGTTCGTGCAGCAAAGTGCACCTTGTTTTTAACTATCTTGTGATTATTGCCATATCATGTGTGTTTTTAATTTATAAATGTTTTTATGAATAAATGTAATGCTCCGAAAGTCGGCCTGAACAGAGAATAATTTATAATAAATTTTCTTTTCTATACATGTCACAGTTGAAGAGTTTATATTTTTCACAATATTTTTCACAACATTAAGTCTGTCATAATGATGTTTAGTAAAGGGTATGAATTAGAGTGTAAATTCAGTGATCCCAGCACAACTTTGTGATACTCGTTTTGGCTCACCTTAAGCGCCCTCCGTACATGTTTCAGAGACGTAAGTCTCTAGTTCTGATTTGATGAAAAGGGAACTTGTCTTGTTTTGCGACTCTTAACCCTCTCCCTTTTCACTAAGGGTTTCTCCTTCCAAATTTGAAGCTGTTGGAATTATTACACACTATGATCCTAACAGACTCAGAGAACATGGTAGAAATTCGAGTTTACTATGCCTGAACTCAGAATAATAAAATACATTTTTTAGTAAAGTTCATTTTAATATTCTGTGTTTGCAAATACCAGTTTTAGAAAGTAGGTATGTGCTTGCCTAACCATTTCAGCCCGCCTCTGCTAGGATGTGTATCTGCTGTCTGGTTTCTGTGAGTGACAGGACTGGGGTATTCCAGGAGACAGGCTTGGGCAGCCCGGTGGTGAATAGAGAGATTTACATCCAGATAGGTGGTAGGAGTGCACATGGGCTCTAAATAGGACTGTGCCTTTCCACCACAATGCTGGCTCCACCTCCTTTGGAGCGTCTGATGTCTCTGCCCTGCACCCTGAAAGAAAAGCCAGAGTCATGTCAACAGAGAGCTCCAGAACTGGTTTAAACTAGGCATAGGCCTCTCTACCCCAAAGGAACAAAGGATTTAGGGGTATAAGTATTGGGACCCTGCTCCCAAGAAATTAGACCCTGCTTTGACAAGAAGAAACCTCTACCCGACGAGAAGGTACTGGGAAAGCTGAAGGAGGAGTACTATCCCTGACCTGGGGGATTGGCCTGCAGTTGTTGCCTTGCTGCTGAAGGAGAGGGGAAAGACTTCAAAAGACTTTACTTTCAACTTGTGCTTAAAGATCTCCAAGGGCCTGTGAGTGAGCTTGCCCCCTGAACGAAGTCCCAGGACCAGTGGACTACACCCGCCTTGAAGAGAGCTGCTGGAAACGCTGATTTCCCCGTAGCGCTGAGGGAGGGAGCTGTGTGCGCCTCGAAGGATCTACTCGTACTCTGGAAAGCCCCGTGCCAGGCTGTGCACCTCTAACAACGCAACTCTGTGCCCCAACGAGCCGTAGCTCGCACCGTGAAAGGAGGAACCCGCACCGCACACCGCTACCCCCCCCCCTTCGAGCCGCACTGATCCAATGCGCACCCTGCCGCTGATAACTGCAAGCGCGTAGAGCGGCTGGGTACGCTTCGCACACCCGCAGCATACTGTCCACCTCGCACCGCGTCTAAAGGACTGAACGGAGTTGGCTCTCAAGGTACGGCTCATATGCCGCAACGAACATAGATCGCACTGCACAAAGCACCGTCCCCTCTAACAACGCGACTCTGTGCCCCAACGAGCCGTAGCTCACACCGTGAAAGAAGGACATCGTCGTGTGCAACGCTTTTGTTTTCATCGCCCCGTCCGTGCCGGACACTTCTAAACCAAGGTACTGTGTACGATTCGCCCTGCCGCTTTGTACGCATCGGACTGGAGCGTCCGCTGCGCTAGTAAGACTCTTTGTAAGCATTCTCATCACCGTAAGGGCCGAACCAAGGAATACGAACAGCAAAGAACTTTAAAGATACGCTTTAATCAAGAATTATTTTATTGCTAACAGTATTGTGGTTACTTTTGTCGTTATGTGGTCTTGTGCTAAGTCTGATATAAAAGATAACTATTTTTGATATAAACCTAGTGTGGTGTCCATTTGTAGTGGGTCACTTGATTACTGTATGAGTTCACAAATGCTCAACCTATAACGCCTCTGAAATAAGTCTTGTCTGCTCGCGCCAAGCTACCTAGAGGATGAGCAGGAGTTATTTTAAGAGGGTAATCCCCTTGTCCTGACAAGAGGAGAGGGTCCCTGCATGGCACAAGTACCTACCTGTGCCAGCCAGAGACCCTCAATTCTAACAAGTGGCAGTGGAGTCCTAGGCAACATTGGGGAGATACAGCACAGATGTGAAGGCCAAACTGAACCTAACAGGAGCAAGTCAGCTTTGGTCCCGGTAAAACTTGCACTTCTTTATGCAACTGTACTACTTTATGCAACTGTCTACGAATGAGGCAATTCAATTGGAAAGCATTCTATTCCGTTGTTTTTCATTGTTTCTCTGCCATTACAGAAGAGGACCAACCCAATGTACAACTATCTTTGTTTTTCCACAAAGGGACTAGCCAGTACTGCTAGACCAACGACACTCTCAATGGGAACATAAGCTGCTCAGGACCTCATAGGAGAGGTGTAGTTTGAATCCTTGTGGCACAGTCAGCTCATGAGTCAAGTCTAGTCATAAGGACATTGACACCCTTATTATTTTAGGTGTTGTCATGTGACTGAGTTCAGTGCATTATACCTGAATGGTATTGTGCTGCCAAGGAATGGTATTAGTCATAATATGTATTCCCATCCAGAGTCAAAGTAAGTACCCATTCATCAGCTATCCCACCCAGTAAGACAGGCAACAATGGGGTAAAATGGGATGCCAATTGAATTAAATAAAGAAAACTGAATATTGGGCATCAGTGTATAACAGCACCAGTGGTCAAAGTAAGCAAGAGCAGAGGAACTGATTTACATTACTTTTATATAGTTCCAATAGGGTTTT
This sequence comes from Lissotriton vulgaris, assembly GCF_964263255.1. NCBI lineage: Eukaryota > Metazoa > Chordata > Amphibia > Caudata > Salamandridae > Lissotriton > Lissotriton vulgaris. The sequence goes on along the minus strand of NC_141689.1, from coordinate 1,056,199,100 downwards.
TTTGCGATGTGTGTTGCAGCCCTGGAAATTTTCTTTTTACGGTAGAAAGAGACCTCTTTCATCTTAAATTTGACACTATTTCCATTCTACTCCTGACCAGCATTGAGGCATTTAAACTGTGATTTATTTGGATCTCCCTCTTTCTTTGATAGAATCATCTTCTACACTACCGAGCCATTCACTGCTCCTCTAGTTATTTTGTTGCTTTTCGACGCCCTGTGTAGTCTTTGATGATAGAACCGCCATTTTTGCTACTCAATACCTTAATGTGTTTCGTTTGCCTCAGGTGGTTGGCGCTGCCACTCGTTTTTGGAATCTGTCAATTTTATCCTCATCAGACTTTGACCCAGACCAAAACAGAGAAAAGCAAGAAAGGGAAAAAGAAGGCATGGATGTCACTTAGGGGTCGTCAGAGGTCGCAGCTGCAACCCCTGGTTTACCCTGTGGGGCTAGGGCTTGCTCCTTGCAGCCACTGGGCCCCTTAGACACAAAACAACAGGGAAAGAGAACCCTGTTTCCAATTCTTTAAGAAATAACATAACTCGGCTTACTAGAGACCTACAGACAGTTACAGTTTAAAGCTGCTGTTATTTGTCTGGTCACCTAGCAACCCATTTTTAGTACACAGGCTCCAGGAAGCTTCATTGCAAATTGGTTATGGGGTACAACACTGGGTACATTGGCCCTGATTATAAGTTGCACAGTGCTGGAGGGTTGTAACCCCACCCTACATAATTACTGTTACTTTGCAGTCACACTGTGTCAATATCATGCAGTTACACATTAAACCCCCATAAAATGGGGAATAAATGTGCAGACACAGAATTACCACCATGCAGTATTCTGAATGATCCCCTTTCTGAGGGGTTTTAGACACATTTACACATTGCTTTGTGCAAGTGGTAAATGTGTGAGGGTTCCTTATTGTGGGGGGAGAGGTGTAGGGAAGGTAGGGAAAGGAAGGGGAGTTTAGTTCTGGGAATGGAGAGCATTAAAAGCTTCCCCCTTGCCAGAGAAAAAAAATCAGGTGGAGCAGGGGACGAGGAGCCTTTACCTGCTAGAATAACCAACCGATAAAATCGGATCCGGCATTCCAGCACCAAGGAAAACAGGCGATTTGCTCTATCCATGTGGGCTGCAGAATGCAGCACATGTGGAAAGAGCAATATATGAGGAGAAATAAAACATTTGTCCTCGTATCGCCTGTTTAAGACCTCGTCTTCATTTTGGCTCTGTCCCATACCTTGCAAATATGGGTCAGCGTCAAAAAGCAATGGTTGTTACAGGGGAACAACCACTGCAACACCAATTGCCTGCACCTTTCATGCGGGCATTATTTACAAGGCGGCACCTTGTAAATAAGACGAAGGACTTAACACCACCAGAACATCGAAAAAAGTGACCTTCTGGTGGCTCTTTGTAAATATGCGCCATGGTTTCTTGTGATGTCATTGGGTCAAATGTCATGTGATGGTAGTTCTTCCCATGTTCTGGTTGAGTGATGACACTTCTGCTATACCTGGGATTTGGAAATGAAGGCAGGAGAGAAAGAAAGGAAAATTGTTACAAAGGCATGAACAAGAACCTGCAAGGGTGAGATAGAGACAGGGAGTGCCTTGTGGTGGAAGAAGAGAGGCTTGAGGTGGAATAAAGACGAAGCAGCCTTGGCATTCAGCAACCCAGCATTCAGCAGCGCCGATGCCTGGAGGATCTAAATGAAAACTTTAGGACTCTATACGTACACACCAAGCTCTCTCAATGGCTCTCCCCCTCCTTAAATGCAATCGATATGTTAGAATGTTCCGAGATGCGCTACAACAGACGTCCATGGCTATACCTGCTGGATTTTCCTAACCTTCCCTTGCTCTGTATCTCGGAAGTGGACGGCAGTAAAATACATTCTGTAACTACTGAAACCAAGCGAAGCGAAGAAGAAAACCTGCCTGGAGATTATAAGACAGTGTGAGCTCAAAAAAGGGATTCGCTGCTCAAGGCCAAATAGCTTCAAAGCCGCTAATTCTCCGGAGCTGTTGTGAAAGTGTTGAAACTGTCAATGTCAACTTACGGCGCGCATAGTGAGTGCAAAACTTCAATAATGACATCACGGAGGAGAGGACAAAGGGCAGAGACAACACAGGGAAGTGCCAGCGCGCTTCAAATCTCTGAAACCTTCCAGGATTTAGCCGGACTAACACTTCTATACACAGTCACTGGGGTTTTCGGCTGTACTGATTAAGGTTTTATCTTATTCAAAGACTCTCGCCTCGACGATAGTCAGGATGACAAGTGTTCGGCAGTTCGATTGGATTTCGTTGGCTTTCATATTTTTTTCAGCAATGTGTTGATCTTTTCACTCGCTTCATCTTTGTCTTGTCTGTGTGCCTTTGCCTACACAAATCGAGCATCTAAATGCGGATGGTATCTGTCTTCCTTTTTTTTCTTCTGTCCTTGTGGCCTGTCTTGCCTTCCCTCGTGCAGACATAAATGGCTTTTCACGTGGAGTTCAATAAGAATAGAGCAGTGCTTTGTGGTACTTACAGTTAATACTGCTGATATGAGCTAAAGACAGGAATGATTTACATAGGTAAAAAGTCGGAATTTTTTTCTGGATCTCTCCTACGTATGGAGTGGATTTCTGGCCTTTGAGGAATTCACAGAGTTTTCCAGGAGTAAATATATGCCAGTCATACGTTTTCTGGAGTACTCCAATGAATAATGTTTACTCATGCGGAATGTCCCCTGGTGGAAAACTCTGCATAAGAGATTGCAACTCAAAAATGCTATTGCATAAGTAGGTTTGTATTTTCTCCATGAAGTTATATTTCTTCAGCACGAAGACGACCCTTCTCATACACTGTCATTAAATATGGAGGTATTTCATTTCCAGACATTGACAGTAGCAAATGTGCATGTTTCAAAGATGGGGAACGTCTGGCCAGGTGTATGGGAATTCCCATAGCTTTATGAGTTTGTGGGGACCCACCTACTTATACTGGGTGCCCCTCAGAGAGAATGCAATCCTTGGCATACATTCTGTAAATCTGGCACCTGATAAGACTTTCTGCATCCATAAGTGCATAGTATGAATATGAAATTCCACCAATCCTGCTACAGGAATTGAAAATGTGCCTTTGCAAAGTTTTGTTTTGTTTTTGCACACCTAACTGAAATGTAACGTCTTGTAAAGAATCGGACCTCAAGGGCATTTTGCCTCATCTCAGTTTTTACTGATGAGTTCCACCTGTGAGACAAGAACTTTGATTCGTTCACCTCCTCTTCAAGAGATACCAAGTACCTCGATCGAACATGAGAACATCAAGTGGAATCTCAATATCCTTGTGTTTTCCTATTTCCAACTGAAGACAGGAGCATTGCTCAGTGGGCTCTGCCAGGCTTTCCCCTCTAGTTGCTTCTTTATCCTCTTCCCTGTCGCTCTCAGGGTGATGCAGGGTACAACACGGGGCTGTGGCTAAGAGGAGAGCAGTGTTGGGGCTGACATTCCGCATGATCATTCTTCGGACCAGAGCTTCATGGCAAGAGTCCTGTGTGGCGGGTGGCACTTCAAGGACGGAGGATGCCGTGGACGGAGGAGGCAAGTCCTTCTAGAATTACAAGCTTCTCCAGTTATTCTGTGCTCTATTTTTTGACCAGATAGTGCAAAGAGAACCGATCAGTGATTACTGTGCAGGAGTAGGTGTTTGTGGTGGTGCACTGTGCGGATTGGTGTCGTTACAACGCAGGCTATTACAACGCCTGCTGTTACAACGCGGTTTTTACATCGCATACCACTACAACGCATAGTGCTTTTAAGCGCTGGATAGTGATTTATTTAATTTACTATTCCAACTCCAGTCCCCGTGGATAGTAGGGAAGGTGTTGGATAGTAAATTAAATATATTCCCTATCCTAGAGCGCCCCCCAGCGCAATGCGTTGTAATGGTTTGCGTTGTAATGGTTGCGTTGTAATGGTAGTGCGTTGTAATAAATGCGTTGTAAGTGATGTTTCCCTCACTGTGCTGTTGGTTCATCGTGAGGCGTCCACACATGAGGTGGCGTGGCAAGAGGGAGCATGTGGAGAAGCAATGCTTTCGTAGCAGTGCTGGCTCCTCTTCCCGAGAGGTATCCTCTACCACCAGGGTGATGATTGGAGAGCTCCAGTGGACAGCAAACTACACTGTATGAATAAGTAGCTGTGTGTGAAGGGTTCGTCATAAGAGTCATAGGAATATGAATCAAGAAGAAGGGATGGAGAGCAAAAGTTTGAAACCTTGTTCCTCCCAGCACAAAGAGAAATGCATTCAGGAAGACAACCTTAGGTCTACCTTAGCACGGTACTGGTCACCCCAATTATTTCTGCAACAGGAAGACATACATATTTTTCAATAGCATGACCAGGTGACATATCTTCTTCAGCAGGACATTCTGGATGTACTTCTCAAGAGGTAGATGGACTCTGACTGGATTTCTTTACCAAGCTTCATGCCATGCCTACACCCTGGAAGATGAGTACCTTGAGACAAGACAAGTGGAATCACTTTTGGCCGATCTTGAAGGTAAAATGTCAAAGCCTCTGTGGCTTTCACTCTTAGCATGCGCCGAAGCCTGGTTTTAACCTACTGAAAATGGTTCAGAAAGCTATTGGATTATAAGGAGAAACAGGCCCTTCGGCTGTTGTAAATAGGTCCTGAGAGATTAAAAGATTCAATATTGGTCACTGGGGTTCTAGTGGTGGCATGTAGTCAGCTTCATATTTATGCCAAAAGAGGATGTCTCAGTGAGCTAAATACTTGCTGCTATCTAACACAATGTTCTGGAGGTCATAATTGTAAGTACTGACAAGGCAGACAACACGCCATCCTTCTAATGCAGAGTACCATAATTTGGGAAAATAGTAACATCTGTTATTTACAGTGCATGAACAGAAATCTGGTATTTAGTGCTACGCAACAAGTTATGGAGCTCCTTAATAACATTTAGAAATAGCATCGACAGTTGCACACAAGCCTAGGTGACATACTTTGATCAGGGGTGTAAGTTAGCCAGAAGCCAGTATGATCATTAGCCGAGGTTCACGCACCACATGTAGTACTGTGAATTTAATACAACTAGTTGTTCTCCTGACCTTTATGCAAACCCTCCATGTGCAGCCACTGTGCATTCCTTACCAGTGATTCAAAACTAGTTAAAACCCTGAGTCGTAAAACAAGAAACACAAATAAATGCACATGATCTACGGGTGTAACCTAGGCCTATACTAAATGCACAAAGTTACCACTTATTTAGACCAGTGTTTATTCCCTGGCTATGGTCAGGGAATTCCAAAGTGTTTTCATGCACATTCTGTAATCCACTTGATACATTTGCTTTATAGCTCACACCCATCAATACCAACAAGCAAAGAATATTCAACAAGCAGGCCAGCTGGTACACAGAGGACCGTTGGGATGCCAAATAACATTGGAAACAGCTAAAGGGAAAATGGAGAGCCACCCACGAATCCACAAATAGAACCACCAACAAGGCTGTACTTAGATGCTACTACCAGCAACTGAGAGACACTTCGAAAAGAGTGCTAGCTTAATGTATCAAAGGGCACTTCATCTAGTGCAATGAGATCTTCTCAATTGTCAAAGACTTCACCACACACACCCTCGGCCTTAATTAAAAACATTATTCCTTGCCAAGAATTCTACAACGACCTGTCATACTTCTTCCACAGAAAATTTGCAAACATCTACAGCAATTTAGCACACCAACTTGATCCCAGCTATCTCATCACCAACCTACCCATCACAAACCAAGACGACCACCTGAACAAATGAAAAACCCTCACCAGAGACGACACAGCGATGATCTGCAGACCAACCACTCAAGGGCATCATCAGATCTATGCTCCCACCACTTCTACAACCTGGGAGCCTCACCAATTAGCAAAACCCTCACTCGCATCATGAACCTCCAACATATCCACCGTAGTCCTTGACGATTGGAAGCATGCAGCAGTCAACGCCCTTCACCAGTAGCCATCAGATGACCCGAACCATATGAACAACTTCCGATCTATCTCCCTGCTCCCCTACTCAGCCAAAATGACAAAGAAGGATATCAACAAGCAACTACACCCAACTGGAACTACTCCACCGATTGCACAACACTAGAACATGACTCAGAAAGAACCAAACCAGCACTCATCATAGCCACTGATGACATCCGGACCATCCTAAACCAAAAAGAAAGAGTGACCCTCATCCTTCTGGACCTCTCTGCGGCATTCGACACCGTACCCCAAAACACACTCATCAAAAGATGCCACAAGATCAGCATCCAAGGACCTGCATTCAAAGGATCTGTTCCTTTCTCACAGGAAGAACCCAAAGACTCAAACTTCCACCATTCACATCGGAGACCAAGAACCTGATCTGTGGAGTCTCCCAGGGATCACCCTTAGCCCCTCCCTGTTCTGTGTAAACATGACACTGTTCACCAACAGCATCTGATCCCTGGGCATCAACATCATCTATGGCAATAACACAAAACTCATCCTCTACCTGAGGGATAAGGCAACAGAATAAACTTTACCAACTTCATAATCATGGTAGTAGAATGGGTGAGTACCAACTACCTTGAGCTCACCCCGACAAGACAGAAGCACTGGTCTTCAGAAACAAGAAATCCCCATGGGACGCCACCCAGTGGGCGACAGACCTTAGACCAACACCCATTGACCATGCCAGGCATCTGGGGATCATCCTGGATGACAAGTTCAACATGACAGCGCAAGCCAACGCTGTGAGTGCCGCCTGCTTCCATGTTCTATGTATGCTATGGAAAATTTTCAAGTGGCTGCCACAGAACATCAGATGTACCATCACACAAGCACTCATCACTAGGAGGCTCGCCTATGGCAACACACTCTGCACCGGAATCTCCAAGCAGATCCTAGACAGACTCCAGACCATCCAGAACTCCGTCACAAGACTCAGACTCAACATCCCACACCAAATCCACATCTCACCCCACCTCAGAGAGTTCCACTGGCTCTCCATTCACAAACACAGTCAATCCAAACTCCTCATGCACACATTCAAAACCTTACACAACAGTGGTATAGCATATCTCAACAACCACATACACTTTCATCAGCCTCACAGACACCTACACTCAGCCTAACTCTCACTCAAACACATCCCCATATTCACAAGAGTAGAAAGGAGGTCGTTTGTTCGCATACATCGCACCAAAAACATGGAATGGCCTCCCACAACACATAAGAGCCTCCTCCTCACTTGTTGAATTTCGCTAGAACCTGAAGGCCCTGCTCTTTGAATTACTCTGAGGGTACATTCACCTACACACCTGCTCAAGTGCCAGGATACCTTTCGGGTGAATAATTCACTATACAAAAAAACACAACATAACATATCTAACTTATACTTCATAAATTCAAACGCTATCTATGCAATTGGATTGGAAAGCACGTCAAGTTGTGTAGAGTTCATGAAGTGTGAAGGGAGGAGAGACATTTGAGGGGGAACATTTAAAGCAGGGGTCTCCAAACCGGTCCTGGAGGGCCGGATCCATGCCAGATTTTTAAAATTACTACATGTATCTCAATGGGGATATCCCAAAAATCTGGCATGGATCCGGCCCTCCAGGACCGGTTTGGAGACCCCTGATTTAAAGAAAAGAAAATATTAAAATGGAAAGAGTAAAATGTCACTAATTTCGTATCTGTATGCATGCATAGTCTATGCAATGCGTAACGAGAACCGGTCTTCATTAATTGATATGTGGTAATTCCGATTCGAAATTATAACTTGTGCGGTACTACTTCACTTTTTGTCTGCACAAATTGTGCAGAGAAAATCTTATAGCTCGGACTCGGGGAAACACGCACTATTACTGCCCTAATCACCCATTGCAAGTCATAGAGCTCAGTATGAGAAGGTAACACCACAGCAGGTAAATACCTCAATCAAGGAATCGATATTTACCAGGTGATGATCTAGCATTTACTGGCCACTCAAAGTGAGACCCGTTGTGTTGGAAACCTGGGCCTACCCAAGCTTTCTTTGTCAAATCCATCTTCTTACTGTGGTAATTGTACAAATGTACAGATCATACGCGGAAGCTGAACATCTTTGAGAATTAGTCAAACATTCCTAATTACAACCACACAAAAAATAAATTATGCCTTTCGTAATTTACAAGTCTTTTTGCAAACTCAGGTCAAGCTAATAATTTTTGTCTGATATAGCATCATTTCTGTAAGTAGAAGCAACAGTTTTTTTGTGCCAGGAAACAAAGTAGTTGAAAAATGTAAAAAGCGTTCTTATTACTGTATCCAATGTACACGGTGAGCGAATCAGTTAACATTGGAGTGTACTTTATCAAAGTCACTATGTTTTCACCTAGCCTACTTGTTAGATGTGTTTCAAAACACCTGTCAGGTTTGATGGCTGATATATTGAATCTGTATTCTTAATGTAATTGTTTCAGTGATATGTCAGCTTTAACAAGTCACCCGTTACATTTACTAGCTACAAAGCTGTTCAACGTGCAGTTTATAGCGTATTCCCATGATCTGCCGGGTGAAGAGAGATATTCAGGGGGTTATAAATCTACCTCAAAAGGTGATACTTACAATTCAAGAGGGATTCCACTTGATTCATAAGTGGCGCGCTCAGTAAGTGGGCCAGCTGGTTTAAGAGGAGATGAGTCTTTTTCAGTCCGAATTTATTCAAATCGTCACCATACCTTAAAAACCGTTGATGGGTGTGATGCGCTGCAATGGGCAGCAGGGGGCAGCACAAACTCTACGGCTCAGGCTACATTCAAATGCTTCCTGGTTTTTGCGTCCATAAAAAAATAAATGCTATCTAGAAAAAATGAAACTTTGAAATGTGTCTTTCCATACATAGGTATTGCATCGCACAGGTGTGTTGAACGTCCCAAAGTATGAAAGTGTCTAGCCACAGGCGTGTCTAATGTTACTCGATTGTAGTCAATGCCATGACCAGTGGTGCACACACACACACAAACAGATGCACTGCTTGTACCCACACATATTACATCGCTCATGTCGTGTTCAGCGACTGGATTCATAATGCTCCTAATTACATTTGAAATGAAATCTTTGATAACAACACTCTATGGTGAGGGCACGAGCTATAATTAACTTTAGGGCATGAGTTGTAGTAACTTGAGATAACTGTTACTTGATATTTTCAGTGGTGTCGTTAGTTGAAAAGTTTTCTTTTAACAGACACTTTCACCTAACTATAACATGGATGGATGGATGGATTGATTACCAAGTGACAGCTGCCACTGGGTAAGCATATTAGGAATACGTTTCCAAAGAAAATTGATTTTTTGTGGTTTCCTTATAACTTTGGCACTTTTTGATGAATTTACACAAAACATTAAAAGAAACTCCTCCACACCATCTCCTTTCTGTACAATGTTGGGAAGATCTAAGTTCAAGTTCAAGTTCGGGCATTTGTATAGCGCACTGCTTACCCAGAGGGTCTCAGGGCGCTTGGGGAAGGGGTTCAATATTTGTCGAATAGCCAGGTTTTAAGATCTTTTCTGAAGGAGATGTGGTTTTGAGTAAGGCGGAGGTGAGTGGGGAGTGAGTTCCAGGTCTTGGCGGCAAGGAAGGAGAAGGATCTGCCGCCCATGGTGGATTTACGGATGCGCAGGACAGCAGCAAGGGCTTGATTGGACGATCTTAGTTGGCGGGTGGGTTTGTAGAAGGACAGGCGAGTGTTGAGGCATTCGGGTCCTAGATTGTAGAGGGCCTTGTGTGCGTGGGTGAGAAGGCGGAATGTAATTCTTTTGTTGACGGGAAGCCAGTGGAGGTCTCTTAGGTGTTCAGTAATGTGATCTTGGCGAGGGAGGTCTAATATGAGTCTCGCTGATGCGTTCTGGATGCGTTGGAGTTTTTTCTGTAATTTTGCTGTGATTCCGGCGTATAGTGTGTTACCATAATCCAGTCGACTCGTGACCAGTGCGTGGGTGACGGTCTTTCTTGTTTCGAGGGGGATCCAACGGAAGATCTTTTTGAGAATGCGAAGTACGTTGAAGCAAGAGGATGAGACTGCGTTGACTTGTCTGGACATTGAGAGAGAGGAGTCTAGGATGAAGCCAAGGTTACGTGCATGGTCTGTGGGTGTGGGTGCTGTGCCCAGAGCGGAAGGCCACCAAGAGTCGTTGGAAGCAGAGGGGGAAGATCCTAGGATGAGCACTTCCATTTTGTCTGAGTTGAGTTTTAGGCGGCTGTGTTTCATCCATTCGGCTACTTCTTTCATGCCTTCGTGAAGATTGGTTTTGGCGGTGTTAGGGTCTTTGGTGAGGGAAAGGATTAACTGGGTGTCATCGGCGTAAGAGATGATGTTAAGGTTGTGTTGACGCGCGATGGAGGCAAGTGGACTCGTGTAAACGTTGAAGAGGGTGGGACTGAGTGAAGATCCTTGTGGTACGCCACAGATGACTTCAGTGGCCTCAGAGTTGAGTGGGGGAAGTCGGACTCTTTGAGTTCTCCCAGCGAGGAATGAGGAGATCCAGTCCAAGGCTTTTCCTTGTATTCCGATGTTGCTGAGGCGTTGTATAAGGGTACTGTGGCAGACTGTGTCGAAAGCGGCGGAGAGGTTGAGTAGAATGAGGGCCACTGTTTCACCGTTATCCAGTAGTGTTCGGATGTCGTCGGTAGCTGCAATGAGGGCAGTTTTGGTGCTGTGTTTGGCTTGAAATCCGGATTGAGATGGATCAAGGGAGTTGTCGGATTCAAGGAAGGCGGCGAGCTGGCTGTTGACGGCTTTCTCGATGACTTTGGCCGGAAATGGGAGGAGGGATATGGGTCGGTAGTTTTTCAGTTCAGAGGGGTCTGCTGTGGGTTTCTTCAAAAGGGCGCTGAGATCGGCATGTTTCCAGCTTTCTGGAAAGATGGCAGAGTTGAACGAGCAGTTGATGATATCACGGAGATGGGGTGCGATGATGGAGTCCGCTTTGTTGAAGATGTGGTGGGGGCAGGGGTCGGTTGGGGAGCCAGAGTGGATTGAGTTCATTAGGCGGATGGTGTCTTCAGTGGTGATTGGGTTCCAGGCACTAAGGATGTTAGTTGGCAGAGTAGGATCTGAGGGGGGTGGGGAGGGTTGAACGCTGGGAGTGTTCTCGAAGCTGTTGTGGATGTCGGCAACTTTGTTGTAGAAGAAGGAGGATAACGCATCGCAGAGGTCTTGGGAGGGAGTGATGTCGTTGGATGCTGCGGTGGGGTTGGTGAATTCTTTGACGATGTTGAAAAGTTCCTTGCTGTTGTGAGCGTTGTTGTCGAGACGATCCTTGAATGCTGATTTCTTGGCGGATCGAATCAGTTGGTGGTGTTTGCGGGTGGCTGCCTTGAGGGTGGACATGTTGTCTGTGGTCGGGTTTTTTCTCCATGTTTTCTCCAGGGTGCGGCATAACTTCTTGGATTTTTTAAGGTCATCATTGGCTGATTTGATCTGGTGCTTTTTCAGGGGTGCTAATTCGTCTGCACTGTGGGTGATCCATTGCTTGAGATTGGTGGCCGCTTGGTTTGGGTCCAATGAGAGGGTGGGAGGGTTTTTGTTGAGTGATGTGAGGAGTTGGTCGGAAGTGATTTTGTTCCAGTTTCTCCGAGGAATAGGTTGTGGACGGTTGTGGGTCATGGTGGTTTTGTAGCTGAAGTGAACACAGCTGTGGTCCGTGAAGTGGAGGGCTGTGGTGCGATCGAAGGAGATGTGCTAACATGTTTTCCCCGTGCAATTTTTCATAGGAAATTAGATACAGAATCATCCAAAATGACTGAGGAGAATAACACCAAATTTGGCAGAAAGCAAGACTTTTATCTAGAAAGCTTGTTTTTATGATTTGGTGTAGTTCAGTAGTTTTTTTTAGAAATTAAGGTTTTAAATATATGTCTATATCATGCAGCGGAGGATCCACAGATCCAACAGATTAAGGGATATGATATGATTGACTGACACTACATCAACAAAGATGTGGTAGCATCCATTTTAGGGCTCGGGACTCAGCCCTTGACCTGAAGAAAAGCCAAAAAAGTGCATAGGGGAAAGAGAAAATATACGCTGCTTTCTAGGCCTAGTGGGTGGGGGTAAGTACGCTATTTTATTTTAATAAAAACTGCTTTTCTACCCACTTACAGGCAAAGTGAGAAACTTACACTGCCTTGACTTCAGCCTCAACTCCTAAGCTCTCAATCGTGGTCCATTATAAACAATGTTTATCGTGGACCACGATCAAGAGCTTTGCTGGTTTCTCACTGTGCCTGTAAGTGGGTCAAAATATACACCTCACCATTTCCTAAGCGAAACAGCTGCCACTGAGAAGGGCTAATGAGGCTCCCCTCCCAGGATATTTCCAGGCTCTGGGGGACACCTTCTCTTGGGACTGATTTCTTTATTTTGGGGAGAGGGGTGCGCGGTCACCCTCCCCGAGTTATTTTAAGGTCCCTGGAACCCATCCTCATGGCCTCTTTACTTTTAATGGGAAGGGGGCACACGGCCCGCTTCTCTGAGCAATTTCTAAGGCTCAGGGACTCATCCCCGCTGCCAATTGCTTTTTTGGGGAGGGTTGCCCTCCTCAAGCCATTTTTAGGCCCGAGGACCCCATCCCCTCGGCCAAAGATTTTTTTAAATAGGGAGTGGGCATGGCACCCCTCCCAGGGGCATTGAAAGGTCCAGAGAACCATCTCAGGTGAAGGCATTTTTAATTGGGAAAGGGGCACGGGCCCCTTTCTGCCTTCTATCCCTTCTCCCTGAGACATTCTTTGGCCCCAGCCACCCCATTCCCTGCAGCCCGATGGTAGCAGTGTCTTTGGGCACCAAATACCCTGGAAAATTGCTGTTTCCTAAAAGAGTGAGTGTGGGCAGGGAACACACATTTAATTCCCTTAACCCACTTTCAGGGAAAGAGAACACAGCTTTGCTCCCACCTGGGAGCAAAGGAATGGAACTGATTCCCACCGGCACCCATGATGTGTGCTTCCTGAGCAGCCAGCAGGGGCCACAGGTGCCTTGGGGATCCCCTTGCGGCCCCCAAAAGAAGGTGTGGGTGTTCTTGGTGAACACCAGGCACCCAGGTTACCGATTAAATGTCTGGCTCCTGCCAACATCAACAATGGGTGCTGGCTGAGGAACCAGAAGGGGCTGCAGGGGCTTCCCCCACTGTAAAAGAAAGTGTGGATGCCCCGGGTGGGCACGGGGCACCCATGATAAAAGTAAAATATCCGGCTCTCGATAGTGCCTACACTGGATGTTGGCTGGGGAGCTGATAAGGACCTAGACGACCTTAGGGCTTTTCCTGCAGCCCCCAGCTTTAAAAAAAGCGTGGGTGTCCCAAATGGGTCTGCAATACCACCCCCCCCCCCCAAAAAAAGAATAATGAATGCGTGGTAAGAGCCACTAATTTATTATTTACTGCTCTGGGCAAAGAGCACCCCATAATACCCTGCCAGGCCTTTTTAGTAATATTTTCTTATCATGGTGGTGTCCCTAGAAGGGGCAGAGGCACGACCACCAAGCATGTTTTTTAAATGATGAGGAGGGTTGCAGGGAGCTCTGAAGCCCCTAAGAAACGTTTTAAAAAACACAGCATGTCTCCTGGGCCATTAAATACATGACCATAGGAGAGCTCAACATTCTTTTTTAAAGTACTCAAATCTGGAGCTGCATGCTCCTCAGCTGGAGGGCAGAAGCCCTTTATCGTTGGTTCTATGGCTGCATTGTCTGCGCCATCTTGCTTTTTTTCCAATGCCACACTTTTGTCGTGCACGGCAGCCATTTTAGATGCCTTGACCAGACCCACTCTCTTCACGCCGCCGATCGTGACGTCTGTTAACGTTCGATTCGAAGGAAATCAGGAAGTGTTGACCGCCATTTTGTCACTGCGAGTAAATATATTGTTAAAAATAATTGTTATAAATTAATTCGTATTGATAAACATTGTCTGCGCCATCTTGCTTTTTTTCCAATGTCACACTTTTGTCGTGCATGGCAGCCATTTTAGATGCCTTGACCAGACCCACTCTCTGCACGCTGCCGATCCTCAGCATGGCTCCCCACCCTCGCAACCATCTTCCCCACGCACTGGTCACCCCCGCTCTCTGTCTTATGCATGGGCCATAAACCTCCCCCCATCTGCGCTGCTCTTCCCTGAGAATCACACCCTGTACCCGCCCGACACCACCCTTTCACCCTATTCACTACTGCACCCTCTGACATTCCTCTTCCTTTGTGTCTGATTGTCCAGGCTGATCCCAGGCTATCACGTAGCCCTGCGGATGTAGTTTATGGCCTCAACTGTAAAGAATCACCCCTCTTCAAAGGAGTTACAGTAGATCAAGGCCCCCACCCGATGAGATCCGTCACACCATACGCGTTCCTACTATCTGATAACCATTCTGTATTGTGATTGGGGAGGGGATTCTCACTGTGAGGGTGTGTGGGACCGAGCCTGAAGCGGAAGATTCCAGGGATGCCTTTTTGTACATCAAAGTCTTCACAATTATGTGTCACATTAAAAATATATAGCACTCCAACAAAGTAGTAGGATTATAACACTTTAATAACTTATAAATATATACATCGCAACAAAAACAGTAAACACCTTAAACATTTTTTGATTAAAACAGAAGCAACAATGGTCAGTAGCGGTCTGTTGTGCGAATAGTCCCAAGGCAGCATATTTACCAAGAGTGGTGCTGTGTAGGACACTCTGAATGGAAATTAACCAGAACTATAACCATCTACTTCCAATAATTTAACTTTTATGCCCAAATTACGCAAAGATTTAGCTAATCTGCTAAAGGGGGGAGTCGCCATTTCTTTTGATAATTTATTCACCCATCCATAGCCTCTCTAATCTCCATTACAATGTGTTTGTTGCTGTCGCTAGCTGATGAAAAAACTAAAGTGACAACTTCCTCATCCTTAATTTGTCTTTCTTTGTTCCTTAAGATGTCATCTGTGTCAACCTCTTCCGAGAATGCAGATGCGTTAGGGATTTCCTTGTGTTTCTTAATAGCATTGGTGTCTGCAAACTTCTTTGTCAATTCTGTGAACATGACAGCGGTAACTGGACATAATATCGACTACATAATATCGAATGGACAAAATATCGACGGAAAAATATCGACAATACCAAAATATCGACTATAGGAATATCGTTGAACAAAATATCGACTGGAAAAATGACCCAAAAATATTGAATACAAAAATATCGACTCAAAAATATCGACTAGACAAAATATCGAAATATAGTGAAAGTAAAAAATACTCGAAAAAATGTTAGAAAATATTTATTTAATAAAATATTATATATATAATATATTAATAAATAGTACCTAATGTTTAGGAGCGGGTTGTGGGTTTATAGGGGAATAGGGTGGGAAGTAATTTAATAATAATTAATTAGTTAATATATGTTTGGTAATTGTTTTAATTAGATTTTAATTGGTAATTAATTAATATTAATTAGTTAATTGTTTAATTGATTAATTAGCATATAAGTTAATTGATTAATTGATTAATTGATTAATAATATTTTTTTTCATAATTATTTTGTATATGATTTTAATTGATATATTGGTTATTAATTAATAATAATTAGTGATTTTTTGTATTAAGAATTAGTATATTATTGACATTTATTAATTGCTAATAATACACCTGCTCAAGTGCCAGGATACCTTTCGGGTGAATAATTCACTATACAAAAAAACACAACATAACATATCTAACTTATACTTCATAAATTCAAACGCTATCTATGCAATTGGATTGGAAAGCACGTCAAGTTGTGTAGAGTTCATGAAGTGTGAAGGGAGGAGAGACATTTGAGGGGGAACATTTAAAGCAGGGGTCTCCAAACCGGTCCTGGAGGGCCGGATCCATGCCAGATTTTTAAAATTACTACATGTATCTCAATGGGGATATCCCAAAAATCTGGCATGGATCCGGCCCTCCAGGACCGGTTTGGAGACCCCTGATTTAAAGAAAAGAAAATATTAAAATGGAAAGAGTAAAATGTCACTAATTTCGTATCTGTATGCATGCATAGTCTATGCAATGCGTAACGAGAACCGGTCTTCATTAATTGATATGTGGTAATTCCGATTCGAAATTATAACTTGTGCGGTACTACTTCACTTTTTGTCTGCACAAATTGTGCAGAGAAAATCTTATAGCTCGGACTCGGGGAAACACGCACTATTACTGCCCTAATCACCCATTGCAAGTCATAGAGCTCAGTATGAGAAGGTAACACCACAGCAGGTAAATACCTCAATCAAGGAATCGATATTTACCAGGTGATGATCTAGCATTTACTGGCCACTCAAAGTGAGACCCGTTGTGTTGGAAACCTGGGCCTACCCAAGCTTTCTTTGTCAAATCCATCTTCTTACTGTGGTAATTGTACAAATGTACAGATCATACGCGGAAGCTGAACATCTTTGAGAATTAGTCAAACATTCCTAATTACAACCACACAAAAAATAAATTATGCCTTTCGTAATTTACAAGTCTTTTTGCAAACTCAGGTCAAGCTAATAATTTTTGTCTGATATAGCATCATTTCTGTAAGTAGAAGCAACAGTTTTTTTGTGCCAGGAAACAAAGTAGTTGAAAAATGTAAAAAGCGTTCTTATTACTGTATCCAATGTACACGGTGAGCGAATCAGTTAACATTGGAGTGTACTTTATCAAAGTCACTATGTTTTCACCTAGCCTACTTGTTAGATGTGTTTCAAAACACCTGTCAGGTTTGATGGCTGATATATTGAATCTGTATTCTTAATGTAATTGTTTCAGTGATATGTCAGCTTTAACAAGTCACCCGTTACATTTACTAGCTACAAAGCTGTTCAACGTGCAGTTTATAGCGTATTCCCATGATCTGCCGGGTGAAGAGAGATATTCAGGGGGTTATAAATCTACCTCAAAAGGTGATACTTACAATTCAAGAGGGATTCCACTTGATTCATAAGTGGCGCGCTCAGTAAGTGGGCCAGCTGGTTTAAGAGGAGATGAGTCTTTTTCAGTCCGAATTTATTCAAATCGTCACCATACCTTAAAAACCGTTGATGGGTGTGATGCGCTGCAATGGGCAGCAGGGGGCAGCACAAACTCTACGGCTCAGGCTACATTCAAATGCTTCCTGGTTTTTGCGTCCATAAAAAAATAAATGCTATCTAGAAAAAATGAAACTTTGAAATGTGTCTTTCCATACATAGGTATTGCATCGCACAGGTGTGTTGAACGTCCCAAAGTATGAAAGTGTCTAGCCACAGGCGTGTCTAATGTTACTCGATTGTAGTCAATGCCATGACCAGTGGTGCACACACACACACAAACAGATGCACTGCTTGTACCCACACATATTACATCGCTCATGTCGTGTTCAGCGACTGGATTCATAATGCTCCTAATTACATTTGAAATGAAATCTTTGATAACAACACTCTATGGTGAGGGCACGAGCTATAATTAACTTTAGGGCATGAGTTGTAGTAACTTGAGATAACTGTTACTTGATATTTTCAGTGGTGTCGTTAGTTGAAAAGTTTTCTTTTAACAGACACTTTCACCTAACTATAACATGGATGGATGGATGGATTGATTACCAAGTGACAGCTGCCACTGGGTAAGCATATTAGGAATACGTTTCCAAAGAAAATTGATTTTTTGTGGTTTCCTTATAACTTTGGCACTTTTTGATGAATTTACACAAAACATTAAAAGAAACTCCTCCACACCATCTCCTTTCTGTACAATGTTGGGAAGATCTAAGTTCAAGTTCAAGTTCGGGCATTTGTATAGCGCACTGCTTACCCAGAGGGTCTCAGGGCGCTTGGGGAAGGGGTTCAATATTTGTCGAATAGCCAGGTTTTAAGATCTTTTCTGAAGGAGATGTGGTTTTGAGTAAGGCGGAGGTGAGTGGGGAGTGAGTTCCAGGTCTTGGCGGCAAGGAAGGAGAAGGATCTGCCGCCCATGGTGGATTTACGGATGCGCAGGACAGCAGCAAGGGCTTGATTGGACGATCTTAGTTGGCGGGTGGGTTTGTAGAAGGACAGGCGAGTGTTGAGGCATTCGGGTCCTAGATTGTAGAGGGCCTTGTGTGCGTGGGTGAGAAGGCGGAATGTAATTCTTTTGTTGACGGGAAGCCAGTGGAGGTCTCTTAGGTGTTCAGTAATGTGATCTTGGCGAGGGAGGTCTAATATGAGTCTCGCTGATGCGTTCTGGATGCGTTGGAGTTTTTTCTGTAATTTTGCTGTGATTCCGGCGTATAGTGTGTTACCATAATCCAGTCGACTCGTGACCAGTGCGTGGGTGACGGTCTTTCTTGTTTCGAGGGGGATCCAACGGAAGATCTTTTTGAGAATGCGAAGTACGTTGAAGCAAGAGGATGAGACTGCGTTGACTTGTCTGGACATTGAGAGAGAGGAGTCTAGGATGAAGCCAAGGTTACGTGCATGGTCTGTGGGTGTGGGTGCTGTGCCCAGAGCGGAAGGCCACCAAGAGTCGTTGGAAGCAGAGGGGGAAGATCCTAGGATGAGCACTTCCATTTTGTCTGAGTTGAGTTTTAGGCGGCTGTGTTTCATCCATTCGGCTACTTCTTTCATGCCTTCGTGAAGATTGGTTTTGGCGGTGTTAGGGTCTTTGGTGAGGGAAAGGATTAACTGGGTGTCATCGGCGTAAGAGATGATGTTAAGGTTGTGTTGACGCGCGATGGAGGCAAGTGGACTCGTGTAAACGTTGAAGAGGGTGGGACTGAGTGAAGATCCTTGTGGTACGCCACAGATGACTTCAGTGGCCTCAGAGTTGAGTGGGGGAAGTCGGACTCTTTGAGTTCTCCCAGCGAGGAATGAGGAGATCCAGTCCAAGGCTTTTCCTTGTATTCCGATGTTGCTGAGGCGTTGTATAAGGGTACTGTGGCAGACTGTGTCGAAAGCGGCGGAGAGGTTGAGTAGAATGAGGGCCACTGTTTCACCGTTATCCAGTAGTGTTCGGATGTCGTCGGTAGCTGCAATGAGGGCAGTTTTGGTGCTGTGTTTGGCTTGAAATCCGGATTGAGATGGATCAAGGGAGTTGTCGGATTCAAGGAAGGCGGCGAGCTGGCTGTTGACGGCTTTCTCGATGACTTTGGCCGGAAATGGGAGGAGGGATATGGGTCGGTAGTTTTTCAGTTCAGAGGGGTCTGCTGTGGGTTTCTTCAAAAGGGCGCTGAGATCGGCGTGTTTCCAGCTTTCTGGAAAGATGGCAGAGTTGAACGAGCAGTTGATGATATCACGGAGATGGGGTGCGATGATGGAGTCCGCTTTGTTGAAGATGTGGTGGGGGCAGGGGTCGGTTGGGGAGCCAGAGTGGATTGAGTTCATTAGGCGGATGGTGTCTTCAGTGGTGATTGGGTTCCAGGCACTAAGGATGTTAGTTGGCAGAGTAGGATCTGAGGGGGGTGGGGAGGGTTGAACGCTGGGAGTGTTCTCGAAGCTGTTGTGGATGTCGGCAACTTTGTTGTAGAAGAAGGAGGATAACGCATCGCAGAGGTCTTGGGAGGGAGTGATGTCGTTGGATGCTGCGGTGGGGTTGGTGAATTCTTTGACGATGTTGAAAAGTTCCTTGCTGTTGTGAGCGTTGTTGTCGAGACGATCCTTGAATGCTGATTTCTTGGCGGATCGAATCAGTTGGTGGTGTTTGCGGGTGGCTGCCTTGAGGGTGGACATGTTGTCTGTGGTCGGGTTTTTTCTCCATGTTTTCTCCAGGGTGCGGCATAACTTCTTGGATTTTTTAAGGTCATCATTGGCTGATTTGATCTGGTGCTTTTTCAGGGGTGCTAATTCGTCTGCACTGTGGGTGATCCATTGCTTGAGATTGGTGGCCGCTTGGTTTGGGTCCAATGAGAGGGTGGGAGGGTTTTTGTTGAGTGATGTGAGGAGTTGGTCGGAAGTGATTTTGTTCCAGTTTCTCCGAGGAATAGGTTGTGGACGGTTGTGGGTCATGGTGGTTTTGTAGCTGAAGTGAACACAGCTGTGGTCCGTGAAGTGGAGGGCTGTGGTGCGATCGAAGGAGATGTGCTAACATGTTTTCCCCGTGCAATTTTTCATAGGAAATTAGATACAGAATCATCCAAAATGACTGAGGAGAATAACACCAAATTTGGCAGAAAGCAAGACTTTTATCTAGAAAGCTTGTTTTTATGATTTGGTGTAGTTCAGTAGTTTTTTTTAGAAATTAAGGTTTTAAATATATGTCTATATCATGCAGCGGAGGATCCACAGATCCAACAGATTAAGGGATATGATATGATTGACTGACACTACATCAACAAAGATGTGGTAGCATCCATTTTAGGGCTCGGGACTCAGCCCTTGACCTGAAGAAAAGCCAAAAAAGTGCATAGGGGAAAGAGAAAATATACGCTGCTTTCTAGGCCTAGTGGGTGGGGGTAAGTACGCTATTTTATTTTAATAAAAACTGCTTTTCTACCCACTTACAGGCAAAGTGAGAAACTTACACTGCCTTGACTTCAGCCTCAACTCCTAAGCTCTCAATCGTGGTCCATTATAAACAATGTTTATCGTGGACCACGATCAAGAGCTTTGCTGGTTTCTCACTGTGCCTGTAAGTGGGTCAAAATATACACCTCACCATTTCCTAAGCGAAACAGCTGCCACTGAGAAGGGCTAATGAGGCTCCCCTCCCAGGATATTTCCAGGCTCTGGGGGACACCTTCTCTTGGGACTGATTTCTTTATTTTGGGGAGAGGGGTGCGCGGTCACCCTCCCCGAGTTATTTTAAGGTCCCTGGAACCCATCCTCATGGCCTCTTTACTTTTAATGGGAAGGGGGCACACGGCCCGCTTCTCTGAGCAATTTCTAAGGCTCAGGGACTCATCCCCGCTGCCAATTGCTTTTTTGGGGAGGGTTGCCCTCCTCAAGCCATTTTTAGGCCCGAGGACCCCATCCCCTCGGCCAAAGATTTTTTTAAATAGGGAGTGGGCATGGCACCCCTCCCAGGGGCATTGAAAGGTCCAGAGAACCATCTCAGGTGAAGGCATTTTTAATTGGGAAAGGGGCACGGGCCCCTTTCTGCCTTCTATCCCTTCTCCCTGAGACATTCTTTGGCCCCAGCCACCCCATTCCCTGCAGCCCGATGGTAGCAGTGTCTTTGGGCACCAAATACCCTGGAAAATTGCTGTTTCCTAAAAGAGTGAGTGTGGGCAGGGAACACACATTTAATTCCCTTAACCCACTTTCAGGGAAAGAGAACACAGCTTTGCTCCCACCTGGGAGCAAAGGAATGGAACTGATTCCCACCGGCACCCATGATGTGTGCTTCCTGAGCAGCCAGCAGGGGCCACAGGTGCCTTGGGGATCCCCTTGCGGCCCCCAAAAGAAGGTGTGGGTGTTCTTGGTGAACACCAGGCACCCAGGTTACCGATTAAATGTCTGGCTCCTGCCAACATCAACAATGGGTGCTGGCTGAGGAACCAGAAGGGGCTGCAGGGGCTTCCCCCACTGTAAAAGAAAGTGTGGATGCCCCGGGTGGGCACGGGGCACCCATGATAAAAGTAAAATATCCGGCTCTCGATAGTGCCTACACTGGATGTTGGCTGGGGAGCTGATAAGGACCTAGACGACCTTAGGGCTTTTCCTGCAGCCCCCAGCTTTAAAAAAAGCGTGGGTGTCCCAAATGGGTCTGCAATACCACCCCCCCCCCCAAAAAAAGAATAATGAATGCGTGGTAAGAGCCACTAATTTATTATTTACTGCTCTGGGCAAAGAGCACCCCATAATACCCTGCCAGGCCTTTTTAGTAATATTTTCTTATCATGGTGGTGTCCCTAGAAGGGGCAGAGGCACGACCACCAAGCATGTTTTTTAAATGATGAGGAGGGTTGCAGGGAGCTCTGAAGCCCCTAAGAAACGTTTTAAAAAACACAGCATGTCTCCTGGGCCATTAAATACATGACCATAGGAGAGCTCAACATTCTTTTTTAAAGTACTCAAATCTGGAGCTGCATGCTCCTCAGCTGGAGGGCAGAAGCCCTTTATCGTTGGTTCTATGGCTGCATTTTGTAGTGTGAAAAATGTTTTTTATGGTTTACTGAAAATACGGTTATCAAACATTGCAGTGTGTGGGTTTATAGAATATACATTTGTTTATAGTTATTGATGACTTTTTGTCATTAGGTCTGATTTATATCTGTTAATATAGTGGCCCCTTGATAAAGACAAATAGGCCTGCTGCATTCATATGTTGGTGTTCTGTCCCTTTGATAAAGCAAGTATGTCTGCCTTACTTAAACATGACACCCTTTATATTGTTGAATGAGATGGTCACCCTTGTGCGCCCAAGCCTATGCCACACCCCCATGCCACACATGGCCCAATGCCACGAGAATTTCACGAATTATAGTTTGCTCAACTTACTATATGTTGTGCTCTAAAGTAACTACAAGTTTCCCCCTTGCCAAACGAGGGGGTTGGGGTAGATGAGTAGCTGACCCTCTCCCCTTCTTTGTGTTAAGTACTGCTAATTTCCTCACATATTACATCACTCATGGCGTGTTCTATGACACAATTAATAACATCAAAGCAACTGCTTGTGAGTTATATTTACTTGAGATAATGCTAACTGGTGGATTTCTGTGGTTTTGTTAAAATGGTGTGTCACATCACTTTTACCTTTGTTTTACCCGGAAATGTATAATAATATATATATTTACATATACTGAATATGTCTGTGTATATATATATATACATATATATATGTGTGTGTGTGTGTGTATATGAGTGTATGTGTGAATATGCATATATGTATATACATATATTACCTACTGGCGGTCGCCAGTAGGTATATATAGTTAGGATTTTTTCTCTATGTAACTTTTGAAAATTCTATGTCTAATAACTTTGCCGTTTGTGGACGGAATCGGCTGAAATTTTCAGGAAAATGGCACATTTTGTTTCTGAGCAGCCCCTGAAAATTTGGGGGGTTTCGTCAAAGGGGGGCCGAGAAAAAAGGGGAGTCCCAAAACGGGTTTTTAACATTGAGTTTTCCATAGGGCGTTTGGCCTCACTTTTAGCTCGAACGGCTGAATGGATTTGCACGAAACTTGGCAAAATTGTAGGGACTGTTAGCCCGATGTGCCTTTGCTTGGTCTCAATATATGTGCTCCAGTGGATTTTGAGAAAATAACGTTTTAAAAAATTTATATATCTGTGACAGCGTCCCGGGTAGCGATCCGGTTCGCGTACTTTTCGCGTTACGGAAATTTGCGTCGCAAAGCTGATTGGCTCTCTGGTGTCTGTCAACATTCTAAACAGTCCGGAGCGGCCGCCATCTTGTCTCTCGGTAGGATCGAGAGACAAGAGGAGGAGAAAAACGAAGGGGGAATTTAATGAAAGGGGCAAAGTAGACCCTTCTTGACCCCCTAGGAATGATGTTGGGGTTATTAAAGGGTCCCATGGGGCAAATAAAAAAATATAGATTTTTTTGAGGTAGAAGCGCTTTCCGGTTCGCAAACCGGGTCGCGAACAGGTAGCGAAACGGGAATTCGCCATTTTGTGTTTCGTTTTAATTAAATTACAAGATGGAGGAAAAACTATGTGTGAAATGGGTATAAGGGGGTACGGGAGACGTATCCTGACCCCCTATGTTTTCTGAGGGTGGCTGAGGAGGCTCATATACGTTGATACTTGTCTTCCAGCGGCTGCCTGTGAGCGTTTTTTTTTTTTTTTTTCTGCGTGACGCCTGTTAACGTTCGATTGGAAGGAAATCAGGAAGTGTTGACCGCCATTTTGACACTGCGAGTAAATATATTGTTAAAAATAATTGTTATAAATTAATCCGTATTGATAAACATTGTCTGCGCCATCTTGCTTTTTTTCCAATGCCACACTTTTGTCGTGCACGGCAGCCATTTTAGATGCCTTGACCAGACCCACTCTCTTCACGCCGCCGATCGTGACGTCTGTTAACGTTCGATTCGAAGGAAATCAGGAAGTGTTGACCGCCATTTTGTCACTGCGAGTAAATATATTGTTAAAAATAATTGTTATAAATTAATTCGTATTGATAAACATTGTCTGCGCCATCTTGCTTTTTTTCCAATGTCACACTTTTGTCGTGCATGGCAGCCATTTTAGATGCCTTGACCAGACCCACTCTCTGCACGCTGCCGATCCTCAGCATGGCTCCCCACCCTCGCAACCATCTTCCCCACGCACTGGTCACCCCCGCTCTCTGTCTTATGCATGGGCCATAAACCTCCCCCCATCTGCGCTGCTCTTCCCTGAGAATCACACCCTGTACCCGCCCGACACCACCCTTTCACCCTATTCACTACTGCACCCTCTGACATTCCTCTTCCTTTGTGTCTGATTGTCCAGGCTGATCCCAGGCTATCACGTAGCCCTGCGGATGTAGTTTATGGCCTCAACTGTAAAGAATCACCCCTCTTCAAAGGAGTTACAGTAGATCAAGGCCCCCACCCGATGAGATCCGTCACACCATACGCGTTCCTACTATCTGATAACCATTCTGTATTGTGATTGGGGAGGGGATTCTCACTGTGAGGGTGTGTGGGACCGAGCCTGAAGCGGAAGATTCCAGGGATGCCTTTTTGTACATCAAAGTCTTCACAATTATGTGTCACATGAAAAATATATAGCACTCCAACAAAGTAGTAGGATTATAACACTTTAATAACTTATAAATATATACATCGCAACAAAAACAGTAAACACCTTAAACATTTTTTGATTAAAACAGAAGCAACAATGGTCAGTAGCGGTCTGTTGTGCGAATAGTCCCAAGGCAGCATATTTACCAAGAGTGGTGCTGTGTAGGACACTCTGAATGGAAATTAACCAGAACTATAACCATCTACTTCCAATAATTTAACTTTTATGCCCAAATTACGCAAAGATTTAGCTAATCTGCTAAAGGGGGGAGTCGCCATTTCTTTTGATAATTTATTCACCCATCCATAGCCTCTCTAATCTCCATTACAATGTGTTTGTTGCTGTCGCTAGCTGATGAAAAAACTAAAGTGACAACTTCCTCATCCTTAATTTGTCTTTCTTTGTTCCTTAAGATGTCATCTGTGTCAACCTCTTCCGAGAATGCAGATGCGTTAGGGATTTCCTTGTGTTTCTTAATAGCATTGGTGTCTGCAAACTTCTTTGTCAATTCTGTGAACATGACAGCGGTAACTGGACATAATATCGACTACATAATATCGAATGGACAAAATATCGACGGAAAAATATCGACAATACCAAAATATCGACTATAGGAATATCGTTGAACAAAATATCGACTGGAAAAATGACCCAAAAATATTGAATACAAAAATATCGACTCAAAAATATCGACTAGACAAAATATCGAAATATAGTGAAAGTAAAAAATACTCGAAAAAATGTTAGAAAATATTTATTTAATAAAATATTATATATATAATATATTAATAAATAGTACCTAATGTTTAGGAGCGGGTTGTGGGTTTATAGGGGAATAGGGTGGGAAGTAATTTAATAATAATTAATTAGTTAATATATGTTTGGTAATTGTTTTAATTAGATTTTAATTGGTAATTAATTAATATTAATTAGTTAATTGTTTAATTGATTAATTAGCATATAAGTTAATTGATTAATTGATTAATTGATTAATAATATTTTTTTTCATAATTATTTTGTATATGATTTTAATTGATATATTGGTTATTAATTAATAATAATTAGTGATTTTTTGTATTAAGAATTAGTATATTATTGACATTTATTAATTGCTAACACATTAATTATAAATAGTTAATGATGTAATTAATATATTGCATATCATTTAAAAAAATTAATTGGTTATTAATTTATAATAATGACTTAATTACATTAATTGTATACATTTTAATGTAATGTGTTAATTTATGTTGTAGTTAATTAATTAATTGGAATTAAACAATATTAATTAATCTAAATTATTATTATTATAGGTAATGTGAAAATATATTTTATAATATTTTTTAACTATAAATATGTATTTTTCATATATATATGTTTAATGTTGTGTTCATTATAATTTATAGTGTTCTGCCTTAGTTTCATAGTTTTTGCTATAGGTAAATTTTTTAGGGTTTTGGGTCTTTTTTCTAGTCGTGAGTAAAAGTGTATTTAGTGGGATTTGGGAAATTTTTACGTTTGTGGGTAAATGTGTATTTTTGAGTTTGAGGGTCAGTTTTCAGTTCTTGTGTAAAGGGCTATTTGTAGAGTTCAGGGTCAGTTTTTAGTTTGTGGGTAAAGGGGTATTTGTAGGGTTCAGGGTCAGTTTTCAGTTTGTGGGTAAAGGGGTATTTGTAGGGTTCAGGGTCAGTTTTCAGTTTGTGGGTAAAGGGGTATTTGTAGGGTTCAGGGTCAGTTTTCAGTTTGTTGGGAAAGGAGTATTTGTAGGGTTCAGGGTCAGTTTTCAGTTTGTGGGTGTAGGGGTATTTGTAGGGTTCAGGGTCAGTTTTCAGTTTGTGGGTAAAGGGGTATTTGTAGGGTTCAGGGTCAGTTTTCAGTTTGTGGGTGTAGGGGTATTTGTAGGGTTCAGGGTCAGTTTTCAGTTTGTGGGTAAAGGGGTATTTGTAGGGTTCTGGGTCAGTTTTGGCCTTTAGGGTGAAGGGGTCTTTTTAGTGTTTTGGGACAGTTTTGGGTATTACACAAAAATAGCTATTATTATAACTTTACATTAGTACCCTTTATTTAGATCAAAACTATTTATGTATTAGCATGTTTTCAGACAGTAGCTAGAGTGGAGTTGGAATTCTAATTATTAATTGGTTGGTGTACAGCACCATCAGTAATATTACCAACACTGGATTTGGATTAATACAAATACATTGGTTAGTCTCCACCACATTTTATGCTATTACCTTGAGTGTAGTAGGAATAGTACAATAATTTTTGTTAGTGTCATGCAGCTTCTATGATTTGAGATTGACTGGAGTAGTAACAATATATATACAATTGGTCAGTGTGCAGCACATTTGTATACATTTGTTCATTACTGTAATTTACAAATAATAATTAATGCAACATAGATGTTTTCTAATAACTTTATTAAACAATTTTTCATTTTTTTATTGTGTACTACAATAAAATCACTAACAAATATAACATCATATTTTTTGAAACTTTTATTATTCACACAATAACATCTTTACATTTATATACATGTGGTCAATGTAAAACATAATTTGGATTACTAGATTTTTTCAGTAAATTTTACATATTCACATCAGTCACTTACAATTTAAAATATTTATATAGAAATATATTAAACAAGGATTTTTTATATATTTCTTATATTAATATTTAATAATGTTAATATTAAATATTAATATAATAAAATATATAATACATATTTCTTTTAACAAGTAACATGAGTAATATTACATTTTTAGGATCAATTCAAATACACAAAAAAAATTTCTTGGTGTATATTTCACACAATGTTGTTTTTACATAAAACATATACATCGATTTGTTTGTAAAATTTATAATTGTATAGGGAAACAATATGTTTAATTATAATATCTGGTATTTATCAAATATTACTAAAGCAATTATATAATTTTGTTACACTTAGAAATAATTATATAACTTTTTTTACTAATTAATAAAAATAATAATTTTTTTATTAATTATTATTATTATTATTATTAATTAATAAACATAAACATTATTTTATTATTAACAAAAATATATACATTCACAGATAAAATAAAGACTTTTTTAAGGCCATTCTTTATATACTAAATGGTTCTACTTGTTATATTAATAACAATAAATAAGTTATATTATTTATCATTATTAATTATTACCATAAACATTTTTAATGTTTTTGTAAAATTATACACAAATTTATTCATATAAATATACTGATTAACTAAATATTTACATCTTTTATTCAAAGTTTTATATAATTATTTAATATTATTAATATATAATACATATTATATATTAATTTATATTAAATATATATTTTTTTTTAAATAAAGGAAAATTGTCATGAGTATAGTGTATTAATTTGTTACATTATACATGTGTATGTATTATATATTTTACATTTAACATTGTTTATTCTATTATCCTTTTACACAAATGGGTTAAGGGGACTACTTTTTTACCGCGTAAGGTTATTGCGCTCCATTCAGGACTGGAGAAGCTCGCGGTTGGGAGTTGCTTCGCGTGGAGAGAGGTAAGGTTATTTTTAACTAAAAATTATAAGTAAGTGGTCATGTTTGAGGGTATAATCAAACTCTGTAGTGTTTTTTGGTGTATGTATTAATAGTTTAATTTGCGTTTGGGTGAAAAGTTTCCGTTATAGATGTGTCGTGCTTTGTTTCCTTCAAGTCTAATTTTAAGTGTTCGGAAATGTCTTCTTACATGGTTAATGTTAATTGTTAGTATATTTACAAATGTGAAGGGGGTATTTGTGGGTGGCTTTCGTTATATATGTTATTTTACAGGTTTCGGTTCCTCGCACGAAAACTACATGGAAGGAAGCGTGTTTTTAAATGGAGAAACTAATGTTTAAGTTATTATGCTTACATTTTGACTTTTATCTCCTATTTTTCGTGTTTGCCAGGAGCGTTTTTTTCACTTTTTAAACCTTTTTCGGGTTTTTTGGAGGGTTTCGAATCGGATTGATACATTGATATGCGTAACGGTTTTTTTAAAATAGTGTGTATATAACTTTAAATCCTAACGTGTACACACTACTGTTTTCGGAATTTCCTGGAGCGTTTTTTTACGTTTTACAATTTATTTTCGGGTTTTTGAGGGTTTCCTACATTGGAATAGTAAGATATTGGATTGGATTGTATGGATTGATTTTTCCTTCATTGCGTCTCTCAAGTTCAAAAATTGTAAGTATTTATTTTACTATTTTGATTGGGTGGGAAATGTCGATTTCTAATGTTATGTGTATGTTATAAAAAATTATAAACATTGCATATTTGTTACGAATTTATTTACATAAATTTTCTAAGTTTGTCAAACAAATATGTTTTATTTATAATTTATTATATATGTTTATGACATGTGAATTTTATTAGTATTGTAAGAAGACATTCGTACATTTATTTGATATTTTTAAAGTAGACTTTTTGCTATTATTGCCAGGTATTCTAAACCTCTAGTTGCAGGGTATAATGTGACTTGACTTTGAAGTAGTCGGAACATTTGTTGGGTTTGTTTAGTGAGTTTGGGCCCTATTTGTGACACTGATTGTTCCATTCTTAGTTCCTGATAGCTTTGTTCTTTTTTCAAAGCTTCAAGAAGGTTGTGGAATGTGGGTTTGCCTCGGTTTGTAGTTGCTTGGAAAGCATTATGCCACCCTTCAACACTGTTGTTGGTTTTAGCCTCTTGGTTTAAAGTACTGAGATAGACATTCCACCAAGGGATTTGGAATTTGGGCTGGCGTCGATGTCCTGATCTGTGCAACCTTCCCACCCAAGTGTCTTCAAAATAGTCTAGCAATGGTGTTAACTTATCCTCATTCCTCTTATAGTATGCGCTGTCAATTAATACATTGTAATGTTCAGCAACATCTGTAACAGGGACGTAGGCCAGGGCTATTAACTTTTTAACTTGATAGGCAAAGGTGCTATCTGTAGAGTATAGTACACTTAAAGTAGATTTTTGGAGATGCCTCCATATACTCTGATTAAAATGATAATAGCAACCCTGGATTGCTGTGTGGGGAAATGTTCTCAAAATGCTATTTATCATAGCTAATTCGAAATCAATAATTATTTTTTCGGGAAAATAATTATTGATTTCCGTTTTGAGAACATTTAAAATTTCGGTGTAGGTTGTTTGCTGTTTGTTGGGTAGCAAACAGTAAATGAAAGGTATGTTAGAATGATGGTATAAACCGTGGATGGAATACAGTTGGTAAAAAGGTTTTGGACAGGGTTTAAAGGTTCCATCCATCATCCATTGGGGACACTGTTGGATTTTTCGTAAATTACTTGCAGTTGCAAACATAATTATTCGGTTTGTACTGCTTTCATTATCAAAAAGAATAAATTTATCTTTATTGTGTGTGATGGCCATTTCGGGTGAAATAATAATTTCTTCAAAACAAGTTGGGTTGGGTTGGGTTGTGCTAGTGAGTCGTTTGGTGCGTGCAATTGTGCGCTTCAGGGAGTCAATAGAGGGTAGTTGCCCTGAAGCATGGGCAGGGATTTTTACTAGTTCTTCTTTAAGTATTTGTGTGGTGGGTTTGTCACTTTGTGTGCTAGCACTTTTAATACTCTCTAAGGCATCTCTAATTTCAATTTCGGTGACATTTGGGGGATGATTATGTTCTCTAGTAAATAGCACATTACTTTCCTCGGTAGTGGCCCTCCCATAACATTTGTTGGAGTAATATTTTGTACACTTCCAAAAAACCTTTCTGCCACTTTGTCTCTCCTGATTATACACATAACCCATGTAGCATAATAGTAATTTGTTTTTCTGAGACATGACAAATTCTGCACCTTCAGTCATTTTGATTTACTTGTTCTAGGAAAGAGTAGAAAGAAACAAAATCAGTACACATTTTTTTACTTATGTGGTGCTAACATCATTAGTGATGCATTTATACTTACAGTTAATCAAAGTAGTAGTCACAGAAGCAGAAATGTATTTTCAATGATGTTCTTGTATGTATGTCTTTATTTGCTGTTGGTATGAAAATATTGAAAAACAACATTAATGTTTCTATATAACAAACGTATTTCCTACTCAAAAGCAGTTGTCATTTTTGTTTACTAGTGCATTTGATGTAAACATTACATATACTTACTTGTTTAAATAGTAGAATAGTAGTAATTGCTGGAGTTCATCAATTTAGTACAGGTATGATCTGTAGAGTAGATAGAAGAAATAAAAGCAAAAATATTATAATTTTAATACTGAACTGTTTGGAAATGTAACAGATTTAAACGTATACTAACTTCTAAATATGTCGTTTTCTTTGTTGTAGGTAGAATAGCTGTATGATGTATTCAGAATATCTGTAGAGGAAATATAAAATAGATAAGATGTTGTTAAGAACATAGTCTGTGTTATTTTCGGCAGTTTTAGAGAAATGATAAATATACTTACATTTTATAGTAGGCTATTCTTCTATATTGGTATATTTTGTGTAGGATGTTTTCATATGAGATGTAGAATAGATGTATGATGTTTTCTGAATATCTGTAGAGGCAATTCAAAAAAAATAACATGGTGTTAAGAATATAGTTAGCGTTTTTTGTGCCCACATTGTAGCTAATAACAGTTACACTTACATTTTTCTGAAGGGTATTCTTGTGTTTTGCTATAGTTGATCTTGGATCTTTCAAATGATCTATAGGGAAGATGTGAAAAGCAAGATATGTTGTTTAAAAATGTGCATTTATGAAATTGGCCGTTTTATAACAAACACATCTATACTTACATGTGTAATTAGGGTAGTTTTATCGTTTTTGCTGTAGAAATAGCACAATTTCAGTATATCTGTAAATATAATGGTAAGGAAAAATAAATACTCTTGTAAATTAGTGTTTAAAAAAAGCAGTTGGTGTGTAACAGACAATTATTATATACTTACTATCTGAATTTGCACATGAAGAAATATGACCATGTAATAGGATTTGTGTTGGAGTAGTTTCTATCAGAAAAGTAGGAAGACATGAAAATAAAATAAGTGTAAGACTTAGGAGATGTAAGGAAAATAGTGCACTTGTAATTTATTTTTCTACAAAAATGTTGTGTTACTTACTTGATTAATTAGCTAGTAAGCTGGATCTTTAAAGATGTTTATTCTGCAACAAAATCTTCAAAGTGTTGGCATCTACTTTCCAGAGAGGTAGCAGCAACAAATGGTAGAATGCATGTAGCCCTTTTATAGTATATGTGTTATGTGTGCTTTGATTTGATTGGTTGTAGGATGTAAGGAAGCATAGTATAGGCTAGTTTGAATTTTTTTAAGTTAATTGGAGTGTTTGTTGATGTGAGAATGGTGGTATGTGGTTATTCCCGCATTAAAGCAGGTTCGTGTTTAAATGAAATATTTTTATATGTGAAAATAAGTAATGAAAATGTTAGTTAAATGCAAAGATTAATAGAAAAAGATAAAATGCATGTAATAGAATGTATAGCAAATGTGGATTAATAGTAATTTTATGTAAGAAACCGGTATGATATGTGAAACGTATTTTTTAGTGAGAAATGACTTTTATTGATGATAAAGATGGTATTTTAGAAAGAAAAGTGTGCAAATATGAACTCGATATTTTTTTTTTAACGATATTGTGGTAGTCTATATTTTTGTAGTCGATATTTTTGTAGTGTTAGTGCTAATTTCATGTCCAACGATATAATTGTAGTCGATATTTTTTTAAGCGATATTTATGTACTCGATATAGTTACTACTCGATATTTTGTACTCGATATTTTTGTAGTTTGTGTAATAAGTATAGTAAGTCGATATTTTTGTCGTCGATAATTTGTCAACGATATTTTGGTAAGTCGATAATGTGTCCGTCGATAATATTTCAGTGATCCCATGACAGCTGCTTCATAGACAGACGATATCTTTGTTAAGTCATTAGTGTTAAGTGTGTCTGAAACTACAGTGCCCTTCTCTGTTTTACTTTCCTCAGACACTACAGAGTTTTGTGTGTTGTTCTTCTGAGCGACAATTATTCCAGAGGTTATTCTAGCGTTATTCTAGCGTTTCACTTGCCATTCAGCGGTTTTCCGCCCGCTTTTGCTGCACTGTGCCTCGTCAGTAGCGGTCTGCTGTGCGAATAGTCCCAAGGCAGCAGAACGCGCTGAGATCTGGACGGCACCCAGGTGATGTCCAGTAAGTTGCCACACTGGTTTTGGTATCCTACAATGCTGCTCCGAAAAGCGGCGTGGGGCGCCCCGGGGGGGGGGGGGGGGCGGCGTGAATGGGCCTCCCCAGGTGGAGGCTCGTCTGCTGTAGTGGGGCGCCCCTTTACCGTTTCAGTTGCCATTCCGCCCGCTTTTGCTACACTGTGCTTCTTCCGCCATCAGCTGTTTACCGCCCACTCTTGCGGCTACAGCGTCTCGCTCACCATGTAGTTGAGTTGCTCCCACTCTTGCAGTGCAGCGATAGGCGGCTGCCACAGGACTCTTAAAATGGCGGCCGGCTCTTCGGATTTGGGCGTGGTCCACTAAAATGATCCTGGGACACCTTGGAACTCGGACGCTTGTCTGCTAGGGCTTGGGCCCCATTCTCGAAAGTTACAACTACGAAAACCTACTTACTTAAGCTGTTGAATTCGGCTTCAAATGTAAAGCATAAGTTCAAGCTAGCATATCATATGTCTAAAAGGTTAAACATAATTGATATGCAAATTTAAATACTACCCTTTCTTAATGGTGACACTTTATCTCTCCTATATCCCACAATTTCCATGAGCAAAGCAAAAGAAATTCTGAGGCCCTGAAGAAATAAGGCTTACTGTGGGGTTCAACTCAATCTGGTGTTTGGGCGCTTCCATGTTTTGGGGTGATATTCTGTGACAGGGTGCAGGCACTTGAAGAATTTTAGCCTAGTTCATCACATTGGAGAATTAGGGTCTGGGTAAATATCTAATCTGGTGAAGAACCATCCCTTCTTTAAACCCCATGGTGGCCAACTAAAGTTTATTCTCTATTTCGTTCCCTTGCCATAACAAAATAAAAGTCTTGGGTTATTTATGGAAGGGAAGACTTTTTGTTTCTTCCAATTTTTTTTTAAAAACAAAGGTTTAAGAAAAGGCAACCCTTAATGTGAATGTTTTCCACATAAATTTGCCTTTGAAAACTAGATGCAATAAATAAGGCCGAAATCTGTATTTTGTTTTTGGATACACATGTTATTTGTGTCTGTGTATTCATTTTTATGCATGACTTTATATGGAATGGTTAAAATAACTTATGATACAACTTAACAGGAAATATCACAAACATTCAAATGAGTGCTATGTCCCAGGTTTTACATAAAGTAGTGTTTACCTAGAGTGGTGCTGTGTAGGACACTCTGAATGGAAATTAACCAGAACTATAACCATCTACTTCCAATAATATAACTTTTATGCCCAAATTACGCAAAGATTTAGCTAATCTGCTAAAGTGGGGAGTCGCCATTTCTTTTGATAATTTATTCACCCATCCGTAGCCTCTCTAATCTCCATTACAATGTGTTTGTTGCTGTCGCTAGCTGATGAAAAAACTAAAGTGACAACTTCCTCATCCTTAATTTGTCTTTCTTTGTTCCTTAAGATGTCCTCTGTGTCAACCTCTTCCGAGAATGCAGATGCGTTTAGGGATTTCCTTGTGTTTCTTAATTAGCTGTTTCAGTTATTGAACATCCTAAGGTTTTATGACATGGGGAACAGTAGTGATATCCTGGGCGGGTGATGGAACTGGGATTGTTAATGGAAAAACATCTACAGAGAAAACTATTGGTGAATTATACTTCTCCGGAAATTTAAAACTCACAAATGTTTCATTTGTGTAATCGTTTCATAAACATGTACATTAAAAAACTAAATACGCTCCACTGTTTTAGAAAATCTTTACAGCTTGCTAGATCACCCTTTAAAGTTACAACTACGAAAACCTACTTACTTAAGCTGTTGAATTCGGCTTCAAATGTAAAGCATAAGTTCAAGCTAGCATATCATATGTCTAAAAGGTTAAACATAATTGATATGCAAATTTAAATACTACCCTTTCTTAATGGTGACACTTTATCTCTCCTATATCCCACAATTTCCATGAGCAAAGCAAAAGAAATTCTGAGGCCCTGAAGAAATAAGGCTTTCTGTGGGGTTCAACTCAATCTGGTGTTTGGGCGCTTCCATGTTTTGGGGTGATATTCTGTGACAGGGTGCAGGCACCAGAAGAATTTTAGCATAGTTCATCACATTGGAGAATGAGGGTCTGGGTAAATATCTAATCTGGTCAAGAACCATCCCTTCTTTAAACCCCATGGTGACCAACT
Source organism: Lissotriton vulgaris (assembly GCF_964263255.1). NCBI lineage: Eukaryota > Metazoa > Chordata > Amphibia > Caudata > Salamandridae > Lissotriton > Lissotriton vulgaris. Next base: position 1,056,164,019 of record NC_141689.1, on the reverse strand, counting down.
ATAGTTTATTCTCTATTTCGTTCCCTTGCCATAACAAAATAAAAGTCTTGGGTTATTTATGGAAGGGAAGACTTTTTGTTTCTTCCAATTTTTAAAAAAAAACAAAGGTTTAAGGAAAGGCAACCCTTAATGTGCATGTTTTCCACAGAAATTTGCCTTTGAAAACTAGAGGCAATAAATAAGGCCGAAATCTGTATTTTGTTTTTGGATACACATGTTACTTGTGTCTGTGTATTCATTTTTATGCATGACTTCATATGTAATGGTTAAAATAACTTATGATGCAACTTAACAGGAAAGATCACAAACATTCCAATGAGTGCTATGTCCCAGGTTTTACATAAAGTAGTGTTTACCTAGAGTGGTGCTGTGTAGGACACTCTGAATGGAAATTAACCAGAGCTATAACCATCTACTTCCAATAATATAACTTGTATGCCCAAATTACGCAAAGATTTAGCTAATCTGCTAAAGGGGAGAGTCGCCATTTCTTTTGATAATTTATTCACCCATCCGTAGCCTCTCTAATCTCCATTACAATGTGTTTGTTGCTGTCGCTAGCTGATGAAAAAACTAAAGTGACAACTTCCTCATCCTTAATTTGTCTTTCTTTGTTCCTTAAGATGTCATCTGTGTCAACCTCTTCCGAGAATGCAGATGCGTTAGGGATTTCCTTGTGTTTCTTAATAGCATTGGTGTCTGCACACTTCTTTGTCAATTTGTAAACGCAGGTCCAGAATATAGTCAAATTTGCTATTAAAAAACCATTGAAATTCACTGAAAAAACCATAGGTTATAGACCATATATAGTTAGGAATTAGCATTTACAAAACCTTAATTTACTCGCACAAAACCATAGAAATTCGCATATATAGTTAGTTGCAATAACTATATATCGCGCACCCGCAATCCACTGCTGATGATGTCACATATTACATCATTCATGACATGGTCAGTGACATCACTGATGACATCACTGATGACATCTCAAAATGACATCACTGATGACATCACTGATGACAACTCAAATGACATCACAGACAACATCACTGATGACATCAATCATGTGATAATACGATTAACCTCTTCAGACTCTAATATAACCTTAGATACACTCATAGTAAACAGACATTCACAGATTGTCACTCATCCATGGAGTTACTCATACACCTAGTCAGTCATGCAAAGAATCAATCACACCTCCATTTCATCAACTACACAGTTATACACACCTTACTTATTCAAACATATTCTAACACATATTTACTCTCTTATACAATCACTGATACAAGTTTTCAATGATCCATGCAGCCACTCACACATTCACTAGCTCTTATACAGTTATTTATATATGTCAACTCTCACATGTACTGTGTTTTACATATGTACTTACTTTGACATGTAGCACTGAGATATCCATTCACTCACAAATACACTCATGCACACAGTCAACCACCCATACAGCTGTTTCCACATGCAGTTTTGAACCCATACATCTAGTGAATCAACTGCTCACACATCTATGCACAGTCACACACCTCCCAGACACCCACACACACACACTCGTTCTCCCATACAAATACTTGGGCAACCAATCAATAACCCATATAGTTACTCATATAGGTACTGATTAACACATGCAGCATCTTACACAACAACAGACATACTGATACACACATTCAGACAGTTTAGTCACTAGCCAATGCACTCAGTGAGACACATTTAATCACTCTCTCATACAGTCAGTCATGCACCTACTAAATCCTTCATCCAGACACTTATACATCCACTCATTCTTCAATATGTAAGACATATTTTAACTTTACAGAAACATACAGTCACTGGATGTTGTCACCAGTGATGTCATCAGTGATGCCACTGACCATGTCATGAATGATGTAATATGTGACATTATCAGCAGTGGATTGCGGGTGCGCGATATATAGTTATTGCAGTAAAGGACAAAACTAAGAAATGCATAACTGCAATGTTTTAAGACACCATTATGCTGTATTGGAATTTATGTTCGACATGGAAAAGAATACCTTACATTAATAGTGCATTCTGGGACATGTATGCCATGCAACTATGTAAATCACGTGGTAGCCTGGTTTAAATAAATAAGCACCTGATTTTCTTACCGGCAAACTGCCTCACCTGTGATCAAAGCTCATTATGGAGCTGAAACGCGTAAAGAATAAGAGCATGCTGCCTTTTGCAATAGAAATAAACGCACTGTTGTTTTGGAACTGGGCTTCTGTACTTTTGTGTGTGAATTCGACAGGCTGCTCCGTGCCTGCCTTTTTTCCGAAGCCACCCTGCAGGGTTGGAGGCTCCCCTTCTCGGAGGTGTTGTGTGGATATATATAGTTGGTAGCACACCTTCTTTTATAGTGCATTAAATGTATACAGCCAAGTATTGGTGCCGCTCAAGGTTGCGAACACAGCACCCCACTACCTAAGGTGCCAAAACACTAGAGCCCAAATGGTCCTAGTGGAAATGTGAAATATATATGTAACATCGGCACTCTCAGTCAATTCAAATACCAATTCATAATGCTATTAAGCAGAGATCAATTCCAAATATCATCAAGATGTCAAATTAATCCCTACTGTGTCAATATTAATATTACAAATTCCCAAATCTTGAATCACAGATTTTCAGATTTACAGGACAGTAACAATATGATAAGGAATAGACAGTTTAATGTTCACCACAAGTCAACAATAAAATAAGGAATAGACAGCTTGATGTTACAGTCTTCCTTATAATGCCTTGAACCGGCAGCCAACACGTGTTTCATTTCTTTGAAACTTTTTCAAGGTTTCAATTTATGGATCCTATAACGGTGCCCAAAATTGTAAATGAAAACCTCCAATTTTCATCTGCGATAATAATCTTTTCTTGTTTATTCCTCAATGTAGGAAAATTCTCTAGTTGAAGAGAAAAAGTCACATATAAAGTGTAAGTGGTCCAGTGATTGCTATTTACTTTTAAACTGACGCAACTTCTTGGGCTGTGATATGCCTTTGGTTTTTAGTGTCCTCCAACAACTTAGTCCTCTCAAGTTTTCTTTTCAGCCGAGCCCGGCTGAAAAGAAAAGATGATTATCGCAGTAGAAAATTGGACGTTTTCATGTACAATTTTAGGCACCGTTATAGGATCCATACATTGAAGCCTTGAAAAGGTTTCAAAGAAACGAAACACGTGTTGGCTGCCGGTTGATGAGTAACTGTAGGTATAAGTGAATGGATGTGTGTATAAACCTAGGAAATAGTTGGTGGTATGTAGTATCTGGCATTGTTGTATGTATGGTTTCAAAAATAGTAGTCTGTATTTTAGAGTGGGTGTATCAAAGTTTATATTAGAGCATCAATATGTGCATCAGATTATCACGTGGCTGATATCATCAGTAATGTCATCAGTGATGTCATTTGAGATGTCATCGGTGATGTCATCAGTGATGTCACTGACCATGTCATGAGTGATGTAATATGTGACGTCATCAGCAGTGCATTGCGGGCGCGCGAGTTATAGTTAGCTCAACTAACTACAACAAGCAAATTTCTCTGGTTTTATATGAGTCAAATGTCCAACTAACTATAACATCCCTGAAACCTATGGTTTTTTAGTGAATTTCAAAGGTTTTTGAAATGCTAATTCCTAACTATAATGTCCGTAAAATCTATGTTTTTTTTCAGTGAATTTCGAAGGTATTTTAAATGTTAATTTCATATTTTAATATTTATAAAACCTATATTTGTTCTCTTTTTTTTTGGTAATATTTTGGAACTCTGTTATCCTTTTTTTTTAACTTTAAAAATGATGTAATGTTTTAAAATATGTATATCTTTTTTTTGCAGTTCCATACCAGAAGTGTACCAAGCTCCATCACCAAGCGAATCCTATCCGCCATATTGCTAAACTCGTAAATGATGCGCATTTCGTATCTGACGGGTTTGTGGCACCGCATCTCATGTATCATCTTATACGTATGAGGTTGCACCAGCTGCTACTTTGGTATTCGATGGGTACGCAGTACCAAGCCATGTGTTATGTCATGTACGTATGGGGTCGTGCCAGCTGCACGTTGCGTATGCGTCGAGTGCACGCTGCCAGGCCCTGTGCTACTTCATAGACTTATGGTGTCACACCGGGTACGCCATTCCCTCATTTTTTTTTCTGTCTCAAAACTACATCTAAATAAGTTTAAAGTGTATATGAGAGCAAGCGATAATCTAAAATATTTTAAACATTTATATATTTCTAACTGTAATAAACTTATATTATGTTAAATATGTTTTCTCAAAATCACGTCGGGTGCGGCCTCCTTGCACGCTCGATGAGCGATTGCCATGTGACCTTAAAAAAAAGCATTTGATTAGTTCATAACATTTCACATTATAACTGTTGGAGGACCCCACCCATTTTAGTCATTCTCTCTAATGGGTTTGATGAGACACACCCCTTCTGCTTAGAGAGCTTTTTTGAAAAGTTTTTTGCTGTGTACACATATGTTATACTATTGTAAGCAACAGAATAAATGTGGCTGACCACGGTTGAGCACTTCAGATTCCAAATAGGTATGTCAGTACCATGTATGTGCACAAAACACCCAGAGCTTGCCACACGAAGGCTCCGCTGTTGCAACAGATACCAAATCTTGAAAAATACGGGTGGTGCACCAAAAGTAGAAGTCCAGAGTGCAGTAATATTGTGAAAAGTTCTATATTAGTTCAATCTTTAAAAGGCCTCCGCCAACGTGTTTCGTTCCATGCGGAACTTCGTAAGGGCTTAATAATCTCTTGATAGTCCCAAGCAGCAGTCAAATAGTAAAACGTAAGAGGCGTCCACAATACGGCTAATTCACCTTCTGTGGTATATTATAGCATTTCAGGTCATAAAGGCAGAAAAAGTCAGCGACCAGGTATCTCCAGAGTCACGACACTTGTGAACCACAAAGATAGTTGTTGATCTATAGTTTTAAAAGATGACACTCTGTCAAATAGGGGTAAAATTGGTGGTCGTTCAGCTTAGATAAACTAGTAGACGGAAGGCAGGGCAAGTATAACCCCGATTTGCATAGAATCGCCCTGGTCGCGCTACTCAAATATCCCAAAATCCACGGGCCCGTGGATTTTGGGATATTTGAGTAGCGCGACCAGGGATAGCGAATGTAGACGGTGGAGAATCACCTCTATGCAAATCGGGGTTATACTTGCCCATTTCTACAGCAAAGTCTTTAAGCATAGGACTAGCCCAGTGCTGTCTCTTGCTGAGCTGTAAAATGACAAAAGCTTTTTTTCACCCAAGGCACAGTATTACAGCTTTGAAATGGTAAAATACCAACTCAAGCCAACCTGAAATGAATAAAAGCAACCCCTGACACAGTGTTTCACTCTTATTAAAGCTCTTCAGAGAGGTATAGCTTTGTTCAGACACAAGGGAGCACACAATATAAGTCAAAACAAAACGCTTTCAGGCATAGAGTGATGCATAAATTATGCAAAAATGAAGGAGAGAACTCTGGGTAGTTCTCAAGTTTTGGCGGAAAGCAGCTCCTGTTAGAGCACTCTCAACACCAGCGACACTCTAGATCTGCTCACCTCAAATGTCTATTTTTCTATCAAAGTCTTTAAGCATTGGATTAGCACAGTGCCCTCCACGCTGAGATAGAAAAGGACAAAGTCTTTTGCCATTTCTACAGCAAAGTCTTTAAGCATAGGACTAGCACAGTGCTGTCCTTGCCGAACTGTAAAATGACAAAAGCCATTTATCACTCCAGGCACAGTATTACAGCTTTTAAATGGTAAAATACCAACTCAAGCCAACCTGAAATTAATAAAAGCAACCCCTGATACAGTGTTTCGCTCAGTTTAGTTTAGCTAACTATAACTCGCACGCCCGCAATGCACTGCTCATGACATCACATATTACATCACTCAAGACATGGTCAGTGACATCACTGATGACATCACTGATGACATCATCCAGTGAATGTGTCTTTCTGAAAAATAAATATTTTTTATATATGTATATCTAAAGGTCGATGGAAGAATAAATGAGTAAATAAGTGTCTGAATGGATTTTTTTTGTAAAAATTATTGCATAACTGACTTATTCAGTGTATCTTAGTGAATACATGTATTAGCGAGTAATGTTTAAATATGTAAATATCTATATCAGTGTCTCACTTTGTCTATACGTGGCTGCATAGTTTGGTGAGTAGCTACATGAGTGTGTATATGGGTTATTAGTTTGTTTTTTGAGTATCAGTATGAGTGTCTGTATGGTTCGGTGGGGGATATTACTTAGCGTATAGATGCATGAATGAGTGACTCACTGTTTGTATGTGTTTTGAAGACAGCATGTGTGCAGGACTGTATGGGTGTATGATTGTGTGTATGGGTGTGTTAGTGAGTGAATCACTGTCTCAATAGTATCTTTATGAGTAACTACATATGTTTTAATCTAGTATATGTGAGTATTGATGTATATAAGTGATCATATGTGAGAGTGAGAGATTGGGCGAGTTCCTGTATAAATAAGTATGTGTTTCTATAAGTGATTGTTTAAGAGAATAAGTATGTGTACGTTTCTGTAAAAGTAAGTGTAGTGGTGTGTGTATAGCTGGCTATGCAAATAAATGGCTGTTTGAGTGTCGGTGTCTAACAGGATGTATAGGTGTTTGAGTACATATGATGAGTGAGTACATGTATGAGCGACTATATAGAACTGTTGGTGAATGAGTGGATGTGTATGTAGATTTTGGAATTACTGAATAGGTTGTTCTAACTGGTATGGGTATCTCCATTTTTTTGAAAATTTTAGTTTCTATTTTTGAATGTGTGTATCAAGGGTTATATTACGCTGAGAGGAGGTCTGCCACTCTTTCACAAGGATGATGTCATCAGTGATGTCATCAGTGGTTTCATTTGAGATGTCATCAGTGATGTCATGAGTGATGTCACTGACCATGTCTTGAGTGATGTAATTTGTGATGTCATTAGCAGTGCATTGCGAGCGCGCGAGTTATAGTTAGCTGAACTAACTATAATGGAGGAATTTCAATGGTTTTGTATGCGTGAAATGTCCAGCTAACTATAACATGTATGAAACCCATGGTTTTTTCAGTGAATTTCTAAGGTTTTTTAAATGCTAATTCCTGACTATAACGTGACTGAAACCTATGGTTTTTTCAGTGAATTTCAAAGGTTTTGTAAATGATAATTTTTAAATGTATTAATTGTTATATTTTTTTATACTGATTTACTACATTATTTTATATTATTTATTTTCAGTTATTTTATTTTTTTAATTACATTACATATTTTTTATATTAATTGAAAAATAAATGTTTTGAAAAATATTGAAATTGTAATATTTTTTTTTTTTATATTTTTTTAATTTATATATACTTTATATAGCAGGCAATGATATCCTATTAAAGCAAATTCAAGTTACTGTAACTACGATTAGAATTACTTTTCAGGATCAGTAGTGGGCTGAAAGATGCAGCACTGCGGTCTATCCTGATAACAGGTGAGTAAATCGGAATTCGTATTTCGGCTGATTTTTGAGGAATTTTTTTAAGTTCCAAAACTCCACACTTAGAAACATTTCCAAGTGAAACCAGTCAATGTTAGTCTATGGAAGGAAATCCAAGTTACTGTGAGTATGGTTAGAATTACTTTTCAGGATAAGTAGTGGGCTGAAAGATGCAGCACTGAGGTCTCTCCTGATAGCAGGTGAGTAAATCGGAATTCGTAGTTCGGCTGCTTTTAGAGGAATTTTTTAAAGTTCCAAAACTCCACTCTTAGAAAAATTTCCAAGTGAAACCAGTCAATGTTAGTCTATGGAAGGAAATCCAAGTTACTGTGAGTATGGTTAGAATTACTTTTCAGGATAAGTAGAGCGCTCCAAGATGCAGCACTGAAGTCTCCTGTGATAAGAGGTGAGTAATCAGAATTCGTAGTTCGGCTGACTTTACAGGAATATTTTGCTCAATAGTGAAGGAAGGGGGCGGGGCCTGAGGTAACATGTGTGCAAACACGCCCTGTGGCGCATTTTAGGTAGGGGAATCAATCCTATTCAATCCTGAGGTCCCCTGTGAGCCAACTAGCCCGCCAGGTACCTCCAGTATGCGCCAGGGAGCTGCGTTGCAGACAGGTGTTCAGAGGACATGCCCCCTTTTTACAACACTCTGCAACGCAGCTCTGTGGTGCATACTGGAGGTACCTATTCGACTAGTTGGCCCCTAGGGGACCTCTGGATTGAAGAAGAATTAATTCCCCAACTTAAAACCCACCACAGGGCATGTTTGCACTCATATCACCTCTAGCCCCGCCCCCTACCTTCACCACGGTGCAAACACACCCCCTACCACGTTCTAAGTTGGGGAATTAAGTCCCTTTGCATACTGAGGGTCCATAGGGGCCAACTAGCCCACCAGAAACCCCCAGTGTGCGCCAGGGGCTGCGTTGCAGAGAGGTGTTAAAAGAGGCGTGGCCTCATTACACCTCTCTGCAACCCAGCCCCCTGGCGCGTTTGCAGAGGGGGAACTAATTCCCCTTGCATACTGTGGGCCCCTGGCGGTCAACTTGCCCACCAGAAACCTCCAGTATGCACCAGGGGGCTGCGTTGCAGAGAGGTGTAAAAAGGGGCATGGCCTCATTACACCTCTCTGCAGTGCAGCTCCCTGGCGCTTTTTCAGAGGGGGAACTAATTCCCCTTGCATACTGGGGATCCCGGGAGGCCAACAAGCCCACCAGGAACCTCCAGTATACAACAGGGGGCTGCGTTGCAGAGAGGTGTAATGAGGCCACGCCCCTTTTTACACCTCTCTGCAACGCAGCCCCCTGGTGCTTTTTCAGAGGGGGAACTAATTCCCCTTGCATACTGGGGGTCCCTGGGGGCCAACTAGCTCACAAGCAACCTCCAGTATGCGCCAGGGGGCTGCATTGCAGAGAGGTTAAAAAGGGGCGTGGCCTCATTACACCTCTCTGCAAGGGAGCCCCCTTGCCAATACTGGAGGCTCCTGGTGGGCTAGTTGGCCCCCAGGGACCCCCAGTATGCAAGTGGAATTAGTTCAACCTCTGCAAACGCTGAGGTGCAGGGAGGGGGCGTGGCCTCCTCCTGATCCCGTTTAAAAAATATATATACTTTTAAGAAGGGGAGCTGTGCAGCCCCCCTTCTTTTTCTTTTTTTGGGCCCTGTGAACCCCATCCCCCAGGGCCTGCCCCCAATTTATTTATTTATTTATTTTAAATCAGGAAGGGGGCCGTGTTGCCCCCTCCCAGGCCGATACTCCGCCCGGGGACTCCATCCCCCGGAGCATGGGCCTTTTTTTTTTATTAGGAGGGGGCTACATTGCCCCCCTCCTGTGGCCACCTTTGGCCCCGGGGACCCCATCCCCTCCCAGGCCGATACTCCGCCCGGGGACTTTTTTTTTTTAATTAGGAGGCTTTGCCCCCCTCCTGTGGCCACCTTTGGCCCCGGGGACCCCATCCCCCGGGGCTGGACATCCTGCGGGAGCCGGCATTGCTTTTCTGCTTGGGGAGCAGCTAACATGCTGCTCCCGATGCAGAAAAGCAATAGTCTTTGGTTTTTAGAAGAGAAAGCAGGTTTCCTGCTCTCTCTTCCAAAAAGCAAAGAAGCTTGATATGGTAGGGCGGGAGCACGAGGCTCTCATCCTACCATAGTAAACTGCAATGTCCCGGGGGTGGGCACCCCGGGACACTGCACGAGCCAGTCCTGGGGGGTGGTGGTCCCCAGGGCCACAACAAGGCTCCAGGAGGAGGGCCGCGCGGCCTCCCTCCCACCTATTAAAAGCCCCGGGGGTGGTGGTCCCAGGGATGGGGTCCATCACAAACCCCCCTATTTTACATATTAGTGCCCCGGGGAGGTGGCGGTCCCCAGGGCGTGTGGGAGGGCTTGAACCCCCCCACACTGGTTTTCTTTTTTTTTGTTTAATTCAAAGCCCCGAGGGGTGGCAGTCCCCAGGGCTGCGGGCGGCCATGAGCCCCCCGCATACTTAGTAATAAAGCCCCAGGGTTGCCGGTCCCCAGGGCTTGGTGGGCCTTAGAGGCCCCCATCATTAATATCAAAGCCCCGGGGGTGGCAGTCCCCAGGGCTGCAGGGGGCCTTGTGCCCCCCGCTATCATAATTACTTTGCCCCGGGCGCGTCGGTCCCTGGGGGCCCAATTCCCCCCCACACTTTTTTGCATTATGCCCCCAGGATTTGTTCCCTCTGGGGGCTAATTTGAAAAAAAGAAGATCGGGTTTTTTTTTTTACGGAGTATGCGTACCTACGTGTACCCCGCGATTTGTGGGGGGCCTTGGGGGTCCTTGCGGTACTCACCTATAGATATATCTATGATTTTCCTTTTGATTTTCTCAGAAACTACTGAACGGATTTTTTTAACAAACTGGGTAATCTGCGAACTGAACTCTACCTTTTTGCCAAAGTTGGTGTAATTCCGTTCAGCCGTTCGGGCTTTAGCCCTGTCTAAACGGTCCTATGGAAAATTGCATGGGTAAAACAAGTTTTGGGATCCCCCTTTTTTCTCGGCCCCCGCTTAACGAATCAACCCTAAACTTTCAGGGAAGGAGCGGTGCGGAGCATGCCATTTTCTTGGAGAATTTTGCGAAGATTCGTCCACCGGCGCCAAAGTTATTCCAAATAGAATGTTGCGGGTTTCCAATGGAAACTAGGTCCTAACTATAACTACCTACTGGCGACCGCCAGTAGGTAATATATATAAGACAACAACAACAAAGAGGAGGTGGAAACATAGGAGAGGCGGACAAGGGAAACAAGCAAGCAAGAGCCCAAAGGGAGAATGACACGCAGTTACAAGAAATAACACCTGGAATAAAAACGGTAATTAACCATACGAACTAAGAACTAACCAAGGAAGATGAGAGAATACTTTCCCTGTGTCTCTCCTTTTGCCTGGCTTTTGGTTTTGACTATGCCCAGACAAGGGTGGACTTATATAAATTAATTTGTAAATTTAAATTGCGAGAATTCTTTAAGATGAAACCTAAAACCAACTAATCTAGACCCACAGAGAAACTAACATCAGATTGTTTACAGATGGGGGATGCGCAAGGTCCAGGTGTACTCCTATCTTTGGAAGATTCTAATGATGAAGCGTTAGAACAAAATGAATTATAGAAGTTAGAAACAGCAGGTCTTAATATTGGAGAGGGAGGTAATACAGGTTTCCAAGTGAAATCTAGATTTATTTCACCAGGTATGAATGATGGTATTGAACTTTTTTCTGAACTAATGGCTAGTAAATTTAAGAAAATACAAAAGAAGCCGTATTTTCTTTTTTAAAGTTTTCAAAACCTTTATTAGTATTTAACATAGTTACACAGCTCTTCGCCTACAACCAATAAACAATTTGGCCGGCAGCTCCATTGATGCAGTGACGTACAACTTGTCAATTAATCGTATCAGTATCTACATGACCACAGCATGTCGCCTACAACCTCTATGGGCCGGCTGCATTTCAAGGATCTCCACATTACATAAGAACAAGTCCCTGTAAGCATGATGGAGAAGGTACTTCGTAGGAATGTCAGATTTTTTTAGTCAAGAACAGCAGTAACGCTACTTAACTCAAACCAAGAACAACATAGGTTGCTATATCAAGTGTCAGCTTAAACGGATTCTTCAATGTGAAGCCCTTCACAAGGGCGACTATATACCTGATATGTACGGTCTGCATATCATACATCAAGCTGTCCGTGGTGCACACTCTCGGGGGGGGCAGTCTAATTGATGGCAGCAGGTTTACGGATGCCTAAAATCGCTCTCTACTAATGTGTCAGGAGAACCTAGGTGAAGGAGGGGGTGGGGAGGGGGGAGGGGAGGAGAAGGGAGGATGGGGAGGGGTGTGGGGGGGGGAGGAACCATCACTCTCGCTCGGTAGCCCGGGTCATCAGTGTAGTGTAGTCATAGACCTGTCATCCCTCCCTGTTCGTTGATAAAAGTCACCACCCCCTCTGAAGCAGGGGCCGGCGCTCTGGCACTAGCCCACTGGAGAAAGGGTTCCCAGATGTCCCGGGGTCGAGAAGCAGTCGGCATCAGCTCCCAATAGGTACCCAATTGTGTGTGGCCATACGTGACATCCGCCAACCAAGCATTGAACGTTGGCAATCTCTTCCGCCTCATCTAAGAGCAATCTGTCTTTTCGCATATAATAATAACAAAGCATGCAATTTTCTACTACCGGGCGCAGTGTCCACTACCAAACCCAACAGACCTAACTGTGGAGAGGGGTCATCTGTCCTTCCAACTATTTGGTTCACTGCCTCAAATATGTCCAGCCAGTAGACAGCGAGTTTAGTACAGCTCCAGGCCATATGTATAAAGGTAGCATTATCACTCCCACATCTCCAACATCTAGCGTCCTCCTGCAGTGCGATAATAGCGATGTAGGAATTTAAAGTGCACTAGCCGTAGCTTGTAATTTGGGGACAACTCCAAAAGCTGTTTGCAGCAAAAGGACCATTGATCATCGGACAACGTAGGGTCCAGTTCCTCATTCCAGAGTACCATGGATTTAGGTTTCACTATTGGGGCTTGCTCCTGCATTTCATTATATAATCTAGTCACCAATTTCCTTGGGGAGGCGCGAGCTAGCACCTTTTGGAGGGCATTTAGTGTGGGCGGGGCCTCGGGAAATCCTTCCCAAAGGGAGTAGCACGCCGTTTTCAGCCTGTGATATGCGTATAGCTCGCCAAACGGGATCGTCACCCCCTCTTCTGCCAACTGTGGGTCCCTAAATTTCCCATCTAGGTATAGATCCGCAAAAGTATGAATCTGAGTGCCACCCAGAACCAATTGTCCTCCGCAGTGTTCCAGGCAAGCCAGCATAGGATTGTTCTTCAAGGGTATAGCAGGTGCAAACAACAGCGACAGCCGCGCTCGCTTCTGCAGTTCGTGCCACGCCCAGCGTAGCGTATTGGCCGAGTCGACGTCAGTTGTAAGACGAGGGCTCTTCTGATAAAGGGCGACCGCTATGGTCAGTGGTGCCAGTGAGTCCATCTCGACCGCTACATGTGGTTGGTACGGAGTGGGGTATGACCAGAAGTGCAGAAATTGGGCCTGTGCGCTCAAAGCGTACAAGTGCAGATCTGGAGCTGCCAGACCGCCCTGCCGCAGCGGCAAGGTTAGCAAGGCCCAAGACAGTCGAACCCGTCCGCCCGCCCACACCAAAGAGAGCAAGTGGGATCTAAGGCAACGGAAAAACTGCGCAGTGAGCGGTATAGGGATATTTGTGAACAAATAAAGAAATTTTGGCAGGACTACCAATTTGGACAGGGCCACCTTACCAGCGATAGACAAGGGCAGTTTAGACCATATCGCTACTTTAGTTTCAAGCCAGTCAATCGCACGCCCAAAGTTCAGAGTCCAGATGTCTTGGAGATTGCTGCTCAACCAGATCCCCAGGTATTTGACCTCGTCCCCAGTCCAACGTAAAGGGAACTCCGACCGCACCTCAGGAGTGTTATCCGTCAGTGGGAAGATCACGGATTTGGTCCAGTTAATCAATATGCTCGATAATCTGCCGAATTTCACAAACTCTCTCAGTAAGGGGTCCAAATTAGTTGAGGGGTCTAGAACATATAGGGTGACATCATCAGCGTAAATAGAGATCAGCAGGCCACGGAAACTGAACCCAATCCCTCTAGCAGTGTGATGTTGCCTGACCCTCGCCGCAAGAGGCTTCATTGCGACAGCAAATAGGAGAGGCGAAAGCGGACAGCCTTGTCTCGTGCCTCTAGTCACTGCGAACGGTTCCGAGATCATGCCATTCACGCACACTCTCGCCGTCGGGCCTGTGTAGAGAAGTCGGATCTGGGCTATGAATAACGGACTAAAACCCATGTGTTCCATTATCCTGAACATATAGGGCCATTCAAGTAAATCGAATGCCTTTGTGGCGTCTAAAAATACGGCTGCAGCATGCACCGAAGGGTGAAGATAATGTATCACTGAGAACAGCGTCCTTAGGTTGTGGGACGTCGAGTGACCAGGTATAAAACCTGATTGGTCCAGAAGGGCCACCATAGGGAGGAGAGGTTGGAGGCGTTCTGCTGCAATTTTAGCGTATATTTTGACGTCAACATTAATTAAGGAGAGCGGCCTGTAAGAATCAAGCGAATGTTCATCCTTATCTGGCTTACGTAGCGTCATTATTAAGGCCTCCCGCATAGATGCAGGTAGAATCCCGGTCTCCAGGGACTCATCATAAACCGCATGTAACCTTGGTGCCAGCTCCTCCGAGTAGGCCTTATAAAAGGCCGTTGTCATGCCATCCGGACCGGGGGGTTTGTTTAGTGGCATACCCTGTATCACCTTTTTAATATCCTCCCCTGTCACTGGAAGATCCATATATTTGCGGTGGTTGTCGTTGAACCAAACTAGCGCTATGGATTATAGGAAGTCCTCTAGATGTGCGGGGTCCTCAGGTTGTGTAGTAGAGTATAGCTCGGAATAGAAGGTTTTAAACTCCCGCAGTACCCTTTCTTGTCCAGTCACGACTTCCCCTTCCGGAGTGCGAATCATGTGACTAAAGGGGGTAGCTCTCGTTTTTTTAATGAGTCCCGCTAGTGTGCGGCTTGGTCTATCTCCTTCCCCGTACCTCCTAGCTTCTGCGTGTTTACCCAAAAATGTAAGTTCGCGTTGCGCCTCCTCCACATACTCCAATCATTTCTCTTTAATTGCGGATGCCATTTCCGGGTTAGGGGTGATGCAGAACTCGCTTTCAAGGTCCTTAATCTGTCCCTCTTATTTACTCAAAGTGCTCCTGATGGCCTTTAGCACACCGGCCTGTCGTGCAATACACTGCCCTCGACTTACCACCTTAAATGCCTCCCATAGGGCCGAATCCGTGGACACCGACCCCGTGTTTAAGGTGAAATAGTCGGAGATATCGCCTCTAATCTCCTCTTTAAAGGCAGTATCCAGCCAGGCATGCGGGGGGAGCCGCCAGCTAAATGGCTGTTGGGCTGTGTTCGGGGGAGAAAATTCTAGGAGACATGGGGAGTGATCCGATAGGGACCTGGCAAGGTGGCTCACCTTCGTGGCCCACGCTGCAACATCTGGAGATGATAGCCAAAAATCTAGTCTAGACCATGCCACGTGTTGGTTGGAAATGCATGTGCCTTCTCGAGTGTCTGGATGGAGCACTCTCCACACATCTATCAAATTTCCTTCGACCATTATGTCTCGGAGCGCGAGACTTGCATGGGGATGTAGCTGTCTGGATGTACCCCTGCGATCAAGCGAGTCGTTCAGCACCACATTGAAGTCTCCCCCCTAGATGATTGTGGAACATCCTGCAGCCTCAACTCAAGCCCAAACCTCTCTGAAAAAATCTGGCGTGTCTGTATTCGGGCAATACACATTAACTAGCACCACTGAACTACCACATAGCTGTCCTTGAGCTACGATGTACCTTCCCTCCGGGTCAATATGCACGCATAATTCCCTTCAGTCCAATCCCCTGCGTATCATTATGGCAACCCCCCTTGCATAGTTGGAATATATGGCGGAGTATATCTCACCCCACCTGCTGTGTTTCAGCCTTACAGACGGTTTTGAGTTTAGATGTATTTCCTGCAATAGACAGATGTCTATCTTGTGTCTCTGCAGATAGGCATGCATCAACCGTGCCTTCCTGCCATCATTTACTCCCCTTATGTTCCACGTTATAATGTTAATCACCTCTTTAGTCGCCCCAATGGTTCTTGTGACAGCATTCCTAGTACATGCTTCCTGGGATTGTCAGACACGTAAATATGTAGTGTGGATAAAGATCGACAAGGCAGCAACCCATGCCAAAACAGATAAAACAGACCCTCAACTATCCCTTCCCTCCCCCCTCCCACTCCAACCCCCCAATTAGGTTGTGTGATAATCCCCCCACATACACGCAATGCGTGTGACTAACTGAACATTGGGATGCACCCCGGTGGGCAAGGCTCCCCAGACATACTACCCTGTTTGCATAGGGTGGCCATGGAACCCATGTTGGAATCACCAGTGGCTCCCATCGGCGCCTTACATTATCTCAATGAGCTATAACATTTTCCCCAGCGAAGACCTTTAGACAGTAGGACCCCATATCAACATGCAATAACTAAGCAGCAACAAATTGCAAAATTACTCTCCAAGTTAAATCCAGTCATCCAATCCCTTCCGACCAACCCCGGAGGCAACCCCCACACGGTGCAGTTTCAATCATTATCACTTAGCTGATCCACTTCTGGGCCCTGCCGCTTGCTTGGAGTTTTCTTATTTGGGCCGCAGATGTGTTTAGTGAACTTCAGGGCAGATTTGGCGTCCGTAAAAAAATGTTTAGCTGGGTATAGGAGCGCATATGGCACTTGTGCTTGCAGTAACAGCCGTTTTGCCGGTAGGAACTCCCTTCTCGCTGCTTGTACCGTAGGTGTAAAATCTGGGTAGAAGGAGATGTTATTGCCCTTGTGGGATATTTGGCCTTTTTCTCGTGCCAGCTTTAGGATCAGGTCTCTGTCTAGGTAATTGAGGATCTTTGCAAGAAAGGGCTTTGGCGTACCGCCCACTGGCGGTTTCTGGCCCAGCGCTCAGTGTGCCCGTTCCATTGCAAACACTGGGGACAAATTTGGGTTGAAGAGTTCATGGAGCATGTCAGTGACAAACACCTCCATCTTTCCTATGTTCGTCATTTCCGGAATCCCCGTGATGCGGAGGTTGTTCCTAAGAGAACGCGCCTCCAAATCATCGTTCTTCGCTTTAATAACCATTAGCAGTTTGTCCATGTGCAGGAGGTGTTCCTTCGTTTCGCGTTGAAACTCTATGCACCCCGTGTGTCTATTTTCCAGCCCGTCAAGTCTTGTTTCATGAGCAGATACTTGCGTTTTAACCTGGTCCATCTGGGCGGTCAACGTGTCCAGTTTCGCATCAATATTTCGTAGGCTTCAGTGCACGTCCAACATCAATGTACGCAGGTCTGCCTCCCAATCATTCCCGCTGTCTTCGCCCCCAGCTGCTCCAGACTCCGCCGACGGTGTTTCTTTAGGCTTCGCAGGTCGGGCGTTGTCAAACGATATATTCGCCTTTCTCGCGTTGTTGCTCCCCATGTTGGCCACAGGGTAAGGCACCGCCGATCGTGCCACCAGACGAGACCAAGGTATTTGCTCACCGCGTCAGCTCCAGCAGTCACCTCCTAGCACTATGCATGGCAGCAGCTGAGCCCAGCGTTCGGCCTCAGGTAACACGGTTCTGTTGGGGAGGGAAGTGGTGCACGTCCCACATCCTTTCCGCCACCCCGTCTGTATCGGGTGCTATAGTGCGGATAGCACGTCTCCGAATGGGCAGGTGGCAGGGGGGGACTCCAGGTATCGTTGGCTCACCTCCCCCAAACAAAGTTATCTCTGTCCCCCTGCACCACGCAGCTCTCTGTGCAGGATAGCAGCTAACAGAGTGATGCTTGTAGCACCTCCACGTGGTCCAGTCAGCAGGTCAGTTGCGCCACGATCAACATGGCATCTCGAGGCGGGGGGGATAGTCAATGTCCGAGCGCGCCCCTGAGCACCGCATTTCCCTGCAGGGAGACCCCCAGATAAACACAGGGTCCATTGTGTGCGATGGCGGTAAGGCGCTCCCGCTCCCCTAGTGTTCGCAGTACCGTCCAGAGAGGCGAACACCCCGACGTCAGCCAGCGCATGCAGACGGCACAATCCAGGATGGGGTTATGCCGCGTCCCACTTACGATAATTTAGCAGCCCATGTTCTTACCCCGGAACAGCACCTGTGGGTCTCGGCCAGCGGAGCTCTGCCCCGGTAGGCCAGGAGCCTCATCCGAGGTGTAGGTCTTAAGTCCCAAAATGGCGTCTCTCTCCAACTCGGATGGCCGTCGTCCCTTGCGACCTCTGCCGCCTCTGATGTCAGGTTTTAGGGTGTCGCACCAGCTCCGCCTCGATGTGGGCCTCTCTCTTCACCATCCACCTCAGGCTCGTAGGATGGCTGGCCTTCCCTAGAGTTACCTCCGAAGCGGCACGAGGCCCAAGAAGCCGCAGGCTATATTCACGGCTGCTCGGGGGAGAGCAGCGCGCCGCTGCGGCTCCCAGCCGGGGTTTCGCTCCGGGGTGGTTCGCTCAGTCCTCGAACTCCATCAACATGAACCGCTGGGGAGCCGGAAATCGCCCGCTGAGGACATCTGGTTAACAGGATCAGTAGGCGCCAATTTCCAACCCCCGGGGACTCCTCGTTACAGGATTATCGAAGGATTTATTGCCATGGCCGGCGGAGCTCGCTCAGATGGCGGCCATGTCGCAGTCCGGCTAGCCACGCCCCTCACAAAAGAAGCCGTATTTGACAACAAGATCAGCAGAATGACACCATAAAACATTTAGACAAGTAGTGAGAAAATGGAATAACCAGGATAAATGTGTAGTAAGGTTATCAGACAAAGGCGGCAATGTAGTTGTGTGGGATAAGACCAAGGTCATGCGTGAAAACTATTTGCAATTGAATGACAGAGAATGCTATACCTGCATTGCTTAAGTTGAGTTTGAGAGAGTGAAGGAGAGATTCTACAACCAACTAGCAGAATGGAAGAATGAGAATTAGTTGAATTGGGATAAGTGGACATTTTTGAAGAAAAAGGAGCCTAAAATTCCAGTATTCTGTCTCATTCCTAAAATTCATATAAACAAAGTCAGACCACCAGGGAGGCCCATAGTGGCAGCTAACTATAGCCTTTTAGAGAACAAATCTATTTACATAGACCATTTCTTACAGACTATTGTGCAAAACCTTCCGGCGTACATTAAAGACACCACTGAATTTTTTAAGATTATTTTTGATATAGTCTCGGAGGATGATATGTTAATGATGACTCTTGATGTTACCTCCCTGTACACAAGCATTAGACGCAGGGATGGCCTGAAAGCTACACAACACTTTCTGCGAGCTAGAGCTATCAAATATTATAAACATAACAAAATGATCCTACACATGCTTGAGTGATGTTTAAAGTACTGTAGTGTAGTTCCTATAATCCCAATAGTCTCTGCGCATTGGAATAATATATCCTATAGATTAGACGTTGGACTGAGTTCGACTAGGTCTCTATCGAATATATTAAACTTAAAAGTGAATGCCAGCTAGCTCAGAGGTCAATAGAAACTTTCTCGCATTTAAAAGAAGGGATTAGTTTAGGACAACGGCATAAACATGACATCTTTGTTTCCCAAGAATAAGAAATTTATCTCTAGAGTCGCAGAATCAATAGATAAGTATTTCACTCAGTCACTCGTGCATGCTTCATTTCTACAGAGGTGCAAAGAAATAGAGAGACAGGCGTTTTCAGTAAAAGGTTTTATTGAACAGTCTTCTTTCTCATGCAAGTAAAGTGTACTGCTACAATCGTAATGCAGACAGCAAAGTATAATGCGTACAGCGAGAACAATATTATAAAATGATACTGTAAGAGCATTATATGTTTCTAAACCATATATATGTATTGATAATATGCTCCTATATTCATCCGTTGTTAAACGTTTTATAGTAGTTAATGTGCTTTGCTATAATGCATGCTGTTATGCTTTTTTCTTTAACTCCTTGGACGCTCATGACGAGCTCAGCTCGTCATGATGTACACCTCCATACACTCATGACGAGCTGAGCTCATCATGAACAATGGGAATCAAGAAAAGTCAGCCTCCTGGAGGATTACCTTTAGCATTCAAGGTATTAATATAATTTTGTGCCTCTGTACATTAAGGGATTATGGGCCATATTATCAATAAAGGACAATACATTATCGCCGCTTTTATCGACAAGAAACTGCCGGTAAACCAGTGATAATGCTCTCAATAATATGTCCTTATGAATTCCCATGGAAACTCAGGTTATGGTGTTAACCTGGGCTTCTATGAAAATTCACAAGGATATATTATCGTGACCATTATCGCCGCTTTAGTGGCAGTTTCCTGCCGGTAAAAGCGGCGATAATGTATCGCCCTTTACTGATAATAGGGCACTGACGGGCATATTATTAAGGACCAGTGTTAAAATTATCGACGCTTTATGGACAGGAAACTGCTGATAAAACGGCGAAAATGGGCTTCATAATAGCTTCTTGCAAATTGCTATAGAACCCCAAGTTCTAGTGTTAACCTGGGCTGGTATGGGAATTCTCAAGAGAATATTATCAAGCTCATTATCGTCACTTTATTGGCATTTTCCTGCCGATAAAAACGACAATAATCTTTCGACTTTTGTTCATAATATGTCCCGAAATTCATTTTATTAATTTAATTGTTTACTTACCTGCAATGATCCAAGAGGCATATTACCAAGGGGGCGATAGCCAATTATCACCAATTTAGTATCACTTTTCGGCCGCTAAGCGGCGATAATTCTATCGCCCTATTAGCAACCTGTCGCTAACTGATGTTAGCAACAGCTTTTAGACGATAGCGAGCAGTTTGGGACCCGCTTTGCATGCCAGCGATGTTTATCGCTACTGACGTGCAAAGTGGGCGTACCCAACCAGTTAGTGACTGAAAGCAGTCGCTAACGTCACTATCGCCTATTAGCAAGGCAGGCGTAGCGTTGGAAATATTCGCGCTAAGCGCGAATATCTCCAAATACTAACACCTGCCCAGACAAGTTCTTAGCCATTTTATCCAATGGAAAGTGGATAACATGGCTAAGACCATTTTGTCTCTAATGCGTGAATATTGCTGTATTCTCAACGATATTCACGCATTTCGCCACTATCGCAAGATATTTTATCACAATGTAGAAAAACGTTGCTAATAGCATGTTTTCTCCGCTAACATATCCAGCGATAGGCAGCAATAAAAAAATCGTCACTAACCCTATTTAGCGACAAATATCGCTACTTGTTGGTAATATGCCCCAAATTCCGTTCTTTATCACTCCTCACCCTGCCCCTCCTCTGCCCCACCTACCTGCCCCATCGCAACTCCCTACACAGGCTGCAGCTGTTTCTATATTCCGTTATATTGTACTGTCTATTTATACTCTCATTTTTTAATATATTTTCCTTGCTTCATACTCCTTGTTCTTTTGCTGTAAGTCCTCTTATTTTTATACTCTGAGGTTTGTCCTCATACTCCTCCCTCTGCTCTTGTAAGTAATATAATAGAATATTTGATATATTTTTTTTGTAATGTTATATATATTTTTTTATTATAGGTTGTGTTTATCAATACTAAAAACACTGCATCATGCCAACAAAGAACCAAAAGAGAAAGCAACAAAAGAAAAGTTTGTATTTGAACAGAACTCACCAAGAAGATTTACATGAAGAGAAATGTCTTAACAAACAGAAAGAAAGTCCTGGTAAGAGCACGAACACTTTTTTGAGGAAAATACTAAAGACTAAAAGTAGTGTTCAGAAACAGAAAAATATCTTTAGTTTATCAGCAACGAAAAAAAAAACTACTAATAAAGAAAAGAATAATGCAAAATCAAGTGCAGACAAAACTGTGTATAGTACAAGGAGAAAAAAGCAATTCAAGGAAATTAGGAATTTTTTTATAATAGATTGGTATCAAATTTCATGAAAGAAATTAAGGTATATAAGAAAAAAACAGTATTTTATAAGAAGAAGAAAGCTATAAAAAATGTAGTTGAGAAAGCTTTGGAATTAAAAAGAAAACTCTTTATTTTAGTATTCAATAGAGTTAGATCACTAGATAAGCGAATCCATTTAATGAAGTCCAAAAGTAAGTGGAGAAGACTAATTAACAGTAGTAATTTTTGTGAGGTTTTTTTGGGTGAATGGAAACATAGTTCAAGTTCTGAGCCTTTTTTTAATGAAGAAAGTTATCTTCAGAGTAATGATTTGTTGCATGCAGTTGACACCAGTGGTCGTGCTTATGAGGTTAGAAATGGTTGTCCTATTGAGAAAGAAAAAATTGTTCCTAGAAATGCAGAAGAGGTGTTAGCTGCTGAAGTTTTAGGAAGACGTCCTAAAGCTCCAGTGTACACTTGGAATTGTAGTAGTATTTGCAGTGTGCGGCAAGAATCTATTGATTTTTTTATGCAATTTCTTACGTAATTATACCAAGAAAAGTGTTAAACAAAAGATTAAGATTTTACAAGGACTAGACCCTTGCAGAGTGAGAGAAAATACTGGTTTGCAAGGTCATTCTCTGCCTTGTGTTTCTAAAACAGTATGTTGAAGTGTTTTCCCCCATTTCAGGATGTTAGCAGTTCATCATACTCAGAGGAGGAAATTAGTCAGAACATTGTATTACGCGAAAAGTCCAGCACTAATGTTAAAAAAGTTGAACAGTGCTCTTTTGCGTGGATCTGTATCAGATGTAACAAATGTTTGTGATGAAATTGAGATTAGTTACTTTGGTCCTCAGGAAGACAGTGCAGAAAGTGAGAGATTAATAGAAGAAAATGTGGAAGAGAATGTAGGACAGTGCGGTGTAGAAATTTTGAGCAAGACATTATACAGTTTAAGGTGATTTCAGGTGAAAGGCCAAATTATTCTTGTACCTGTTGTCGACGAATTCATTATAAAAATCAGACCAGGACTGTTGATCTGTACTTAAAAAGTGAAAAGGAAAATAATAATGAGTGGAAGGATTTTGCAACTTATTTGTTGGTAGAGAATTGTTTTGATTTGCGTTCTGATCAGCGTATGTGTAAATATTGTTATAACAAATTAGAGGAGAACAAAATGCCTGCTAGAGCTCTGCATAATAATCTTGAGATGGTAAATATTCCTTCTGAACTGATGGATTTAAATACCTGTGAGTCTATTCTTATTCAATGTGTGCACCCATTTCAGGCTATTGTTCGTATGGAGCCTAAGACAGGAAAATTGCCTCCTTCTGATTTAAAAAGAGGATTAAAGGGAAGAGTTCTATATTTGCCTCTAGATTCAAAGAAAAATATTGAAACTATTGGTGTAGAAAATGTAGAGGATGAACCTTTAGTTATTCTTGTTAATGGCATTCCTACTAAGAGTAAGAAAATCTGGCAAGAATTAGTGAATGTTTGGAAAGTGAAAAAGGCAACATTGTATCTGGTAAAAAATAATCAATATTACAAAAATGTGTATGTGGGAGAAGAAGAAATAACTGTACAAGAAGATACTGACTTGCCATCTGGACCAATTGAAAAAGTGGATGTGTCCAGAACTGAAGAAATCTACGAACATTATAGTGTTCATCCATTGCATTTCAAAGAAATGATGGGGAATGCTATAGAGTTATTTCAAATGAAAGAAGCAAAAGGAAGTCCCATTAGTGTATGGGAAAAAAGCTTCGAAGCTCGTTGTTTCCCTCAGTTGTTTCCTACAGGAAAAGGAGGACGATATGATGAACGACCTGTGCAGATTCCTGCATCTGAATACCGGACATCAAGATTATATGCAGAAGATGCGAGATTTCGACAATGTATTCCATATTTGTCATCTTTTGTTTGAGAGTGATTTGTCTGGACCTTCTTATGCAGTAAACCACATATTGAAAACAGGTGTACATCTGCAAAATGTTTCGGCAAAGGAATTTATGGATAAAGTACAGCAACAAGATAATGTTTTGGAAACTCAGCTGATTAATCTGATGGCATGTCAGCGAGGAACTAATGAGTACTGGTACCGTCGTCATGGAGAACTTAAATGTATGCTAAGGAACTTAGGAACTCCTACATGGTTCCTTACTCTAAGCTGTGCTGAATATGCTTGGGATGATTTCCTTCAATTTCTTCGAGAGGCAAATCCAAATATACCTAATATCGAATACAAGACACCTGGAGAATTGTGCTCTCTGGATCCTGTTAATGTATGCAGGTATTTCAATCAAAGGTTCGAAGCTATGATGTCTTTTATCACCAATAAAAAAAATCCTCCTCTTGGAGAGGTTCTGGATTTCTTTTGGAGAAAGGAGTATCAAGCGAGAGGTGCTCCTCACATATATATGCTATTATGGATCAAAGATGCTCCCAAATTTGGAACAGACTCAGATGATACTGTGTTGTCTTTTATTGAAGAACTAGCAGCCCGTCCCGACGTTGTCCGGGTATGAATTGCTGCCGGCCAGTAGTATATTGTTTTGTAGGATTTCGTTTTGATAGCATTTCTTATCTGTGACAGGCCTGTGAAATGCTCCGATTCACAGTGCACTGCTGATGCACTTAAGAGTGCGCGTTCAGTAGTGTGTGAACTCGAGTTTCCCTACTTTATTTTTCCTTGCAATATTATATAGAGCGAAATCGACAGCATGGCATGAGCACAATTTACATTACAGAAGAACACATTCATTTGTGGTAGGCACGGGGAGACAAAGCAATTTGCCTGGATTCACAGGATGTTGAGCTGATGCCGAGATTCGAAAGTAGCTCCCCAGCTCTAAAGTTCGCAATTCTAGAACTTGTGGCGGGAGGGGTGTCAAAAAGTGTATGTCCGTGCTGGCCATCAATGAGAGAAACCTGTGCATTTTTCAAATGGGTGGTGAAAAAAGATGAGTATGTTGCTGCAGATGTGGGACGCTGTGCCACCAATGTACTTACCGGGGGAGGGTAAACACCCATTATTCCGCAACTTTCTTTCCGCATACCATCACTCCGCATACTTTCATTACGAAAGTACCATGACACCGCAATGCCATTATAACACATGGCAATATATTTTATATGCTTTTACCATGCATACATTTACAAAATTGTGAAATTCGTTGTAAATGCATGAATGGTAAAAGCATGTTTTTTTCTCCATGTTTGGATAAGGTAAGTATGGGTATAGGGGTATATGTTTTGGGGTACTGAGGTATATGTTTTGGGGTGTTTGGGTATTTTAAGGGTTCAGATATAGTTTTGGGTTATGGGGTACAGGGTTAGTTTTAGGGTTTAGGGATAGGTATGCGTTTTGGGGTACAGGGGTATTTTTAGGGTTCAGGGCTATGTTTGGGTTTTGGGGTATAGGGGGATTTTTAGGGTTCAGGGGTAGGTTTGGGTTCTGGGGTACAGGGGTATTTTAAGGGTTCAGGGCTAGGTTTGGGTTTTGGGGTACAGGGGTATTTTTAGGGTTCAGGGCTATGTTTGGGTTTTGGGGTACAGGGGTATTTTAGGGTTCAGGGGTAGGTTTGGGTTTTGGGGTACTGGGTTATTTTTAGGGTTCAGGGCTAGGTTTGGGTTTTGGGATACTGGGGTATTTTAGGGTTCAGGGGTAGGTTTGGGTTTTGGGGTACAGTGGTATTTTTAGGGTTCAGGGCTAGGTTTGGGTTTTGGGGTACAGGGGTATTTTTAAGGTGCGGGGGTAGGTTTGGGTTTTGAGGTATGGGGGTATTTATAGGGTTCAGGGCTAGGTTTGGGTTTTGGGGTACAGGGGTATTTTTAGGGTTTATGGATAGGTTTGGGTTTTGGGGTACAGGGTATATTTATAGGGTTAAGATGGGTTAGTGTTTAAGGGTGTTGAGGTATTTTAAGGAGTAAGGATGGTTTATAATTATGGGGTGCAGTGGTATTTAAAGGGAGCAGGGCGGGATTAGCACTCGATATGAGACATGGCATGAAGGGCGGAACGTACCACACGCCCCCAGCACATGCCCCAGCACAATGCAGTCACGCCCACAAGGGACTACTTTGCTGGCACAGTTATTTTACCTTTTAAATGTATATGGTGGGCGTCTGCATAGCCTATGTCCTTCTGCTGCAACTGCCCTTTCCAACGCTGTATTGGATGCTGTGATTGGTGCTGTGGTTCCTGAGATTACCCGCCTCAAAGGTTTGGGCTCTCTCTTTATTATATTAGTATGGATATGCTACATGTGAAGTACCCAAAAGTACACAAGATAAGGACTTAAGACAACAAGTCTTACAATTCCAAAGCCATCGTTGTGGCAAACACTGTAGTCGAAAGTACAAATCTAAGGACAAATTCTACAGCAAATGCCGTTTCGAGGAAGGAAGAGTGAACAGTTTTATGTCATCTTTGCGACATAATATCACAAGAAATTCTCCAAAAATACCTACAACTTAAGAAGAAATGAAGAGTCAAAATACATAAATGACTACAACCCAGTCATTTTGTCCATTTGGAATGCTAATATGGATATTCAATATGTTGCAGACAATTCCATTGCTGTTGCTCGATATGTGACATTGTACATAACAAAGTCAGAAAAGACGGAATTGAAGGAACTGTGGGAAGAGATTTCCCATGAGAAGAGTCTAAGCAAGAAATGATACAGTTACAGTTTGAAGATGTTATCTCATCGAGAAATTGGAGCGTATGAATGCTCGGATCGCTTACCATCTGCAAGTCTATACTCCAAATCTAGAAGAATCATTTGGGGGAGTCTCGGTCTTGCTGCAACACGAAACCGAGTTCTTAAATCTGTACAAGAAATTGAATATATAGCTGAAAAAGAGCCACAAAGTACTGATATTGTGAAACTAAATATGTTGGATACATATTATCCAAATAGAAGTCATCATCCTGAGAACATTTGTCTCCATGAAGTGCTGCAAAACTATTTTTGTAAACTGAATATTACCAAAAACATTAATAATGGTATATATGCCGCTTTTGGCTCTGAAGGATGTCTGGTGAAACAAAGAAAAAGACATTTGATTAATCATCATAAACTGAGTTGTGAAAAACCTGACAAATCTTACTATTTAGCTCTTTTGCAACTTTTCAAGCCATGGCGCTCAGAATTGGAATTACTTGGAGATTACTTGGAGATTTTGACAGCTATGAAGATTCCTTCAATGCAACTAAAGGTACTATAGAATGTCCTGTGTTTGCAAATTATGTCAAAATGTTGAATGACGAAATTGAGCAAGAAGCTACAATTGCAGCTGAGATTGCTAGAGACAGTTCTCAAGACAGTCAAACCTCTGCTCCGTTGAGTCAGGACCCACTGGGAGAACCAATTGTTCTAAATGAAGCAGCAACTGCTATGGAAGAGGTGGAAATAGTAATGCATCGAGGTCAAGAACATCAAAACAAACTTAGGAAACTTGGAACAACAACTAAATCTTGAGCAGAAAGAAATATGTGAGCAAGGGAGAGAAGAGATTAACCATGGATTTCTTCATGAGAAGAAAGAGTGCTCTTGCTCATCATTTGAACCTATCCATTTGTATGTGAGTGGACAAGCTCGAACAGGAAAAAGTTTTTTAATTAAAGTAATTACAAGTTTTCTACAGAAAAGAACTGACTTGCATTTGTATTGTGTTGTCACTGCTCCAACTGGGTTGGCGGCACACAATATTAAAGGAATTACTTTACATCGTTTATTAATGCTACCAGTAGAGCATGACAACAAATTACAATACCACAAGCTATCTGGAGAAGCTTCTTATGAAGTTCAAGAGTGTTGAAGAAAATGAAGCTTCTCATTATTGATGAGGTAAGCATGGTCTCAAACTTAATGCTTACATTTGTGCATTTAAGAATGCAGCAAATTCTTAAAACAGAGTATGACGTATTATTCGGAGGAAAACACGTCATAGTTTTTGGAGATCTTCTACAACTTACTCCTGTAAAAGGACAGCCAGTCTTTAAAACACTGGTACATGAAGATACTAGAAAGTCTTTGGGGAGTATTGGCAATGTAAACATTTGGTCATATTTTCAGTATAAGGAACTTACTACAAATATGCGACAAGCAAATGATGTTGATTATGGAACTATTCGTCAAGATATAAGAATTGGAAAATTGACCGAACATGGCAAACAAGCTTTACAGACACGATTACTTTCTAATTTGTTTCCAAATGCAAATATTGTCCCAGAGAAAATATACATGAGAATTGCAGAAAACAAATCTGTAATCTGCTTAATGCCAACACTGCGTGAATGTTCTATATTCATTGAAGAAATGTTAAAGTTGGAAAATGAAGAAATTATAAAATTGGAAGCAATTGATAAAATAGAACATGAAGGAATCAGTATTATTTTGAGTGAAAACTTGAAGAGGAAATTGGATTCTTTAGAGAAATCGATAAGTAAAACTGCTGGTTTAGAAAAACAATTGTATGCATGTGTAAATTGTAGGGTAAATTTGCGACGTAATTTGAATGTGCAAAAAGGTTTAGTAAATGGAGCAATGGGTAAAATTGTTGATTTTGTTAATTATGTAAACAGAGCTGGCATTGAATTTGTGAAAATCAAATTTGATGAAATTGCTGAAGTACAACAAGTTAGTCATTGTGCAGCT
This sequence comes from Lissotriton vulgaris, assembly GCF_964263255.1. NCBI lineage: Eukaryota > Metazoa > Chordata > Amphibia > Caudata > Salamandridae > Lissotriton > Lissotriton vulgaris. The sequence continues at coordinate 1,056,135,795 of NC_141689.1, read as the reverse complement.
CATTTTTTGCTTGTAAAAGATTTGTATGTCTGCAGAAAACAGTTTCCTGTTTGTTTGGCATATGCAATGACCATTCATAAATCTCATGGTTTAAGTGTAGATTGTGCTTTAGTAAATATTGGAAGTACCGTGTTTGAAGACGGTATGTCATATGTTGCTTTGTCTCGAGTCAAAACTTTATCTGGATTGTACTTGATTGATTTTGATGAGACAAAAGTTTCTGCAGATACAAACTGTGTGAAAGAGTATAATAGGTTAAGAAGAGAATATGCACCCAATTTAGGTCAATATCCAGTGATTGAAAAGCGTGTGGTAGGTAGAAAAAGAAGACTTGAGAATATCTGTTCTGAAACTGTAGAGAAAGAAAAAATCCAAGATGAAGGTCCGCCTCCAAGCAAAAAGACAAAGGACAGTGTTGAAGAGAATGTTGGTTATCGGTGTGAAAATACTTCTGGTGTCAACTGCTATGCTAATGTAGTTGTTAATGTTGTTTTTTTTCTTCAAAGTTTCCAACAGCAAATTGTAGAAAATTGGGACAAAAAATTCTGTTCATTGTTGAATTCTCTTTATGAGAAATGTACTAGTGATCAAAGTAAAATACAATGTGTTTCCGATATTCTAAATGTTTTGGACATATGTTCTGGTTCTGGTCAATTTACACAGAATATTCAGCAAGATTACCAGGAATTTTTAATGTTTATGCTTGGTATACTGGAAGATGAAGGTATAGATGTTGAAAACCTTTTTTTCCTTTCTTATAAATGGCATCATTACTGTTGAAATTGTTTGTTTACATGTAGCACTGACATAGACACTGAGAGATTCATATATTTGACTTTACCTGACTGAATCAGTGTTTTTTAACAATCTAATTAGAGGAGCAAGTCAAAACATGGAGGAAACATTATTTATACATAGATACGGACAGTATGTTATTTTAATGCTACAACGTTGTAGAACTGATGGAACAAAATTGAAAACGTTAATTAAAAATGCTGTAGCTGGTCAATGTTCAATATCAGGAAGAACATTTAAAGCTGTTGCTAATATTTTTCATGATGGACCTTCTACCAAATCTGGACATTACATTGTTTGGTTAAAATGTCTGAAAGGTTGGATACAGTGTAATGATACTCAATTAGTTTTTAAGCAACGTTTGCCCAAAGAGTTACCAAATTCTTACCTAATATTTTTAAAGACAAAATTTTAAGATCAAAATTTGCCCTTTAGAATTACTGCTGTTAATGTACATTAGTCTGGTGTTGTAGAATATTTTGTAAGTGAGGCTGAGGAGCTTGAAGGTGATCCTTTTGTTGATATTGAGGCAGTGTAGGTGTATCAGGTGGTGGGTGATGTGGGTGCAGCCAGGGACATTGATGATCAGTCACATAGTGGTCTTTTGGATTTGTTGTAGTTGTTGTAGGTGTTTGGCTAGAATTAATGTGTAAAGTGTTTTACCACAATGTAGTCTGCTGCTGATGAGGGCCTGTGTCACTTTTCTTCTTCTTTTGGTTACGATCCACTGGTAAATGTGGCGGAGCATGTGGAGGGTGTTATAGCAGTACAAGGACACGGTGTAGACTTGCTTACACATGGAGAAAGAGCAGTTGACGTTGAATCCTATGTTGTGCACATGGTTGGTAGGTGTTGGTACTCTTCACACTGTAGTCAGGTAGCAGGAGTTGTCTGAGGCTGTTGGAGTAGGACTGAGGATGAGTACCTTCATCTTCTACCAGTTTGTGTTTACAGTGCTGCTCTTTATGTACTTAGTCACGTCCTTTATTGTGACGTGGAGGTTGCTTTTGGTGATATGTGGCTTCTTGGTGAGGAAGAGAATGAGCTGGGTGTTCTTTGTGTAGGAGATGTTGTTGAAGTTGTGATGGTGGCTACTTGTGTTAGGGTGGCCATGTAGATGTTGAACAGCGTCGGACTGATGGATGAGTCCGGATGGATGTCGGAGGTTTTGGATCAGAAGGCTGGGAGGCGGACGTTCAGGATTACTATGGAACAACTTCCAAACAAAGGACTTGATGCATACTATTTGGCCGTAAGGAAAAGTGTGCAAAACCATTAAGGACTTTTTGCTGTGTATTTTGTCAGCATCTATTTGTAAGCAACATTATTTACAGTGTAAGAAAATTAATCAGAATGTATTGTTATTTTATGATTGTTTGAGATATGTTATATTTACGTAAGAAATTGCTCTTAGAAAAAACATTTAAGATATGTTTTATTTCTATTTTTTATATTGTTATTGAGAATGTTGACTGGGTTTTTTTAAGATATCCTTATGGATTGTCTTTTTTTTGCCTGCTGTTATGTGAAATTCAATATATTCTGAGAACAGCAAAAAAGGCAAATGAAATGTTTTACAAATAATTTTGTGTTGTAAAATATATCTAGTAACTTTGTTTTTTTGTATCTTCCACAGGTGACAATTTTAAAATATATACTTTTTAATTTATTTATTATCCTTAAGGTAAGTACAAGTAACTGACTCAGCCGCGGCCCGTAGAGGGAGTTGTGGTGAGGTAGGCAAGTGGGTCGGGGGAGGGGCAGGATGGGGGGTTATAAACAGCGAAATGTGGATTAATGCAGGTAAGTAAACAATTACATTTATAAAATTAATTTCCTATCCTGCACCCTGCATCGCAAAATGCGATGCAGGGCATGAAACAAAGTGGCATATTATCAACAAAAGACAATTTGAATTTAAAAAAAAAAAAATTGAATTTAAAAACATTTATATAGCGCGCTTATACCACACGGTTTCTTGGCGCTTTTTAGATTGTGAGGAGACAGTAGGAGCAGAGGGAATTAGACAGCGAAAGCTCGAGAGAAGAGCAGGGTTTTAAGACTTTTCCGAAACATTATCGCCGCTTTTATCGGCAGGAAAAATTCAGATAAAACAGCGATAATGGGCTTGATAATAGGGCCTCGGAAATTCCCATAGCAGCCTACGTTCTGGTGTTACCTTGGGCTCTTATGGGAATTCACAAGGGCCTATTATCAAGCCCTTTATCGCCACTTTATCTGCAGTTTTCCTCCCGATAAAAGCGGCGATAATCTTAATAATGTCTTTGTGTTGACGAACACGCGTTGTAATGGCTGTGACTTACGTCCTTCAAATTAGTTTTTAGGTATACGTTTGACCAAGTCTGATAACCGCAGAGTTTAAGGACAAACACCTTGGTGTCTCTGCCTCGAAATCTCGTTGATCACAAAGAAAATAGGAGGACGATAAAATTAAAGTAACAGATATAATAAAAACAACAGTGAAAAACTACTAAAATGGTGGAGTACCTTATCAACTTTTGGCGCCTTGACACTACGTTCCAAATAAATGTAGATAAAATATGATTATTAATATATTACAAAAGTACAACAGAGGATGACACACACGACCCGGGAAAACAAAGCGCCAAATTAAATCCCTCAAATAAAGAAAGCTTTGTTGTTGAACTTGAAGAAAAACAGAAAAAAGTCAGTTTTGAAACGAGGCTGCGCATGCGTAGAGAGTACAACTGCTACACAAAAAAAAAGGAAAGTTTTACATACTATCATTGAAATGAAGGGGCATATTATCAACAAAAGGCGATCTATTACCGCGACTTTTATCGCCAGTAACTGCCGATAAAGCAATGATAATTGGCTTCATAATAGGCCCTTGTAAATTTCTATAGCAGCCCAGGTTCTACTATTACCATGGGCTGTTATGCCAATTCACAATGGCATATTATAAAGACCATTATCGCTGCGCAATAATGTTTTGCCTTATGTTGTTGATAATATAGCCAGAAATTTGTTTTATTAATTTAATTGTTTACTTGCCTACAATCAACCAGATTCCGTTCTTTATCAACCTCCACCCTGCCCCTCCCGCGCCCCGCCTGTCCCACCGCAACTCCCTCCAGGTGCCGCGTCGGGGCTTGATAATATGCCCTTGTTAATTCCCATGAAAGCCCATGTTAACATCAGAACATGGGCTTCTATAGGAATTAACAAGGGCGTATTATCAAGACCATTTTTGCCGTTTTATCGGCACTTTCCTGCCCATAAAACAATGATAATTTTAACACTGGTCCTTGATAATATGCCCGTCATTATCGCTGCTTTTATCGGCAGAAAACTGCCGCTAAAGCACCGATAATGGGCTTGATAATAGGCCCTTGTAAATTCCCATAGCATCCCAAGTTCTTGTGTCAACATGAGCTTCTATGGCAATTCACAAGGATATATTATCAAGCCCATTATCGCCGCTTTATCGACAGTTTCCTGCCGATAAAAACAGCGATAATGTATCGCCTTTTCTTGATAATATGACCCATTGCTCTCTTTTCTTGACCAGTAAACTTGGCTGCATATTATCAAGGACCGGTGTTAAAATTATCACAGTTTTATTGACAGGAAACTGCCGATAAAACGGCGATAATGAGCTTGATAATACGGCCTTGTTATTTCCCATAGAAGCCCATGTTAACACCAGAACATAGGCTTCTATAGCAATTTACAAGGATGTATTATCAAGCCCACCCTCCCAACAGTAATAAAAAACTCCAGACAATGCAGGTACCCGGAGCTGGAAGTTCATTTTACATATCACTGCCCCAGAAATGTACCGTTCCCTGCGACGTGTACGGGGAAAGAGAGAGAGAGAGCTCAAAACATATATTTATTTTTTGAAAAGACCCGAGGGGTTGTTGAGAATGCACCCTTATCTTGTGGCTCCCTGTGGGCACTTGTTACATTCATAATAAATACATCTTCCATCTATTCTGATGTCATCAATTACTTCCCACAACAGGGATTTCGCTCACCGAGACTGCGGGGAGTAGGACCGTAACCCCCCGCATACTTTAAAATAAAACCAGAGGAGTACCGTTCCCCAGTGCTCCGGCGACCTTAATTTACATCTCGACAAGACTACTGAGTCTAAAGCGGCAACTTTTTTAGCGGATCTTGCGGCTTTCGAACTCAATCAACTTGTCAGTGGCCCCACCCATAGAGCAGGACACCTCCTTGACCCCATTTTTTCCAACATTACCGGCGGGTCCTCTGACACACCTATTCCCATGACCTGGACTGACCACTACTTAGTGATGTTAACTATACCCTGCAACTCGAGCCCTGTAGTTGCACCCACTCCCTCAGTTCAGAAACGGCCATGGAGAAAACTCCGCCTTGAAGACCTACATGATATCCTGGTACTAAAGCCCCTCCTCCCGAGTGAGGACCTGGATGCAGAATATGATCAGTTCTGCCTCTGGATTACCCAGGCACTCGACATCCTTATCCCTGCCAGATGGACCAAGGCCCGCACCCACACGGCGAGTCCATGGTATAACTCAGAACTTGCTACCTTGAAAAAGGAATGTAAGAAGGCAGAGAGATGCTGGAGAAAAAATTATGATGCCAACCTTAAACAAGAGTATGTCCTGCTCCAAAAAACTTACCACCGTAAGGTCTGCAGAACAAGAGCGGCATATTATGCCAATGAAATTAATAATAGCTCTAATACCTCAAAATCGGTATTTAAAATTCTGAAAGACCTCACTGCAAAAAAATCTGTCAACACCATCACTACCTCGCCCGACCTCTGCAACAACATGGCCAACTTTTTCACAGATAAAATCAAGAAGATATACGACACCTTCCCCAAAGGCTCACAGTCACCGGTCACCGTTGATCCTACTAGGCCTTCCCTCACTTCCCTTCCTACACTTGACCGTGAGAATTTCTCTAAAATCTGCAGAAAGATTAAATCCGGATCTCCGGCAGACCCCTTAAAGCCGGACCTTTTCTGTGAAGCTCACAAACTCATCACAGATCACGTCCGTGATATCATCAATCGGTCACTCTCCACTGCCAGTGTCCCTTCCAAATGGAAGCAGGCGTGGGTGTCCCCTATTCTAAAAAAACCCACTTTAGATCCCTCCCTCCCGGAGAACTTTAGGCCGATCTCCTTGCTCCCTTGGCCTGCTAAAGTGGCCGAGGCACACGCCAATAACATCTTGTCCAATTTCCTCCTCACCAACAACATCCTGGATGACTCCCAACACGGGTTTAGAGCTGGTCACAGCACCGAGACAGCCTTGCTCAGTGTTTCTGAAGACCTCCGTTCCATTCTTGACGCCGGCGGAACTGCAGCACTGGTCCTATTGGACCTTAGTGCTGCCTTCGATACGCTGTCACATGAGGTCCTCTTGACGAGATTGGAGGAAATTGGAGTCACAGGGGCAGCCTTGGGGTGGTTCAGAGACTTCCTGTCTAACAGGTCCTTCAGAGTCTCCACCCCCCCTTACATCTCGAAGGAGCATAGCATTGGACAGGGAGTGCCGCAGGGTTCGTCCCTTAGCCCTACCCTGTTCAATGTCTATGTTCGCCCGTTAGCGGAGGTGGCTAGAAGGAATGGAATGGCTTTGGTATCATATGCAGATGATACCCAGTTGGTGGTGGCTTTGAATAACAACAGTGGTCTGGAAGCCCATCACTTTAAACAGACACTTATTGACATCACCAACTGGATGACGGCGAATTTTCTCCAATTAAACGCCGGAAAAACCGAGATTCTCCTCCTGGGAAAAAATACCGCTTCCTGGGGAGATAACTGGTGGCCTGACATCCTGGGTCCACCCCGAAGCCAAAAGACTGTGTTAAAAATCTGGGTGTCTGGGTCGACTCGGCTCTAAAATACACCATCCATACCAAGAAAGTGGCTGCCACGTGCTTCGGCATTTTACGCAACATCAGGCCCATTCTGAAGTTTTTTGACTGCCGCACCCGCCAGCTCATTGTCCAGGCGACGATTCTTTCTAGACTGGACTACGCCAGTTCTCTCCTTTTGGGAGCGAATCTGGCTGAAACCACCAGACTGCAGAGAGTCCAGAATGCGGCCGCCAGGGCTTTGGTCGGCCTCCCTCGTCATTCTTCAGTCTCTGGAACCTTAAGAAAACTGCATTGGCTCCCAGTGGGAAAAAGGATCCAGTTCAAGGCTCTTTGTTTAGCCTTCAAAATCCTCAAAACCGCCTCTCCCCCATTGCTGAGTCCCCTCTTGTCTGAGTACACCCCTAGAAGATCGCTCCGCTCAGAGGGACAACATCTAGCGATCATTCCCCGCACTAGACTGGCCAGAGTTGGTGGCCGATCCTTCAGCTTCCTTGCTGCCAAGCTATGGAACAGTTTGCCGGAAACCATACGGGGGATGCAAGACCTCCTAGCCTTTAGAAAGGCCATCAAAACCCATCTTTTTCAATAATCTGTCTTCTATGTGCACCTTCACTCTGCATCTGGTCTGCTCGCAGCGCCGGGACGCCCCTTGGCTGGGGCAGCCGTGCGCTATACAAATTTCCATAACATTAACATTAACATTACAAGCCCCCATTATGCAGAAAAATTGCCCCTGTAATTTGCCCCCCCCGGGACCTGATGAATAAAACAAACTTCTACTTTTTTTCACCTTTTCCACCGCGTACAAGTACTGCACGAGTACCCCGCCATTTTTTATTTAAAAAAAAATAGAAATTGTGCCAAAAGATCCATGTACCACCCCCTGACCAAGACTATAGGTTCAGAATGTTTCTACCCTGCCCCCTTTCCTTATTTCTCAACTTTCTTTTACTGTTTTCTTGTGACTCTGCTCTCCCGACAAACAAGATGGCTGCCAACATTTCCTGGTTTGGAGTATTGACAGCCAATCAGCATCTAGCTACTATTATTATTATTATTATTAAAAAAAATTATAGAGCGCGTAGTCACCCTGAGGTATCCCAGTGCTGAAGATCCCTACATCTGAGGGTCCGGGGGCAGAAAAGCAGGTTGAGGCGGGACGAAAATAGTGTTAAGGGAACAGGTGAGTTTTCAGCCGTTTCCTGAAGCATAAATAGCTAGGTTCTGTTCTCAGACCTCGGGGGAGAGCATTCCAAAGGCAAGCTGTATGGACCGAGAAGCGTCTTCCACCCGTGCGAGCTTTCTTGAATCTAGGAAGGGTGATGAGAGACTCCTTGTCCGATCGGAGGGATCTTGGGGCTTTGTATGGTCTTATGAATTTCCTGAGAATAGGGGGGCCTTGATTATGCAGTAGTTTATGCGCCAGGCATAAGGCTTTAAATATCACTCGTTCCCTCACTGGGAGCCAGTGAAGGATCTTCAATGCAGGTTTGGCTGAGGCTCTGGCAGGGGTGTTAGTGAGGATTCGGGCGGCCGCATTTTGGATTCTCTGTAAGTTGCTTCAGGCGCGCCCAGATAGATACAATTACTATAATCAAGTCTGGACAGTATAAGGCCTTGAATGAGAAGTCTTTGCGAAGTTCGGGGAAGTAAGTGCAGAATCTTTCTCATTGATTTCAGTAGCCCAAAGCAGGTACCGGCTACTTTTTTTGCTTGGGTGGTGAATGAGAGGTCGGTTTCAATCCATACTCCCAGGCTTTTAACTTCCTGTTTTGGATCTGGGGGTGGGCCCAGGCAGGGTGGCCAGATGTTCTGAGGGAAGGTGAGTCCTTTTTGGCCCAGCAAGAGAATATCCGTCTTTGAACCATTCAGTTTTAAGGCTGAGCTGTTCATCCACCCTTGTATCTGCGTCAAGCAGTTGAATAAGTCCGCAGGTTGTTGGCTGGGGTGGGATAGGGAGACCACTAGTTGAGTGTCGTCAGCATAACTGACGATGCTCACTCCGAGCGGGATCACGACCTCCTTCAATGGGGACATATATATGTTGAACAAAGTGGGGCTCAGGGAGGAGCCCTGAGGCACCCCACATTGGAGGGGTGTTTCGGAGGAGCAGGTGTTATTCTCCCAGATCTGGAAGGAGCGTTGGGCCAGAAAGGAGGAGAGCCAGGATAGAGCCTTGCCCTCCACTCCTACCCTCTTAAGCCGTTTGATCAGGAGGTGGTGGTTGACGGTGTCGAAGGCCGCACTCAAGTCGAGGAGGATCACTGCCACTGATCCCCCTTCGTCTAAGAGTGCTCTGGCCTCCTCCACCGCTGCCAGGAGGGCGATGTCAGTGCCCTGCCCTGGACGAAACCCTGTCTGCGAGTTTTTTAACAGATTATTAGATTCAAGAAACTGGGATAGTTTCTTGTTCACCAGTTTCTCTGCAATCTTGCTGGTCCCGGGGAGAAGGGATATTGGTCTGTAATTGGCCAATTCCGCAGGGTCCAAGGAGGGTTTCTTTAGAAGCGCTTTAACAACTGCCGCTTTCCAACTAGGGGGGACGACTCCTTGTTGTAATGACGCATTAATTAGTTGGGTAAGGGGGGGGGATAATGGTAGGGGCTACTTCCTTAAGGATCCGTAGCGGGGCGGGGTCCCTCGGAGATCCGCTTTTGATGGTTTTTAGCGTGTCCTCGACTTCTTTGATGGTAATTTGCCCCCATGAGGATAATCGGGGGGAAATTAGGGTATCGGAGGGGACGTCAGTCTCGCCCGAATTAGTGGCAGGGATGGAGTCGAGGATTTTTTGGATCTTTGTATGGAAAAAGCTGGCTAGCTGATGGCATTTTTCCTGGTCTGCTTTGGGGTCAGGGGGGTTTCTCGGGCCGGGGACCTTGAGAAGTTCTTTCAGGATGGTGAAAGTTTCTTTACTAGAGCTGGCGGCTTTTTCAATTCTTTCCTGGAAGAATAGACTTTTTGTCTTGCCAATGGACGATTTGTATATTGAAAGGGAGGTCAGATAGGCCTCCTTGTTGGAATTGGATTTCTCCTTCCTCCAAGAACGTTCAGCTCTTTTACAGTTCTGCCGTAGCGACTTGAGCTCAGATGTATACCAAGGGGTCGAGGGTATTCGTTTGGTATGTTTAAGGATGGCTGTTTTAGGGAGAAGTGTGTCCAGAGAGGATGTAATCCAGGAGTTAAACTGTTTATCGGCCGTAATTGGGTCGGAGGAAAGCGTTGGGGTCGAGTTAGAGAGGGTGATAGCCCATTCAGATGGTAGGAGTTTGTGCCAACGTCTGTCAGTGACTTTAATTTTCGCGGATTGAAGGGTAACAGCGGGAGACTCCCAGGAGATGGGAATTAAAAAGTGATCGGTCCATGGCAGTGGCACAGGAGGATTGGTGGTAATATTGGCGACATTGGTAAGGACGGGATCCAAGAGGTGTCCCTTGTTGTGGGTGGGTTCATTATTCACCAGCCGAATGTTAAGTGAGGAGAAGGTCCAAAAGCAGATCGGAAGCATTCCGGTCGGTAGGATCTGTGAAGTGGAGATTAAGATCACCCACGATAAGAAAGTTGGAGACAGAGGAGGCTAGTTGAGAAACTGTTTCGGTGACCGCATTGGGGAATTTCCCAAGGGTGCCAGGAGGGCGATAGATAAGTAATCCCGAAAGGGAGTGCGCCGGGGAGGACGTAATTCTACATATTTCCATACACGTACGCCGCGATTTTTCTATAAAAAATAAAAAATAGAGCCTAAACATCGATATACGACCCCCTGAGCAGGCCTAGAGGGTCAGAATGTCTCTAGCCTACCCCCTTTCCTTATTTCTCAACTTTGTTTTACTGTTTTCTTGTGACTCGGTTCTAGCGAGCCACAAGATGGCCGCCAACACTTCCTGGTTTCGAGTGTTGACAGACAGTTCACAGCCAATAAGCATGCAGCTCGCGCTCGTAATTGAACGGAATTCCGTACGCGTGCTGAACTCCGTCTCTAGATATCGCTATGATTTTAGTTGAATTTTTCTCAGAAACTACTGAACGGATTTACACCATTTAACAAAAAGCACAATCTGCGAACAGAACTCCTTGGATCTCCACCATGACATCCCAAAAAATCTATCTTACTTTTGTGTGTTCTGCTGATAAATTTCAGATTAAGATAATTTTCAGCCATCCTATTAAGGAAAGTGTCTAACGATCTCTGTGGGCCATCCCAAATTAAAAGATTTTTTGTCTAAATAGCATGTCCATAAGACTAGATGTTGTGTATGTTCCTCGTATTCCTTCAACCAGATGTACTTTAATTCTCACCACCCCATGAACATGCAGGTATAACTCCGCGTGAAACAGCTTCCCATAGTGATACCAGTGAGCTGCTTGTACCATTGATTACCAATCATATATCCGTCACTTTATATTTTGTAAGTAGATACATGAAAATATAGTGCCTGTTACATGGAAGTGAGTAGACTGAAAATAAAATATCCCCACTTCGAACCAAAGCTCTGGCACCAAGCAAATAAAGCAAGACATCCAAACCCTCCCCAGAAGACCACTCTTGTCTCTTCCATCCAAGCATTTATCCATTCATCTTTCATCCTTCCATCTGCTGATATTCACCATTTCTCCTTTACATTCTTTTATCTACTCATTCTTTCATCCATCATTTAGTCTTTCAGTATTCAATCCATCCACCCATCTAGATCCAAACCTATCATCCATCTCCAAACCTATCCATCAAACCTATCCATCCATCCACCCTTTCACACAACCATTTCCATATCTATCCTTTCACTCATCCATCCATCCTTTCAGTCATTCACCCATCCATCCTTTAGCTCATCTATCCATCCTTTCACTCCATTCAGACACCCTTTCTTGCCATCATCAATCCATCCTCTCACTTATCTATCCATTCTTTTACTCAGCCATCCTTCTTTCCATCCATCCACACATTCGCCCATCCATCAACTCATCCAACCATTAATTTACTCTTTTACTCATCCATCCTTTCACTCACTCCTCCATCCATGCTTTCACTAATCAATCCAGCCATTCACACTCCTTCTCATTCATCCATCCAATCTTTCACTAAATCTATTCAACCTTTCCTGCATCATCCACCCTTCCACTCATCCATTTATTATTTCGCTAATCCATCCATCCACCCTTTTATCCACCCAACCCTCCCTTTCTCTCATCCATCCACCCTTTCACTGCATCTATCCATAATTTCAATTCATTTCTGCCCATCCTCCCATTCACCCATCCCAATCATCCTTTCATTCAGCCATCCGTCTTTTCATTCACTCATTACATGCATCTTTCCTCTCATCATCCATCCATCCACTTTTTCACTCTTCCATCTCTCCAACCTTTCACTCATCCATCCATCCCTTCTCTCATTATCACCCTTTCATCCATCTATCCACCCTCCCATTCACTCCTCCATCATTCTTTCACTCATCTACCCTTACATGCATTCATTCATTCATCCATGGAATCATCCATACACCCTTTCACTTACACATCCACCCACCCAATCTTTCACTCAATCACTTTGTCTGACAGGTTGCAGACAGATGAGGCCCATCAAGAACTTCATCCTCGCTCTAGCTTCTAAGGTTGAGGGTTCAAAACGCCCCAGGATCCTCCCTTTCATTCATCCATCCATTATTTCACTTATCCATCATCCACCCTTTTCTCCATCCACCCATTCATCATCCATCTTCCATCCGTTCATTCACTAATCCATCCAATATTTCACTCACCATCCTTACATCCATCCTTTCACTCATTCATCCATCTATCCATCCATCATTTCACTCATTGACCCATCCATTCACCCTTTCACTCACACACCCAGTAGCCCATCCATTTATCCATCTATTCCTCATTTCACTCACTCACTCAACCCACCCACCCTTTCACGTTATCTATGAGGCTTTGTCTCCCGAGTACCAGACAGAAGAGGCATCAAGATCTACACCCCGCTGTTGCTGCTAAAGAATGGGGTTCACAACGCCCCTTATTCAATATATCTTTTGCTTAATGTAATTTTGAATGCACCATAAGTAATTATGGTGGCAGAATTAAGCAAAGGTTAAGAGGTTAGAAATACTTTTGAAAGATAACATACCAAACTCATATGTCAGCACAATTCAGTCATCTTTCCTCTTACTACATTTCTCATTTGTATCTTGCAAAGTCGTGCGTTTGAATAGTATGGTGCAGAGTTATAATTTGAGGTGTTTTATCATGAGGATTGAAGTGGTGCAATGTGGTGGTGGATGCTTTTATATTTGTAATTGATGAGGTGAGTCAAGGGACGGGCTTTTGCTGTGTTGCATAGAGTAGGGGGATATTTTCGAGTTCGATAGAGTGTGACATCTTGTGAAATTGAGTGGTTAGGTATGGGGCATCAAAGTGTGTTAGTTTTTTTTATAAAGTATGAAGCTGGATGGGATTATATTTGGGAAGCATGTTTGCGTGGTGATTTAATATCCTGTGAGGTGGGCTGACAGTCTGAAAGATCGGGTACAACAGGTATTGCGGCCGAGGTGAGTAGTTGAAATGTAATACTTTCCCAGCTGCTTGCAATAAGAGTGGGGTCAGCAAAGAACAAAAAACTCGCTTGGACAGCTGAAGCAGAAATCGAAATTGAAAACCCAATCCACAAATGGAAACATACAGTCTACCTTTGGGCCTACTAGGTATCAATTGGTGAAAGCGGCAATTCAAATCGAGTTTGGGGCTCATTGCATCATATATGCAGGCGAGATAAACTGCACATACAACTTACCCCGGGAATACAAAGCACAATCAAGGCCATGGATTCCTGTCCATGTGAAGCTGCATAAGGGAGGACGAGATGTGCGGAAAGCGCTAAAAAGCAAAGTTCAAGGGGAAACTGTTATCACGGCCTCTTCACTCAGTAGCTCACCGCTTCATATTGAAATCTTTGGGCCAGGCAAAACATTTAATAGAAGATTAGTCATAGAAGACTCGGTCCATGGAGCTGGAGCTGGGTTGTCAGTGTCAGTGTCAGTGTCAGTGTCAGTGTCGAGTGTGCAGAAGGAGCAAACTGGGTCAATAAAGCACTGTGAGATCAACCTGGAAAAGAAAGTGGAGAATATACTAGAACTATCAAGGGATTTAAGCAACTCAATGATACCTTCTAAGAGCATAGAGGGGGGTGCTCACACACCTGAAATTGAAAGTGTTGAGGACTCCTGCAAACCAATGGATAAAAACACAGATAAACTACCAGAGACAAAGGGACCAGAAACTAGGGGAGCCAAGGCAAAGGAAATTAAAAATAAATTACCAGAAGAAGGAAAAGGGAGAGAGAAAAATAGAGACAAAGATAAATCAAATGGGAAAGGTTCAGAAAAAGAAAAAGACCAAGATAAAGACAGAGACAAAGACAAAAACAAAGACTAAGAGATGGAAATGGAAAATGAAAAAATCAAAGAAAGAAATAAAAAATGCCTAGGTGAAAAAAAAAGGATAAAGAGAAGGAGAAATGCATTGAAGTAAATGATGATGTGGATTTAATGGCAAAAAAAGCCAAGCGACTTCAAACTATTAAGAATCTGAAAGCAAACGCTAAAGCTACCGAACAAGCTAGTACACTCCAGCCTAGTATATCCAGTATCTTTAGCCCTATACCCAAGGAAGGGGGGAAAAAAGTCTCAAAACAACCAGTAATGGCTGAAGCATCTAAGAATGAGGAGAATACGATGATGCATATGGAACCAGACCCCGAAACATCAGCAAAGTTTTTTTTAACTCAACCTGGTTACAATGAGACTCCCAGCTCCTTACGTAATCCCTCTATGGCGAAATTGATACAATCTGAAGTGGAAAATCCATCTGAGGAATCGGATGCAGATATATACGAGACTGGTTTATCTACAACAAGTGAGATTAGCGATGATAATATTAATCCAGATCGAGGTTTAACACCCGAAGGCACAGACTCCTTAGACGCCAAGAAATCTAGCGCTTCAGATCAAGGCTATACCCCGAGGGGAAAAAAATTCGAGAAAAGGATAACATGGAACCAAAGGCTCAATGAGTCAAACTTTGAAGAATGCTCAGACCAAGGAAGTTTCACTGGTCAAGCCAGCAAAAGTAGGAACAAATCCAATAATTCTGATGAAGCTGTACCGGCTCAGCACATGGAAGAGGACTCAAATGGGAGCCACAACCAATTACAACATGGATTGGCTGCAAGAAAAAGGAAAGTGGTTGAGCCTTCTTTAAAAGATATCCTGATCACTATCAGAGACTTCCATAAAGACATAAAGAAAGACAGTGAAAGGAATCATGCCGCTATCCAGAAGTTAGAAGGGGTGGTCAACAAAGTAGGCAGTACTTGCACCGAGATATCGGAAAGGATGGCATCTCTAGAAACTCGTACTGAGTATTTAGAGAAAGATGTTGCCTGCCTTCAAAAGCAAGAAAAAACTCAAGAAGGGATCATTAGAGACTTAATGTTCAAGGTTGAAGATCAGGAGAACCGCTTCAGAAGAAACAGCCTTCGCTTTCTTGGTATCCCGGAAGCCATGGGGGGCAACGATCCTAGGGGATATATAAGTAACCTTCTGAAAAAAACGTTCCCGGAATTACAATCCTGGGATATGGACAAAGAAATCCAGCGGGCCCATCGCTTTCCCCTTACACAACGTAAACACACTGAGAACTTCACTAAATACCCAAGGGCAATGTTAGTGCATTTTGGTAACTTTCTTTTACGTGAAGCCATTTACGACCTTGCGCGGCCTACCAGTAAGCGGTAACATAATGGATTCTTTTTTTTTGTAAGACCAGACTATGCACATCCAACAGTCGAAAGAAGATGGAGAATGCGGCAGCTCTTCACCGCTTTTGAAAAAGCTGGTGTTACTGTTTACCTACAAAACCCTTCCTGTCTGAAAGTAATTTTCAAAGGAACTACGCACTTTTTAAATAGTGAAATTCAAGCGGAAGGATACCTGCAAGAAATATTGGACACTGCAAGGAAGGATAACTGATAAACATCATGAACAAAAAATTAATTCTATTGGGGACAAATTAGTTGCCGGAGATTCTTAAAACAAGTATTGCTTTGATACGGGCTTATGCTCTTATTTCTCTGATTTGTTTTTCCTTTTTTCTTTTTTGGTTTTTGTGCTCTTTCCTCATTCTCTAATGGCGGGGCCAGAGGCTCTGAGAGTGATCTTTAATGTACGGACCACATAGACGCCCACACCTGGATCCGGCCGGACCCAGGATGTCTCAATGGGTAGTTTTGGGGGGGGGGCGGGGGGACTGGGTGGTGGAAGGGGGGAGGGATGTTTGTTGCTGGGGGGGTGTAAACCTAAAAAAGAGAATTCATGACACTATTGTATTTATAATCAGGCTGAGATTTAAAGCTGTAACAAGGTATGCAGTTAAGCATGTTTTTAGTATGCTAAACGGACGGCTGAATAGAAGGAAGGAGCTAAGGCAGAAGTATGTCAAAGCTTAGGATCTGCTCTATGAATACAGGGGGCCTAAACAATTGGAAAAAAAGGGGAAGACTGGAGGAATTTGTTAAATTTACACGAACGGATATTATGTGTATGCAGGAGACCCATCTGCCATGGGGGAAAAGGCACTGGTTAAACCTAAAGGGATTCGAGACTTTTTCTTGTTCCTCCCAAACATCTACTATTAGGGGGGTGGCTATCATTGGCAAGGTGGGCCTGGGGGGAGCTAAACGATTTAAAGCTGACACCATGGGGCGGTGGGCATTATGCGAAATGAATCTGGGCATTACTATTTGCTGCATCTATGGGGCTAATAGTGACATCCCTGATACCTTCGACCGTATGGAGAAGTAGTTAGAAAGTTGGCCAGCACCCATAGTGGTCTGTGGGGATTTTAATGTCTCTGCAGATTTCGAAAGGGGAACCGGATATACCGAGCGTAAACCCCGGGTGTATCGGGCAGTACGTTCAATGATGGATTCACACTGTGTGAGGGATGTCTGGGGTAGTATTGAATCAGGGAATTCAGGCTTCTTATATTTTTCACACGCATTTAAGAAATATTCCAAGCTAGACTATTTTGTGATCTCCACCACAGAGATAAGCACAGTAGAAATCAGCAAATTGCCCAGGTTAATATCAGACCATAATCCATTGTTATTAACCATAGTTCTCAACAGACCAGCTAAACCAATGAGACCATGGACTTTCGATAGGAAGCTTTTAATAGATAGTACCTATATAGCGCATATGAAGAATTGGTCACAGGCCTTTTTCGATGCAAATAGATATAGCGCATCGTGAAACTCTGTTTGGGACAGTTCTAAAGCTGCTTTAGGGGAGAAACCAGCAGCTACACTTCTCGAAATTGGAAAAGACTTAACTTAGAGAGAGAGCAAATAATGAATAAATTATCAGTGGCTGAGGAACAGCACAGGAAAGATATATCCCAGGGAAGGCAGGGAACTGAAAGTTTAGAAAGAGTGAGTACTATTAAAGCCGAGATACAAAAGCAACTAGCTAAAAAAGCAGCCGCTGAATATCAAGCACAAAGAAGGAATATGTATGAGACGGGGGAACAAGCCGGGAAAGCATTGGCACTACGTATTAGACAAGCTGCTTCGAAAAATATAATTACACATATAGAAGAGCAGGGTAGGAGCTACGAGGAGCCAAAGGAAATCATAAACGTCTTCAAAAGATACTATCAAACGCTGTATCAGGAAGATCCGGTTACTGAGGAACCAATGATCGAGTGGACAGGATTGGGAACCAAAGTGGCTCAGGGTGATAGAGAAATTCTAGAACAATCCATCACCATGGAGGAACTCTCGGAGGCCCTACAAGATCTAGCAGCAGGGAAGGCTGCGGGCCCCGATGGTCTACCAATTGAACTCTATAAATGCTTATTTGAAGAAACATCTACACTTCTGTTAGACCTTTTCAACGGGAGTATAAATACAGTCTTAATTCCTGAGTCATGGATGAGCACCAATATAGTGGTGTTTCATAAAAAGGGCAAGCCCACGGAAAATCCGGGTTCATATAGACCCATATCCCTAATAAACGCGGACAATAAATTATACGCTAAGATCTTGGCAACCCGCTTGGGACGGATCATGGGGACCCTGGTCTCTACCTGGCAGCATGGTTTTATTCCCGGTAGGGGAACCACTGATCATATCAGACGAGCTATCACGTTGTTTGATATCCATGCTGCCGGGGAGGGGGGTCGCAATGATCCTCCTAGACGCGGAGAAAGCTTTTGATCGCATCAGATGGGATTTTCTGTGGAGGGTGCTCGCTGAAAGGGGGTTTGGACTAAGGTTTCGGAAGGCTATTCAGGCAATGTATATCCCCCCAGCTGCGAAAATTCAAATGATGGGTGAGAGCTCGGATAAGATCTTTATTACGAGGGGGACAAGGCAGGTATGCCCGTGCTCACCCATTTTATTTGCACTTTATATTGATCCTCTAATATGCCAAATAATTAATAACACAGCAATCAAACCGGTAGTTACGAAGGGATTTCAAACAAAAATCTTGGCATATGCCGATGATTTGGCTGTCATTACTACCGATCCCGACTTGGCTATGCGTGAAGTGGTGGCCACTACGAGCAAATTTGGTGGACATTCAGGGTATCGCTTAAATGTGGGTAAGACGCAGGTGCTCTGCTCCAAGAATATAATTACATCAGACTCCAGATTCATTGATTCCGTGGTTTATCTGGGGATAACGATCAACCCACAGCCGGAGATGATAATCAGAGATAATTTCATCCCTCTTATGAAATCTATGAGGGAGAATCTGAAAAGAATGGATACATTACAACTTTCAATAATAGGTCGTGCCAATGTCATCAAAATGACTATGTTCCCCAAGGTATTATATAAATTCCAGTCGATCCCCTTTAAAATAGAGGGGAAAATTATTAAAGAATTATTTCTTGTGGCAATATGGAAAGGTTAGAAGATCCATGAAATATATGTCTTTGCCTCAGGAAAGGGGGGGCTTGGGACTGCCAAACCTCAGATACTATCACTGGTCTTGTCTTCTTACGCAGATGGCTATATTATTCGATCTCGTGGGAAATAGCGTAAACTCCCCGAGCAGACAAGATGTCATCCTATCTATTTTTGAATTGCTGCTTGGCAGTGAGGCTACCGGGGTATTATTAAGGAGAATAGAAAGAAGCTATTACAATAAATCGAGATACAAGACACTTGAAGGGATATGGGGGGTCTGGGTAGCAGCTCAGAAAGCACTGGCAATCTCTAAATATAATCACCACAGCCCACTTTGGAACTCGGGCCTCTTTCCTAACCTAAGTAATGATGGGTCTTGGAGACACTGGGAGCGACAGGGTATCCTGACACTGGGGCAAGTTATGGTCAGGGATGAGTGTAGAACTCTGGAAGACCTGAGACAAAGGCACTCCCTCCAGGGTAGCCAAGATTACAAATATGCACAGGTGGTCAGTACAATCAGATCAACAAGGCCTCGTATCATCTTAAGGGAGAGGTGTAACATACTGGATTATCTGAAGGGGGGTGAACCTAGAATCAACAGACTGTACAGGCTGTTTGTGGAGGAATCCCAGGACGATATGGGCAAAACTGAGGCAGCCTGGGCTTCAAAATTGGAGGATTCGGACATTGACTTGGACAGAGCCCTTTTTATGGATGGAAGATTCCTACGCTCCTCCAATTTAAGAGCTCAGCACTTCAAAACATTATTTAACTTGTATTATACCCCCTCCAAGCTTTATGATTGGGATAAGAGGGAGAACAGCAACTGTCCCAGATGCTGTAAAGGTCCGGCTGATATTATCCATATGTTTTATCAGTGCGAGAAACTTGGATCAATTAAAACAGAGATTGAAGCATTCTGGGCGGGTTGGTGGATGCTAAGATAACTTTGTCTCCAACACTCATGATCATAGGGTGCGTAAGCAAATTGAAATTAAATATTGAGACTGAAGCTTTAGTCTTTATCTCTACAGCTATACTTAGAATATCAATTTCAGCAGCCTGGAAAGACACTGAGGCCCCAACCTTCCAAATGTGGATGTCCAGACTATTAGGAATACATAATGTGGAGGCGGCTCTAAAGGAACTCAAGGGTAAAAAATTAAGAGAAGTGGGGATGAAGATCTGGGCACCAGTGGCTGCCTGGCGGGCTAGCAGATTGTAGTAAGCTCATTGGGTCCTCAGGACTATGGCTATGGTAATGTTCTTAACTGTCATACTCTTTTTTCATCTCCTTTTTGTTTGTGGCAGCCGACTTAATATTTATATTAATAACATTAACTATTTGATGATTTAAAAGAATCAATTCAATTAGATACTAAGCTATGTAATCCGATAATCGATCTGTGTATTACCTCTGTATTGTCAATTTAGGCGGATTGTTTATATTGTATCTTGTCTCTTTCATTTAAATCATGTATATTGTTTTCTCATTATGCCTCATGGATTCTCAATAAAAATAAAAAAAATAAAAAGAGGTGGGCGTGTCATTGTAAGGTGGAGACATGTGATGTGAATATAAGGGAATGTTGAGGTACACTGTTGTATGCTGTTGTTTAGTAAGATGGGGTGGTGGCTCGTGTTTTAATGTGTCTTGCCATACTTCATGTGGTGCAGTGTGATATGAAGGTGTAAGGAAATGAGTTATGAAGTACAGCCTGGTGTGTTGTCTGCTAGGTAGATTTGTTAGCTCGTTGTTTTGTGGAATTGTGCCCTATGATGCTATGTTGTGTGAAGTAATGTCATATGGGGTTCTCATGAATTGATATAGAACGCTGTGGTGTGGTGTATGGTTTTGCATCGTGTGATATGGTGTGGAGAAGGGTGTGACAGTGTGATGGAGTGCAATTTAATATAATATTTAATATTTTTTTCTACGATATATGGGAGGGATGTGTTGTGTGTTGAGGGTATGTCGATGGTGTTTTGAGGTAGGAATTGTGTTTATGTGATTGTATAGATTATTTTAGTGCAGTTTGGAGTGGAACAGTGTGATGTAATTTGTACTATTATTGTAAGGTATTTTACGCATCGCTGTGGTTTCATCCTTCCAAGAGAAAGGACAACCACGCCAATACTTATCAAGCGACTTGCAATCGTATGATAAAATTCAGGAAATGGTTTAAGGTTTAAAAAAACAGTCATAGAAAAATAATACTACAATACTCTTGTTATCGAATGTAACCCTTGGTTTTAATCTTTGGTTTTCACAGGAGTATAGACAGTGGGAAAATGAAGGGTTAATAAAATATGTAGGCACGTCTTTCACACCAATGTGCCTTTCTATCTCCAGAAGTCCCTTTGCAAATTGAGACCTTTCGTTTTCATGTGTGTGCCTGCTCTGTGACTCCGAGGCTGTGTTTTCTCAGTATGTCAATCACAATAACACGTTTGACACTTTTAACTACTACAAGAAAATATGACCCAGCTGTCATGTAGTGGAGGCATATGTTCGATTCGCGCTGGGGAGGACTCAAGTTTGAAAAGCACCAGTTCCGCACAACTTGCTGCAAAATGGAAATGAATTAGGCGCGTGCATCACAGGGCTCGGTCTACTAAGTAAATGCTTTGGTGGGTGCGTTCCTGAAATTCATCTTAGGGGCGCTTGTATGCATTGTTTTATTTACTGTGCCATATGTCAAAAGTCAAGGTCACAAGCTACATTAATTTGCCCTTTGAGGATTTCTGCATTATAAAGAGGCGCGGGAGATGCTCGCGCCCTCAGGGAAACTGACAGATTCTTCTCAAATGCCGGCTGCCTTTTAAGAACTGGCAAAAAGGAGCTGACTGCAGAATTGTGAAAATCTGTCATGCAAGGGGGGGGGGTAGCTCACCAGGTTTGTCACTGATTTTCATGAGGCCCAGGGTAAAAATACTTGAGAGCACCCAGAGCCAAAAATATGTGATGCTCCCCTTACAATATTTGAAGGGTCCCCTCCAACATTAGGAACTTGTAGGGTATACTGTAGGTTCTTCTGTTGCTTAAAATCATTATTTTATTCTTCAGCTGTTCCTATGCTTCTCAAGCACCTGCTTTCTCATGGTTCCTGTCTGTCTGTCCTTCTCATGCATATCTCCCCATCACCTCATTCCATTTCCTGTACAATTTACATTGAACACTGTGGGGAAGATTTAGTAAGATTTTGAGAGAGGGTTGCATCACTTTTGTGGTGCAGCCCCGATCCAAAATCTATTTTTGTCATTTATGAAGCCACGCAAAGCCACTTTGCATGTTTTTGCGTGGTTTAGTAAAGGCAAAGTACTGCAAAGCAACTGTAAGGCGTTACATGGGTAGAGCATGGGCATTCCCATGCATCCACACATGGACTTTGGCTTATTCCCAGATTTACATAGACTTGTAAGCCTGGGAATGTGTCAAAATTATTTGCCTTCCCCAGTGAGATGTAGCAAGGAGAAATATGTATTTTTTTCTCCTCTTTTGTTTCCTCTTTCCACATGTGCAGCACTTTTTAGGACACATAAAAAGAGGAAAACACTATTAAGGATTGTTTTTGTGCAAGAAGTTGTCCCTTCCTGCACAAAAACTACTGTGCCTGTATTACAGGCACCCTAGCACCATGATGCAAGAGTGTGTGCATTGGCCCTAGGCAGCGGGCAGTGCACCACTGCTTGGAGGCAGCAGACATGTGCCTTGTCTTAGTTGATATGGAGCATTTCGGCTGTCTCCCTTTCAATCAATGCAGCACAGAAACTTTGCTTGCTGCTCTGCATGAAACATTAGCGCTCCTGTGTCTCTTTCCTCGGCACTTCTCTGTCTTTTTTCTCCTTATTTGTGTCTCTGCACTTTTCACTCCCACCTTTACCTCTCTTATCGGTCCTGCACCACCCAAATATGCCCCAGCCATCCAACCATCTGCTACTTGACATTAAAATGACTCTCCCTTATCTAGGCTAAAAAGGAATATTAGTTATTAGAACATTGGAATGTTGGGAGCTCCATTGAAAACAATGGAGTGCTCCGGGCTTATAATGGCTGGTATAAGCCTGGAGCTCCAACATTCCAATGTTTCTTTGTTCACAGCTCTGGCTGTGAACAAAGGGTTCAGGGAGCCTGAGGGGATTCCAATCCCCTCACGCTCCCAAAAGGCTTTGTTTTTTTTGTTACAACATTCTGTCCTCTAGTGGCAGAATGTTCTAATAGCCTTATAGCCCTTCGTAGATGGGCTATACCGCTATTAAAGTCCCTCTCCCTTGTTAAAGGCCCTCGCCTTCGGCTCGGGGCCTTTTCACGCTGGAGAGGGCCTTTAATAGCTGGTATAGCCCTCTACAGCGGGCTATAAGGCTATAGAGGAACACCATTGCAAGCCTTTTCCAAAGCACCAGACAAAATGATGGTATGTTTTCCTTTCCCTAGCAAGAAGGCCATTTTAATCCATTTGTCGCACTCTGTCGGCCTCTTATGCCCTGTCCGGTGGCACTAAGTCAGCTGCCTTCAATAGCCTTATTGCATCATTGGTACTCTGCCACATTGGCCCACTTATATACAACTGATAAGCTCACAAAGTCACTTCATCCCAATTTCAACCTGCAGCGCCACTGATATATCAGTCCTTGGACCCAAAGCCAACTCTGCTGCTGCACCTCATTCTGTCCTACACCATTTTTGCCTATTGTCGTTTTGTACTTTGGCCAGAAAAATATAATAAATCCTGACCTGGAGTGTTATAAATAATCTTTGCCAAAGACACCACAGCAAGGCATGCAGTTCACTCAGATGGGTAGATACAAAGAACCAAACACCACTGCTAGACATGGTACAGTGGGAAAGCTTTAGTCAGGGAACTAGGAGAATTAGGCCCAGATTTACTAACATTTTACCTTGGGGTTGCGTTACTTTTTTGATGCAGCCCAGATGTAAAATGTATTTTGGGATTTACTAAGCCATGCAAACTACAATTTGCATACCTTTGCATGGCTTCGTCAAAATAATGCAAAACCTTCACATAGCTCAGCCTTGCATTACCTTGCAGCATGGTTCCCTTGCATCCATCCACGAATGTTGATGCATACTCAGATTTACTATTGTATGTAAACTTGGGTTTGAGCCAAAATGGTGTGCCTAGCCAAGACTGGCTTGACAAGAAGCAATATCTTAATTTCTCCTTGTTAGTTCCTCTTTGCATGTGTGCGGCATTCTGCAGCACACACACAAAGAGAGATAAGCCCCTAAAAATATTTTGTGTTGAGGAAGATATCTCATCCTGCACAAAAACTATTCTGACCACAACGCAGGCACCATTGTGTCATGGGAGAAGTGCGTCTGCATTGACGGTAGACTGCCACAAGTGTGCCAGCGCAAGGAGAGAACAGGGGTACACCATATCTTTGTAAATATGGTGCAATCTGCTCTCTCCCTTTCACACAATGCAGCACAACAAGTTCTTTGCTGCGTTACGTGACAGTTTAGTAAATGCTGGCCTTGTTGTTTAATCCTCTCTTTACCACTTTGCCAAAGCATGCTAATTTCATTCTCTGTAATAAAAATATGGGCTGGTTGCACAACACAGTGGCATTCCATTGGTGAGTGTAGTCCCTGAGTCTCACCATCAGAACCAATCACATCCCAGTTGTTCAGTAATGAGCAAGATAGAGACTATGGAACAAGAAGACATTACTTTTATTAATCCTAGCCTTCTCTCTTGGCTAATTGTGTGCTTTTGGCATTGACTTTTTAAACATACTTCGCTGTAAGCATGAGCGAATTTTGCGGATCTCGCGTTCGCGAATTTGCGGATTTGCGAACTCGCAATCCGCAAAATCCGCGAATTCTTGCGAATTTGCGGATTTTTTTTTTTTTTTGTGTTCGCAAGGATTTCTGCCAGTTCGCGAGGGTTTCGTACCAGTTCGCAATTGCGAACTTACATTTCGTCGCGCAACGGTCGCGAATTATGTTGTTTCTACGTCTGGTTCATCATCACAGGTTCCCAGCACCCTCTGTTTCACCACTGCAACCCTCTGTTACATCAATGCCACCCTCTGGTTCATCATTACTGTAGATTATGGGGGGGAAAAGCAAGCACACCATCCCTGCTTCAACTCAGATGAATTAATTTGGGGTTAGTTTATTAATGTGTCACTGTTTTAAAATTCCAGTCTGGCACCTGCTTCCTTATCTGTAATTTTGCTTTCTGTTGCAGTGCATTTTTTTTCCCCAGGACCTTCTTTGTGGCCTACTTGTAGCTATTGTATGAGCCTGCTGTGAGGGTCAGAGCAGGGTCATACAATTGTTGCAACTAGCAACTGAATTCTGAGGGGCCCCAGTCAGGAAGCACTACCGGGAATTGTTACTAATGATGAGTTTGAACTCTTGCCCCTGCCGAGTGCTTTCACTTTTGAAAAACTCGTTTTTCTGCAATTTCGCGGGGTTCGCGGGGTGCGAACACGCGCAAGATCGGATTCGGAAGCCGCAAATTCGTGCGAATATGCAATTTGTTTTTTTGCGGCGTGTTAGTTGGCAAGGTTTTGTGCGTTTTTGCGAGCCGCTCGTAGCGCAAGACGCGAAGTTACCCTCGCGGTCGTTCAAGGGCGCAGCCATCTTGTTTGCCTGACGTATTTCCGTTTCCGGGCGCGAAGTGTAATCTCGCAAAGTCCGCGGTTTGCCAGTACAGTCTCGCGCGTGTTCGCAAGGAAAATCTCGCGCGAACTTACCCGCGCGGTCGTGAACGGGCGCGGCCATCTTGTTTCTCATTCATTGCTATGGTTCTGGGCATGGTCTTTGTATCCTCTGTCAATCTCTGCCATCCTTTGCTTGTTTGAACTTTTTTTTAATCTATTTTACTTATTATCTATCCCTCTATTTTTCTAGCCCTATATTTTTGTGTTTACTGCTACTTTTGGTTAATTTTAAACTACTTTTGTAAACTCTTTTCTTTTCTTCTCTTCCCTATTCTATTTTCTTTATTCCTTTCCGCCCAGACCATGGTGAAGGGAGCCGGGAAGCATCCCGAGAAGGGGAAGGGTCCCGCACCCCGTGTCCGGCTCCCGTGCGGGCGTTTGAGGGGGGAGCTAGTGATGCCACGGGAGATCTTTACCCCGGAGGAGGTGGCCCAACTCATTTTTTATGTTCAGCGCCGCCTCCCCAGGACCATCATGGGAGGCGGCAAGATCAGTGCCGGGTACGGGGCCCGGGAGCGCCGGAAGCGGTGGGAGAAGGTGTGCCAGGCCATTTACCACCACTCTCGGGTCTGGCGCACCTACAACCAGGCCACCCACCGCTGGACGGATGTCCTGACCCGTGAGCGAGATCTGCTCGACCTCCTTGGCCTTGAGATCCCCGGGCTTGGTGAGTAGTAGTAGCTATGTCTTTACTACTATGTTTTCTCCTGCTGTGTTATTATATTGCAAATTTTTGTTTTTTACCAAGAGCAATAATGCTGCTCATTACATTGTAGGTACATTTTATTTCAAAATCTTCTGTGCATTTCAGGTACACTGCTCTCCTTCTCAGTAGTGTTGCTACTATGCTTATTTTTTTTAGATTTTGTGTTCATTTCATTGGCCTGTGAAATTATGTATGAGTGTAGTTGAAAGAACTGCGCAATGCTACACACTAAGGTTCAGATTTTTAATTACCGGCGCATCCCTGCAAAGTTGCAGGGATGCGCCAGTAATTGTGCGTCACGCCACCATCACCCATGGTGCGCCGTATTACAATGCGGCGCGCCATGGGCCCAAAACGTCACCAAAGCGTTACGCATCTGTGCCGTAAAGGTGGCGCATTGCTGGAGTTGCGTCGCAACGATGGTGCAGCTCCATCAATTCTCTGGGGTGCCCTATCTCCCCAATGCTGCGTCAAGCCGTACGTCTGCTTCAAGCAGGCGCAGGGTTTGAGTCACGCATCATTGTCCTCAAAGTGACTGATTGAAATCTTGTAGATTTCCCTCAGCCACTTTTAGGATGCGTTCCTGCGCAGGAACGCCCTCCCTTGCGCCGGAACACCCCTATTGGCGCAGGGCTTTACAACGTGATGCATCTCCCAGATGCGTCACGTTGTTAATATACGCCGCACCATTGCGCCTCTTTTGTGCTGTCGCTGCGTCACAAAAGTCACGCAACAATGGAGCAAAAGAGCCGCAAGGGCCTTATAAATCAGCCCCTACTGACTCAAGTCCAGTCCTTCCTTTGTACACATGGCGATAAGAAGAAATAGTGGTGGTGGATTAATAGTTTGAGTATTTTAATGCCTGGTGAATGTAGTAGGAAACTTTAGTGTTGTCGCTGATCTTCAATCACGATGGACTTTGGCTGTCACTTTGCGTGCTGCGGACTGCTGCCTGCCAATCCTAGGCAAACCTTTTTAGTACTTTGTTTAGTGAGTTACATAGGGTAGTTTCCAATTCGACGGTCCGCAAATCAAGCAATACTAAAGTAATGACGTAGTCGACCACATGAGATTGGTCAATAATATATCCCGTGGAGTCGTTCCCTATTTGCTATTTCGCAAAAATATTTTGTTACTTTGTTAGTTCTTTTTTAAATGTTTGATTTGGTTGAGAAATAAATATCATCCATGTTTTCTGTTTTTCTTTCTTTCATGTTGTACATCAGCTTCCCCCAGGGGCAAGAGGAGGACACAGGAGGAGGAGGAGGAGGGTGCTGTTGTCGATGCAGGCCAGGACCGGGCAGTCGAGGGCTCCTTTGCTGGCCCCAGTAAGTTTTAATTGTAATATAGAGTACTTATTTTTTCCTAGCGTTCCTCATTCGATTTTTTCTAAATCGTCTTTGATCTTCTTGTAGACAGGATCTAAATTCTTATCCCTATGACTCCGTGTGGTATTACTAGATTATTCTTATTAGTCTGTCTGTGTAGCTAACTAAGATTGCACATTTGGCATTTCCATTGGACTCCCATTCTAGTCAGCAATAGCTCTATGCACTGAGTGTAGTCCTCTGGGATTGTCCATAATGTCTTTTCAAGTATTCTAAATGTTTATGCTTTGACCATTGCCAACAATAAAAAGGTGAATGACCACCACCAAGAAATAATAAGATACTACTTTACTTTTGGTTTGGATAGGACAATCCATTCTACTACTGTTGCAGGGACAAATCTGCACAAACAGAACTATGGACACTAAATAATGCATCGCTTAGCTTATCAATTATAATAGGTGCTGTAACTGTTAGACTTTCCACATACCTCAGTGATAACAGACTTTGTAGTTGAACCCCCAATCTCCTTACTGACTAGATAGTGTGGCAGAGTCATTTAGCTCCCAAAGTCACCGATGGCAGAGGCACGGACTCATGCTTGCAAAAATTCGAAAACCTTTAGCTCATCCACTCTAGTCTGGAGGACCAAAAACCACAGAGTCTATTTAAGTTTAAAAGCTTTATTCAAAGTAAACACATTTATTAAATTCAAGTTTGTCATAAAAGTGAACGTGTAACAGAAAATGGAAAAGTGCTTAGTGCTGACGATTAATTGGACACATTTCTTGTGGTCGAGCCGAGCTCTCACCTGGTTTGAACTTGATCCTGCTCGTGTTCTTAGAAGTCAAGGTTCTGTCTGTTAGGAGAAAAAGTGGTGCGTGTTAAAAAGTAAAAAGCAAACATTCATCAGTTGTGCCAAAAAGTGCAGCAAGACAACAGCCTTCCCTGGAAAAAGGGACATTTTTACTCTAGAGTACACAGTCAAAAATTATTAAATTGTACACTTTTTTTCACATTTCTTTCTTCCTCCTAGACCAAATATTATATAGTAGTGAGTGGTGTATTCTAACATTATTAAATGTACTTTGTAGGTGGAACATCTGGAGACGGGGCCAGCGCGGAGGTGGTGGCATTGGACGAGGAGGACAACTCTGGGGAGGAGGCGGTGCAAGTGCCGGAAAAGGACATGCCTGTGAGGGTTCACACGGTGGTGGCGGGCAGAGGTAAGCTATACATTCCTTAGTCATTGAGATTGAAGACTGCAGAGTGTGCTTTCTGCACGGGTGTATTATAAAAAAAGCAGGTAGTAGCCTCCTCTAAATGTACTTCGACTTAGCTGTGAAGTTTTTGGCGAGAAGAATCCCAATCAGATCTGAGGTGAACTTGATGGATGGGATGAACGAAAAGCGAAAGAAGGGTGTAAGTAAGTGTGGAAGCACGAGAAATGTAATGATGACTGGCAAAGAAGAATGATATGTGTTTGCTTGGTCCCCGAGGTGGCTGGGAAGGTAAGAAAATGGTATGGTGCATGGCTGGGTGAATGATGAAGCAAGGATGGGTGGAAGGAGAACAGCCTGGGTGGGTGAGACAGAAACTGTATGTGTGCAATATACTTTGAATGGATGGATGGATGCCTGGATCATTCATGGTACTATCTGACTCTTAGATAGCATATGTGAATCTAGAGAGAGTAGACGGTCACTGGATGAACTAAGTGTTACTTTGAAGAGCATGTAACACCGCACCCGCACGTCCGTTCCAGTGTAGGAAAGGCAAGGAAAAGAAGTTGTAACGTTGTCCAAAGACTACCATGAATAGTAGCAGTAGTTTGTATTGCAACTGCAAGCACAGCATATATCCAGTTATTACGGTGGGCACTCCCTACCTCCCTTAATAACTTTAGTTTAGTAGTAGTACGTCATTCATGTGTGGGGGTATCACTGTTCACTCAATAATAAGCAAAGCACCTAAAGTCATCCCATATGTCATCAAATACATCCCATGTGAAGTGATAGATAATCAGATAATTTAGCTTCTTCATTTTCCTTTTCTAATACTCATTTGCACTGTAGGGTGAAAGCTAAATTAATTAAGCAGTAGCCCTTTTAACAGAGTATTCTCAGTGCCACCCGTAATAGAAAAGTAAGAGCTTCACCACCTGCATGTACTGGACCGGTACAGTAACGCAAGTCTGTCTCACTCACCATGGTGTGCGTCTGTTTTTCTCGGGTGCAAGTTCACTGCGCTGGCATTATGCCGGCTTGCATAAGATAACGTACCAATTTTCCTAAACAAGAGAGAAGAAGAAGAATAAGAGTGGTGTACTGTCATAGTCGACTGTAATAGAAGTCCATAGTGCTCGTAGAATTTGTTCCTTAAACTCCCACTAATGTTAGAGCAAGGATGAAGAAGTCGGAGGTTACATAGATACTGTCCTCAATAGTTATGCACTGTGCTTTCAATTTGCTACTTGTACTGTGACAACTTTCTGCTCAATCATTTTGTGTTAATCTTAAGGAGCATTGGTTACAGACTATGTCTTTCTTTTTTCATGTAGTTGCTCCTTCCAAATCCAAGACACCATCAAGGAGGAAGGAGCAGGCTCGAATGGCCCGGCAACGGAGGCTGGATGCCACTGTTGCTGAATATCGGCGGCTGGTGTCCCTGGAGGAGGAGGAGACGCAGTCTGGAACAACAACAACGTCCACTGGGACAGCTGCCTCCTCCTCCGTGCGGGCTGCCAGCCAGCGCAGTGCTCCAGCGGTACGGAGCCGGGCTACCAAAGCCAAACGCCACCGCCCAGCAGCAAAGAAAGCAGCTGCCCCTCACAGGATTTGCAAGGCACACCGGCGCCGCTTATCCCTCAGACTGTCCTACCTGGAGCAGGAGGTCCATAATTATAAGAACGTGGTGGAGGGCCTCCGCTTCGAACTTGCCACCCTCCGCAAGGAGCATGATGCCCTGGCTGCTAATTCCAACAGCACCCTGCCATAGTGTCCCTTGCCCCTTTTTTAGAGACTTTTGGGGGGTGGGAATTGGGAGTTGGGATTTTTGGGGACTTTTGAAGGACAATCGTTGGGGTTAGGGAGGGTCTTGCGGGAGATTCTTTTGTTAGGGCTATAAAAATATACTTTTTGAAACTTTATCTGACCATACCTGTTTTTTACTGCTTTTGAGTCTGGTGGGTGGGGGTTTAACATAACAGTAAGTTTGTTTTCCTGAATAGTCCTAGGACTTTAGTAGTACTACCGTCAATCAAATCTCTCGTCTCTCCTAATACTCCATTATACTACCTCCAACCAAACGCCTATCTTACCTGTAATTTCTGTTTGCAAGTAGGGCTAGGCCCAGGGCTGGCTCCACGGGAAACAGCAAATAAGGTTGGCAATCCTGGGCGGATAAAATTTCCTCATAGCGGTGGTACTAGTGGTGTGACACAGTGGCAGTTGCTTGCCTATGAAAAAAAGAAAATGAAATCTGGTTTGTCCTCCTGAGCAATACAAAGGTACAATACAGAATATAGCAGGTGACAGAAGTACACTAGAACAGTGCCACGTTGTAGCCTAACAAATGTTAAAGTATAACTAATTCGGTTGAAGTTCTTTGACATTAGCCATGGGTCTTTGTCAAGCAGAGTAAGAATATATCCTGGGATTTCTTCACCAGCCTGTTGCTATCACCTTATCCTCCCCAGCAAGTGTGTGGATTTATTGCTGTAATTTAGTCACACATCAATCAAAACCACACAGCCCGGGGGAAGAGGGTTAGGGTTTGAAAAATGGATGGGTACGGGGGTTTTTGGGAAAGGTTTTGGGAGACAAGAAAAAGTAGCACAGCATGGACGAACAATTGTGAACATAAACAAATCTTTGGGTACAAACCTATCCATCAATCTTTGAAAGTGCATACACTACTGTAACTGCATGCATGTCAGTTAAAAGTAATTAGTACTTTCGACAACTGTGGAAGAAAGAATGCGACAGTACAGGGCGTGGGTGGAAATATTGATAACTATATTCAACATAAGGTCTCTGTAGCCAGATACCTGAGAGCCTTGCTGGTCACTATAAATCCATTCACAACAACACTCAATGGGGTTGGTCTGGAAGGTGTCAGGTTTACTCCCCGTGATCCAGTCGATGCAAATATGGTTCCACCTCCAAATGTCACCAACACCCAGAAGTGTAAACACAGGGTGTTCGAGGCATTAGGCGGGGGAGAAAAATAACAAACTAAAATAAAAAATGTGGGATGGGTAAAGGTAGGGTCAGCAGGGAAAGGATACCTGTAACAGAAGACAAGCCAGGCATCAGTGAAGTGCTGTCCTAACATACAAGGGTACTCTCATATAGTCTCACTAAATAGTCTGCAAGTCTCCCGCCTACTCATGGGAAATGTAGTTTCATAGTACGGTAGGCGCTTAGGGGCTGCGTAACCTGACAGAAGGTATAGTAGATAGAAAAGGAGAAATTGCTTTTTTTCTAGGTGTCCCCTCACTCACCAGGGTTGCCCCTTGGTGACATGCTTCATCATTGGGGCCATCCCAGTCCTCTACGGCCTGGGGCGTGCTGCGACTTGCGAATTACGTAGGAGCACTTACAAATGACTATGTGTGGTGCAGATGTGATAGTGGAGTGGACTAAGTGATGTGTTAAGGGATCAATGTAGAAGCAGAGAGAGAGCCAAGAAATGCAGTCACAGTCAGAGAAAAAGGCAAGGGATACTGTATCTATGTGGTTGTAGTGGTCCTGTTGGAAGTGGTAAGTAAGTTGCCCGCAGAAAAAAAATCCTCCTATTAGCGGCACTCCTCCATTGCAGCCGACGCTTCGTCCATCGATGTTGGTCACCAGAAGACACCCTGTCCACTGCCTGCCTGATGCTGAATTGTGGCTCGCTACTGTGAAGCCTGACTCCATCCTTTTTTCCCCATTGCAGAGACTGAAACCCGGCCTGTAATTATTCAACGAAAAACAGGAAGTGATATAATATTACAACACCACTGATAAATAAATATAAGGTATGTAGGCTGTAAACTGTGTTTTAGAACAAAATTAGATCTTCCTAGCAGTGCTCCCACCCAGACCCTTACTAAAGCCAGTCGCAAAAATGTAGAAGACCCCCAATCAAATCTCAAAAAACGAGGCCTAGCAGAAAACTGGTGACAAAACTTACTTTGAAAGTAAAAGTAGGCCGAAGTACCCTAATTACCCATTACCCACCGTGGATTGCATTCAAACCACTTGCAAGCAACCAAGCAAAAGTAGCCATAGCCAGCATCGCTCCAAGACTCGAAATCCCCCCCACTCAAACACATGCAATAGAAATACTGCTAACCCTAACGAACCCTAAGTTAAGAATAGTGGCAAAGGCTTTCTTTAACTATGCCAAATCCCCCCTTTCCCACCATGGATTTTCTTCAAATGACTTGCAACCAAAATTACACATTCTCACGAGTGCTCTAAGACCCCAGAACTCAGTTTGAAAAATCTAGAACACCCCGAAACACATGCAATCCTGCTGCTAGGGCTAACCCTAACGAACCCTAAGTTACAAAAAGTGCCAAAACTAAAGGCTTTTCCGCGCGGATTTTGTCCCAACCACTTCTACCCGGTATTAGACCTTCCCAGGAATGCCCCAAGACCCGGCAACCCACCCGCCAAGAAGCGTAACACCCCCAAACAGGCCAAAAGCAAAATCTCATACTTGCAATATTTCTGGGCCTTCGGTCCAAACGCGCTGCGTAGCTAGGCCATAATTTGGGGTTGGCACGACGGATTTCCTGAAAAGCAAATGCAATCAAGATTAGAGTGTCCCAGCAGTGCTCCCAGACCACGAAACTCACCCACAAACACCAGGAAGCCCCCCAAACAGGCCCCCGAAAACGCTACATAGAGCAAAATGTCAGAAATAGCCCAAAAAAAAATCGGCCTGGATTTTGTCCCAACCACTTCTACCCGGTATTAGACCTTCCCAGGAATGCCCCAAGACCCGGCAACCCACCCGCCAAGAAGCATAACACCCCCAAACAGGCCAAAAGCAAAATCTCATACTTGCAATATTTCTGGGCCTTCGGTCCAAACGCGCTGCGTAGCTAGGCCATAAGTCGGGGTTGGCACGACGGATTTCCTGAAAAGCAAATGCAATCAAGATTAGAGTGTCCCAGCAGTGCTCCCAGACCACGAAACTCACCCACAAACACCAGGAAGCCCCCCAAACAGGCCCCCGAAAACGCTACATAGAGCAAAATGTCAGAAATAGCCCAAAAAAAAATCGGCCTGGATTTTGTCCCAACCACTTCTACCCGGTATTAGACCTTCCCAGGAATGCCCCAAGACCCGGCAACCCACCCGCCAAGAAGCATAACACCCCCAAACAGGCCAAAAGCAAAATCTCATACTTGCAATATTTCTGGGCCTTCGGTCCAAACGCGCTGCGTAGCTAGGCCATAAGTCGGGGTTGGCACGACGGATTTCCTGAAAAGCAAATGCAATCAAGATTAGAGTGTCCCAGCAGTGCTCCCAGACCACGAAACTCACCCACAAACACCAGGAAGCCCCCCAAACAGGCCCCCGAAAACGCTACATAGAGCAAAATGTCAGAAATAGCCCAAAAAAAAATCGGCCTGGATTTTGTACCAACCACTTCTACCCGGTATTAGACCTTCTCAGGAATGCCCCAAGACCCGGCAACCCACCCGCCAAGAA
Organism: Lissotriton vulgaris; assembly: GCF_964263255.1. Lineage (NCBI taxonomy): Eukaryota > Metazoa > Chordata > Amphibia > Caudata > Salamandridae > Lissotriton > Lissotriton vulgaris. The sequence continues at coordinate 1,056,101,721 of NC_141689.1, read as the reverse complement.
GCGTAACACCCCCAAACAGGCCAAAAGCAAAATCTCATACTTGCAATATTTCTGGGCCTTCGGTCCAAACGCGCTGCGTAGCTAGGCCATAAGTCGGGGTTGGCACGACGGATTTCCTGAAAAGCAAATGCAATCAAGATTAGAGTGTCCCAGCAGTGCTCCCAGACCACGAAACTCACCCACAAACACCAGGAAGCCCCCCAAACAGGCCCCCGAAAACGCTACATAGAGCAAAATGTCAGAAATAGCCCAAAAAAAAATCGGCCTGGATTTTGTCCCAACCACTTCTACCCGGTATTAGACCTTCCCAGGAATGCCCCAAGACCCGGCAACCCACCCGCCAAGAAGAATAACACCCCCAAACAGGCCAAAAGCAAAATCTCATACTTGCAATATTTCTGGGCCTTCGGTCCAAACGCGCTGCGTAGCTAGGCCATAAGTCGGGGTTGGCACGACGGATTTCCTGAAAAGCAAATGCAATCAAGATTAGAGTGTCCCAGCAGTGCTCCCAGACCACGAAACTCACCCACAAACACCAGGAAGCCCCCCAAACAGGCCCCCGAAAACGCTACATAGAGCAAAATGTCAGAAATAGCCCAAAAAAAAATCGGCCTGGATTTTGTCCCAACCACTTCTACCCGGTATTAGACCTTCCCAGGAATGCCCCAAGACCCGGCAACCCACCCACCAAGAAGCATAACACCCCCAAACAGGCCAAAAGCAAAATCTCATACTTGCAATATTTCTGGGCCTTCGGTCCAAACGCGCTGCGTAGCTAGGCCATAAGTCGGGGTTGGCACGACGGATTTCCTGAAAAGCAAATGCAATCAAGATTAGAGTGTCCCAGCAGTGCTCCCAGACCACGAAACTCACCCACAAACACCAGGAAGCCCCCCAAACAGGCCCCCGAAAACGCTACATAGAGCAAAATGTCAGAAATAGCCAAAAAAAAAATCGGCCTGGATTTTGTACCAACCACTTCTACCCGGTATTAGACCTTCTCAGGAATGCCCCAAGACCCGGCAACCCACCCGCCAAGAAGCGTAACACCCCCAAACAGGCCAAAAGCAAAATCTCATACTTGCAATATTTCTGGGCCTTCGGTCCAAACGCGCTGCGTAGCTAGGCCATAAGTCGGGGTTGGCACGACGGATTTCCTGAAAAGCAAATGCAATCAAGATTAGAGTGTCCCAGCAGTGCTCCCAGACCACGAAACTCACCCGCAAACAGACGGAACCCCCCCTAAGAGCACCTCAAAGGCAAGCAAGTCATCAAAAACACAAAAAAAATTCCGCCTGGGATTTGGTCCAAAACACTTTTATCCGGTATTAGAGCTTCCCAGCAATGGCCCCAGAGCCGTCAACCCAGGAGAAAACGAGTAGAAGACCCCCAAACAGCCAAAGAGCAAAAGTACAAAAATGGGGACTTAGTCACTTTTTCACAAATTTCCCAAATCACTCCGCGCGCGCTCTGCAGCTAGGCCCTAAGTCCCCTCAGCCACCATGGATTTGCTTCAAACCTCTTGCAAAGTAAAGTATATATAGCCAGCAGTGCTCCCACACCACGAAACTCACCCACAAACACCAGGAAGCCCCCCAAACAGGCCCCCGAAAACGCTACATAGAGCAAAATGTCAGAAATAGCCCAAAAAAAAATCGGCCTGGATTTTGTCCCAACCACTTCTACCCGGTATTAGACCTTCCCAGGAATGCCCCAAGACCCGGCAACCCACCCGCCAAGAAGCATAACACCCCCAAACAGGCCAAAAGCAAAATCTCATACTTGCAATATTTCTGGGCCTTCGGTCCAAACGCGCTGCGTAGCTAGGCCATAAGTCGGGGTTGGCACGACGGATTTCCTGAAAAGCAAATGCAATCAAGATTAGAGTGTCCCAGCAGTGCTCCCAGACCACGAAACTCACCCACAAACACCAGGAAGCCCCCCAAACAGGCCCCCGAAAACGCTACATAGAGCAAAATGTCAGAAATAGCCCCAAAAAAAATCGGCCTGGATTTTGTACCAACCACTTCTACCCGGTATTAGACCTTCTCAGGAATGCCCCAAGACCCGGCAACCCACCCGCCAAGAAGCATAACACCCCCAAACAGGCCAAAAGCAAAATCTCATACTTGCAATATTTCTGGGCCTTCGGTCCAAACGCGCTGCGTAGCTAGGCCATAAGTCGGGGTTGGCACGACGGATTTCCTGAAAAGCAAATGCAATCAAGATTAGAGTGTCCCAGCAATGCTCTCAGACCACGAAACTCACCCACAAACAGAGGGAACCCCCCCTAAGAGCACCTCAAAGGCAAGCAAGTCATCAAAAACACAAAAAAATTTCCGCCTCGGATTTGGCACAAACCACTTTTAGTGCTTCCCAGCAATGGCCCCAGACCCGTCAACTCACCTGCAAAGAGGTAGAACAACACCCCCACAAGTGCTGAGTCTTTCTTCATTGGGCGTAAACCAGCCCTCTGCTTTGATGGAAATAGGAGTCTGGAGGAGGAGGATAGAGGAGCATGTTCTTCTGAACTTGTGAACCTGAGGAATGCAGACTGCGGCACCTTCAAATAAATTAGCAAACAAGTGAAGACAGTTCTGCTGATGGGCTTGTTTTTGTGATTATCTGATTAAAGTTTGAATTATATTAACTGTGCACAACAAAGAAAGACAGACACACAGGAATAAAAGTGAATAAGGATGAAAAAGAAAGTTATTGATTCGTTGTCTCATTTTCAGGGCTCGAAGTCGGTATCACGGTCCAGGAATAAGAATAAGGCTTCGTCATCATACTCTGCGAATTCAGCCAGGGTGAGGTCAGTGCCACCTGACAGAGTAGAAATTCCCTCATCTATGGTGCTGGCCACCTCCTCTTCATCCGGCACGCTCTCTCGTACTCTTATATCTGGTGGTATGAGGTGCTGATTCATCTTGATCATTGTTAACCTCTCCACATTTTTGGGCGAGAGGCGGCTCCGTTTGGGAGTTACAATCCCACCAGCCGCACTGAAAACCCGTTCAGAAGACACACTTGCGAGTGGGCAAGACAAGTAGTTTAAAGCCAGGTTGGTGAGCTGTGGCCACAATTCTTTTTTCCCATGCCAATACGCCAATGGGTCAGAATTAACATAGACCTCTGTGGAGTCATTCAGATAGTCCTTCACCATCGACTCAAGGTCCTCCTCCAAGGTTCCTCCACTTTGCGTAGCTCTTGCTGTGCCTCTGACCTTTTGAGAACCAAACCCACGCAGAGCTAGCCAATCCTCTTCAGCCTCCAATGTTTCTGTTGTCTTTCGTGCAGATGATCCGGTTGCCGGTGTCTTTAACGGCTGAGAGGTCACTTGTGCCACAGCCACAGGTGCAGAAGTGGATTGTTTTGACTGGGGATGGCCTGCTGATGTACTGCCATTTCCTTCAATTTCCAGCCGTTCTGTTTCAAACTTCTTGGCTGACAAGGCTAGCCAACGTTTGTACTTTGTAACATCTTCATCAGCAAAAGGAAAGAATGCTCTGCCTGCCAGCGCCTTTTTGTAGCGTGGATCCAGAATAGTAGCACAAATGTAATGCTGTTCTGAGTGGATCTTTTTAAGACGTTCATCACCTTGTAGGAGCTCTAATAATTGCTCAGCCAGAAGCAAAGAAGAGTCTTTCTTTTTGTCATCTTTTCGAAACACAGAACACACCTCCTTCAGTTGGTCCTCCAGCATGTACAACAATGGGATAGCTTTTCCCAAATTAGAGTCCTCCTTGCTGACTGCACGCGTGAAGACCTCAAAAGGACGAAGCATGCGTGTTAGGCTTTCAACTATGTTCCATTGCGGCCCACCCATCCTCAGCTCCTCTATACCCTCTTTCAAGAAATATTGATCGAGTTGCGTATACTGCTCATACAGACGCTCAAGCATGTAGAAGGTTGAGTTCCAACGTGTTACCACCTCCTGGATGAGTGCTTTCACTGGCATTTGACATTGATATAGCATGCTCCTCAGCTGCTTGCGGGCCTTAAAAGAATGCCTGAAATGCTTGCAAATTTTTCGGCAGTTCTCCAATACACTGTACGCTGCACTGCGTTTATTACCCAAGAATTTTTGGACAACCAGGTTTATACAGTGCGCCAAACACGGCACTCTGAAATAGTAACCGTCCCTCATGGCCTTAACTATATTGGAGCCATTGTCCGTGGAAACATAACCAACCTTGCGTTTTAGTGGGGACAGACAGTTAAGGACCTTTGTGTTAAAGACATCCAAAATGTTTTCTGCTGTGTGACGTTTCTCCAAACCAAACATGGCTAGTGTTGCATGTTTCCGAGCACCTTTAAAAACAATGTTAGTGTCAACACCTGAGTTTAGCTTTGCTTTAGCCCCTGAAAAAGAGACCCAGTGTGCAGTGATGCACATGTAATCAGCGCCTGCGCCACTGGTCCACATGTCTGTTGTCAGATGTATAGTGTGAACAGCACTCTTCTGCAAAGCTGCCCCAATCACCTTCAGAACATCTTCATGTAGTGCTGGAACCGCAACTCGGGCAAAATAGAACCGGCTAGGAACCTTCCATTTAGGGCAGAGCACTGCCACTAATTCTAGAAAACCAACCCCTTCTACAAAAGAAAAAGGGAGAAGGTCCAGAGCTAGCATTTTAGCCAGCTTAGTGTTATACAGACGGGTCATTGGGTGGTTGCGTTCATATTGCGCTTCTGTAAACAACATCTTTTTAATGTTGCCCTGGACCAATGATTTACGGGATGATGATGATCTCTTCGACCCAGTTACGCTCGCTGATGAACTTTTCCGCATTGATGTCTCACTCTCTCCCACACTCTTAGTGTGGCTCCCATGGGGTGTGCTGCTGACATGGGAACTGGGTGTAAGTGAAGTGTTTGAATCGTCTTCTTCTACCTCCTCGTCATCAGCAGATGACAAATCAACGTTTTCATTACGTGCAATTCCGGCTTTCTTGACCGCCTCTAGGTGCGGAAACCATTCGACAGCGTGCCTTCTCTCAAGATGACCTCTCTGGCCTCCGGTACCATAGTTAGAACCAAGCTTACCACGACTAAATCGAAGCTTACAAAGGCTACAAATGGCTACGTTTTCCTTTTTTGGGCAAACACTAAAGAAGTCCCAAACTGGAGACTTGAAATGTCTTCGGGGGCCGGAGGAGGCGGCGATACTGGTGGTGGTGGTCCTGCTGCTAATGACAGATGAAGTGGAGGATGTGGATTGCCGAACTTCAGTACGTTTTGCACTTTCACCACCACGAATTGAGGTCGAGGACGAGGTGGGTACCTTCTTGCGAAGAAATATGGAAGCGGTAGGTTTTGGTGTACTACTTAACTCCAAATCTAATGATTCCATTTCCATTGCCTCCTCGCCGACATCATCATCACGCTCAGCAGCTTCTCGGGATAGGGTCAAAATGTCTCTTTGCTGCATGCCCGGTGGGGCTGCAGTGACCTTTGTGATGACTGGCTCGTCGTCATCGTGAGAGGCTTCATCACCAGCAGTATCTGTCACTTCTTGTTGAGCCTCATCACACTCCATAGGTTTGAGTTTTTGGACGACCTTCCTTTTACGCTTAGGTGCCGGTGTCAGATCATGGTGTGCCTCTGCCTCACTGCCAGACCGCAGTTGTTGTGGTTCCCAAGACAGATCACTTGCACCAGAACGAGGTGGGCTTGAAGAAGATGTAGACACCCCCCTTGATCTTTTCCTTGCTAGGGATGTGGAAGACAATGAATGATCATCAGGAGGAGTGGCTTCCAATGATACCTCAGCTTCAATGTTGATTTCCAAATGTGCCCCTACTTCGGGAGGAACAACTATTGTGGGCACTTGTGAACCTCCATGCACCTTTGCTTGCGCATCTCCTTTTGCTGCCTCTCCTTCCACATGTACTTGGGCGTGTACTTGCACATGGTGTTGTTGCGGCTGTGGTTGTTCAACACTTGTCAGATGAGTTACAACAACCTGTGTTGATTCAGGGACATTGCTGCTACTTTCTTGCGATGAGCCAACATCACTGGTCGATGGTGATTGGAGAAGTACACTGACTGCCTCTGAAGCACTCAAGGGCTTTGACTTAAGTTGCCTTGGTGGTGGAGGCACTGAACCCAATGGAGCAGGGGTGCTGCTCTCAGGTTGGTCCCCAGCAGATCCTGCTGCTGCAGGCGTACTTTTTTTTTTGCTCCCAAAAAAAGTGGCGGGTGGCACACCAGCCTCCTTGGTAACTTGCTTCTTCTGCTGCTTACTAGCAACTTTCTTGCTAGAGGAGCTACGGAGAACTTTCTTTGGGGGCGGGGCCATCTTCTTCAGAGCAGGTCAGACAGCAGGCCGCAGTTGCACGAATTGTAGAGTTGTCTGAGGCCAGACGTGACGTCGCGTGACGTTATGCTGCACACACACACGCACCGCTGCAGGACTTCTTCCTGGCACTGGTGGTTCTCTTGAGTCTTGTGCACCTAAAAAAAATGGAAGACAGAGGAACATCAGTTCAGTTATAGAGCACAAAAAAATCGAAAAACACTGCAAAATCAGCACAATCCCAATCCATCCATGCCCTCCATAATGTTTAAATTCAAGACAACCCACAGAAAGACTAGGCCCATGCAAGACTCACTACCCCTGGGCATAAATAAAGGTTGAAAAGTAGGCAAAATGGTTGGAGGCCTAACAACAAAGCCTGCATTCAAAATGGCCACTTGCCTGCCAGCACATGGCCAGTGCCTGTAGCTGCACTCAAAATGGCCACCAGCCACATGGCATGTCCCTCCCCATGAACACCCCCAAAAATCGAAAAACACTGCAAAATCAGCACAATCCCATTCAATCCATGGCCTCCATGATGTTTAAATTCAAGACAACCCACAGAAAGACTAGGCCCATGCTAGACTCAAATACCCCTGGTGAAAAGGCCACAAGTACAGGCCCAAAAATCGAAAAACACTGCAAAGTCAGCATAATCCTATTCCATCCATGGCCTCCATGATGTTTAAATTCAAGACAGCCCACAGAAAGACTAGGCCCATGCTAGACTCAAATACCCCTGGTGAAAAGGCCACAAGTACAGGCCCAAAAATCGAAAAACACTGCAAAATCAGCACAATCCCATTCAATCCATGGCCTCCATGATGTTTAAATTCAAGACAACCCACAGAAATACTAGGCCCATGCAAGACTCACTACCCCTGGGCATAAATAAAGGTTGAAAAGTAGGCAAAATGGTTGGAGGCCTAACAACAAAGCCTGCATTCAAAATGGCCACTTGCCTGCCAGCACATGGCCAGTGCCTGTAGCTGCACTCAAAGTGGCCACCAGCCACATGGCATGTCCCTCCCCATGAACACCCCCAAAAATCGAAAAACACTGCAATATCAGCACAATCCCATTCAATCCATGGCCTCCATGATGTTTAAATTCAAGACAACCCACAGAAAGACTAGGCCCATGCTAGACTCAAATACCCCTGGTGAAAAGGCCACAAGTACAGGCCCAAAAATCGAAAAACACTGCAAAATCAGCACAATCCTATTCCATCCATGGCCTCCATGATGTTTAAATTCAAGACAGCCCACAGAAAGACTAGGCCCATGCTAGACTCAAATACCCCTGGTGAAAAGGCCACAAGTACAGGCCCAAAAATCGAAAAACACTGCAAAATCAGCACAATCCCATTCAATCCATGGCCTCCATGATGTTTAAATTCAAGACAACCCACAGAAATACTAGGCCCATGCAAGACTCACTACCCCTGGGCATAAATAAAGGTTGAAAAGTAGGCAAAATGGTTGGAGGCCTAACAACAAAGCCTGCATTCAAAATGGCCACTTGCCTGCCAGCACATGGCCAGTGCCTGTAGCTGCACTCAAAATGGCCACCAGCCACATGGCATGTCCCTCCCCATGAACACCCCCAAAAATCGAAAAACACTGCAAAATCAGCACAATCCCATTCAATCCATGGCCTCCATGATGTTTAAATTCAAGACAACCCACAGAAAGACTAGGCCCATGCTAGACTCAAATACCCCTGGTGAAAAGGCCACAAGTACAGGCCCAAAAATCGAAAAACACTGCAAAATCAGCACAATCCTATTCCATCCATGGCCTCCATGATGTTTAAATTCAAGACAGCCCACAGAAAGACTAGGCCCATGCTAGACTCAAATACCCCTGGTGAAAAGGCCACAAGTACAGGCCCAAAAATCGAAAAACACTGCAAAATCAGCACAATCCCATTCAATCCATGGCCTCCATGATGTTTAAATTCAAGACAACCCACAGAAAGACTAGGCCCATGCAAGACTCACTACCCCTGGGCATAAATAAAGGTTGAAAAGTAGGCAAAATGGTTGGAGGCCTAACAACAAAGCCTGCATTCAAAATGGCCACTTGCCTGCCAGCACATGGCCAGTGCCTGTAGCTGCACTCAAAATGGCCACCAGCCACATGGCATGTCCCTCCCCATGAACACCCCCAAAAATCGAAAAACACTGCAAAATCAGCACAATCCCATTCAATCCATGGCCTCCATGATGTTTAAATTCAAGACAACCCACAGAAAGACTAGGCCCATGCTAGACTCAAATACCCCTGGTGAAAAGGCCACAAGTACAGGCCCAAAAATCGAAAAACACTGCAAAATCAGCACAATCCTATTCCATCCATGGCCTCCATGATGTTTAAATTCAAGACAGCCCACAGAAAGACTAGGCCCATGCTAGACTCAAATACCCCTGGTGAAAAGGCCACAAGTACAGGCCCAAAAATCGAAAAACACTGCAAAATCAGCACAATCCCATTCAATCCATGGCCTCCATGATGTTTAAATTCAAGACAACCCACAGAAAGACTAGGCCCATGCAAGACTCACTACCCCTGGGCATAAATAAAGGTTGAAAAGTAGGCAAAATGGTTGGAGGCCTAACAACAAAGCCTGCATTCAAAATGGCCACTTGCCTGCCAGCACATGGCCAGTGCCTGTAGCTGCACTCAAAATGGCCACCAGCCACATGGCATGTCCCTCCCCATGAACACCCCCACAAATCGAAAAACACTGCAAAATCAGCACAATCCCATTCAATCCATGGCCTCCATGATGTTTAAATTCAAGACAACCCACAGAAAGACTAGGCCCATGCTAGACTCAAATACCCCTGGTGAAAAGGCCACAAGTACAGGCCCAAAAATCGAAAAACACTGCAAAATCAGCACAATCCTATTCCATCCATGGCCTCCATGATGTTTAAATTCAAGACAGCCCACAGAAAGACTAGGCCCATGCTAGACTCAAATACCCCTGGTGAAAAGGCCACAAGTACAGGCCCAAAAATCGAAAAACACTGCAAAATCAGCACAATCCCATTCAATCCATGGCCTCCATGATGTTTAAATTCAAGACAACCCACAGAAAGACTAGGCCCATGCAAGACTCACTACCCCTGGGCATAAATAAAGGTTGAAAAGTAGGCAAAATGGTTGGAGGCCTAACAACAAAGCCTGCATTCAAAATGGCCACTTGCCTGCCAGCACATGGCCAGTGCCTGTAGCTGCACTCAAAATGGCCACCAGCCACATGGCATGTCCCTCCCCATGAACACCCCCAAAAATCGAAAAACACTGCAAAATCAGCACAATCCCATTCAATCCATGGCCTCCATGATGTTTAAATTCAAGACAACCCACAGAAAGACTAGGCCCATGCTAGACTCAAATACCCCTGGTGAAAAGGCCACAAGTACAGGCCCAAAAATCGAAAAACACTGCAAAATCAGCACAATCCTATTCCATCCATGGCCTCCATGATGTTTAAATTCAAGACAGCCCACAGAAAGACTAGGCCCATGCTAGACTCAAATACCCCTGGTGAAAAGGCCACAAGTACAGGCCCAAAAATCGAAAAACACTGCAAAATCAGCACAATCCCATTCAATCCATGGCCTCCATGATGTTTAAATTCAAGACAACCCACAGAAAGACTAGGCCCATGCAAGACTCACTACCCCTGGGCATAAATAAAGGTTGAAAAGTAGGCAAAATGGTTGGAGGCCTAACAACAAAGCCTGCATTCAAAATGGCCACTTGCCTGCCAGCACATGGCCAGTGCCTGTAGCTGCACTCAAAGTGGCCACCAGCCACATGGCATGTCCCTCCCCATGAACACCCCCAAAAATCGAAAAACACTGCAATATCAGCACAATCCCATTCAATCCATGGCCTCCATGATGTTTAAATTCAAGACAACCCACAGAAAGACTAGGCCCATGCTAGACTCAAATACCCCTGGTGAAAAGGCCACAAGTACAGGCCCAAAAATCGAAAAACACTGCAAAATCAGCACAATCCTATTCCATCCATGGCCTCCATGATGTTTAAATTCAAGACAGCCCACAGAAAGACTAGGCCCATGCTAGACTCAAATACCCCTGGTGAAAAGGCCACAAGTACAGGCCCAAAAATCGAAAAACACTGCAAAATCAGCACAATCCCATTCAATCCATGGCCTCCATGATGTTTAAATTCAAGACAACCCACAGAAAGACTAGGCCCATGCAAGACTCACTACCCCTGGGCATAAATAAAGGTTGAAAAGTAGGCAAAATGGTTGGAGGCCTAACAACAAAGCCTGCATTCAAAATGGCCACTTGCCTGCCAGCACATGGCCAGTGCCTGTAGCTGCACTCAAAATGGCCACCAGCCACATGGCATGTCCCTCCCCATGAACACCCCCAAAAATCGAAAAACACTGCAAAATCAGCACAATCCCATTCAATCCATGGCCTCCATGATGTTTAAATTCAAGACAACCCACAGAAAGACTAGGCCCATGCTAGACTCAAATACCCCTGGTGAAAAGGCCACAAGTACAGGCCCAAAAATCGAAAAACACTGCAAAATCAGCACAATCCTATTCCATCCATGGCCTCCATGATGTTTAAATTCAAGACAGCCCACAGAAAGACTAGGCCCATGCTAGACTCAAATACCCCTGGTGAAAAGGCCACAAGTACAGGCCCAAAAATCGAAAAACACTGCAAAATCAGCACAATCCCATTCAATCCATGGCCTCCATGATGTTTAAATTCAAGACAACCCACAGAAAGACTAGGCCCATGCAAGACTCACTACCCCTGGGCATAAATAAAGGTTGAAAAGTAGGCAAAATGGTTGGAGGCCTAACAACAAAGCCTGCATTCAAAATGGCCACTTGCCTGCCAGCACATGGCCAGTGCCTGTAGCTGCACTCAAAATGGCCACCAGCCACATGGCATGTCCCTCCCCATGAACACCCCCAAAAATCGAAAAACACTGCAAAATCAGCACAATCCCATTCAATCCATGGCCTCCATGATGTTTAAATTCAAGACAACCCACAGAAAGACTAGGCCCATGCTAGACTCAAATACCCCTGGAGAAAAGGCCACAAGTACAGGCCCAAAAATCGAAAAACACTGCAAAATCAGCACAATCCTATTCCATCCATGGCCTCCATGATGTTTAAATTCAAGACAGCCCACAGAAAGACTAGGCCCATGCTAGACTCAAATACCCCTGGTGAAAAGGCCACAAGTACAGGCCCAAAAATCGAAAAACACTGCAAAATCAGCACAATCCCATTCAATCCATGGCCTCCATGATGTTTAAATTCAAGACAACCCACAGAAATACTAGGCCCATGCAAGACTCACTACCCCTGGGCATAAATAAAGGTTGAAAAGTAGGCAAAATGGTTGGAGGCCTAACAACAAAGCCTGCATTCAAAATGGCCACTTGCCTGCCAGCACATGGCCAGTGCCTGTAGCTGCACTCAAAATGGCCACCAGCCACATGGCATGTCCCTCCCCATGAACACCCCCAAAAATCGAAAAACACTGCAAAATCAGCACAATCCCATTCCATCCATGGCCTCCATGATGTTTAAATTCAAGACAGCCCACAGAAAGACTAGGCCCATGCTAGACTCAAATACCCCTGGTGAAAAGGCCACAAGTACAGGCCCAAAAATCGAAAAACACTGCAAAATCAGCACAATCCCATTCCATCCATGGCCTCCATGATGTTTAAATTCAAGACAGCCCACAGAAAGACTAGGCCCATGCACCACTCACTACTCCTGGTCAAGGCCCCAACAACAGGTCAAAAATCGAAAAACACAAAATTTTACAAAAAAAAAAAATCGAAAAACACAGAAAAATCAGCACAATCCCAATTCATCTATGGCCTCCATGATGTTTAAGTTCAAGACAACCCACAGAAAGAATCAGTCCACCCACCACTGAGTACCCTGGGCCCTGGGCAAAAGGCCCCAAAACAGCCCAAAAATCGAAAATCCCAAAATTTTAGTTGCAGCAACTGTAATGCCCCAAACAAACTTACTTGTAAAATTTCTAATCCAACAGTGATCCAAACTAAGTCAAAAAGGCCTCAAATCCAAAGATCCAGCAGCATCCACAAAAAGTAATCCTTCCAGGTCCACATCCAAATGAAAAGTGACCAGGAGATGGACAAAGCACTGGGAGGAGCCTGCTGAACAGGAACAGGAAGTTGAAGACTATGGGGCACTTCCTTCCTCCCACCCCCCTGCCCCCTCCCCAAAATGGACTCCTCGCTAAAAAAGTGCAGGCAAATGTCAAACTAAGGAGTTATTCACATAAAAATCATCATTTCTAGAAGGTTTATGCTGCTTGCTGGTGGATTTCTTGTGCAGAATTGCAAATTTATATTTTCGCTCGCCGCATCTCAAATCTCGCAATTGCGAAGTACCGCGAGACGTGATCTCGCCGTACTCGCGTTGACAAACTCTCGCTGTGCAAGTTGGCAAGCCGCGATGACGTAATCGCGCTCGCCAAATTCCCGCGGGATCACACAGCAAGATCCAAAATGGCGCAGCACTCGCAAAATATCGAGAAAAACAACTCGGCAAACGATGAGAAACGCCGCGCGCCGCAAAAATTGTATCACCAACGCCGCGCGCCGCCAAAAAAATCCGCTCTGTGCGAATTTGCGGATTTTGCGGGAAATCCGCAAATCTCGCGGATTGCGGATTTCCCGAAAATCCGCAAAATCCGCGAGCGGAACGGATTTTCCGCCCACGCTTACTTCGCTGCTCCTTTTGTTTTACAGAAATAGAAAGGACTTAAATCATACCATACATTGGCAGTACGTTTGTAAAGAGACAACACAACTGTAACCAAACAATCATTTGCATTTACCCATTGGGGAGACAACACCTGGTCTCAAAGTCCACTCACAAAAATGCAGTTTAGTGAGAAAGTTATGGACCTAGAAACAAGTAGTCGAGCAGATGGTGGTGTACACCTGCTTCTCCAAATTCTTTGCTATTTCAAATCATGTCTTTCCTATAATCCAACCCTTTAATTGCCATTATGTGATAGAGGTGGATAAGCAACTGAAGGCTCAAGCCAAGCTTGAGCAAAATCCCTGGCTCTGGTTCAGCTCGAGGTTCTCTTGGATCCTCAAGCCCAAACCGAGCCGAGCCTTCATGTAGCTTCTGTCTGCACCCATGTTCTGACCTTATGGGACACGAAATAAAGACAACACATGAGCTTTTGATGTAAAAAGAGAGAGCGAGAACAGATACACATCTAGTGGCTTAGCTGCACAATATGAAATCAGAAAACCTGGGATCAATCCCTGCTTACCCTGTTGACTAAATGTTGTACTCTTAGGCAATTGTTTTATTTCACCTTACCTTCTTTTTCTTTATCACATATTAGAGCACCTTGAAATAAACGAGTTCAGCATGTGCACTGTCCTAAAATGTCTCTTGTGCTTGATTTAATAGACTAAAATGTTTTCCATGTATAATAACAACCTAGGCCACATAGAGGTTCCAAATGACAATGGATTTGCCTCTTGGTGCACTAATGTTATTGTCATCCGAGATGGTGGAGGGCATGAATGTTTCCAAGTTTATTTTTCAAAACTATCACTTTTAATGAATGCTGATGAATGTAGTGATAAATCTAGGGTACCAAGTTGAAGTACTTCAGCATGTTGGAAAAATACACTTTTTTGAATTTTGAAGAGGCTTTATCATATTCGCATGTTAGTTGCAAAAGGTCTTTAAACATGAAGGAGTATCTACAAATGGTGAAAGAAACCTGTTGTGCTCAGTTAACATATAAATAAATGTTACCCAGTTTGTTTAACATTTGTCTGAATGTTAGTGCCCAGTCAAGTAAATAGCAGAACACATTTTCGATTGAAATGGCCACTAAATTTGCACAGACATACAGTTTTACTATATGGCACACAAATGATAATTTGTGCAAATCCGGTTTTAGTGAATATTTATAATTTGAGCATCACCGAGCAAAAGTGTTTTGGTTTGTTTTGATCATATTAAATCCCTGTTTCAAGCACACTTCAGAATGTTGCTTTCCTAACTACTGAATGTGTACAGTTCATTTACATGTATTTACATTTCATTGTGTGTTACAGAAATGGCATCCAACAGCCTTTCCTTTCACACTCACTGTACCTCAACAAGATTGTCACATAACTCACCTTTCTTTCTCTGACTGCAAAAGTGAGAAGAGTTTCTAAACACCAATCCCCCTGTTAAAAAAATAAGCAGCAGTTTGTCAGTAGACATATTCTGACATTTAATCTCTGAAGTGCAGCAAATGTGACAAGAGAAATACAGAATTTAAAGAGATTTTTATTTATTGCTAGGACTTTCCCAACCCACCAAAAATGGGCTTGCAATCCACCACTGGGTAGCAACCCGCAGTTTGTGAATCACTGTTTTAAAGTAATTCATACTTCCCATCTGTCATTTCTAAGTGCTGTAAATAAAAGATATTATTATCCACAGTAATGTTATTGAACTTACCAGCCTCAGGGGGATTTAGACTTTGGTGAGATTTCAACTTTCTTCTATCAGATCACAGAAGACATTAGCAGCGAAAATTAACTCATCAAGCTTCCTTCACTGCTTGTCAATCTATGTTAATGTCAACTACACTTTGTTTGCATGTTAATGCTTAGTATCACCACCTTGATAGTACTTTACCAACTTGGCGGCATGTACGTATGATGTATGATACTAAAGCTTGTTAACAATTGCAGAAATGTGGTATTTATAGCAGTTGTATCACTGTAACTTGAAATCTTAAAAAAACAAGACCTGGTTATAAGAAACGAATGATAATTTTAAACAATTTCAACAAATAAATATCATGTTTAACTCTTTGGTTAGACTATGCTTGCTTATCTAGTTATGCCCACCCACCCGCATGTGTTAGTTATTATTTAAAAAACACTCATCAACCTCCCAGTGCAGGTCACAAGCCCATCAGCTAATGGTATCCCAAATAACTAATAAAATATAACAAAACAATGTAACTAAAAAACGTGAGGTGGGTCAGAAAGTGCTTCACTTAAGCATCACCCATGGCGCTACTGGGTGGTTCTCACCAGTTTGCTCACTCTGTCATCATCGGCACTTTCTTGACAGAAAACAAAATGTCACATAACTATTAAAGTAAAATAAAAAATCAAGAAATCAAAGAGTGAGGTGTATAAGTGAAGATGACCTCTATCTACCATCTACGCCCCGTAATGTGAAAAAAGAGTAAACTAAACTCTCCATAAATTAAAATAGAGTTGTGAACACCTATCACATATATTTTTTAATTTTTACTAGTGTTCAGTAGCTCCATGGATGGTGCTTACGCGAGGCACTTTCTGACCCACCTCACCTTTTTCAATTACATTTTTTATTTACATTTTGGTAGTCCATTGGGAGACCATTAGCTGGTGGTCATGACTAGATAAGCAAGCATAGTCTCACCAAAGCGTTAAACATGATATCTATTTCGCAGATTTTTTTTAAAATTATCATTTGAGTCTTATAACCAGGTATTGTTTTTTTTTTAAGTTTGTGAATGGAGGGTGTCCTGGTTATAATTACCCTCTAAAGCTCATTTTTTGATAGATGATCACAGTAACTTGTGCAAGCATATTATAATGTTGAACACTGCTGTGACATTTGATACTTATATATTGCTCGATGGACATTTTGTTACTCAAGATTCTGGGTGTTTGTAAGAAATTGGATTATTGGTTGAGGGTGTGAACGCTCCACTTAAGCACCAACCACAATCCTTGTCAGGGTGAACCACAAAAGTCAGTCAATTACCTGTGCTCAACCATCTGGTAGCTTGACACAAAAGCAGTCAGGTTTTACTTAGAGACAAACCAATTTAAAACAATAGAGTACATTTCAATGTGTAACATGATAGCAGAATGACAAAAATCTAATCAGCAGTACTGGAGAAATGCAGTTTCAAAGTTTTCTGAAAAAACAGTGCCTAAAAGCACAAAGCGTCACTTTCAGTCATCTGGTCACTCTAGACAGGGGGAGAGTCACAGGTACAGGCAGCATGGGATGGAGCACAGGTCGGATACAAGGACCAGGTTAGTCCCACGGAAGATTTACCTTCTGTGTCGGTGCGACAAGTTCCCTACACGGTGCAGGAGGCCGCGATGAGCAGGTAGAGAGACGCAGATGGTTGTTGCTGAAGCTCAAAGAGCAGGCTGGGAATCTGAAGATATCGTTGCTGTAGCGTGACAAGTCAGGCAGGTGCCGCTGAAGGTTATTATTGTAGCTTCACATTGGTGGTCACCACAGGCTGTCATTGCTCTAGCTTTAAGCTCGGCTCTCATGTTGCTGATCGTCACTGGTGGTTTCTTAGTGCAAAGAGCAGGCCTCACTAGGGCTTTGCTTTGGTGGTCATAGTGAGTGGTGGAATCTTGGAGAGAATTAGCCTGTTTGCAGTCACAAGGAACCCAAACATCAGGATTTTCACTTTGTCTTGATGAGGAGTGCACTCTGCTGTCAGTCAAAGGTCCAGGGGCTGGGGAGGCACCTCAGAGGGATCAGGCACATAATCCAACAGAGGCTGGCAGGGCTCACGCAGGTCCAGATGCAGGTCCAGGCAGGCCCATTTGCAGCAGGTCAGCTGGACAGTTGAAACGAGGTGCCTCTGACAATTGTGTCCCTGTAGCTCACACAGGAGTTCAGCAAAATTACCCTTGGACTCAGTCATGTTAGGCCGGGATAAGGGAAAGCAGGTCCAGTCTTCTTTCTCAGACAGCAAGGCAGTCCTCAAGCAGCAGGGCAGTCCTCTGGCAGCAGGGCAATCCTTATTCTGTAACTTCCGCAAGTCCAGGTGAGTTATGAAGAGCTTCTG
The DNA here is from genome assembly GCF_964263255.1 of Lissotriton vulgaris. Taxonomy (NCBI): domain Eukaryota; kingdom Metazoa; phylum Chordata; class Amphibia; order Caudata; family Salamandridae; genus Lissotriton; species Lissotriton vulgaris. The sequence continues at coordinate 1,056,084,505 of NC_141689.1, read as the reverse complement.
GAGGTCGAATATTTATACCTGGTGCCAGTATTTGTGTACGGCGGGACTCTCTGATCTACCTCCATGTCTGGTTCTGGAATGTTCTCACTCTCCCGCTGTCCAGGCTCAAAATTGTTTTGGGGGTGACAAAAGGCAAGCAGGCAGGTCTGATGTCAGATTATTTTGTGTGTAGGAGGTAAAGCCCTTTGAAGTGTAAATAAGCCAGGGCACAGCTCCTCTCCAGTCATCCTACAAGGATGGCCAATCCTGTCCGCATCTAAGCTCACTTTGTGTCGCTGTCTGGAAGAATACACAAGCCCCAACAGCAGAGCCACTCAGTCATGTGACCCAGAATACTAGCAGAAGGCACACATGTTTGGGACAAGAAAATGCCAGCTTTCTAAATGTAGTATTTTCATAATTGTGAACTAAAAACCGACATCATTTAATTGCAAACCTCATGTCTCTACCTGCTCCCAATCTAAGGTTATCACTTTTTAAATGTAATATGGTAACTCAGTGTTAGTCCATGGGAGAGATAGGCCTTACAACATTGAAAAACGACGTTAGAATGTTTTCCCTGTCAGGACATGTAAACCTTAAGTACACATGTCCTACTTTTTAAATCAACCAATCAGGATTCATAAAGCACGGCAATCACCTGTGAGGGTCTCAAGGGGCTAGAGTTTCTAGCTGCTTCATGGTGATCTGTTCATTCAAACATCCAGGTCTTGAGTCCTTTCCTGAATTCCCTAAGCAATGAGGCAACCTGACATGCAGGGGAAGGTCATTCCAAGCTTTCGCCGTCAAGTGTGAGGTCTGCTGTTGCCTCAGTGGATCCAGTGAGGTGTCTGCAAGAAAGAGGGAGGCAGATCATAGGTGCCAGGTCAGTTACTGGAAGGTCATGCATTTGTTGATGTATGCTGGTCCTTTGCTGTGCAGGGATTTGTATGTATGGGTCAACATCTGGAGCTGGCATCTCTTCTGGATCGAGAGCCATTGTAGCTTCTTAAGGTGCAGTATAATGTGAGTCCATCTGGGAAGGTTGAGGCTGAGTCTTACCTGCTGATTTTTGTATTGTCTGTAGACTCTTCAGGAGACATGAGGTGATTCCTGCGTAGAGTGTGTTCCCATGGTCCAGCCTGCTGGTGATAGTGCACCCTGCCCTATGAGCTCAAGGGCCTATCTCAGGAGTGACTTAAAGTATTAAAAAGGAAGGTTTGGGCCTGGCAAAATGCTTATTTTTCCAGGTTGAAATACCAGTTTTAGACTGCACAATCATGTTAGCACTAGTTAGCAGTAGTAAAGTGCACAGACGTAAAACAGAGTGATGACAAAACGTTTGGAGAAATACCACACCAAGGATGTAAGGCAGAGTTTTTCAAACTGTGGGGCGCTCCCCCCTGGGGGGCCGTGGCTGCACGTCCAGGGGGTGCAAATGGCTCTTCGAGTACTTCCAAATAAGGAAGGCCTGGAAGTACGACTTTATTCATTTGGTGCATTTCCAGGCAATCGTGATTTGTATACAGCAGCTGAAGGGCTTTAACAAAGAGAATGAACTGTGATCCTGGATGTCCTGGGGTGGGGGTCAGTGAGTGGGGTGGCAGGGTCCAGAACTGGATAAAAAGAAAAACATATTCTGTAACAAGTTTGTTATTTTCCTAACCTCTAGGTAACTGGGTAAAAAAATGTGCACATGTTAAATAGAATATAAATGGAAGTTAAACTAATCAATTTTACTATGAAACCTCAGTTTCCTAATGCAATTAAGGCAGATCTCTGTGTCCAGAAAGCAGCACCCCTAGAAATATGCAGCAGGAAAGGACCAAAGTTATGCGGCAGGGTTAAATAAATAATGTTGCAAGAAAATGCAAATGTAACAACTTAATGTGGCCCATTTCATGATAGCATTTCGTTATGTGTCCAATTGTACACACGCGAATACTGTCTGGGAAAAGATTTAATTTCATTAGTACCAGTTTCCCACCGCCATACACTAAGGAGCAACTGAAAGGTGAGTAATCACCTCTTGGGAAGGGCTGTCCACTGTGTGGCAACACATTGCTACATTTTTAATACCTTTTAATCCATTTGATCTAGAAACAATTTTTTCTTTATGCAGCAGATGACTGATTAAGTAGCAAATATGTCAAAATCCATAACTATGTGGAAAATGCAGCAGAAACTGAATCCTGGCTGGCGCACTGGGGATTAGTGGCATGTGTATATATAGTGCTAAAAGGCCATGCCTGTGACAGAAAACACTGTGAATATGTAAGTCATCATGTTTATCTATATATTTTAGTAATAAGTAAACAGACTATACCTAGAATCATTTTTATACGTGTTCATTAAAAAGATCAAGAACTCAGCTGGTGACACCCTCACATTACCTCTCAATAGTAATACACCTTTGTGGAGCAACCAGTTGCTCCATTAGTTCATGCCTTTACTGGCTCCATCACTTAATCTCCATGTGCCTAAAAACAAAACAAAATATCTGACCCTGTGTAATGTAACTGATGTTCATGTAAGGGAGCACTCCAATGCTCTTAGGCCGAGTTTGTGCTGAATAAAACAAACGATACAGAGCCTGTTTCAAAACTGTAGTGATTATCAGGCATTGGTGGGAGACGGATGAAAGAGACAGAGGAGATATCCTTCTACTTAGGGCCGCTGCTTTCTATCACCAGTGCAACAAGCATAGTTGCATTGGCGCCAGGTGTGCAAGGTGAACACAAGGCACCTATTAATGGGAGCAGAATTTGTTGGTCAAATTCTGTTTTTGTTTGATGAATTTGCTCTTGTAGCTTTCAGATTTATTGTAGATTATTAACTATGGAAAGGTATCCATGAACATATCTCATAAACCCAGACCCCCTGCTCACAGCCCTGCCCTCCACTCCCTAGTCTGTGCCATAGAGATTTGAAGGGGGGGGGTCCCAACTTTAAAATATTTTGCTTTGGTGGTCCTCAAAGAAAAAAGATTGAAGACCTCCGATGCAAGGTCTAACAGTGTTTTTGATTCCTTTCTTTTTGTTATTTTGCTCAGATCTGTGATTTATTTATGTTCCTGTGTGATTCAGGCCCTTAGGTGTACATCTCTTTGGCATACAGTTCTACACAGAAAGGACCCTACGACCCCCATTATCGCTAATTTGAAATACATTTTATTTGTTGTTTTCCTTTGATCAAGGTATTTTTTTTATCCATGGTGTTGTGATGATCATGTCCTCTCGTCTGTCAGGCTCATGGTTGTCTTACATGGAATGCATGTTGACGCATTCCATATGGGACAGTTGGCGAGCAAACGGATGGGAGGAAACGATGTCTGCTTTGGTGCTTCACTGTAGTTAATAAACAACATTCTTATACACTTACTGTGTCAGGTCTTCTCCTTGAACCCAACGTAAATATTGGTGACAAGATGGGCAACATGACCGTAGTGTGAAGCCCCAGCCATTTTCAGGGCTGTGTTGAATGCCTTCAACTTCTTGAGGCCAGCGGTCGTGGATCTCCTGGAGAAGGTGTTGGTTGGGTTAATAGAGTTGTGCCCCCCATCCGAGATTCCTGCATTTAATTAATTTGGGAAGGTAGCAGTGAGCTCTTTGGAGCGTGAGGGGGCTGCCTGTAAGTGTGATGGTGCGGGGCTGATCTTGTAGGGAGGAGCACGTGCCAGACAGTGTAGGCCCTAATAGCTGTAGAAACTGAAGTGCAGCTATGATTGCTATTTGCTATAAAAACAAGCCCTATCAGCAGGTGAAAACCACGAAAGATGACACTTGGCCATTTTAGCACGTTGGGGAGTTCTTCATGCTGGTTCACTGCGTACACGGCGTGCATTTACCTGTATTGGAGCGGTTTCAAATCTTCAGTTATTGACAATTGTTGTTGATCGCCAGGAGGACTTGTGCTTATTCGGTGATAGACACACCTTAATGCAGGATGCTTAAAGTAACAAAGGTCAGCTGGAGCGTCCTCCTTTGCCTGTAGTGGATTTCGTGTATTGTGATTGCTCGTAAGAAGAAGAATGGGGAGATTAGATTGTTTGCCGATCTTCGTTCACTTAACAGGAACATCATTATTGAGTGTTATCCTCTTCCTAAGGTAGCACAAATAATTGATGCTTGCATTTTCAATACAATTGATTTCACCAAATTAGACTGAAAGATAAATCATTACACCGTTTGGAGTGTTCAAATATTTGAGATTGCCAGTTGGCTTGGGTCAGCTGCTAGTGTCATTCAGAGACTTGTGGATAGATTGTTTAAGGATGTGGCTATTGTTATGAAATATGAAAATGATATACTTATCTTTGCATCTACTAACATGATGCCATTCTACGCAAGGTTTTAGGTATTCGTCAGGAAAGAGGAAAGACGGTACACAAAGATAAATGTAGATTTACAGTGATGGAGATTGAGTACTTAGGAAATTCTATTTCTGTGAGAGGCATTGAACCTAAAGAGGATTTATTAAAAGCAACTGAGGAAGCACCTGTTCCAAATGATAAAGACAGCTTATGTTGCTTTATTGGTCTAAGTAAGTATTACACAAGATTTGTTTGTTGATTCAGTGTGGTGTCAGAACGTTTGAAGCACTTGTTGAAGAAGGAGGATACATTTTGTTGGACAGGAAAGCAAACTAGGGCATTTGAGGAGGTAAACCAGCTAATTTTGCCCTATCATTCTTTTAGACCGTTTGTGCAAGGGAACGTTTGTGAGGTTATGGTGGATGCCAGTGCTAATGGCATAGGTGCAATTTTATGTCAGAGGATTGATGGTACGGAAAGACCAATAACGTTTGTGTCCCACACTTTTAAATGTGCTGAATTGAAATATAGTGCAATAGAGAGAGAGAGACTTTGGCCTGCATTTGGGCTATAAACAATTTTAAAATGTATTTGTGAAGTCATTGGTTTAAGATATTTTCAGATCATAAGCCATTGGTGTTTGTCTTGGGTGACAAAGGAGTTGGTAAGTCGTCATCCAGCTGGTCAGATTGATTACTTCAGTACAAGAATTTGACTTTGAAATTCCTTATGTACTGGGGAGTTTGAATGTGTGGGCTAATTGTTTATCGCAGCAGCCTGTACAATGTGATGACGGTGGTCATGACTTGACATTGGATGAGTGTGTTGTTGCAGCAGTTTATGCAGCGGAGAGTTGCAACTCTGCTATTTCTGCTGAGTGGCACAATGAGTGTTTGACATGTGTAGTATCAGAAACTTATCAGACACATCAATAATGGGGATGGTAGAAAGTCAAAAAGTGGTTCGGGTAACATCAAAGATGTCTACCATATGTTGCCTGAATTAAGTGTTGAGTTAGGCATTGTTTTGAGAGGTTGTTTGCTTGTAACACCTGAAATATTGAAGAGAAGGCTTATCACAATAAAGGTCATCTTGGTAATATCTTTACAAAAATAATTTTACGCAACCACTGTTGGTGGCATGGTATGGACAAAATGGTGGATAACTACATACAAATTTGTCAAGAGTGTATTTTATCAGACAAAACTTGGCATGTGAATAAAACCCCTTTCATCAATGTAGAGATGCTAAAGCAACTGTGCGATAAGGTAGCAACTAATATGTAGGACCCTTCCATTGTCCATCTTTTGATCAGAGTTATTTCATAGTCCTAATTGATTACTTTCCAAATGGGTTCCTTTTAAGGCCGATGCTGAGGTCGCAAGTAAATCCCACAATTGGAATGTTTGAAAGATGTAGTTTCTTTGCAGGGTGTTCCTAAAATGTTGGTGTTGGATAATGGCACACAATTTGTTTACCGAATTTTCACCCTTGAGGCGGAAGCCGGGGGTTCTCTGCTTTTTAAATAATGTAGCAGAGCTTTTCGTTATTGAACTCAATAATAACGCACTTTTAATACATCAGTATTTTTTAAACCTAAATTAGCTAGCATTGGCCCCCACCTTGGCGCGAGATTAGCGTCGCCCAAGGCTCCTTTACTATCGCCTTCTGGACATCGCGACGCTGATTCCAGGCGCATTTCAGGCACCATCTTGGACTGGGGAAGGCTGGCGGTCTAGCTGCTCGCTGGTCCCGCCCTCCCCGGATATAAAAGGGTGCTTGACTCCACCCTCGAGGTATTTATTTGTTTACCGAATTTTCACCCTTGAGGCGGAAGCCGGGGGTTCTCTGCGCTACCTGCGCGCTTTTTAAATAATGTAGCAGAGCTTTTCGTTATTGAACTCAATAATAACGCACTTTTAATACATCAGTATTTTTTAAACCTAAATTAGCTAGCATTGGCCCCCACCTTGGCGCGAGATTAGCATCGCCCAAGGCTCCTTTACTATCGCCTTCTGGACATCGCGACGCCGATTCCAGGCGCATTTCAGGCGCCATCTTGGACTGGGGAAGGCTGGCGGTCTAGCTGCTCGCTGGTACCGCCCTCTCTCCTCCCACCCTAATGGCGGATATAAACAACAGGCTCTCCCGTCCGCGCCTGGCCCGGGCCGAGGGCCAGTCCCCCTGGTCTTCTTGACCCGTGTGACCAAAATCGCCCTGGTCCATATACGCCAAATATGCTTAGGGGTCTACGGCCTCCAATACAACAGTCTTGTATTTTATTAGACCCGATACACCTTGAAGTGACCTCTCCCCAAATCTGCCCTTGCTGCCAACTGCAGATACCTATCCCTCACAAATCCTATCCAAACAAACCTAAGACTCGTCCCTCCAAACCTTTTCAATTTGCACTTATAAATGTCAGTTCGCTGGGAAAACATCGCCAGGACATATCCGACCTAATGGAAGACAACAACCTAGACATGCTGTTCATGACAGAAACATGGATGGACAATTCATCCGACCCAGATATTGTCATTGCGGTCCCTAAGGGATTCTCTATCCACAGATTGGATAGACCACGTGGGAGAGGTGGGGGGATTGCTTTTGTTGTACGTGATTCATACACGGTTAGAACCAATGCCATCCCCTTGCCATCATGTGAAGCATTGCAATTCTCTGTCAAACTGACCCCCTCTGATAATTTCAAAGGGATCCTTTTGTACCGTCCCCCGGGATTAAGAACAGGATTTATCACTGAGCTAAGATCCATCTTGGAATCATGCGCTCTTGACAGCTCCTTTACTGTCCTTGGAGATTTTAATTTCCATTTTGATAAACCTGAAGATAAGGACACTGCTATGTTCCTTGGGGATATGGCCACTTTTGGTCTTTCTCTTATGGTCAAATCTCCTACGCATGATAGGGGCCATACTCTGGATGGCCTCTTTTCCAATTCCAATGACCTCCACGTAACACAAACTTTTCCAGTCACTTGGTCTGACCATTATGTTATCATGGCATCACTTAACCCTCACCAATTAGCTGTTCCCCCGAAACCCAGCAATACAAATCAAACTTTCAAGGCATGGAACGATATAGACAGCTCCAATTTTAAAACCTCTTTAGTAGCCTCCATGCCTTCCTTCTCACAAGACCCAAACACAGCCACCTCTCAATTTTATGACTGGGTTGATGCAGCTGCATCCTCGCTGGTTCCTATTAAGCAAATATCTCGCAATAGATCTACTCCCTCAGCCCCTTGGTACTCAGCTGCCTTAAGACAGCAGAAACAACAATGCAGGCAGAAAGAAAGGCTTTGGCGGAAAGGTTATGCCGAAGAGGCCAAAACTAAATATAAGGAAATGGTAGCCAAATATAAACAAATGATTGATGAAGCCAAGAAATCATTTTTTAGTCGCAAAATAGAAATTGCAAAAAACTCTTATAAAATTTTGTATGAAACCGCAAAACAGCTAGCCGGTCACTCCCCCAACTTGACCCCACCCCCATCTCAACTTCTCTGTGACACATTGGCCAATTTTTTCTTTAGCAAAGTCAATGATATATACTCTGCATTTGCCACCAAAATAAAAAATTCTTCCGAAAGCACACTTAATACACTTATTGGTCCCACACTCACTCAATTTGCTGAAATTTCAGAAGCTCAGGCTATGGACATAACTACTACCATCAGATCAGGTTCAGCACTTGATCCTTGCCCTTTCAAAGTCCTATTGCCAGTCTTAGATGAGATTACCCCGGCCATATCCTCCATATGCAATGCCATGTTTAAAACAGGTATCTACCCTGAAAGTTTAAAAAAAACCATCATAAAACCTCTGTTAAAGAAATCACATTTGGACAAGGATGAACCTAAAAGCTATCGACCAATAGCCAACTTACCGGTCCTGGCCAAGATAGCCGAAAAGGCTATGAACAAACAACTTTCCGCTTTTTTGGAACAACACCAGCTACTTGATGAAACTCAGTTTGGGTTCCGCCAGTGTCATGGGACGGAGACAGCTCTGATTAAAGCAGCTGACGACATCAGACTCATCCGTGACACTGGGGGTACAGCAATTCTGATACTACTTGATCTATCTGCAGCCTTCGACACGGTCGATCATACCACCCTGATTGACCGTGTCGAGGGCCTGGGGGTACAAGGGACTGCCAGCAAACTTCTGGCCTCCTTTCTGGCTGATAGAACTCAGGTAGTTACAACAGGACCATTTCATTCGTCCACCATGTCACTGCCATGTGGAGTACCTCAGGGCTCATCCCTAAGCCCGACACTTTTTAACATCTACGTGTCGGGCTTAGCCAATGTCATTCGGGCTTATGGGATGAGCCTCACATCCTACGCAGATGACACCCAGCTGGTTCTAGCCATCAAGAACAATGGCTATAAAGTGGTAGATGACCTCAGGGCTGGTATGATGGCAATAGGGAGTTGGATGGCCTCCAATTGCTTAAAGTTAAACTCGGATAAAACAGAGGTAGTCATCTTTGGACAACTAACACCTGAGTGGTCATCCAATTGGTGGCCCTCCTCCTTGGGCTCTCCCCCCGAGCCTGTCAGCAAAGTGAGGAATCTGGGAGTCATCTTTGATGACCGCCTCACGTTCCATCCACATGCCAACCAGATTACCTCTTCAGCTTTTTACAAACTGAAGCTTATCAAAAAAATCCTCCCTTTTCTACCTGATAAAGCTGGTAAAACCCTTGTCACCTCCCTTGTGCTGTCCACCTTGGACTATTGCAATGCCCTGTTCCTCAATGCACAGGAAGGAGTCTTGAATAAATTGCAAACAATACAAAACTCTGCTGCGAGGCTTTTGGGAAATATCCCTAAACATCACTCTGCCTCCAAAACCATCAAAGAGCTGCATTGGTTATCCATTAAAAACAGGATAAAGTTCAAGACCCTATGCATTGTGTATAAAGCGTTGCACAACCAAGGACCAGCACATCTCATCCGCAATCTGACTCCTTATCGTCCGCTCAGAACACTACGTTCATCTTGTTCAGGAGATCTTGTTATACCCCGAACAAAAACGGTCTCATGGGGCGATAGAAGATTCCTGGTATCAGCCCCCAAGTTGTGGAACACTCTGCCACCAATGATTAAAGCCAGTCCATCTTTATGGTCTTTTCGTAAACAACTCAAGACCTGGCTTTTTAATCAATAAATCATCCATAGTTTCCTCAGGGTAAATATTCAGATACTTAGCGCCGAGACACCCACGGGCCTTTGCATGCGCTCTACAAATATCAAAAATAAATAAATAAATTAAAGAGAATGGCATAAATCATTACAGAGTTGCTCTATATTTTCCACATTCGAATGACTTGGTGGAAAGGGCTAATAGGTTAATCAACTGCTATCTCTTCCAATTGAATATAGTTGAGTATTTAAGGTGTTAAGTTATCATAACAGCTATCATAATACACCTCATTCCGGGACTGGAGCAATGCCTTTTGAGTTGCTATGCAAACAAGTTTGTTTTTCTAAAACATTTCCTCCTTGGATGGAGGTGAAGGATATTTCTGAGGTTAGGAAAACTGTTGAGGAATCTCATTCTAAGTGTAAGGTGTACTATGACAAACAATTTGATGTGAAAGAGAAAAATACTCACATGGGGGATTGAGTGCTAATAAAAAATACTTACTTTGTGCCTAAAAGTGTTTCTAAATTTCAGAGACCATTCCTTGTCGAGATGGTGGGGATGAATTTGGTATTTTGTTGGTGGAATTTAAACAAGGTCATCACCATTGATGGTACTCAAGCCCACATATTAAATGAAATGGGGAAAATTGGATATGTGCATCAGGAGCATCCTGTTCGTACAGCAGATGCCAGTAGTTTAAGGGAGTCTGTTCAAGATGGTCTAAATGCACAGAATGTTTCTGACTGTTCGGTATGAAATTAAGAGAAAAGTACCAATGACTGTGTTATTAGATTTGGTAGGAGAAGTGTTTTACCAAACAGATTTAAGACTTTGAAATGTAAGAGATAATATGTTTTTTGTGTTTCTTTTATTTTTTGGTGAGAGGAGGTGTTGAACCCATTGTGTTGTGATGATTACGTGCTCTCGTCAGTCGGGCTAATGACTGTCTCGCATAGAATTCAAGTGTAGAATAAGGTGAAGCATTCCATTTGAGATGGATAGCGGGCTGATGGATAAGAGGAGGCAACGTCTGGTTCGGGGCTTCACTGTAGTTAATAAACTGCAATATTATACACTTACTGTATCATGTCTTCTCTTTGAAACCAACAGTATTGTTAACCACACAGGAGAGTTGATATCAACATCTGAGCTTTGCTCCCTTGTGAAAATTAATTCTGTCCTCAGGTGTTTGGTCACAATTTTAGAAAAAGATTGACAGTTTAAGCAAATAATATCCTGGCCCATGCGATATCTCTATTCCCCCTCTGTAATGATCGTGTAGTCTTATGCTTTGTTTCGGTCGGCACTGCCTTGAACAAAGCATCAATTATGTCTTCCACCTAGCTGCTTTTCACTTCTTCTTCTGTAGTCTTACTGAATCAAGCTTCTTATGGTTCCCCTCCCATAGTCAAACATACTTGAGACTGCCCTGCCCTAGAAACAGCGATCATATGAGAATCACCAAAGTAACCCTAAATCTCGAATGAGCCCCTTTCTCTTCCCACTATTTCATTTTCCTTTTGTGTTTTTGTCCTGCGAGATTTGATTTTAGTCTTAAACACTGGTAGGTCGTGCCTTCAAAAAATCTGCTAAAGAAAATTTTTCTGACTGACCTTTTGATACATATACAGAATTGAATAATTAAATCTTTTCCTAAAGCAAGGCGAAAGACTAATTTTATAATACTTTTACAACACCACAGAACACACTAATAGAGCTATAGGGCATGAAAAGAGTGAAATGATAGTTTGCAAATGTCTTATTATCTTGCCTTATTAGTCTGCCCTCATATTTGAAAAAAAAACATACATTTTTAAAAGGAGAATAAGATTTGTTGGCTCATAAGTTCAGAAATGTATTCCCTGTAACAGCAATTATTATTGTATTGTATTTTATTGTAATTTAGCATGTGTATAGTGCATACTACCCCGATGTGAGGTATGGAAGAGCTTGCCCACATGGGTAGCACTCTACATCAAAAATGTGTGTGGTTTTAAAAGTGTTTTTGTTCTGAGCCTTTGTTGGAAGTGGTTTCATGGCATTCATGATGACCACTGAGATGTGGTTTTTGAGATATGGGGATGCTGGGCCTCATTTATGAAAACTGTTGCATCGCTGTGTAAAAACAACGATGCAACAGTTTTCACTGCACCCTCCCCGCGACAGGATGGATGCACTGTATTTAATGTATGGCATTCCATGTCTCAAGGAGTTACAGATACAACAGTATTTCTGACATATCTATAGGCGCAAAAGTGGTGCATTACTGGGATATTTCTGAAAACAAACGCAACTCCAGCAATGTGTCCTTTCACATGGGGCAAGCCCTATGTGAAAGGGTCCGCTTCACTCTTATGCCTGCAGTGTGTCAGCCCTAAGATATTAACGCTGATTTCAATGCGCCACTCTATGAGGCTTTTTGCGGTGTAACGCCCACCTTACATACACTATACCTTGCACAGGTATAATGTGGCGCAGGGGTTTACAACATGACGCATCTGCCTAGATGTGTCACTTTGTGAATAGGGCACAACGTGGCACATTTTTTACACTGCCAGTATATCACAAAAAGTGACGCAACGTCAGCGCAAAAATGTAACAAGGCATCATAAATAAGGCCCAAATTTCCTAGTGATGTGATGAATGAGGAAGTCCAATAGCATGAGGGGCATATTTATATTTTGCCCTATGCTGGCAGCTCTGATGAGCTCTGCATGTGGCTTTATTGCGTCACTAGTTTTTCATTTACATTCTCAATCCGGTTTCCTGTGCTGGCTGTAGCAGGAGGTCACCCACACTGAGATCTTCTGGATCCCAGGGAGATAATAACAGGTGTAGATAAATAGTGACAGGGGATCAGAAAGTCGCTTTACATAGATCTGCCAAGATGCACTGCTGTATCATCATAATTTTTGTCCTTATAGGGTATCCAAACTATGTGACAACTGTGGGACCTGCAGGGTGAACTCTGTTAGCATCACTGGATGGTATTCTTTGATTTTGCCTCTTGAGCAAAAAAATTGAGGAACAATAAACAGTTGCACCCTTTACCACAACCTTTGGGCATTTTGTTCACGCTATTGAAATTACTTGCAGGGCATGAAGTTATCAGGCTTAAATACAATTTTGCTGCACCACCCATTCTGTTTTACCACATAGTAGAGTGTCATTTTAATACAAAACCTAATATGTACTCAACGGGGGAAATGTGCAGTAAGCGGGTTATTTTTGTTAGCAGGCAGCTCAACATTTGCTCTTTCGTCTTTTGTCGATGATGTTACTGCTGTGTGCTGAACAGCGCCCCATCACCTCTGATGACTGGGAGATGCTGTTCCCGCCGGAAACCTGTGGTTTATTACTGCAGCTGATGCTCGTTTGAAAGAGAAATGTCATTTCAAGATAACTATTTGGTTAGCGATTAGTGGAACCCTGTAACACGCGCTGATGCTATTGCTTGCTTCCTTTTCATACAATTTTATCTTTCATAAACTACCAAAAACATCTGAAAAAGTCACGATATTCCTAACATGGCCCTCGTATGACAAGTAGCACATAAAACAAGCATTTACAAATGCAATAGGTTTGATCTTTCCCAACTTGCTCTCCATAGCTTGAGCTTGGGCACACACCAAGGGGGAGGAGGGGGCAAATGCAGAATGATGCTCTGCATTGTGGCCATTATGCAAGAAAAGGGACACTGCTACCAGGCAGGATGAGCCCATGCCTACCACACAGACACACTCACACTCTTTTCCTCACATACACAAATGCACACATATAGGAATCTGCACACACAAAGACAGTCATTCATGTGCTTCACAGAATCCACAGTCGTCCACTCCTTCCAGTTCCATATACGCTGGGCAGAGTTTAAAAAATAAGAAGTTATAGAGATTGAGACAACAGCTATTTATGACTATCTGACAGACATTCCTTCCTCATTTGTTGAAAAGCCGATGAAAGTTTTTTCCCACCATGCAGAGCATTGCCAGTACGTTTTCCCCAAATCTAAAGTTTGGTTTGCCAGGCGTTATTTCTGGAAAAACACACTGAAAGGCCAGGTCCTTAGGGTTCTGGACCTATTCTAGAGTTACAATCCTATGGTTCTTTTTAGCAGCATGAAAGCGTGGAGGGAGAACATTTGATATTATTGTCAATTTGACATTGTCAATCAAATCATCCAAAAATCCTCCGGGCACCTAATAACCACAGACAACTCTGTAAAGTTAGTTAATTTATTACAATGCCCAAAACAGCTGAACATAAAGACACCTCAAGATGAGCAAATAAACATACATTGGAATCATCATAAAGCCAAATCTGTGTTTCCAGTTGAGGCGATGTAGCATGAACAAGACAATTAGCTCAAAAAACAAAATACAGAGGATCAGAAAGCATGAGCCCAAATTTCCCTGCATCGAGGGTTGGTGAGTAAAAAGCATTAATCTAACCCTACACTCACACTAAAGTGACTTCCCTACTTAAGCATCCTCAGAGAGGGATAATAAAAGGTGTCAGTCTGTGAAGTCTCCATAAGATGTCTCTCCACAGTAATGGGTTATTTAGCATAAAGCTACAGAGACAGAGCTTGCTCTAAGATGCTCTTCTCCGAAGGCAGAGGAAAAAGTGGGGACTTTCCCTACTTTCAACTTCCCATTATTACAAGTATCTTTCCCAAGAGTCTTTGTGGGTCACACCATCTGCTCTGAGTATGATCTTAACAGTAGTTTTCCATGGGATAACAGCTTTTTTGATTTGCAACAAGTTGACCTTGATTCCCAGGCCTTCCTTTATCAACTCAAGTTTGTCTCCTTGTCTGACTTAGTGAAACAAAGACATTATTCTAGCTAATAAGGGTGCTTCTTCCACCTGCAACACAAATCATGAGAAAGAACAAATTGCACTGCTCACTTCAAATTCAGCTAACAATTCTAATGGAAGAGTTTCCAGGGAAATGCATTTCAGGCTTACAAGGTTCAGCTAACATAAGAAACCAGAATATGAACATTACGAATTTGCATAGAAAAAAAGGCACATTCAGTTAAAACATTTACCTATATGTATTTGATATGCTTAATAAACAATTGTATTACATGGATAAATGTCAATATCACAACACAAGTGCTTCAAATTAATGTTTTCTGATAGTTACATTCACTTTATACGTTAATTCTTCATGTTACTTTTAAAAGGCCTAAACACATCACATTTTGACTTAATACAATTCAAATCCATAACACTTCAAGAGGAAATATTATAGGCAATTCGATACTTGAAAACAGGCAAGGCGCTAGGACCTAATGGCTTACCAGTAGAACTACACAAAATTAATGCAACAAAACTGGCCTGATACCTATTGAAGATGCTGGAGAAAAGTAGGGAAAGGGGAATCCTCCCGAGAGACCAGCGAATAGCTGCAATTATCGCTAAATACAAAGCAGGAAAATCCCCATGAGATTATTCCTCATAAAGACCTGTATCGCTCTTAAATAATGAAACCAAGATATTGGCAAAACTATTGGCCTCCCGACTGATAAAATCAATCTCAGGACTGGTTGACCCTGACAAATCCAGATTTATGCTGGGGAGAAGTACTGTGCTTAACCTTAGGAGACTTCATGGAGTGCTCAGTAGGGCAAAATACATACAGGAGGATGCTGTCATCTTGTCCTAGATGCACACATGGCATTTGACACTATTGAATGCCCATATCTACTCTAAGTATTAGAGAAACTAGGGTTTGGGCCACAGTTCCTCAGCAGGGTGTGACTTCTTTATTCAGAGCCACTGGCCCAGGTGGTGATTAATGGAGAAACCTACAGAACCTTTCCATTATGACCCAGCACACGTCAGGGATGCCCACTCTCCCCCTCAGATTTGCTTTTGTCCTAGAGCAGCTTTGCCACATGGATCCGTATGGACCTGATATTTCAGGGCCTCCGCTGGTTGTGTCATTTGGAGGATAGAATATCGCTCTCTGCAGATGATATTCTCCTATATCTAGCTTACCCCAAGCTCTCCCTAGCCAGAGTCGTAAATATAATTGAGAACTTCGGCCGAGTATATGGCTACACGATTAACTGGACAAAATCGTTATTATACATATTACAAGGCAACCCGCCTGCAGTGCCCAAAGACTATGCAATCCAAGTTATCACAGACGGTTTCACATACGTGAGAATTTTTGCCACCACAGATCCCACCCTATCCTATAATAAAAACCTGCTCCCACCTCTAGAGAGGATGATGATGGATGTACAGCACTGGAGATTTATCCCACTGTCACTCCTAGGGAGGCAGCCCTCTTTAATATAAGGGCACTGCCTCGTTTCCTTTACGCCCTACATAACATACGATATTTCCTCCCTGCTAAATACTTTAGAACAATAAACTCCATGCTGCTCACACTCTTGTGGGATGGAGGATTGGCACGGATTGCACTTAAAAAGCTAACACTGGGGTGGTGCGATCGGATACTACTGGGCAGCACATTTAACCACTATTAACCAATGGGTAGATGAGGAACCTTTGATCCAGATTGACCGTCTGGTGATGCGCCCCGGTGAATACCTAAGGGCCCTATACACATCACCTGCAATTGATGATCTTGTTTTAACATTATGTGGTTTTTAAATTGCTTTTAACTGTATTTACCCGTGGACAAATGGGAATTTTGCTATGTATTTGCAAAGATTTTAATTAATCAAGCAAAAAATAAATATCTATCTATCTATCTATCTATACACATCACCTCCAAAATCACAACAGAACCCCACAAATATAACAATTAAACTTTGGCACATAGCCCATAAAGCGATAGGATGAAAAACAAGCTGAAACAATTCACCCCTCTGTGGGACGCAGCAGCCCTAGGAACAATGGGAAGACACCCGAGATTCAAGAAATGAGACCCAAAGAACTGTCCTAAATCGGGGTCTTATGGATTTGGCGTGCAATACTCTCTTCTGCTGACCTCAGTCAGAAATATAAATTTGCAGACTCTGAGATCTTCCGCTATCTGCAGATTAAACAAGCATTGCAATCAGGCATCCAAGCTGGGGACGACCTGCCAGACTGTTCACCACTCAAAGATCGGTTCCTTGATGGGCATATTTCTCGCAAAGCTACTTGACTCACGTATCGGAAACTCACAAACTATCTGCCTGACACACTTCAACAACTACAGGAAAAGTGGACACGTGACATAGGAGACCTATACGACGATGAATGAACGGAGATGTTAGCCTCACCTAGAGATGTTGCCATTAATGCAGGGTTCAGACTGATCGAGCTCAAGATATTGCACAGGGTCTACTACTCTTTCACTACACTGATGAAAATGGGTAGAGCACCAACGAGAACTGTGGTCGAGCAGCTAATCAAAAGGGCACCTTCTATCACATTATTTGGGAATGCCCAGTCATACAACCCTAGTGGGAGGCAGTGGTAACCAAGATGAATTTTGTGTGGGATGCATCAGCCACCCTAACACCGAAATGGTGCCTCCTAAACATTTGGGAACAATCAAATATCACTGCAATGGGAAAGATTTGGATGACTTTGGGGTCAATTGTAGCCAAACAAAATATAGCTCGAAATTGGGTAGCAACTGGGACCCCGAGCCTCAAGGAATTTGAAAAAGACACAAATATGGTGGCAGAAAAAACTGTTTATGTTAACAGAGGATGCCCTAGGAAATGGATTAAGGTCTGGGGTAAATGGAATGATGCGCAAGGAGGTAAATGTGCCCCCGCCTACCACCAGGACAGTTCTCAGCCAGAAGAACGAGATGGGGCGCACTACGCAGTCACTGCTGTGCAGCTTAAATGAAATGATACCAAATTAAACTGATTAAGATGATTCTCAGGTGTGTATTTTGTGCACCTTACTTTTCTCTCTCTTTCTTTGTTCTTGTTTCCTTGAATGATTTTTTTTGCACTTCATGTTATTACAACAAAGGATTATATGCACCCTTACAAACAAAATATGTTTTTCACTACATCAACACTAAGGCTAAGATTTCCTAAGATTTTGCATTTGGGTTGTGTCCCTTTCATGCGTTTGAGATTTACTAAGCCATGCAAAGTCGATTTGCGTGACTTTGAGTGGTTCGGTAAATACAAAGTAACCCAGCGTGGTGCATAAAGCTACCTTGCCTTAATTTGCATTGAGTAGGGGTTATATGGGTGGAGCATGGGCATGACCATGCATCCACCCATGTATTTTGACTGAAACCCAGTATTACAACAATTTGTAATACTGGGTTAATGCCAAAATGGTGCGCCTAACTGACAGGAAAAATATTGTTATTTCTCTTCTTAACTTCCTGTTTCTATGCGTGTTGCATTTTGCATAGCGAATGAAAATAGAAAATTGCTGCTTAGGATTGTTTTTCTGCTGGAAGGTATCCCTGTTTATGCCGAAACCCTTGTGATGCATGTGTGCCTGCACTGGTGCAAAACATCACAGAGTGTGCCGCTGCTAGAAGAGAGTAGAAGTGCTCCATTTCTTAATAGATATCGTGCATTTTTTCTTTCTCCCTTTCAAGCAATGCAATGCAGCAAGTTTTTTAAAGTAAATCTGCGACAAAATATTTCTATTAATGGCTCTGCTGTGCAGTACCATTATAGTCAAATCTAAAAATGGTTGTGTTTATATAGGCATATTTGTTTATGTAATTTATCCTTCATATAATTCTGTGCTATTTAGTACTTTTTTACATATTTCAAAGGATGTACTAATTTGTAGAGTAAAATGAACATCATATAGTGGACAATGTCATCAATGATGTCATCAATGATATCCTTGCATATGTCATGCATGATATAATTCGAGAGGTCAATCAATCAATCAATCAAGGGCATTTGTATAGCGCGCTACTCACCTGGCAGGGTCTCAAGGCGCTGGGGGGGAGGGGTCCGTTACTGCTCAAAGAGCCAGGTCTTGAGGAGCTTCCTGAAGGAGAGGTGATCCTGGGTCAGCCGGAGGTGGATCGGGAGGGAGTTCCATGTCTTGGCTGCCAGGTAGGAGAAGGATCTTTCCCCGGTGGTGGCTTTGCGGATGCGTGGTACGGCGGCGAGGGCGAGGCTGGTCGATCATAGCTTGCGGGTGGGTGCGTAGAAGGTCAGGCGGTTGTTGAGGTACTTGGGGCCCAAGTCGAGGAGGGCCTTGTGTGCGTGGGTGAGGAGCCTGAACGTGATCTTCTTGCTGACGGGGAGCCAGTGCAGGTCTCTCAGATGGCCGGAGATGTAGCTGTGTCGGGGATGTCCAGGATGCGTCGTGCGGAGGAGTTCTGAATGCGCTGGAGTCTTTTCTGAAGTTTGGCTGTGGTTCCGGCGTAGAGGGTGTTACCGTAGTCCAGTCGGCTGGTGACGAGTACCTGGGTGACCGTCTTCCTGGTTTCGGTGGGGATCCATCGGAAGATCTTACGGAGCATGCGCAGGGTGTTGAAGCATGATGACGAGACGGCGTTGACTTGTCTGGACATCAAGAGGGAGGAATCCAGGATGAAGCCCAGGTTGCGTGCATGGTCCGTTGGTTTGGGGGGGTGCCCAGGGCAGGGGGCCACCAGGAGTCGTCCCAGGCGGAGGGCGATGATCCCAGGATGAGGACTTCCGTCTTGTCTGAGTTCAGTTTCAGGGGGCTGTTCTTCATCCATTCGGCGACGTCTTTCATCCCTTTGTGTAGGCTGGTTCTGGTGGTGGCGGGGTCGTTGGTAAGGGAGAGGATTAGCTGGGTGTCGTCGGCGTAGGAGATGATGTTGAGGTTGTGATTGCATGTGATGGCTGCAGGAGGGCTCATGTAGACATTGAAGAGGGTTGGACTGAGTGATGACCCTTGTGGTACGCCGCAGATGACTTCGGTGGCATCGGATCTGAAGGGGGGAGGCGGACTCTCTGGGTTCTTCCGGCGAGGAACGAGATGATCCACTCCAGTGCCTTCTCTCGGATTCCGATGTTGCTGAGGTGCTGTACTAAGGTGCGGTGGCAGACAGTGTTGAATGCTGCAGAGAGGTCCAGGAGGATGAGGGCCGCTGTTTCCCCGTTGTCGAGCAGGGATCTGATGTCGTCAGTGGCTGCGATGAGGGCGGTCTCGGTGTTGTGGTTGGCTCAGAAACCGAACTGCGAAGGGTCGAGGGATCCGTTCATCTCGAGGAAGGCGGCAAGCTGTCTGTTGACGGTCTTTTCGATGACTTTGGCAGGAAAAGGGAGGAGCGAGATGGGGCGGTAGTTTTTGAGGTCGGTGGGGTCCGCTGTTGGTTGCTTCAGGAGGGCGCTGAGCTCGGCGTGCTTCCAGGCCTCCGGGAAGGTGGCGGTGTTGAAGGAGGTGTTGATGATGTCCCGGAGTTGTGGTGCGATGATGGAGTCGGCCTTGTTGAAGACGTGGTGGGGGCAGGGGTCAGTTGGTGATCCGGAATGGATGGTGTTCATCGTGCGGGTGGTGTCTTCGGTGCTGATCGGGGTCCAGGCGCAGAGGGTGGTGGTAGGGGGCGTTGGTTCGGTGGTTGGGTGCGTGGTTGGTGCGCCAAAGCTGTTGTGTATATCGACGATCTTGCGGTGGAAGAACGAGGCGAGTGAGTCGCAGAGGTCTTGCGAGGGAGTGATGTCGTTGTTTCCGGCGCTGAGGGTGGAGAGCTCTTTGACGATGCTGAAGAGTTCCTTGCTGTTGTGGGCGTTGTTGTCCAGTCGTTCTTTGAATGCTGTCTTCTTGGTGATGCGGTTCAGCTAGTGGTGTTTGCGGGTGGCGTGGGCGGGGCAGGGCATGGCCAAGGCACAAGTTATAGTTGGCTCAATAAACTGTAACGGGTGAATTTCAGCGTTTTATATACATATATATATACATGTATATATAAATAATTATATGGTCAGTTTTCCAATTCAAAGCCAGATGAATGAATTAAGAGGCGGCATACCAAAGAACTGCACAACAAGTTTATTGTGCACCAAAACTTTTAGGGACGACGCGTTTCGGCGTTTTGCCTTTGTATAATTATATATATATACACTCACACATACAAATATATTTACACACACATATATATGTGTGTGTGTTTGTATGTATATTTATGTGTGTGTGTGTGTGGGTGGTGTATATAAATATATAAAAACAAAATCTCTATGCATTTTCCATAGACTTTTTCTGAAAGCAATATCGCAAAAACTGCTGATCAGACTTGCACAAAATTTCGCGCGGAGCTAGATTTTGGTCCAGAAAGCATCAAGAAAGTGAGCTTTTTATGATTTAGTATACATCCATTCAGTAGGTTTTGAAAAATTAAGGATCACGCATATTTTAGCTGAACAGTTGGGTCCAAGGGACTCTCGCAAGAGTCCATTGAACCCAATTAAAAAAATATAGGGGCTCATTATGATGACGGAAGGACCACCACCGCCGGGCCGGCGGTCCTTCCCCCATCACACAGGATAATCTCACTGACAAATTAGGATGGCGGTGGGAATCCTAATGTGTCCGTGGCGGATGGAAAGTCTGTCTGCCAATGTTCAACACAGCGGTCCTTTTCTGCCAGCCTTGCGGAACCAAAACACAGCCCAGCACTGCGGCGATGCCATGCAGGCTCTCCCATAGGGATTAGGCGATCCCTTTCCACCTGTCTTTTTACGGCAGTCTTCTAACCGTGAAAACACAGGCGGAGGCTGGATTGGGGCCCCCTTGTGGGCCCCCTCTTTGTTGGGGCTGCACTGGGGGAGTACCCATGGTACCCCCCTGCATTTCCCTACACTGCATGGTAGGCACCGCGTGGTGCCTGCCACGTTGTGCAGGGAAATGCTCAACATGCCCTTTTAACATTGCAAACGGTGTTGCAGTCAGCAGCACCTTCTGGAATGTTAAAAGGCCAGGATGCACCCACCAGCATGGCAGGTGCATCTTAATTGTACTGGTGAGACTGCCGCACGTCTGGCAGGGGGTCCCAGGACCGCTATGATGGCGAGCGGACTGATGACCGCCCACCATCATAATCAGCCCCATAGTCTTCTGATGGACCTAGGGGACTTTTTTCCTATGGGACAACTCGTTCTCATGCAGTAATGCTCCGGCCTCGAGTGAGCACTCTGATTGCCTGCCTGGAGCATGAGGAAAAATGTTGCAGGCTGCCATGAAGGACTCAGGGACTTAGTCCGCTCTCCTGAGTGTGTTAGAAGAACAAAATATAAATGGGATGGGCAGGGATAGCCTGCCCACCTAGCCCTTGTCAGTCCATTCTTCCTCCTTATTCCCTGTCTGTGTGTTTTTCTCCTTCTTGCTCTCAGGAAAGTCTGCGCTGGTGAACCCCACCGCCACCCACAGGTTCAGATTAACCACTCATTATATGGGCCGAGATGCCTGCCACCCCTTCCACCACCAATCCCAATGGGAGGAGACAGACACAGTTTGAACTTTTGGAAGGCAGGGGGGCCTCACGACCCCCCCCCGGCTGTATTTATTAAAATATGAAACAAAATTTAAAACTTTAAATTAAAAATGTTTAATGTATCATGTACAAATTCAACTTACATTACATCTGATGAAGACAGGTATTCAGGCTAACCTTAACAAATCTCTAATACAAAGATTTCCTAACCGCGTCTAACATCATGACATAATGCATTGCATACGAATTTGTACATCCTAACGTTAGGGGCCAACAGCAAGGTCTTAACCGGTGTCAGGTCCCTATCACCAAATTCCCGCCCTCACGTGCGAGTGGCGCATGTTCAGAGGACTTTACCCACGTAGCCAACTGTAACTTCCCTTGTCGTGGGGGGCCCCCTTTAACTCAACGCCATCTTAAGGTCGTCCGAGTTCCCGTGCGGGGTATCCGTAAGAAGGACAGCGTGGACTCCCCCCCTTTCCCTGCACTCTCTTCCGCCGGAGCGGATATCCGGCCCCCGGGAAATTCTGGGGAGGGGCATATACCCGTCTCCCCTTGGTAGGGGCATATGGCCGTCTCCCCCTGGGCGACCCATCCGTAATGAGTGCCGCCCCCCCCCCAGTGGGAGGGGCCAATGGCCACCTCCCCCCGGGTGCTCCCATCCATAATGTGTGGCGCCCCCCAGGGGCCTTGAAATCACTGCTCACCGATCATGACCTTACCGCCCGACCCAAAACTAAATAAATACGACAGTTAGTTACCTACTAGGGAGAAAAACCTATGCTTACTCTTAAAGTACAGTTCAATATATCCAATGACTTTAACATTGCTACAAAGGAAAAAAGGTCCTATAGCACAGAACATTCTTTATTGCATACATTCCTTGACATTCCTACAAAGGAAAAAAGCCTATAAGCAAGTATTCAGTTACATGCATACTCTTGGCATCGACTTACGATGAAGGCAACGATTCCCACAAGACATGTTTTATTACAATCAAATTGCAACCTAGAGTTTTGTTTACTCCCAAATTTTTTGCAACAGGGGCTGGTGGGTGGGTCAAAAAACTGCAGCTTGTTCCCTTGAGGGCTCATGAGCGACGAGTGGTGCAGCCTTCAGGGCGCAGGAACAAGAGGACGCTTCCCCGGATTCCCGCACCTTTTATCCAGTAGTGGGAAGGCGGGGCCGCGACCCCATCCCGCCCATAGGTCCACGGACTTCCGGGCGGGTGTTTAGGACAACCCTTTTAGGCGGCGGGGGCGTGCTCCGACCACACAGCTATGGGCATACCGGCCGGGACACGTCCCCCGCCCGCAACGGTTTCCCGGGGGATAAGGGCACCCGGCCATACGTTCGGGGTGACCGAGTGGTCTCCCCTTTCCATATGGGCCGGGATGCCCACCACCCCTTCCACCACCAATCCCAATGAGAGGAGACAGACACAGTTTGAACTTTTGGAAGGCAGGGGGGCCTCACGACCCCCGACCGTATTTATTAAAATATTAAACAAAATTTAAACCTTTATATTAAAAACGTTTCATGTATCATGTACAAATTCAACTTCCATTACACTTGATGAAGACAGGTATTCAGGCTAACCTTAACAAATCTCTAATACAAAGATTTCCTAACCGAGTCTAACATCATGACATAATGCATTGCATACGAATTTGTACATTAGGGGCCAACGGCAAGGTCTTTACCGGTGTCAGATCCCTATCACCAAATTCCCGCCCTCACGTGTGAGATGCGCATGCGCAGAGTACTTTACCCTCATAGCCAACTGTAACTTCCCTTGTCTTGGGGGCCCCCTTTCACTCGACGCCATCTTAAGGTCGTCCGAGTTCCCGTGCGGGGTATCCGTAAGAAGGACAGCGTGGACTCCCCCCCTTTCCCCGCACTCTCTTCCGCCGGAGCGGATATCTGGCCCCCAGGAAATTCTGGGGAGGGGCATATAGCCGTCTCCCCCTGGGAGGGGCCTATGGCCGTCTCCCCCTGGGCGACCCATCCGTAATGGGTGCTCCCCCCCCCGTGGGAGGGGCCAATGGCCGCCTCCCCCGAGCGCTCCCATCCATAATGGGTGGCGCCCCACCTAGGGACCTTGAAATCACTGCTCACTGATCATGACCTTACCGCCACAGGCCAGATTGTTGACCGACTATCTGGCCCCCCCACACCTCCTATAGGTCATATAACCCCACTAGCCAAGCTATCATGTCTCCTATCAATAAGTCATTCCCCACACTGGACAGATGTACCCCATCATCAGAATAACAGTGATTGCCCCAGATGCACCCATGAGATATGCTTTGAAGATGAGCAGAGCGAAACAATTTCTCCATTTTATTGTTGATCCTCTTTACCGAATGGTTCAACGCCGTTGTGGACAAACCACCCTGCCATACCCTCCTCGGAAACATGTGTAGTACATCCCGGGAGCGTCTTTGCTAACCAACAAACTGCAGAAAGTATGTGCTCAATTAAAGCTCGTCTGCCCAACCTTACCAAGTCATTGCCCCCAATGTGCACTATGACTACAGATGGCGGTGACCTGTGCTGCCCTAATAATTCTTCCACAAAACTTTGTAGTCAGTCAATACACAGGCCGCCCTTCCCATGGAAGGACAACCTGAAACCATATTCCTCAGATGTGTGGATCACATCACCTGCCTTGAATATGTCCCCGGCACGCCTCACGTATGAGTGGCCCATGACCCAGACCACTCGTCTTCCACTCCTTGTTCCTAAAGTGGTGGTTAGCTGACACTGGGCCGGTCCCAATTTCCGCCCTGCGTCACAGGCTCGTGAAACTGTAATCCAAACAAAAGACAACAAGCGTGAGTGCACTTCTTCAGTAACTTACAACATGTGCAGCCGCACGTACCATTTGAAACAATTTGAGGACCAACGGCCTAATTGTTTAACATTGTCTGCTCGCAGACCCCCAGCCGTTGCTTCTGTTGTGGCCCCTATCCTGAATGAATGGGTCCCAAAATCACTCGGGTTCAAGCCCGCAGCTGCAATCGTGATTGCCAGCACCCTCTGAAACTGAAACTTCGTTAACGGGGTACCATCCGCATGTCACAGCCAGGCCTCCCCCCACGTTGCCAACCTCTTTTTAGGTAGGCCTCAACATGCCTCACTGGACAACAGGGACTACTTGGAGCGCGCTGCAACACAATGCTATTCCCCCTGGGCTGCCTGATCCGTCTTTGACCTGGCTATCGTGATCAGCAGAGAATCCCCCTTCACTTGCGTGTGATCCCTGCGGAGACCCCCCTATGTATCTTTTTTGTTGGCAGCCACTAATTCGCTCACCCGCAGGGCCCCATAGAAAGCCAACGCGAACGCTGCCCGGAATAGTACAACCTCGCTAGGTGAGGAGCATGTTTCCTCCAGTTTAGCCAACAAGAAGGTCAACTTGTCAAATCCTATTGGGTGCCTGTTATCCTTTTTGCACCCTTCTAAGCACAGCCAGCTGCGCAGCGCCTTCCTGACTAGAAAGGAGTCCGTTGGATCCCTGATCCCATGTAGCTGAGACATGAATGATATGGCGGCCTTATACCGACTTGCGGGTGCCGCCGACCGGCCCTCCTCATGAAGTGCCACTAAATATTGGTTAAAGGACCCCTCCTGACCCCATCTATTCTCCCATGCCGGGCCCAAAAAGGCGCAGTACGAGCGGAACGCCCCTTCATAAGCTTTCCTTATCCTGGGCGCTAAACTGGCTGCCACGAGGTTTTGTAATCCGGGGCGCCGATTTGCCATAATGCTTCGGGAAATGGCGCTGCCACCAGCTCCGCTGAGGGTAAACAATCCCTGAAAGCCTGCATTTTGAAACGAGAGAGCGCATCAGCTGCATTATTCAGTACACCCGGCACATGTTTTGCCCTGAATTGTACATTTAATCTCAAACATTTCAACACAATTTCTTTCAACAATCGCAATATCCATTTGCAGCGTGCTGCCTGCTGATTAATGCACTCAACCACAGTCATGTTATCGGACCAAAATACCACCGAGCGGTCTCTGAACTCCTCCAGCCATGCCGACAGAGCCACCTAGATGGCCAAGAGCTCTAGAAAGCCAATGTTACTCGTCAAACCGCTTGTTTCCCACCATGCTGGCCATCTTTGGGCCGACCAACCGTTTCCAAGGATCGCGCAAAAACCCCACGCTGCCCGCCGAGTCGGTCCATAAGCCTAGTTCCGCCGAGGAGGCCAGGGCTTTGCTCGGCCGTTGAAATCCGCCAGGAATGCCAGCCAAATGAGCATGTCCTGGCGAACCTCTACCGACAGTCTCATGCGATGGTGCCCTTCCATGAGGCCAACCATGGCCTGGGCAATGGATCGTGAGAAAGGGCGAGCCATCGGCATCACCCTTAATGCAAAGTTAAGCTGACCCACTGTTTGCTGTAATTGGTGCAGTGTCACTTTCTCGACACTGCAACAAGGAAGCCCTGAATTTGGCGATCTTCTCCGCCGGCAAGCGGAAGCAACCCTCCACGGAGTCTAGTTCGATGCCCAGAAACTCCAGGGAGGTAGTTGGCCCCACCATCTTACCTGGCGCCAACGGTACCCCGAAACTCCGCATGAGCACCCAGAAATCCTGCAATGCCCGTGCACAGTCCTGCGAGCCCGCTGGGCCGAGAAACAGGAAGTCATCAAGATAATGCATCACATGTTGGTGCCCTGTGGCCTTCGAGAACACCCACTCCAGAAACGAGCTAAACATTTCAAAATAGGCACACAAAATTGAACAACCCATTGGCATGCACATATCCATGTAGTATTTCCCCTGAAATGCAAACCCCAGCAAGTGCTGATCTTTGGGATGCACCGGAAGCAACCTAAATGCAGATTCAATATCCGATTTTGCTAACAATGCACCGGGGCCTAAGCGATTCAACATTATCACTGCGTCATCGGAAGATGCATACCTCACACTGCAAATGTCAGGATCGATTGCCTCATTGACCGAGGCCCCCCTTGGTGCCGACAAATTATGGATGAGCCTGTACTCCCCCGGGTCCTTTTTAGGCACTACCCCTAATGGGGAACACACAAAATCAGCCGTTGGTGGGCCACTAAAAGTTCCTGCAACTCGCCCCAAGCCAACCTCCTTGGCGATCTTTTTGGCGGCAACCGTCGGGTTGTGCTGAACCGACAGTTGGTTCTTACATGAGGGGGCCCCCCCGAAAATCACCCGCCGGGATCCTGAAGCCATATGAGAAGCCGTCTCGCAGGATCCCAGCGGACGCATGATCAGGGTATTTGTTCAGCCATGGGGTCAAAGCCAGGATATCTACGGGCGATGGTGTGGACTTCCGCGGCACCGTATCAATCCTGCTTGGTACCCCCTTTTCCTCCAGTACCATTGGCTCTGGATCGACAGCTAGTTTCGGGGTGTGAAGTGTTACCACAACTAGAGCACGCATGCCTGAACCTACACGTTCCTTGCGGCCTGTTACACGTTCCTTTATTGAAACCCTAACACACTCCTCGCTTATTTCCGTTCCCGCCCTGTCTAGGCTGAGACTCCCCCCCGTAGTTTCGTCGAAAGGGCTGAGGCTGTTTCTGTGGAAAGGCCCTGGAGCCGTTTGCGCTCGACCCTGAACCACCCGCTGACCCCGGCAAGAGCTGCGCATGCCACGATACAGTATCCAAACAATCCCAAGTCAGTGTTTCATTAAACTCTTTCGCTTTTCTAAAAGCCATGTCATACCCTTTCCATTCTTCTCCTCCATACTTCTCATGGAAGCCCGTGATCCTGCTCTGGTAGCAAGCCAGATCACTCAAAAGTTCCGGTGTTCGTTCAGCGATAATCGCTACAAAAATAGAAAAGGCCCTGATCCAGTTCATCATAGACTCTTCGACCCTGAATTCTGCCATTTTTGCCCGCCATACACTGGGGTGCCATAAATCCTTCTGAGTCTTGGCATTTTCTAACTCTCGATGATCAGTCAACAATGAAAACATGTTTATGTATTTATTAGCCCACACTAGTTCTTTAGTTGCTATGGGAATATATTGCGCCAAGCTTTCCCGCCTTGAGGGTACCGCGCCCTCCCCCATCATTGGGAGTGACCTCTTACCGGCTTCCGCCGCACCTCCAGCCATGTCTGGTTTTCGACAACGACCACCTTCGCCACCTGTGGAGAAATAGAAGGCACGTTCGCTGTCCCAGCACCCCTTGTCTGCCTTAGCTGCTCTATTATCAGCCTATTGTTTTAACAAAATGGGGTGACCCTGTGTCCCTCAGAACCTGGGTATATGTGATTCACAAACAAGTGGTTCTGTTGGGTATTCACAATAATCTCTTTAGGGTAGGCTGAAAACAGCTCCAAAACACACAACAAGCAAAATTCTCTGATAGGCAAAGTTTTTATGTATATTAAAAACAGGAGAAAAAGACAATATATTGGAATTACTTCATTCCACTACATTACTGACGAGCACTTATCAAATTCGTGACTAGTGACTGTGGTGATTCAAGTGACAAGTGCGATG
Organism: Lissotriton vulgaris; assembly: GCF_964263255.1. Lineage (NCBI taxonomy): Eukaryota > Metazoa > Chordata > Amphibia > Caudata > Salamandridae > Lissotriton > Lissotriton vulgaris. Next base: position 1,056,056,161 of record NC_141689.1, on the reverse strand, counting down.
CATATAGTGACACTTATATACAAAAACATTTATTTACAATAAAATCACAGAGAAAGGGACCGGGGGAAGTTAGAACGATGTATTTTCTATCGTTTTGTGGCCAGTGTTATACGAGTAAATGTTCCAAGGAAGACAAGTGGTTAGTGTCCATATTCCTGGAGTTAACTTGGCCAAATGTAGGAGCGTCGACGTTTCGACCCTGGTTGCGCCCCAGTTGGTGGTCGCGGCGGGTCTTTATCAAGACAGTGCTAGCACTTCTCACGGACAGCACGTTTGGCTTTCATATCCAGATCGCTTTTTGCTACATCGCGGAGTTTCATCGCTGATGTTACTGCATCAAGGGTTGACCAACGGGCTACCCTCTGGAATAAATCACCTCTTGACCGATCCCCTTCCCCCCGTCTTGATAAAGACCCGCCGCGACCACCAACTGGGGTGCAACCAGGGTCGAAACGTCGACGCTATTACATTTGGCCAAGTTAACTCCAGGAATATGGACACTAACCACTTGTCTTCCTTGGAACATTTACTCGTATAATACTGGCCACAAAACGATAGAACAATACATCGTTCTAACTTCCCCCGGTCCCTTTCTCTGTGATTTTATTGTAAA